>NC_084975.1:16871288-18071288 GCF_963691925.1 Scomber scombrus | reverse complement strand
CCTGAGGGCAAGATTACAGTTAATCTCTACACAGAGTTGGTCAGGTGTTTGGTGTAAAACCTCAACAAAGAGCTTTTTTCTGGGTTTATATAAGATTAGAATAAAATAATTAATCAATAAGTGTTGTTGAGATGCTTGTTTATGTTTTTGAAGGTATAAGGGTGCTTCAGGAAGCTCTGCAGTGTGTTCCTTCACTATGGATCAGGTGGAGAAAGCGTTCAATGGCCGATACCGTGAGGTCAACAGAGAAACCCAGCAGTGGTACACATACAACCATCCGGTCCCAGAGCCTCGACCTGGAGCGGTGAGTACCTGCCTGCTGCCATCTGCTGGAGAACCAGTAAACATACCTCAGTATTCAACATGTCATCTGCATGAGGAGTCTCATATGTTCCTGTCTGCTCATCAGTCTGACGATCAAGGCTTAAGCAGATATATGTCGGACTGGCGTCATTCCCCACCTCTCTTCCTAAACATGATTCTTATCAAACTTCTGTCGTTTTCATTTCCTGGCAGTCTTATCTCAGTTGAATCAGTGGGGGGAAAAACAAAGCAGTGCTGTGCAGCTGCAGTTGGTGTCATTATCCAGGGTTTGAGTGAATGTATGTAAATACACGACTTATGTTGCCTTCACAGTGTATCACAAACGCCGCCAGAGAGCAGGGCATCTCATCCTCACTCCACATGCCGGACAAGGTGCTGAATTTTGTGAAAGACCGCTTCCTGATGGACAGTGTGATCCGCAGCCAGCCGCTTCTGCTGAAACGTAACGTTCGCTACACGCAGATCGCTGTCCATCGAGTCCGAGCAGCACACAAGGCGTATAATGTACTCTTCATTGGAACAGGTAAATGACGACACACACATTCACCCTCATCAATCATGTTATTCATTTCTTGCATTTCTTCATATCTACATAGAATTAACCCACGTTTAAACTGTATATTCTCCAGATGATGGGAGACTTCATAAAGCCATTAATGTTAACAACAAGATGCACATCATTGAGGAGATGGTGGTATTCCGTGACTCCCAGCCAGTGCAGCACATTGAACTGGACTCTGAAAAGGTACAGTGATGTGCAGAGGGAACAAAAACACTTTTACAGAGCTTTCACATGGTGGGGAGCAATAACGAGCTCACTAAATACATTTATTGGCAGTTTAGAGACTCTATGAGCCATGAAGACTCACAGCCTGAAGGAGATCTCATGTTAAATGAGCTCATTACCACTATGCAACTTGTTCTCAGGGAAATGCAAACATCTGGGGTTGTAACAGCTGGAACTGTGTAACTTCCTGAATCCCGGCTTTTTTTTGCTACCCTGTTTAGATTTTTACATAAAGAAACTCTTTTTAAAAAGAAAAGTGTGATAAGAACTGAAAAGCTATGTGTACTGTATTTAGATCAGGGTCAGACATGGAAGATTCTGGATGAAAATAGTAACCCAGTAACTGTATTTGGGGCACTTCCTTCCTGTCCCCTGCTTTGTCATCTCTCCTCCACAGGGTCAGCTTTATGTTTCCTCCTTCTCTGAACTGGTGGAGGTCCCAGTAGCTAACTGCACTAATTATCAGAGCTGTGGGGAGTGCGTCCTCTCCAGGGATCCCTACTGCGCCTGGAACGGGAGGCAATGTGTTGATGTCAGACAGGCTCCACCAAGCAAGTATGTTATCCCTCTGCACTATAATCTACAAACTGTTTTGCAGCTAAAGCTTTTAGTCTGACAGTTCTGTAATATGCAAATATAAGATGGTGAAAGCCTGCATTTGAAAAGCCCACTTTCTAATTAAATATATGTGTTTCAGTGCGTGGCAGCAGGATGTAGATGAAGCAGACACATCAGCTATTTGCAACAAGACAGTGCCTAGCCCACGGTTTGCTAAACCTCCACCTACACGTAAGTGAACTCTTCTCTTCACTGTCGTAGATTTACAGCAGCACTCTGCAGCAGATTTTTCTATGCTTTGCATTTCAATTTGAGTCTTGATTAAAACTGCGTTCATTGTGTCAAATCATTATTATTCTGAATCCTGCACCAGATACCGTGGTGCAGCCTATTTCATGCAACATCTGACTCTGTCTCTGCTGTGTCTGTCCACAGAAATGTCTTCATGCCAGGTGATTATTATCCCAGCCAACACGTTCAAAGTGCTGCCCTGCAAGCTGCGCTCTAATTTGGCTGAAAGGAGGTGGGAGTTCAGCGAGAGCGCAGGTCACTTCCATTACCCCAGCCCGGAGGGGGAGCTGGTAGTGGTAGCTCAGGCTGACAAACAGGAAACCTACGAGTGCTGGTCAGTGGAGGAAGGCTTCAGGCAGCTGCTGGCAAACTACTGTGTGAGGGGTGAAGCCAAGCAAGAGAGCACCACCCTGACAGGCCGCTCGCATACGCCTCAGATCTCCCAGGATGGGTTCATCATCCTGCCCGGCAAAGCTCGCTCACCGCAGATCAACACCAAGACCTACTGGAATGAGCTCATCGTGGTGTGTGCCCTCCTGGCGTTTTCTCTAGTAGTCTTCTCTCTATTTGTGGTCTACAGGAACCGCGACCACATGAAGTCCATGCTCAAGGAGGGCGAGTGCCCCAACATACAGCAAAAGAAGCCCAGAATAGGAGGGAAACCGGCAGAGAACTTGCCGCTCAATGGCAACACAGTCACAACATCAGCATCAGATCACAAGGGCTACCAGACCCTTAACGACAACTACATCTGCAGCACTCCACCGCACGAGTGCTCATCGCCCGACAACAGCAAGAGCTTCTCAGAGTCGGAGAAGAGGCCTCTGAACTTGAAGGAGAGCCATGTAGAGATATCACCCACATGCCCGCGGCCACGAGTGAGGCTTGGCTCTGAGATTAAAGACTCTATAGTGTGAGGCCGGCTTCATAATTATGTGGAGTGACTTGACTGAAAAGAAAGTGTGCACTTGCTGAAAAAGACAAACCCTGAAAGAAGGGAGACTGAGGAACATCAGACTCTTCGTGGAGGGACATTTCATTACACAGATTTTGCACTTTGTCTTATTTTGTTCTCTTCCGGTGGTCCATGTACATTTCTTTTTGTTTTCCTGTCACTGCCCCTCATTCAAGTGCATTCGAGACGCACTGAAGAAGTTCAAGTTTGCCTTCAGACTTTTTTTTCGTTTTCACGTACGGCTCAGAGATAGAATGTAACACGCGTACAGCAGATGTGGTGTCGCAACATGATTCAATGATTGAATTTCATCGCATTGCCACTCGGTCCGTCCATAAAATCTGACGGTAATGCTTTGAAAGGCAGACTTTCAAACATGTTCTCACTAACAGCTCACACAGTGTTTGCTGTTTTTTTTGTTTTTCTGTCATGTGGTAAGAGCCTGACCTTTACTGAGGCTATGCACTATGTACTGTACTGTAGCAAGGTAAACACTCACACCAGACTAGACTTTAACAAGTCGGTAGGCAGGCAAGAGAGGAAAAAAATTTAAAAAAGTCCTGTCACCGTTGCTTATATAGCCAGTGTGCATTCACATAAGTATACTCATCATTTGGGCTAAAATATAACAAGTTTAAATGCAGAATTCAGAGAAGAATAGTTGTGCTGAGAGGTTAGGTAGTTGATCAAAAAAGATTTAAGTGGAAGAAAAACAACAAGAGATCACCTCAGCGGAAATGTTGTAGAAACTCTCACCACCTCAATCACTACACACCAAAAATAGATTATTATATACAGTAGTCACAAATGAAGACTGACAGAAATGTTTTTAGTATTGGTATTATTAGTCGATACAAATCTTTCTCTGTGGAAGCCTGACTTTCAGCAGGGGTTGTTGTCTTTTTCACTAAATGTGATAAAGGGAGGAAGAAAAGCCCATTCCAGGTATTTTCATGCTGTTCTTCATGAGATAGGCAGTCTATGCAAAGCAAATAATGTGAAGTGAGGTAAACACCAAGAAAACCTCACCTCCAGACTGAGTAAGCACAAAGGTGTTGGCGCTGTTAATTACTTCAAGATCAGTCGCACTGCAAACACACACCCAAGCACACACATACACACTCTCATTACACTAACTAAGTATGCAAGAGATTTTTAGCCATTCTGGTGGAACAGGAAGATAACGAAACTCTGAACGACTGGCCTCATAGAAACAGACGATAAGAGACGAGGGTCCAGTATAATAATGATAATATAATTCTTTGGCTGCTGATTTATCTTAACAGGGTAAATGATTATAAATATTTATTATAATTATGTGGCCAAAAGTGTCTTTTACAGACATGTTTTCATAATCATTCTTTAATGTTTGAAATAGCTTTTCACTGTTCACAAAGGGAAATAACAATAAATATAAATACACCTGTTCATAATCTAATTTTAAATAACGCACATCTGTACAGCCTTGACTATTTATTTTTGAATGGAAGAAAACTTTCCCTCTGCTTGCTTAAATGGTTTTAAAAAGGCAACCATAAGAGCAATAACTTTCATTCTCATCCAGTAATAAACATACAAATTATGCCTTTAATCTCCTTATTCACAATGTAGTAATTATAAACCATGATCCATGTGAGTGCAAGCTCTCTCAGCAGTGTGTCCGTGTAACTTGAAAGCATTTTTACAATATTATTTAAGTCTCATTTGGCTTTAGTATTAAAACGCGGCCATCATAATTAAATAAAAGTTTCACAAATGAGAAGTATGGTGTGGCACACTGCTCGACGCAGAACGTGTGAGATTTGCACATGATGTTGAAAAGCCTTAGTTTAATGCAGGTCACAGATTTGATAACAACATTCTGCCTTTTTGGGGAAAATGAATAATGCCTTCTGAAATAATAATCAAGAGATGTGCCTCTTGGGGATAATAAACTAACCAGGTCATAGTGCTGTAGAGTACAATGCTATACTGTAAGCATGACAGGACTGGCCAATGCTTGGAAACAAGAGTGAATACATGTAAATTGATTCTGTCAGAGTTGTACAGTATGTGCTCATGAGTTGTTGTTTTTTTCTTTTCTTACAGTGGCTCAGTCAGGGACTAAATTGTATTCTTTAAAGTGTAGCACATAAAAAAACCACTGACTGATTTTGATATATTAAAACCTAGATAAGCATAGTATTATGTTACATTTGTCATAAATGGCACTGCAAAACTGGCGCTGTGTGAATTTCAAAGACCGGTCGGCTATAATCAATCATGCAGTATGAAACGATTCATGCTTTGACTGTTATTAAAAAAAAAAACAAGTGGCAGATTTTGGGTGAAGTGGCTGTCATCAGAACAATATTTAAATTTGCAAAGTGCAGAACAAAAACAAAGTGGCAGTGATTTAGTAAAAAATCTATATGTGCAGGTACTGAACATGCTTTTCTATTTGAGTACAAGCCTAAACTACTCTATGGTTCATAATACTCTGAATGCCACAGTGAACATATCGTTGCGTGCGCTCTCTAAATGAACCACTATAGTCGGGCCTTCTATTTGTGACAGTACAAGTTGCTCAGACATGTATTGTAAGTAAAAAAGAGTTTTTAATGTAAATTTGTTTTGTAAATTCAGCTGCCAATGTAAAAAAAATATTGTGAATTGTATTTTTTTGTATAATACATCACTACTGGGTTTTTTTCTTTCCTTTTTTGTATTGTATATAAAAAGCACTTTATTTTAATTTTTCAAATAAAGATCAAACTGGTACTTTTTTATTTGAATGGCTCCTGTTTTGAACATCATCCTGCAGTGCTTATGAATGAAAGTGCTTGGCCTCACAGTGTTGGGACATTGAGGGTATTTGTACAGTTTTAATCGCTTGGGGTGGAGACAGAAAGGCACACTGCATACCAAGGGGAACAAAGAGGAGTGTCTGATAAAACTCTCACATGCTCCACACACCTTAATGGTAAACATAGCCGAGCGCTTCGTATAGTGTTACACCTCCACTGCACACATGGATGACAGCTAACTCAGGATGAAGCCAAATAATCATAAACTTGGGCTCTTGCAGCAGTGACTGGTGGATCCAGGTAGGAAGTGACATATTGGGTCCATTGATTCGGATTATACCCGCCCACACTGGGACCTGGACCAATCGCCGGCTCCTACATACCTCCGCGGTACCTTAATTGAGACACAACAACCTGTTCAGTCGGTGGGAGAAGCCGGGGGTTACATTTTAACTGTGCGCCAACGATTTTAAATGTTTTGTACGTGTTTTATACACAGCTATGGACCGACCCAGCCTTCAGAGACTGTTCTCTACTTGTGATGTGAACAAGTCCGGTAAGATTGAGTATGAGGACTTTAAGGTGGTCTGCCGGGAGCTCAACGTCCCCGAAAGCGACATCAAAACTCTTTTCGACAAGTTGGACGCGGGCGGCGACGGATACATCGACTACACCACGTTTTCTTCAAAGTTCCAGGAGGTTTCAGAGACTCTGGACCTGGCGGCTTTTGGCGCTGGGTCAACTCAAAACCAAAACCGTGGCTGGGAAGAGTTTTTGGGCAGGTTGACTGAGGAGTCTCTTTTCTCTGAAAGGTAAAATCACACCCGCCTGGTTCCTCCGTGAGACGAGTGTTTATTTACAACTCACAACTTTGATAGATACTTCTCGTGACACACAGATAAGGTGACAAGGATTAACAACGCTTCACGCACACAGGCGTATCGGTGACGTCACAGCCCGCACAGGTTAACTTTACTGCTTGTCATGTACTTTGTTGAAGGGAATAATATGTGAGAAACAAAAGTAGGAACTAATAGGCTACTAAAATGAAACTCAGGGTCCTCTTAGTACCCTTTTTGGGGAGCTTCAGGCGCCTCTCATGGTCTTCCTCGGCTACTGCGATTTGCTCTGTTGTTATGGAGACGTCACAGGTGGTCGTATATTGGCTGTTTCCAAGACAACTGACCCAACTCCATCGTTGATGAAGTCCGTGAGAAGCTATTCAGAGTTCCACAAACATGTAGTAAGTGGACCTTGAGCCAGTATTTTATGCTTTGCCAAACTACTGCTTTGATTAATCAGTATTAATCAGTATAAACTACAGTCTCAAAGTTGAATTAATGCTTCTCCAAAACACTTTCAATAAAAACTGATGATCATTTTCATGAAGGTAGGATTAAATGCAAGGTTGATTAGACTGCAGGAGTGTTACCTAATAAGCTTGCACCTGACTCCTGAGTATGTAAGTCAAGCCGACTTTAAAGGACCAATATGTAATATATTCACTGTACTAACTCACAAAATCACTGTGATAAGTTATCAGAGATTAAGTAAACATGCTAAGTTGAAATACAGGCTTCTCCAGCTGCTAATACTACAGCCCGTATGATATATGACATTTCCATTCCAGTGCACCTCTTTTTGTTTTGGCCTTTTGTGGTTCAGTCATCTGCTCATTCAACCTGATCATGGCTCTGACACGTAGGCCTAGATGTATCATGTTACATGCCACCACTCCGAAATGCGGTTGTAAGAGGTTGTTTTCACCTATTTCTGTGAGATCAGATTGACGCCCATTTCCAAACCCCAGGTTGCCAGATATGAAACTTTGGCAC
The DNA here is from genome assembly GCF_963691925.1 of Scomber scombrus. Lineage (NCBI taxonomy): Eukaryota > Metazoa > Chordata > Actinopteri > Scombriformes > Scombridae > Scomber > Scomber scombrus. Next base: position 18,063,752 of record NC_084975.1, on the reverse strand, counting down.
ACAAACACAGCTTGCTGCAGCCATGAAAGCAAGCAAACACACTGGATCAACTGAGGTAGATTCAACCTGACCTAAAAAAGCCACCGTGAGTCTTAAGTCTGGGGAGGAGGGGGCAGGGGGCGACAACTCTCCAGCTTTTTGAATTTGGACCGCAGTACCCATTTTAAATGCTTGCTGTCAGTGTACATACATTTCTCCTTCAATAAGTAGTTACCAATGATAAGAGGTGCTTAAAAATTAAAGTTTGCTGTTATCAGATGCTGAAATGCCAATAAAAATGAATCGCATGCATTATTTTTGTATGGGAGTGTATTTATGACAGGTGATGAGTGACAAAACAAAATTAAACAAATTAAAGTTTTTACAGATCTACAAGTTGAACATTTCAGAGTGGCAGATTGTAAAAGTTTATAATTGGAAAATCTGGATTTTTTTTTGCATAAACCAGTCATAGTAACATCTTAATCTATTTCTTAATCATTTAATAGTGGGTAATTCATGTAATTTACAGTATGTTTTCACAGTTATGTCTATAAAATTATACATAAACGTCATGCACATCCACTTGTAGTACAATGCTGAGTCAAAATGTGATGCTGATAACACTTTGTAGAGTTTAATCACAATATTTGTGTTTTATGTGTTGCCACTGTCTGAGTATCTCCAAATTTAGTGATGTATTTAACTACAAAATATGATGTAATATAAACCTTCAGTTTGTTTTAATTGCATTCAAACTTTTATTAAATTAGGCAACTAATGTAGTGAAATAGATGTTTAGTGAAACTTTTCTGATTATTTTTAACAGTTGCTATGAAACTACCAGATTTTTTAAAAGCCACCTTTCCAGGCCTTCAGGGATGAAAACGTATGATACTAGAAAAATAGAAAATGGCATTGACATGTTTATTGATGGTAAAAGCGTGACTATTTGTTATCCTCCCACAGCCTCAGGGAGCAGCTGGCCGATCTCTACCAGGCCATTCACTCACACACAAACATGACGGTGCTGCAGCAGTATGAGGAAATCATCAACTCTCTGATCACTCAGAGCCTGGACAACAGACTCGAATGTGAACAGCTGGAGACAAGCTTGAAGCGGTAAGAAAAAAAAGTTAAGGGAAAAAAAATCTGTCCAGTGAAGCAGAAACAAACAGGTTAAAATCTCACAGGCCAAAGGTCAAGCAAGAAATCACATCATATGAGCTAAAAATTATGGAGGATGCTGGGTTTGTGTTTATTATTATTAATAAATCATGACTGTCCTCACTGAAATAAAACTGTATGAAGAGTTTGATTAAAGAGTGGTGGGGAACTGCTGCCCTCTTGTGTTTCCCTCTTGTGGCTGAACGTCATAAAGACAGTGGCTACATGCAGGACCTTTTTAGTGTCTATGTACCAACTCCACTGCATCAACTGGGTCAGGGATAGACTGCTCGACTTCAAACTATATTCACTGATTTTTTTCCTTTCTTCCCACTTGGGGAGCTGAAGAACAACAACAGATATTTTGGTCATATTTAATCAGTTTGTTCACAAAAAGTACAAATCCAGCAGACACACAGCACGCTGCTTTATTATTACATGCTGCTGACGCTAGTCTTTATTGTGCGTCGTGTTTCTGGCGACCTGACAAATGTGAATCTAATTTTCACTCTAGTTCTATTTTAGTCTCAAACAACTCTCAAGAAAATGTGTCTTTCAGCTGCAAAGTGTTTAGTTTTTTTTTACCAGCTAATCAGTAACTCTGTCTCCATCATTTGGTGCTGTGCAGCTAGTGAGCGGTGGGTTTATCAGAGCTTTTCTGCTAAAGCCGTTGTCTGTTGAAGTTGTGGGAATATGCAGTAATAGTTTACTAAAAACAATAAGTTGGTTGTTTTTTGAGCAGTATGAGCAACCCTTAACAGAAATATTGATTAAGTTTAACTTTCATGGGCCCATCTGGTATTGTTGCATTTTAATGTGCCAACTGTCAGCTGGTTCACTGGTTACTACACTGATGTAGACACTGACAAATATTAGCATTTTAGGGACTTTTTAAATGTGAGTTAATCCTAACCACACCCTGGTCTTTGTCTCAGGTGCCAGATTCTTCTTTTAAAAGAGGAAAAATATTTCAAGTTCTTTAAATGTTTTAATTGTATACATTTTGAAGATCTAAATACTGTTTTTTTCAAGAGGATTAATCTGCCAAATATTTTTTCCATCAATCGTTTTGTCTGTAATGTCAGAATTTTTCCATATTTTCTAAAGAAACCCATAAAATCTACACGTTCAAGAAACCAGCAAATATTCATTTTTTCAACAATGATCAAAATAGATGCCAATAAATATTCTGTCGACTGAATAATTGATTAATCGACTAATCATTGCAGCTCTACATTCGTCACATTGGTAGTGATATATTCAGGCTGAACAAAAGCACTGTAAGTGTTGCAGGTTGTATTTTAAAGACTTAAAGTTGTGAATCAACACGTCTTTTAGTAATTAGTTTTAAATTTGTGATATTAACATTGACTCTCAGCTCTATACCGGCAGAGATTGTGTGTCTAAGCTGTTGTTTTCTGGTTCAGTAACAACAAGGCATGAGAAAGGTGACATTCCATGTTCAAGGAAGTAGGAAGACTTAAATGTGTTTCCCTGCCTGTTTTCTTTTTTAATCCCTTTTTAAAACTGAATATTCAGATCTGTAGTTTAATTTCCTACTGAAGTAACCTCCCCTTTAAAATCACCCATTTAAACCATAAACTAAATTGAAGCATGTATGTGAGGTCTGACAAATCATACTCACAAAGATCAGTGTCCACTTGTGGAATCTACTTTTAAAAGGCTGTCCCTCCCTCCGCTCTGGTTGGTCCGTGTGTTGTCTGACAGGAGCAGATCAGCCACAACTACAACACGTTACAAGTTAAATCAGCCAAGTAGACTCAGGAAGTGGATTCGTATTGTAATACTTTTTATATTCAACTTTTGGACCACGGTTGGAGAATCTGATTTTGTTCAGCAGTGGTGAGGCTGCTGACACAAACCTGAGCGCATATTTCCGTTCAAACAGAACTGAGGAGATGAACAACAGTCACCTGGCAGAGCTGGAGGACGACATACAGCAGCAAATAGCCAGAACAGAGGAGAGGGTGAGAGCTGGGGTGAGTGTGACACCTGCAGTATTTATAGTGGACTACTGATTCTGTGATTCACTCCAACATTTATACTAAATCCAAATTAAAGATATCAAATTTGCTACATTTAATGAATAATCAAAGCACAGAGAAATAGGCTTAAAACAATGAACATTATCTCATAGTGAAGTGAAAGTACCTGCACATTCTTTAGCCCAGTTGTTGTGAGCTACCTGCATACTTGTGGTGCAGCACACAGCGGCAGGTTACACGTCTCACAAAGAGCCTCCGTAACACCAGATGAAAGCCTCTCTTCAGGGCCTGGCCAGTGAGCAGCACCTCTAACTGCTTTGGTTTGATGTTTGTAGGAGCGCAAGAAAATGGAGGGAGTGCTGTCTACCATGCAAAGGAAGCATGAGAATGAGGTGGCAGACCTGCATGCTACTGTGGACAGACTGTTAAAGGTAGATATCCTCACACAGCATGTAAACTAAATTTCTTCTTCCTGTTCATCAGAAGGGACCAGATTTTATCGAATGGGTATGTTATTTCCTTATAACATGAAATAGAAAGGAGTGACACACTACAAAAGCTTCTGGGAAAGGAAAGGAAAGGTTTGTTATCTAGGAAAAACCCTGCTGCACCAGACAAACAGAGGAAGTGTTTTCCAGATTTGTCACATTTTTTTGAGTTTGGGCCAAAGAGCACCTTTATGACATGTTTAAGATCTAACATTTTGCATCTAAATTCACATACTTTATACCAACAATGTGTCAAAATCCAGCTGAGAAATAATCAGTCATAGTAATAGGATGTGTCTCAAATGTGTCTCAGGTTACCCCTTGTGATCAGATTGTTGCCTCTACACTCACTCATCATGCAGAAAAATCTGATTACTGCTAAACTGAAAACCACACAACTGTGCTTCACTCTACTCTTTGCATAATGAATAAAAGTGCACAGGAAAATTCAAAATGATGAAAGGTGGAAACAGGAATAACTTTAGTCTATTGCTTTTATACATACACAAGTAAAACAAAAATAGAACCTAACATTGAAACAAACACCTGAAAAGAGGAGTTTACTTGCAGTTTTTCAGTCATACAAAATGTAAAAAATAATTTACATTTTTGTCAATAAAACTAATACAGTGCCAATATCTTTATTTCTAAACTTTAACCATTTTTCCCCATTTTCTGTTAAACTCATCTTCTTTCACACTAAGTGAATAAGTCATTTTTTTCCATCACAGATATTTCCTGTACTATTTCTAACTGCTGTTTATGTTTGGGATGGGCCATTTTCTTGTAATGGCCTTCCTGCTAGCATTGAGGAGACTCTTGACCAAGTAATTATCTTCCTTCACACATTACCTCCAGCATGTTGGTTGCCTGTTTTTTTTTTTTTAATGTTAGCTGTTATAAAGAAACACATTAGACTTTTCCTATTAAATCTTCCCTATTTATTTGAATTTGTGGATGTCTATAGTGTAACATCCACGTAATGCAAATGCTTCTGAAATCAGGAAGTTCAATTCCTTTTCCCACTTAAATTTTGCATAAAATGAGGTTTTTAACTTTACATAACCATTAAACTGTGATAACGTTTTTTGATGATATGCATTGACCATCACCTCAACCACTGAATTCTTTTCTTCTGGTGTCTCCCTTTTTTCTTTATTTTGCTGAAATATTCTCTCAATTGAAGATATCAAACAGTTTTTGATTCTAAGTGCAAATCTGTTCTTCAAATCTTTTAAACTTCTCAGGTCTCTGTTTTCAGCAATGGTACAAAATGCAGTAATACCTTTTTTTTTATCTACTCTATGAATGCTGAATCATACTTCCCTGATTAAAATTCACTATCCAAAGCTTTCCATTTTAACACTAACCTTTTTTCAATTTAGGTTGTCGAGGATATTTATGTAAATATTTTTGTTGGATCGATCATACTTGTGATATGGCCACGAAGCACTTTTTCTCCCTGTTTGGATGTGATAGCCAAGGACACACGGTAGGGTCCAAAAGTCTGAGAGCACTTTCCAATTTAAGTGAATAGGAAAGTGGTCTCAGACTTTTGGACCCTGCTGTGTCTCAGTCTCTTTCCGTCTAGCTATAAAGCTATCATCATACCAGTCAATTAGTGGTGGAAGTTGGGCTGCATAGAATTGGATCTTAAAATCTGGAAATGCCATTCCACCATTATCCTTTGGCAACTGGAGTGTAGTGTATTGGACTCTGTATTTCTGTATTTTGTATAATAAATCCAAATTAACCCTCTCAAAGGCCTTTTCTGCATCAAGGCTGGTCAGGGCTGTGTGTATAATTTCCTTTTGATCCTATATATTACATGTAGTGTTCGTCTAATATTGTCTTCTTTGTCGGCTGTTATAAATCCACTCTGGTCTTCATCAATTAAATCTGGCATGAATGTTTCAAATGTTGGAAATAATTGAAGTTCATAACTGATAGTCCACATTTAAAATTGATATTGGTCTGTAGTTTATAAAGTTTTCCTTGTTTTTGTTCTCTTGGGGGATTTGTGTTGGTGTCTTACCTTCTCTGATCATCCAGGAGAAGTGAGTTCAGCTCATTCTGAAATATTTTGTACTATTATGACAGGAAACTGTCACTGGCTGGGGCATTGATTGTTTTTAACCTTCTCTATCTCCTCCAGTGATATTTCTGCTGTGATTGTCTTATTGTGTATCTATCCAATACAGGGTAGATCGTAGATCTATTGTACTTGAATACATCCTCATTGATTCCCCATATACTGTAGAGGTTTGTTTATATATTTCTTTATAATACTCCTGGAAAATGTGTTTTATTTCTTTTGGCTCACTCTTTAATTTAATTGTACGAGGGTTTTTAATTTTCTAAATGGTGTTGTCAGCCTGTTGTTTGCATAGCCTGCGAGCAAGTCATTTTGTGGATTTAGGGCCCAGCTTATAATACGCCTGTTTACAAATCTTGTTATTTTTCTCTACCTCTTGACCTAAAATCTCATCCATTTTTCCCCCCAGATCTTGTATTTGGTTATGACTCTTGTGTTCCTCATTATTTTTGTTCTTCTTTTCTAAATCCTTCAGATCTAAGATTAACTTATTATATGTTTTTGTTCTGGTCATCTATGTGTTGTCCTTGCGACTGACCAACTCGTATTACAGCCATAGTGTTGTTGGATATACCTCACCATGTCATTCTTAAGAACATTTCCAATTTAATGTCATAACATTTAATTGTTTAACTGTATCCTTCCTTCTTCTGTCCATTTGAATTATTAAGTATATTGCACATTATGATTTGATACATCAGCTACAAATTCTGCAATCTTAGTATATAATAGTCTCCTCATTGCATTAAACTAGTCTTTTTCTAGAGTAAACTGGGTGTGGTATTGAGTAGGGAGTATAGTCTCTAGAGGAAGAAAATTAATTCAGACATTAACAAAGTCTATTTCAATGGTAGTGTTGAATAGGTTTTTTTTTAATTGGTTCTTAGTCTTCTTTTTGCTTGTTCTATCCACATTTGGACATTCAGATCCCCTCCAAATATACAAATTCCCTCTGCTTCCATTGCAATCAGATCAAGTAAAAAATGCTGATCACAAACAGGAGCTTCATAGATATTCACCAATGTCAGGATTGTTATTTTTCACTTTGCCAATTACTATTATTTCCCTTTGTGTGTGATTTCTTTATAGTTTTCAAATTTACCTGAGATCAATATCAAGATTACTAAGCCTCTTTTATGGCTACAAGTATGTTAGCTAGAATTTGTAAATCTTTTTAGTTTCTCAAATGTAATATTATTCTTTTCAATTTTGTAGTTAGTTTTGCCCTTTTTAATCAGATTACCCAAACCATTAACATGTAAAGACATAATCTTAAATCCCTTATAGTGCATCATTACACTTCATGTGATTGATTTCCTAGATTTAGCAAATAACCCACTATGAGTCCCTCCACTCATTCTAACTCTAGTCTTTTGCCAGTCTTCCCATCAGTCAGATTAATCTAACATGGAAGGTTGTAGCAAATATACATGTATGTTAATAATTACCATTAATAATAAACATTAATAATTAATTAAAAATAACTCATTAACTATAAACTTAATCTAAAACCTCAAATACTGACTGTGAACAGCACCAACAAAGAGATGAATAAAGCTGTAGCATTCACTTCCTGCATGTGGCACAATTCTCAAATTGCAGAAGCTATTACTTTTCTTGCCTGTAGATGGCACACATTGACAGTAGAGCTACACCTGTGAATTGGTTGGCCTACAGTATACTGGCTTATTGCAGATACTGTATAATCAGTATTGGTGTTTATGTTGGCTGATAACAATAGAAACAAACCACAGTACACAAATGAAATGACCTCAAACAATGAAATTTGTCCCGAGAGCACTGAAATCTATTGTAAAATCCCCCAATTCAACAAAATTAAGGAATTTTCATTTAAATGTTTGTATTGATTATGTTTTAGTATCAGCAGATATTTGTGTTTAAAAACTCTTAAAGTTATCAAACTGTATCAAAAGTCCAGTATTGGTTGGGCTACAGTTGACATGTCTAAACCACTGTTTATTGAAAATAGATGAAACTGGGTCTAACAGTGTTTATTTCTGGGTTTTTTTTGTTTGTTTTTTTTTTGGGGGGGGGGGGGGTTGTAATGAAAACACATCGCCTTATCAACATCTAAAACTGCGTAACAAAATGTTCATGTGAATGTCTATTCTCCAGAGCCTCGAGGACTCTAAAACCAACCATTCAAAGGAGGAGATGGCCAGACTGAACAAACAAACCAGCGATCTCTCACATGTAGGTTATTAATTTGGTAGTAATTGTTTTTAAAAAATGTAGATGCCTGCTGTGTAGGATTGTTCAAGTTATTTAACGTCTCTCTTCAGGAGAACGAGCAGCTGCGTGGCTCTTTGCTACAAGCCACGACAAACATCGCCATCCTGCACTCAGAGCTGGACAAGCTGAAGAACATGTATACAGATCAGAAAGCTCAATATGAAAGGTGAGGTACTGTCTTAAAGGTCAGCTCACATCTGATGAACATACAGTTAACATGTGTGTTTCATGACAGAGAAACAGAGGATTTGAAGGGGATGGTGATGGAATACCAGTCTTACTCCAGTCAGATCCAGATTCTGCAGTGAGTATGTCGTGCAATTGATAATCTTGTTCCAGTACGGACATTTAGTGAATGATGTTGGTGTCTTAATAACTTTTCTTGACGGTCTTCCATTCTTGATTTTTGTATACCTTACTGTCAGAGAAGTCAAAATGCCAAAATATCAACTTTTACCAGGAATTACAAAAAGTTATATTTTCTCTTGGCAGCATAAATTTCTAGATAATAACCTTAATTTGTTTTAACCAACTTGAATAAGCAGAATAACAGCATTTAATGTATTTAGTGTACAGTGCTCACTGTATGAAGTTTACTGTCAAGTAGAAAAAATGTGATACTTGGACTTTCATATGTCAACTTATCCAGTATTTCTTTACTGTACCACTCATCTGTTGAATGATAATAAATATTTGCACATGTATCTGACCTTTGACACTGTTAGGGAGATGAACAAAAAGCTGTATGATAGTAACGACGGGCTTCGGTCTGAGTTGGCTAATGAAGCGGTTGCAGCTAAAAGGAGGGTGAGTGCCATGTTTGGTGATGACAAATTTCTTCATACTCACTGGCTCTACAACAGTTAGAAGCTCACATTAAATTGTTTTCAATAGTTCAAGAAGTGTAAAAAAAAAAAAGTTTAATGCATGACATCCTTAATCTGCCCTACAGCTGTCTCCCCAAAATGAAATCCCGGCTCGCAGGATGAAACCCCTCCGACAAAGCACACTCAAGCACGGCAGGTATATAAAGTTTTTTACACACCTCTGTGAATCTGTGGATTGATCTCGGTGAATTAAATTATCACAGCTAACACCAGCTTGAATGTGTGTGTGCGTGTCTGTGCTTTGGTGCAGCTCAGAGCAGGTTTCCAGCAAGTCGAACTACTCTCATGTGGCCACCTGGGCTGATAAGTACCTGGACAGTGGAGTGTCCCTGCAGATGGATACAGCCGAGAGCCCAGGCAGCGATTACGACAGTGAAGATAGTAGAAGCTCAGGGGAAACGGTTCACCACAGTTACTCTTATATCCCATCTGATGTTGAGGTCAGAACAAACATCGGGTCAAATAGTGGATCAAATGAAATGCCAGCAACCTGCTAAGCTGTAAAAAGTTTAAACTATTTTTTTTCTTGTATGTTTCAGATATCAGAAGTCAAATCTGAGGCCGCAGTGTCAGTAACTCCAAGCAAAGCAAGTTCAATTGCATCATCCCTACGAAGACGTTTATCTGCCTTTTCCACAAAGGTAAAATTACCTCAAGCAGGTATTTATTTGATCATATAGAAGTCAAAAGACATCTTTAGATTTTTATATTAAAACTAGACTGAATGTGTTTTGAAAGTGTGAAATTTACATGTACTATATATATAACCATTGTTTCAACAATACTTCAATAACTACATTTCAACATTCAGATCGAAATAATGACATTCATATGCTGTTAAAACAATGTAATATGTAACCTTGACATCGAAAAGCTTTTTTCAACCTTGTTTTATTGTTCTACCCTGTTGACTTCCAAAAACTCAAGGTTCACCATATCTCACAGTCTTTATGAGTGGAGGGAGTTTGTTGAGTTGTCATGGAGATGGATTACACAATGACAACTGAGCGAAGTACAGTATGGATAATGTGTAACATGGGGTCATACTGTCGATGGGATAAAGACTGTGAGATTTGGTGGAAAGCTCAGGGATGAAAAAAAAACCTTGAGTTAACACACACACTCTCTCTCTCTCTGTGTGTGTGTGTGTGTGTGTGTGTGTGTGTGTGTGTGTGTGTGTGTGTGTGTGTGTGTGTGTGTGTGTGTGTGTGTGTGTGTGTGTGTGTGTGTGTGTGTGTGTGTGTGTGTGTGTGTGTGTGTGTGTGTGTGTGTGTGTGTGTGTGTGTGTGTGTGTGTGTGTGTGTGTGTGTGTGTGTGTGTGTGTAGTCATTAGAAGCCGACATGGAAGATGCTGAGGAACCTGCTCCAATGTACCGCCTTGTTTTAGCTGGAGATGCCGGAGCAGGAAAATCCAGCTTCCTGCTAAGACTGACACTCAACGAATTCAGAGGAGACATTCAGACGACTCTGGGTGGGCACCACCAAAAAAAACATGTCACTCTTAATAAAACACTAATTAACCATGTCTTGATTTTCAGACGTGTAAATCTGCTTTCTGGTTCTCAGGGGTGGATTTTCAAATGAAGAGAATGCTAGTAGACGGAGAGAAGACAAGCCTGCAGATTTGGGACACAGCTGGACAGGAGAGGTACTGTGCTGACTCTGCTTCTCAAGGAAGTAGAGAAGATTTTAGCAGATTCAATGCACCCACTTTTTACTGCCTTTGAATTGGTACCCTCAGGCAGGAGGTATCAGTACCCAGCCATCTCAAGAAATAGGACAAAACAGTAATTTATTCCACCAGTGATTAGCCACCTAAACAAACACCTGAAAAGTAATGGCAGGCCTTAATTTCTCTCTGGGCTTCTGTTCAGAGAGTCTGAACAGTGACAACCCTTCAATCCCTCTTCTCTTATCAGAACACATATGTTTTTATTGTATTCATTTTCTTTTAGTCTGAAGGCTTTCTTATGGACTGATGCTATTTGTCTGTTAGGGGATGGTTATGTGAAGCCTGTCTTTTAACTTATAGTTTGTTTTTGTTTTTTTCCTCTACTTTTTGTGTCTTGTTTTTGTGGCTTATGTGCCTGTACGGCCATGCCGGAAACCAAAATGCTACTTTCCCTACGGGGACAATAAAGTTTATAACTATCTAGTGACAGGGAAAGCATACCATTAAAACTGTTGGCACCGTGTTCCTTTTTTAATTATGTAAGAATGCAGAAGATGCTTGTCTAAAAAGAGTGCTCTCTTTCCTCAATGTAGGTTCCGCAGTATTGCCAGGTCCTATTTCCGTAAAGCTCATGGAGTCCTGCTACTCTACGACGTTACTTCAGAAAGCAGTTTCCTTAACGTCAGAGCGTGGGTGGATCAGATTCAGGTAATTATGGAAATACTGACTGACTGACAAAAAAATCCCCTCGCCAATAAATAAATCGAACGATGTCCTTTGTTTTTCTAAAGGATTCAACAGAGGAGAAAATCCCCATGTGTGTTATTGGAAACAAGGTGGACCTCCGAGAGCAGCTTCCAGAGGGAAGCTGTGTGAGTAGTATACATGGAGAGAAGTTGGCCAAGGTACGTAACTTTTCATTCCACCTGACGGAATAATGTTTATACAGAGACGCCTGGCATCCCAGGTATCAAAATAAACTGACTGCAATCAGGCATGACGATACTTTGCTTGCAGACATACGGTGCCTTGTTCTGCGAGACGAGTGCCAAAGAGGGAACCAACATTGTCGAGGCTGTGCTTCATCTAGCGAGGTAGGAGGCCGGAGAGAAAGAGAGTTTGAATTTAAAAGTGTTATTCCTTCATAAACCATGGCAACACTTACTTTTTTCCTTTCCCACAGAGAAGTAAAGAAAAATGTCAAACTGAGGCGGCCGTCAGATTCGGAGGTCCGACTGAGTCCAACAAACCCAAAGAAGACTCTAAACAGCTGCTGCAGGCTGTAGACTCTGATGCACGTAGATATGACACTGTAGGACGGAGCAATGAAGGACACCAAGTGATTTTTATTTCATGAAGGACGTTACACTTGTAAAAAAAAATGTTCTTACATGTTTTAAAGCTTTGATATATTAACCCCCAAGCCTTGAATATATTTTTATAAATGTTAATTTTCTGATCAAAATTAAGGTTTCTATTGCTGGGAAATTGCACATGCACAAATAACACATTTAATGCAATTATATTGCCTTACCTGCACATTGTATTGCTTATATTCTTAGATGTTGTATTTATTTGGTAGTAAATGTGATTTTATTAAATAAATATGGCAAATCAATGCCTCAATTCTAGTTAAATAACTTTTAATAAAAAAAACTGAAGGGTTTTGTTTTTTTAAATGGAGGTCAGACCTGTGACAGAGGAGCAGAGAAAAAAGCATATTGAAACATTTTATTAAGCATCAGTGTAAGCAATTTTACATTGCAGATTCAATACCTTTATTTATTGAGCACTGATCAAATCTTTCAGTGTTATTCATTTTCTAAAGTTACTCTTTGTAGTTTGGTTTCCAACTTTCCAATGTGACTTCTGTCTTATCGATCAGAAGGAATCTGCTAGTATTATCAATTCACTCTTACACTTACTGTATATTTAAATATCATCATTTATATAAAAACTGCACACCAGTCAGTGAAACATCATTCTACCATGTGAAGCTCACATAAATACATCTTTTGGATCAGTGCTGCTGCAGCTTTTAAGCATTTTGCACAAGATACCGTCTCCTCTTTACAGTAAAAAACTCTTTTCAACTGAACTGACTAAACCGGGCTAGAGAGCAGGCTCTGGCGATGATGACGATGATGATGAGGAGGACGAGGAGGATGGTTGTTATGAGGATTTAGAAAGTGCTCGCTGCAGAGGGACGTCAGTTTCTTGCAGTCAGAATGACTGACGTCACTAAGCTTCCCAAGGCCACCACCAGAGCACCAAGTATGAGCTTCCAGGACATTCCCTAAAACACCACAACACAAGGTACATTTAAAACATAATCGTAGTCATCGAAATAGAAGACATTAACATTTTTAGCTGGTGATATTTCTGTTAGGGCTTACAGGTGGCTTCTTCTTAGAGGGAATCAGAAAAGGTGCAATATTCTCTCCAAGCACCTCTGCAGGTTTAGGTCTCCACTCCTGGGTTTCTTTGCCTCCTGATTGCCTTTTGACAAGTTTGGACAACTCAACGTGGATTGCCTTAAAAACAAGAGAGAAGGACAACATCTTGTTAAACAGCTATGCTCCATAGATCTAATGATTGGAGGAAGAGGGGTCCTTTTCTTTGAGGAAAAAGTCAAGTTGTAGTGTTGAAAATGTCCAGCAGGTGAGAGCAGAGGTCTGAAACTTAAAGCTTTACAGGATAGGCTTAAATGGCTGATGGCCAAAGTTTGTTCAAACAAATATGAGAAGTCTACAACGCATGATAATCTTCCCTTTAGCCTTTAAATATATTTTAAATTCAAGTTCAATCTTACACACAGATGGCTTTAAAACATGCAGCAGAATATTTACGGAGGTTGTTCCTTGTCATGAAATGCATAAAAATATTATACAGTATGCTATATTTTGCAGTTCTAAACTACATACAGTGTGTTTCGTCTTTTTATGTCATGATCAACAGACTGATGCACAATAACTTTCTCACTGTACAGCAAAACCAGGTTTCTCCTCAGTATTGTATCCAGCACTGAGACTAAGCTGTAATTACCAACGCAGCAGATATTTTCGTTTTGTCTAGACAAGACCAGACATATTTGTGACTGTGGCAGTGTGCCTTATAGGTCAGGTCATTGTAATACTGGCAACACTGTGCTGTAAACAGCTGGAAGAAATGTACTCCTCGCACTTTACAACCTCTGCTAATTCAAATCCAGTGAGTGACAGCAGGCTTTAAGCAACTAAAATAACGTTAAGCTAAGATTATTGTTCGGTTTTTGTCACGATAAAGCGTTCTGTACAGTAGTTATCTTAATTATACAGTGTAGAGTCTATAAAGTAGCTGGAAAGGATGACTCAGTCTCTTTCTTACCTTCTACTTTTGGAGCTTGGGGCTTCAGATAGACAAAATTTAGCTTGTGTAAGTGTTATTTTATTTAACCAAGTTTGCTGGACAGCTCTGGGCAGTGTGGTCACATCTGTAGATGGCCAGATGTGAAGTTTGTCAGAACCTTCTGCGGAGGATTTGGCAGATTAGACTAACCACACAAACAAGACCAAACAGGCCATCTCTTTCCTGGAGGCTCATGTAAGGACAACTTTGTTTTGAACTTTCATATTGAACATCAGGTTTGTTGTGTGTTTTTAAATTTTTTTTATGATAAGCCGGTGATGCACACAGACTCCAAACATATTTGTGGTAACTGAAAAGATGCAATGAAAGCAGGCAGTTGTATGATACAGGCTGGTGAAGATGAGAACACTGGGAACATTGTGACCTTTAGTTGATGTGCAAAAACAACATTAATTTTATCATCTGTCCTTTTTATGTGATGATTTATGTTGTTCAAGATTCAGAGTTGACAAGAATTTCAGTTTGAGCCTTAATTGAAAACCTTTTTCGCAACGTTTTTATATTTTCTGAATATATATTTCTGAAGCTTGGAACAGTAGATAAAAATAATAAGTGATACTTTATTTGAGTTGTGGACTATTTTTTTTGTTTATTCATGAACTGAATCAGACGCAATGTGCTAACTTACATGAATTGGTGCAAAATGTTGATGAGCACATTTGGATTTTTCTGTTTTTAAGTGAAATGTTTCGACAACTATTTGATAGATTGTCATTGTGTCTACATCACCTGCATCATGATGGATGTAAAGATACAAATATTATTTATAATTAAAATTATACAATTTGCAAGTCCAACAGTGTTTTCTTTAGCTTTGAAATGTTGAATCTAGAACTTCCAAGCGTATACAATGACACAATCGGGAGGTCTTTAGAAAAAAAAACACAAATTTAGTCGGTCACCATCATTTTGTACTTTAACAATATCAAGAAGCTAATTTTAAAATGACCTTTCCCACATGACAGGCTCACCCACATAATCTCACCTTGGTGGCCGGCTCCAGTTTCAAGGCCTTTTTTAGCACCTCCATTGCCTCTTTGTATTCAGCCATGTCTGACAGGAGCTGAAAGAGATTACAGCGAGAACAGAGCTGCAGGAGCCATAAATCAAAACAAGCAGAGAGCAGATAGCAATAATGTAGCTGCTATTTATTCCTCAAAAATAATTAAATCTAATCCCATATTAAACAAATTCCTTTTCCTTCCAGGAACTCTCCCTTCAATAATCATTTATGGTTCAAATGAGACGCTCAACCTCACAGTCACAGTGACGTCTCTCAGTAATAACGCCACAGGGTGGACCCTCACCTTTCCCACCCTGAAAAGGGCCTTGACGTTGTTTGGCTCAAGGGCCAGAACGTCCCGGCTGGTATGCAGCGCTTCCTCAAACTGCTCCAGTTTGAGCTGAGAGGCGGCCAGGTTGTTTAAACACTTCACCCGGTATTCACACACTTCCTCCTCCTCTGCCTCAGCGCCGTCATCGTTCCCATCTGTACAGACACATGTGAAGTTGAGTCTTATTATTGGTGACACAAACACACTGAGGACACAAAGAAGCTAAGAGGTTCGGATTAGTTACAGTGTTTAACCCCTGGAGAGCAGTTCTAGGAAATATTGCAAAATATTATTGAATAGTTGGACTTTCAAGTAGAAACTCCCAGTTCATGCTCCTTTTTTTTTTTAAATCAGTTGGATAATATATTGCTGTCCCTGCTGTAATAATAGCACGGTTTCATCATTAAATCCAAACATGTCCAGCTGCAGTGACCCAAGCAATGAACAGTTGTTAGTGCAGGGAAATGTTCATACTTGGCCTTAAGAATGATGAGTATAAATTTGAGTTAATCAGGGACCACATCTGTCTTTTTATTACATGTCACATCTTAAATTTATGGTTGAATTTCAGTCGCCAATTTTATTTGGATTCAAAGTTGGATTGTTTAAACCAGATTTGTATTTGAATGGATGTATCATATTCACATTCATGTAGCTCTGTTTTGGTCTCCACCAGCTCCTGAAGTAAAATCAGGCTCTTAAACTACGAAAATGCTGGGCAGGGAATTGAACAGTGAGTGTTAGTTTGAGCTTTTTGGCTTTTGCAGCTGAAATGACTGTGAAACAGCAGAATTGTGAGCTGTAAAACCAAAAGAACGACTATGTTTACATGCACATAATATTCCACTATTATTCTAAATATGATAATATTCCAAATTTGATACAGATCATTTAAACAGCCTACTCCATTTGGATACCCCAAATGTATGCCTTACGAATGGAGCATTTTCTGATTAAGACATGAAGGATATGCTGATATTATTCAGGTTTTATGAGCATTCTTTGGTCATACATACAGCATATTCATAATATTCATCTCAATTGGGGTTTTTTTTTTTTACACTGTTTTAGACACATGGCCTTCTTGGCTGTTTACCCCTGAGCAGGAAGGTTGATATATGCTGGAGCAGGAAGGTAAATAGAGGAGAGGAATGAGAGGAGAGCGGAGAGCTGTTCAGGGCGAGCTGATAAAACAGAGCGTCAACATCATTTATAAATATGAGGCAGCTATTCACTAATGTTTTTCACCTCACTGGTTTACTTCACCGCCTGCAGAGATCTTGTGACTCCTGTTCCCACTGGAGCAGAGGAAAACCCTGAAAACCTCCTGCATGTAAACAGGAATATTAGTGGAATATTCACTTCCATTAGCCATGTAAACAGCTTAGTAGGAATATTATCTTTTTTTGGGATACGGTTAAAAAGAACCAGAATATTTTGTTCTGTAAACGTAGTCTGAGTTTTTTTTTTAAATGCTAAAAAATGATGAGGAGCTAAGGGAAGCTGCAGAGTGGATGATAATTCTCTGTGTGTTAATCCTTCAGAGTGACCACTCTCATAAACACGTGGTTATTTGAATCATTGTTGATATAATAATATTGATGCAGTTTAAGCTCCAAATCTCCAAATCTCTCAAATCCATTTTGCTATTTAGCCCAATAGCAGTGTGATAATGTTCATCTATCACACAAATGTACACTTTTTTCACTAAACAAAATATAAACCTTAATATTGAGCATGAAAGTTCATTCTTGGACCTTGGAAATAGAAAGAAGAACACAAAGTCCTCTTACTTGGCTTTTTCCATAGCTTTCAACTACATCTCATGGTTAAACAGCTCATTTTCTAATGCTTGTGTTTGTTCATGATTACAGGTTAATCGATTAGAGTGATTTATAATCTCCACGTGTCATGAATTTTATTTGTGAAATGGGCCCAAAATGACACAAAAAGAGTAACGTGTTAGTGTCTCTGCATTATCGTTATTATTATTTCCTGGTGGTCTTCTCATCCACTAATTACATGATCTTGATGCCCTGATAAACTCGTCTCTTCAGTGCCACGGTGAGTTCACTCACCGATCCACCATCATTGATACATTATGAAGCAGTCCATGTTTTTCCCTTCACTGGCTAGTTCATTCACACTGTCCTCTCGGGTCCACCCTGCCTTGTCAATGATTAAAGCGATTAAGGAGGTTGAAATTATATGAAAGTTGATTAGCTTTGATTATGCAAAAGAATTAAGCAAAAACATTTACGGTGGCACTCTGCTAGGATAGATGTGCCTCTGCATCGTGATGCTGTGATTATTGTGGTGGCAGACTGGAGCAGAGCACTGTGAACTCTTATGTCATTCAGATTGATGTGGAAATATTGAGGTTTGTATCAAGTGGTGTGTTTGTGTCTGTACACTTTTACTTTTTGCTGTCTTTCCATTGTCACCCTTTTCCTGGGGAGGTAATGCACATATCTATTACTGTGACACATTCTTGGTACAGCCGACAGTGTGGAAATATTTTCTATGAATAATTTCAGTTTTTGATGCTGGGTTACCTCTGCTGCGTGTGGTTAGCACATCTAGAGCCATACAATAGGCTCTTGCAGCCATGCTGTATTCCTCCCTCTGGAAATGAAAGTTTCCTCGCTCTCGTTTCTGGTTGCCAATGCGGATGCGGTCGGCAACGGGGAGAGTTAACGGATCTGGTTTGTCACTGAAGTCCAGCAGCTGGAGCTGGTAGAGTAGAGGAGCCCAGGCAGGAATATCAGGCTCCCTGCAAAGAAACAAACACACACATGATCAATATCATCACATGGCAAGGAGTAACTAAGAGTTGACTTTGTGTCAGATGTCTTGTGAAATCGCCCTAAGAACACTGTGATCTCTTACAGGTTGTTTAAAATCAAGAAATCATTCAGTTATCCAGTGAAACTGTCAGCTTCAAGAAAAGCAAACAAACATCATATCACCATCTTCACATAATACTGAGTTTGAGCTGATTGTATTGTAATATGTGTGACACATGTAATAGTAATATCAAAGCCAAACTTAACATTTTTAAGTAATGATTTTAAGTCCAATATTATTGCCTATGAGGTTTCACACTGGTGGTACACACAACTACACAACTACAAAACAACAACAACAACAACCACAACATTTCAACAACAGAGATATGCCAGGTTGTCAATCTCAGACAGTTTAATCTGCTTTCATCAACACACCACAGATCTCCACGATCACTGCCAGCAAACAATCTGTAATCTACAATCTCAAACACACAAACACACTCTGCGCACCTTGTGACCTTTTATCTGTTTCTTTACTATCTTAACTGCCTCCAAAAAGATCAATTTATAAATATTTTCTGTATGTCTTCTGTTCTCTGTGAAAAAAACATCCTTTCAGAGAATTTAACTACCTGCCAGTTTGGACATGCAAGTGGGAAACTTTGTCATTCAGTCTTTGCACTGAGTTTACCTGATGTCTCTGTAAGACAATGATACAAATAGTGACAATGACGGACAACTTCTGTAAGAATCCATCAGCAGGTCGGTGGATGTATGACACAGTACAACATGTTTTAAATACAAGAAAATAAAGTTTTAATACAGTGTGCAGTGATTATCTGAATCTAGAACTATTTATCTTAACTTTGCAAGATTTTTTAACTCTTTGATACTTTTAATTTTGAATAGAATTTAAAATGGAACCATGTTTAATACAGAGCTGCAACCATTAGTTAATTAACCCATTAGTCAACAGATAGTCATTTTTGGCTTTATTTATTTATTTTTGTCAGGAACTGGCAGAGAGGCCGACAGGAAACAGGGACAGAGAGGGGAATGAGCTGCAGCATAGGTCCCCGGCCGGATTCGAACCAGGGACGCTGCGATTACGTAGCATGTGCTACTCGACCACCAGGGCACTCTGTTGCAGTCATTTTTCAAGCAAAATTGCTTAATGTTTTTTTGGTTCCAGCTTCTCTACTGTGAAGATTTGCTGTTTTTCTTTTTTCATAGAAAGTTGGATATCTTTAGTTTATGGACTGTGGGTTGGACAAAACAAGCAAATTGAAGAAAACACTGAGCTCTAAAAATGTATTTGTTTTTTTAATATTTCAATAACTATACGATTCATCCAGATGATTATCCGTATATGCAGCTCTCATGTAATGTTTTAATATATTAAACTGAGTTATTTCTGTCTTCAACAATCTGTTGTGCTTTTGTTAACATGTAATATAGTTCACTCATTACACTGCATTATCTTTAAACATGTTGACATTCCTCAAGATAAGCTTGTTAGGATTGCACTGAAAGCTGGCATAACTTGCTAGGGTTGCCAAACATCTGCAACATTACAATTAATCTCACAGGCAGCCGTGTGTCTTTTTGGAAACATAGAGAGTAATTTTGTTGGATTTCAAACTTCAGAATTTGAATGTGAAACAGCACTAGCTCCTCTCTCACACTCAGACATTAGAAGTGGCCATATTGGTGCATCTGCCGCGGTTTTATATAGTTAAAAAAAACCCTCTGAAAGCCTTGAAGAGGTGAGCTTTTTGAAGTGAAGTAATGACTCATTTGAGCAAAAGATTTTCCAATTTGATCTGAAGTTGATGTTCTCCCATCAGAGCAACATGAGCGGTGGCTAATAGAAAGAGCTTCTTTAGGTTTTGTGTCAGAGCTACTTCTTTAGTATTTTGAATAAAAATGCAAACACCGTCATGAGAAAGCAACAAAAGGTCCTGATATCAGAATACCTAAACAAACTGAAGATGCATCGTGTTTTTGATGATATATTAGTTTTTTTTCAAAAGCTTTGACAGCTGCTCTCTGTGCCTAGATTAAATTTCACTGTATTCAACAACTCACACACCTTTAAAAAAGCAACACCTTCATAGTCGTCCGAGTGATTCTGGTTCATTTAAGCAGACAAGAACTTGAAACTGGTATGAACCTGTGAGCTGTTGAGGGCTTCATCTTACTCAAGAGTCACTCAGAAGGAAAGTTAATTTGGTTTTCAATCATCTGGCTCCTGTGACCACACGGCACACAATGGTCCATTATCAGTTACTCTGCGGAGGCTCTGATTCCAAAGGGGTGTGTGCGTGTGTGTGTGTGAGAGAGAGAGAGAGAGAGAGAGAGAGAGAGAGAGAGAGAGAGTTAAATGAGTGCATTGACAGCTTGACTACATTTGAAAAAGCTAATGTTAAAGTGTACTACATTATAAATACAAAGTACATTAAAAAAATATTATTATAAAATATGGTACAGTTAATGTTTTAAAACTTTTTTCTCTTAAATAAAAACTTACATGACCCAAATACAAAAAAGCACATTCCTTAAAAAAAAAAAAAAAAAAAAAGAGATCGGAAACCAAGTTACGTACAAGGAAGTGCAGCTTCCCGCAGGCCTCACCCAGCGACTATTTTCTGCAAAGTGATCATACTGCAAGTTGTTTTCAGATCATGAATTATTCAAACTGGTCGTGTCAATGACACAATTTATGTCTGTCTAACAGAATTAGTTGTATCCTCAGTTACTGGGAGGCTATGTCAGCAGGTGGGATCAGATTACCCTTTCACCTCTCCTCTCTGGAGACCACATCCACTGTCACAGGACACACAGGAGTGTGAAATCTGCAGCTAGAGCTGAGGCCTCAGAAACCTGAGCCTGATCCCTGTGCTCTGGACTGGAGGGAGTAGCGTTCAGAAACATTATCATTCAGGGTTGGGAATAAGTAGACACAGGTCTTTTAAAAGCCAGCCTGAACTATTCTTGACAGCAGCGTTTAGTCCTGTCTACTTGTTTTTGCATACCGCTGCATGTTTACGAGGATCAGAGAACGACCTGCCAAGTTGTGTAACAGGCGTTTAAGGAGCAGCAGAGAAGAAGACAGTTGATTCATGTGTGAATATACAGCACATGGCTGGGGTTGCACTGGGTAATGTTAGTTTTTCAGGCCTCATACTGTACATCTGAGCATTAGAGATGGATCCTGCTTTTCCTGCTAATGTCACGCGTTTTGCCGGCGTACTAAAAATGTGACACCATCACCAAATGATTCACTGCACAGCTTTTACAATGCATGAACACACTGCAGCTTGTCCTCACATACTTTCTCTACTCCTATCTGAAAATATTGCACAATATTCTGAAGGCTGAGTATTATATAACAGTGCACGACGTATAACAATAATGCACACAGTGTCCTGCCTACTGTGCCCTAGTAAAGCCTGGTTCCAGATTAAATGGACTTCACAGAATCCATCTCTGGACTCACTTCTGAAAATTGTTTTTACACTACTGAATCAACGCTGGCGCACACTGGAAGTCTATCAGAGCAAAAGACTGTTCTGCACCGTTTATGCTTTCTTTGAAACGAGCTTAAAGCAAGCTTGATTTCTTTATCAGTGCGGACACAGTGGAATGAGAAACCTGCCTTGGAGTCATTTGAGTCATTTGTTATGTCACAGTTCACAGATAATGTCTCAGACACCATTTGTGAAGCAAAGTCTGAAATGTCTGCCTCGCTCACTCATTTACTATTTCCTGTCCAGTGGAAGAGGAAGTATTCAGACACTTTAGTAAACAACAACACACAGTACTCAATGCAGAAAAATGGCCCCTGTGACTGTTATACTATACTATACTATACTAATATTATTACCATTATTATTACAGATGCATCAGTTTACTGATGTAGTGGGTCGAGGTGGAGCTTGTTTAGATTTCTTTTATGTATTGTTGTATAGCTTTGTCTACAACAATGCATCAGATTTCATAAACTCATCAAATGTTTCCTATGTTAAATCTTAATTTGTACAATAACTATTGCTATCAGGTAGATGTAGTGGAGTAAAGAGGGAAAAAGTCATATATTTGCCTTTTATCAACAATAGAAAAACTTGAACAATCTACATCCATATCAGCACCTCAGGCAGCAGGTCAAACTGTTTACTATGTCTTATTGAAAAGAGGAAGGAAACAGGATATTTTATCATGCCGCAGTTGTCTCATACAGATGTCATCATAGTGAGCTGAACAGGGTTTGGTTTGTAAATAACTCAGCAGTAAAACCCCTCGCTTGCTGTGTTATTTTATATTGATTTTTGTTTTCATTCGGGGGGAACATGCCCACGAATACGTACTGCTCATGACTCACGCAGATCGGGACACATGAGATGAGATGTGATGAATCACTTCTTATTAACCGATGCAGGTACAGCTGCCTCAGTGTTAACTGTACAAACTAAATGTGTCACATCAAAACTTAATGAATCCCACATGAAGTGTGAACCTAAACACTCACACACTCACTGACTGCCTATAGCCTGACAAGAAGCAGCCTTTCACTAAGGATTCAACAGGTGACCTTTGAGACATAATGTCAATACATTCATTAGCTTATATGTTCAAGCAGTAAGAGCCTGCAGTGCTCTCACTGAAGATTTATGCTCAAAACACAGATGAATAATGTGAATAACTGAGAGCTGAGCCTCCATTGTTGTCATCATGAGCATTAAACATAATCGGCATGACTGGCGAGCCATCGAGTGTAATTTGAGAATGAAGCGTGCTGACAGATCTATAAGGTCTACGGTGTCATGTGGGTCACTGGTGATTAGAGCCACGGCAGTGTGCTGCTGCGCTGAGCTCGGCCAACGAGCCCCCAGGGTCTTATTAGTGCAAACAGGAAGCAGAAGCTGGTCAGTGGGGTTAAGATCCCTACGCAAGATCCCAGTGAAACATGAAGCTGCGAGTTAAACTCAGGTCCACGTCCTGAAGCCTAGCTGTCAGTCTGTCTCTGCTGCTTGTGAATAGACTCAAACGATCAAGTGATCAAGTGTACAAACCTGAAGTGTAGCTTTTAAGACTTCCATAAGCTCACTGCTGGAAGGTCATGACATTTAAACAGCTTAAATGAGATACTTTTGTTGTGTTACATATTTGGAGTGGTTTGTTAATTGTTTATATTAAAGAGCAACATCTTAAAAATGTTTTACATTTTAAATTCAATATAACAATCATATTAGTGTTAAAGATGGAATGAGGAACTTTTACATAGAAATGAAGGGCCAGTACATTCAAGTCCATTCGTGCTAAACAAGTTCATACAATGCTGATTAAGACTATCACTGCCAGTAAACCAAAGTTTTTTAATCTGGTGCCTGTGGCGACTTTCCTATGCTGGTGCACCAGTAGTGATGCATTTTACATCATTTTACACCACGTCACGTTGCCAGGGCCGGGACTGGGTCACATAAAAAGTGTCAGGAGTCTGCAGTGATGATGTTGACAGTGTTTGTGTAATTACGCTCACTGCCAGAAGGGGGAGACAAAAGCTCCACACTGCAGGTTTAATATTGGATTTTTGGATTTGGATTTGGATTTGGATTAATTATTATTAACGATGGTGGCTTAATTTGAAGCCGTTTTTATTTTGTTGTCACCTCTTTTGTTCTTTTCACCAAGTGGAAGATGTCACAGTGAATATTTTTCAGATTTAGCAGCTCGTAAGCACAATCTGAACAAAATAATGTGATCTTATTGCTAACATTGGCATGCTAACATCACAATTCACAACTACAATGTTAAAATGCTGATGTTTATACCATTTACCAGATTCACACAACTTTAGTGTGTTAGCATGCTAAGACTTGCCAATTAATACAAAGTACAGCTGAGACTGAGGGGAATATCATTATCATTTCCTGGCCCTCTTAATGAGAAGTCATTAAGATGAATCTTCTGGACAACATCAATGTTTGTGCCAAAAGACTGATATTTCAGTGTGGACCAGAGTTGAGGTCAGACTGACAGAGACTGTCATCACTGGAGCCGTGCCTCTAGCGTGGCTAAGAATTGGCTCATTGGTCAGAGAAGGTCGAGAAACTCTGAATGACCCTGCAATAATAACAAAAAAGTGTCTTGAGTTATAAAAAGTTCTGTTCATCAATGCATAAAGTTCCTTACTTTCAAGCCATCTTGCAGAGAAATGACCCTGCTAGTTGCCCCCTGACCCGAACCAGAGTAAAGGTCAGTGAGAAAAGACAGGGATTTTTTGGTCTTCAGCAGCAGAACAGAGTCTGAGGGGGGATGAGACTGAAGACTGAGCTTAGTCAAAGATGTGAGACATTTGATGAGACAGCTGATCTGACAGGTTCAGGCTTATGTATACAGACTTTGCCCACATGTATAGTAAAGTTTACTGCTGGTCACTAAGGAAACCATGGCTAACAATAAACTCACAATAGCTGGTTAGAAATAATATAGATTTCAGTAAACATATCAAAATGTAGTTGTTATAAATGGTGACAAGAATGAATGTACAGTAATTAAAATGCAAGTATATGCTGGTTTTCTAACTCTGGCACAAGAAGATGACACTCCTGTTAATCATGTGAAAACCTCTGATTGGCTCTGTTGTTTCTCACACTGCAGGGAATAGACATCAATGAGCACAACTAAAAGAATCTGAGTCTTGAAACAAGTCAGACATAAACCTAGTATACAACAATAATTTTCAAGATCATAATTCATCTTCATTTTTTGCCCTCAGCTGCCAAAAAACTCAAAAGCATCTCAGTATTTTAACAAGTAAAATTAAAGAAATGTCTTCAAAGGTATCATGTTTCACAGTGACCTCATGCCACAAATTTCAATCACAAATGACAAGTCCATAATAGAAATCAAACTAATTTACATTTCGTGAAGACACTTGCTGGTTGCCATTCAGAAGACCTTTTATTGTCTGACATTTGTATGACGCAGTTGTATTTCTCGTATTGTGAATGTAAACAGTGCATATTAAAAGGGTTTCCATCGTGCGTTTTTATGAGTGATGTGATAAGGAGCGCTGCCTTTCCCCCTCTTGTGTCATGGGAAGTTATGCAGTCATTATAGATGCATCCGATTCATGTGTTGCAGTTCAGCCAACTTCCTCATTAAGGTGCATGATAGTGCTGCTGACTCACCCTGTTATCTGTCGCGCGGACCCCTCGCTGCTCTGAATGAAAGGAAAAACTCCCTCAGAGGGAAAACAGTGGTCACTTTGACGTCACACTCTCCACTTTAAATGATGGAAAGGCCACGTAACGTAGCTACCTCACTCTTGTTTCTATGGTTACAGCCTCAGATAGCACACTAATATACTGTCATAAATGTGGTGTGCAGCTTATATGATAATACCAAAGCCAAGAGGATTTATGAGCTTGTTTATTTTTTTACAGCGGTGAAAACAGGTCTTTTGCTGTTGTCACTCAGTGTTGTGTCTGTTTTGACTCTTGGATGGACACACAGCACCAGTACAGCCGTGCAAAGGAGCTTAGCTGTAATCCTGGCATTGGTGAGACGTCACAGCTGTTTTTCCTCGCCTGCTGCCGCACCAGTTAATTTGCAGCAAAACAGCCTCCTATTACAGTCAGAGATCTAGAAACTAGCAGTGTAACGTCTTTCAGCTGCTTTCCTCTCCTATTTGTTTTTTATTTCCTCCTCCAGCAATGAGCCAATGAGACTGTGCCTGCAGGGATCATGGGCAACTACTGCCTAGATCCTGGCCGTTGAGCTCCTCAAAAGTGCCCTTATAATCTACAGCAGACTCAAAGGGAGACGCAGGGAGACAATGAATAAAAGAAAACAAACTCAGTAATGCAGCCTGACATACAAGTGGCTAATTAAATTATAGTGAATGTGTTAAGCAAATAATTTTATACTTATGGTGTGTTCAGACAGTATGTGAGTGAATTTTCAGCTTGCGTCATTGGCGTGTATTTGCCTCAAGCAGCCAAAATACCAACTGTGCATTAGCTGTACTATAAGCTAGCTAGCAACGGACGCATTGACCCTGTCTCTGGGAGTTTCTGTTTTTTGGCGGGTTTTGTTCAGTTCAGCCGCTGACTGAACTCAGAACTCCAGAGACTCCGATTTTTTTCTGTTATTTCCCAGATTCATAGTCTCAGGATACAAGCAAAATTGTTCCTCAAGTTGTCCAAAGCAAACTCGTTTATATTCACAAATTTGAGTTGACTTTTTATGTACAGTATCTGCACCACATCTAAAATTGGCTTCACATTCAGTCTAAACACAGTGAGAATGTATATATTTCAGGCCCCCTGACTACTGTCTAATATTCACTCAAATCCAACTTTGGAGAAAAATATCTGTCTCTTACTAGATGTTCAACTTTATTCACAAATGACTGCATATTTGCATCTTTGCTGTTTCATGTGTGGGAGGTGGCTGCTGAAACTGTCTGATGAGACCTGGAAGACTCAACGATACAGCTAATGTGTAGCTGAAGAGCAAAATTGACCAGCTAAAAGTGGCTAAAAGCTGCATAAAGATGTCTGCTAATTCTTATTGGTTTCACCACTTCGGATTACACTTTCACTCCACTTAATGTGAAAAACTAAATAAATTGATGGAGCCTAAAACAATAAATCATCACGTCTGAACACGTCCAACATGTGATGAATAATAAAGATGTTTATACATCTTTTCATGTTAAATTCACACAAATTGAACATAACAATTGAATCACCCTTTTATCGGCAGTGAGCTCCACCTCGGACTCCTCCCTGCAGTGAATGAGTGAATAAACAAAAGAATGAACGCTCAAAGCTGTTCCACAGAACAGCTTTACTCTAACTCACAGGTGAGAACAAGTTTCAGATTCGACCTTATGCAATAATCTGAAATCTCTCAAACGTCTCGGTTTTGATGTGTGCAACCATCTAGATGAATAATTCCTCCAAAAAAAAGAAGAGTTCAAAGCTTTTGGTGTGAGTTAAGTGTGGATGAGAGCAATCTGTTTTACACAGAAATATATCACCAGGGGTCATTATTTAGTATATCAGCCACACTGTTATTTGTAGAAGATACACACGTGGACAAAATTGTTGGTACCCCTCTGTTAATGAAAGAAAAACCCACAATGGTCACTGAAATAACTTGAAACCGACAAAAGTAATAATAAATAAAAATTTACTGAAAATTAACCAATGAAAATCAGACATTGCTTTTGAATTGTGATTGAACAGAATAATTTTAAAAAACAAACTAATTAAACAGGCCTGGACAAAAATGATGGTACCCTTAACTTAATATTTTGTTGCACAACCTTTTGAGGCAATCACTGCAATCAAACGATTTCTGTAACTGTCAATGAGACTTCTGCACATGTCAACAGGTATTTAGGCCCACTCCTCATGAGCAAACTGCTCCAGTCTCAGGTTTGAAGGGTGCCTTCTCCAGACGGCATGTTTCAGCTCCTTCCACAGATGTGGGACCGAGGATTTAGATCCGGGCTCATAGAAGGCCACTTCAGAATAGTCCAATGTCTTGCTCTTAGCCATTTTTGGGTGTTTTTAGCTGTGTGTTTTGGGTCATTATCCTGTTGGAAGACCCATAACCTGCGACTGAGACGAAGCTTTCTGACACTAGGCAGCACATTCCCCTCCAGAATGCCTTGATAGTCTTGAGATTTCATTGTACCCTGCACAGATTCAAGACACCCTGTGCCAGATGCAGCAAAGCAGCCCCAGAACATAACCGAGCCTCCTCCATGTTTCAAAGTAGGGACAGTGTTCTTTTCTTGGTATGCTTAATTTTTGCGTCTGTGAACATAGAGCTGATGTGCCTTGCCCTCCCATGAAGTCCACTTTGGCTCAAACAATGATGGATGGTGCGATCTGACACTGATGTACCTTGACCTTGGAGTTCACCTTTAATTTCTTTGGAGGTTGTTCTGGGCTCTTTGGTTACCATTCGTATTATCCGTCTCAATTTGTCATCAATTTTCCTCCTGAGACCATGTCCAGGGAGGTTGGCTACAGTCCTGTGGACCTTACATTTCTGAATAATATGTGCAACTGTAGTCACAGGAACATCAAGCTGCTTGGAGATGTTCTTATAGCCTTTACCTTTAACATGCTTGTCTATAATTTTTATTTCTAATCTCCTGAGACAACTCTGTCCTTCGCTTCCTGTGGTCCATGTTCAGTGTGGTACACACCATGTCACCAAACAGCACAGTGACTACTTGAAACCCTTGAAATAGGCAGACTGACTGATTACAAGTTTGAAGACACCTGTAATGCTAATTAGAGGGCACACCTTAGTTTAACATTTCCCTATGGTCAAATTATTTTCAATCTTTTCTAGGGGTACCATCATTTTTGTCCAGGCCTGTTTAATTAGTTTGTTTTTTAAAATGATTCTGTTGAACCACAATTCAAAAGCAATATCTGATTTTCATTGGTTAATTTTCAGTACATTTTTATTTATTATTACTTTTGTCGGTTTCAAGTTATTTCAGTTACCATTGTGGGTTTTTCTTTCATTAACAGAGGGGTACCAACAATTTTGTCCACATGTGTATCTTATCTCAGGATTGACTCTAAGTCTATAATCAATCAATATGAACAAGCTGAAGCCTCAGGTGTGCACTGTGTGGTCAAGTGGCAATTTCTCATGCAGTCCTGGGGACCGAGGTTTAGTTTCAGCAGATTCTCGCAAGATGAATGTGAAGCTGTAGTTAATAGCAATGACAGCTCAGTTCTTTCTTTGCACAGACATTATGTCTACTGATTATATAAACCAAATCTCTGCCAGTTTTGGATTTCATTTTTGAACATCAAAGCTTTCTAAGTTACGACAAATTCTGAACGAGGAGCCAAAAATCCTGCTCTCTGAAAGATGAAAGCCTCCTCTTGCGTTACTGTTATACTTCACACACACGTCTGCCTACTTCAATGGACAGACTGTTGCAAGAATACTTTTTTTTGTTTAGATGAGCAATTCAATTCATATTCAGATCAAAGTTTTTTTTTTTTTTTCTAAAAGTGTGATTTGAGCATAAAATATCGGTGGGACATTAATTATCATTCAACAAGGTTGCTGTTTGCCTCCCTCTGTGGTTATGAACATTTCAACATTTGTGACCACAAGCTGCTCATTGCTTTATTTATGACATTCTGGCTGGGGAATAAATGTCATACAGAGATATTGATCAGAAATTAATTTCCCTTCTAAGTCCGAGCTGTCACACATGCATGTGCTGAAACCAGATAACTCTCTCTGATTAAATGTCACCGTTTCTGGAATATCATTTTGCAAATTGAGCACACAACAAACGAACAACAGCTAGATGTGTTTAAAGTAGATGTAACTTTAAAGCAGTTGCTGATGTGCACAGATGCACTTGGCCTTCACTTCTTTAATAATACACGTGTTAAAAGGGTAATTTACAAGCACATACATAATGCGTACATGTCGATTTTTCTGTAGTTGTGCAGTGTTTACCTCAAACAAAAACATCATGATTATCACTCACTGTCCACCCCCTATCATATCGCTGTCAGAGAGAAATATGACTGCCTCAGTGAGTGTGTTCTTTAATCTAACCAAAAGATCTGAGATCCAACTTCCTTTCAGCAGCAGCCGGCTTGGCCTTCCCCTGTAGCACACTGTGAATCAATAGCAGCACACTGAATCCCTGACTTATTAGTCAGGTTGTCACAGAGGAGCAGCCTGCGTCTGCTGGCTGAGTAAAGCAAATGCAGTGGGCCATTAGCACGATCCTTTGGTCTCTCTCTGATGGCCCTGCAGAGGTATGAGACCTGAAGCATCTATCATGAGTCAAACAGCCTTTCTCAGGAGGAAGGGCTTGACTTTACTTGACCAGAGCCAGTGGCAATGGCATAGGTCAGTTTCATCAGAGAGAGCTCAGGAAGCAAACAATGGCAGCCTATTTAGAAG
Organism: Scomber scombrus; assembly: GCF_963691925.1. Lineage (NCBI taxonomy): Eukaryota > Metazoa > Chordata > Actinopteri > Scombriformes > Scombridae > Scomber > Scomber scombrus. Next base: position 18,033,698 of record NC_084975.1, on the reverse strand, counting down.
GAATTTCTTCCTTTTTTGCTCATATTGGCAAACAGAGTTGTTTACTTGCACAGATCATGTAATGTTTTGCTATACATGAGGTCACTTGTATTGTCCTTCATCATCTGGAACGACAATATTGAACATCATCACAGTGCAACTAATCCCATCAGTGCTATCAAACAACTGAGATTGTTTCATTTTTAATGAGATCTACAAAGTTAATCCCTAAAGCTTAAACACTGCATCTGATTTTGATTTTGCAACAAGGATGTCTGCGGGAGTCTGTCTGTCATTAACTTTGAGTGGAATATATTGAAAGTCCATTGTGCGTCTGCATGTCTGTGTGCCTGTGATAGACTGCTGCAGACGACTGATGACGGCACGCTGACGTCTCAACGAGATGACTCACGCTCCACATCCACACTGACGGTACCTCTTCATCCCCTCATCACACATGTGTACACACACACACTCTATCTCTCTCTCTCTCTCTCTCTCTCTCTCTCTCTCTCTCTCTCTCTCTCTCTCTCTCTCTCTCTCTCTCTCTCTCTCTCTCTCACACACACACACAGGCACTTGTCACTCTGCAGCAGATCTCCTTCCTCCAGTTTTCCAGGCAGCACCTCGTCACCTCACATCGCTCCACAGCAGCAGCATCTCACTGCTGTACAACCAGCACAAAGCTTATTTTCTCAGACATATTGTTGTCTCTTCTCCTGCCAGATTACATGATACATTCAGCATGATAACCTGAATTGAGTGTGTGTATTGTATAGTCCAACTGATACTGGATTTTTGAAGCTGTTACTGGTATTGGTTTTTTTCACTACCCCTAACATAAATAAACATTTTAATAAGGTTTCCTTAAACAATGATTTTGGCAATTTTCTATATTTTTCTTAATCTCAACAAATCTCATGTGCAGAGCCAAACAAACAATGAACTCATCTCTGTTTACACAGCTTTTTGGATGACAACAGAGGTCTACAGCACAGAGGAATACAGTGTTGGGGAAGCTACTTTGCAAGCGTAGCTTGTACTACATGTAGTTCAGCCTGGCAGTAGTTTGTAAATCTACAGCTATAAAAAAGTAGCTTTAGCAACTACTTATACTCATTATACTCATTTAACTCAGCGTTAAATAAATCAACATGTGGTGTATATGAAACAAAATATAATAGCCTACAAAACATTCACATGCCAGCAGAAATATGCCTCTCAACTCAGTTTTATTTTTTTAAAGAAAAAAAGCTGACATTTTTGGTCAACATACTGTAGGTTCACCATAGACATGATGGGTAATCTATAGACATGTTGGGTAATATAAAGAGAAAATGAAAATCCTATCCCAATACCCACTTGTACATCAGAAATGTAAATCAGTCAACAAAAAGATTTAATAAAAAATACAAATATAAACATATTATAGATTGATGTGTCTTGAACAACAATGTTGGCATGTCATGACATGATTCATGCCTTTTTTCAAAGAGAGTTCTGGAACACAATAATGATAAAATAAAATGTATATTAAAATATTTCATGTTATTGGCCGAAAATGTAGTTTGTAAATTGAGTAGTTAAACTACAAAAAAATGACCCAAAAAGTAGTTGAAATACTTGACGCAGCACAAAATATGAATGTAGTTTAACTACCAGCAAGTTACAGCATATTGTAGTTAAGCTATGTAGTTCAACTACATATAGTGTAAGTCTCCCCAACATTGGAGGAATATGATACAGTATATCAGCCTTTGGATATATACACAATACTTGTAAGTAGGATCAATTATTGTTGGTTTGTGATTTGTTGACAATAAGAAAATAGCTGAGCAAATCCTCCAAATGTGTTTTTTTCATAGTTATGATGCAGAAATATACTGAGCAGGATGCTTTACTTCTTTGACACCAGAGTGACTACTCTTTGTTGGACAAACTATAAAATGGTGACACAAAAGCATTTCTGCACTTCAATTTCTTGACATTTATCGTCTGATATTTACATCGATACTGAAATATCAGCAACGAGCTAATATCGGCTGCTATAATCGGTCTGACCGATTTATCTGTCAGGCTCTAGTACGCACACAAGTGTCAGTGTGTCATCAGTAAGTAACAGCTTGGCCCTCCACTGTCCCATCTGCTTCCATTCTGCTGGAGTTACAAATGAGCAAAACGTATAAAGTGGGTTCATGAGTTGCCCGGCAACTCTGTGTGTGTTATCATCAGACAGTCTGTCTGAACTTACGCTACAGGAAAGTCGCATTCTTTTGCACTTTGAAACTTCTCTGCAGAATTGTAAAAATCCTAATAAGAAGTGACTTCTCTGACCAGTGGGACTGGGTGGTCCAGTGAGTCAAAGAATCCCAGAAACTGCCTCTGCATTTGAGCCATGACAAGGGAGATTGAAAGCGGCTATGAATACAAAGTCATGGGTACGTAACACAGGAGAGTCAAGGCTGGCTTATGCCTGAAACAAACAAGTTTGCACAACGTCTTTGTGTTTATAGCTGTTCTGAAGGCGTAATGAAAATCCTGCCGTCATAGAGAGGGGGTGAGATTTGATAATTGTTCAACTACAGAGATACAGCTTACATGTTTAAATAGTCTTTTATACAGTTTTTAATCCAAGGCCTTCATAGTGTTTAACTTGCACACCTGGCCAATCGTTGTGTGAAGTAGTTGTTGAACTAACGATTTTGGAAATGCACATGAATTATCGAACCGAGCCCTTCCAAATTTCACCATCAAAAATGAGTGGAGGGGGAAGGGATTTCAGACATAGTTTGACAATCTGACAAGCACTTTGATTGAGACTACTCTACTAATCTTCCTCTCCCTCTGTGATTGCATATTGTGCACAACCGGCATGGATGATTTAAAAAAGAGAGACTGGCATGGGTAAGAAAGGTGCTGGTAGTGCTGAAGTGCCATCTCACGTGTGTTCCTCTCATGTGTCCCTCTCGCACGCCACGCTCTGGAAAACAGACTCTGTCGCAATATCGTGGTTATACAACACAGCACAGCTAGTGGCATAGTAGACGAGAGGTGATGGCAGTGAAGCATGACTGTGTTGTCAGTGCTCCAGTGCAGACAGTATGTTTTGACACCAACTTGTGAGAGTTACACATCTATGATAACAAGACAGAAGTAATTGTATTTGTCCCATCAACAGCACTGGCAGTACAGTTAGCCAATTCATGCCCATTATTAAATCAGATTTGAGGCTTTTGATTAATCTATCACTGCACTATAACCTTTATTCCTGTTGTATCTGTCTTATTCCATTTTAGCTTGCTTTTTCTTCACAATTTAATCATTTTTAATTGTATTCAAATGTATTTTTGTATTGTTTTGTGTTGCTTTTAATCTCTGTCTTGATGCCTTTGACGTTTTATGTAAAGAACTCTGAATTGCCTTATTGTTGAAATGTGCTACACTAACAAACTTGCCATGCCTTGACTTGCCCATGCCAGGAATCTTGGTGTCATCTTTGACTCGGCACTGAAGTTTGACAAACAGATCAACTCTGTGATTCAAGGTTGCTATTTTCAGCTGAGAATCATTGCCAAACTAAACTCCATCCTCTCTCTCAATTATATGAAGACTGTTACCACTGCATTAATCTCCTCAAGGCTGGATTACTGCGACTCAATGTACCTGGGTGTTGGCTATTCCTCTTTGTCTCCCCTGCAGCTGATGCAGAATGCTGTAGTGAGACTCCTAACTGGCACCATAAAAAGAGACTGAGACAGCATTACACCTGTACCAGCATCCCTGAACTGCCTACCAGTCTTGCATTTTATCATTGCCATGTATTGTTATTGTTTGTGCCTTTTTACTACCAATGTCCTTTCACTCACTACTGTTAATACTAATTATTTGTACAGTGCGCTACTCAACTCTGGTTGTTTTTAAATGTACAGATACATAAGCTTGATTTGGTTTGATAGAGGTTCTGATATAAAGCCTATCAATATAACAAATAATGCCTGTTGTGGAGTTTAGTTTTTTTCATGATGGAAAACATCTTAAGAGGAAATCTGGTCTATATTTTTAGAAACAAGCAGCTATTTTAACAGCAAACAGGTATGATGAGGATCAAGCCTCTTAAATAAGATAAATATGTACTCGGTGGACACACAAGATACATTCAGGAAGGTGCTGCAAGATTTCAGTTTAATTTTTAAATCACACATTTTAATATTATTTTGCCACAGATGACATTTATATCATCTATATCTTATTTTACATTTGGTAAAGATATCAAAATGGAAGAAGATTGTTATAAATATCTGAATCACTATCTTAAAAACCCTGTTAACCCTGCAGTTATTCAGCACCTAATGAAGTTTCACTTATCAAAACATATTTGTGACCCATGCGTGAGCATTCAAGAGGTCTTATAGGACTTGTTAACAAAGTCCAAGGACTGCAGTGTAATGAACGGGACATTCCAAACTGGCAAAAAGGGTGGACAAAAACATCTGCAAAAATAAATAAAAACCCCTAGAAAGTCATGTAAATTAATATTAAGCAACTAAAAAATGAAACTACACATGACTAATAAAGCTACAACTACTGGTGGTCACGCAGTAAAGTATTAAAAATACTATTTACGGTTTTAAAATTCTATTTACACAAAGCCTACTTAACTCCACTATCTGCTGTAAAAATATACTGTCTATCCAAAATTCAATAAAAGCACGTTTTAGTTGAGGAGATGTACTGTCCTACTAAATACCCCCTTACCATGGAAAGCAGAAGTAGATATAACTAAGGGTAGTGCTATATTACAACCAAGGCTGTGTCGATGAGAGAGATAAGCCTGCTAGCAGTAGGGGAAAAAGGTAAACATCCAGGGAGATTAGATGAGGGACATGCACAGTTCAAACACTGGTCTGAGTGGCAAAATACTGCTGTGGCGCCAAAACAACCCATAATCTACTTTTCAGAGGTAAAACAAAGAGTCTATCCTGGTCAGATTTAATTCAAACACTTCTTTTTAGCTTTAGGTGAACTCATCGAAGCGCCAAACTAATGTGGCAGTAGTTGTGGCAAAAAGAAAAGCGCATGCTGATTGGGAGCTGGCCTGATCTTATCTGGAGTGTACTACAGCTGTCAGCGCTTGCTGGCCTGCTGCTGGAGCATGAGGTCTGGGTGTGGTTTCTAGTTCTAGTGTCTGTGCTGGGAAAGAGACGCACAGTGCCTGATAGCTACAGTAAAACTTGTTTAGGTCACGTGACCGCATAGCCAAGAGTTCAATTGTTTGTTTTGTTCACATCTGCTGCAGGAATCCTTCATTGACGACAAACAGTGAAAGAAAGAGACATGTTCTTCATGCTGGTGTCAGTTGCCAAAGACAGGCGATCATTTGCCCAACTCATTTTGTACGGAGTGGAAACACTAATTTGGAGAAGAATGGTTCAGATTGATCATTGTGCTTTCCACAGAGGACCGTCTCAAAGGTCACATTATTCATTTCACACAGGTTGGTCTGCAGAGTGAGTCACAGCACCTTCAGCACAGAGAGGAACTCCACCTCACAGATTTTCTGAGTGGACATCATGCTTACGTATCTAGACACAGGGGAGGAGGGTGTGCGGGCATAAAAGTGACAGACACCATCACAATTCTGTGAGTGAGTCAGTGTACCTGTCTACTGGCAAGAACCGAGTGTAATGAAAAGCAGAACTGCCAGTTGAGGCTGTGTCATATTACACAGGGTGATAAAAAGATTGAGATTGGTTTGCAAGATGAGGAAGAACACACAAACAAAACTACAAATCACATAACGTCTGTAATTAATAGTAGAGAGGAAGACAGACACTGAGACCAAGTCCATTTGTATGTCAATTTCTCATGTCTGTCAAAGGTGGCCAACAGCTATCCTGGTACAAGTGTCATTAGATGCCATTAATCTCATTTATGAGAAATGTCACTGTTACCTTTTTCAGTTTCATTCCCTGATGGAACTAGGTGTGCCCCAGCGGCCACAGGCGTAAGGCTTCTGCACTTGCCAACTTCTTAACAGTGTCAACAAATATTCCCCTTAAGCACATTACATAGAATAGGTTATAAAAGGTCAATGCATGTTATCTATTAGTTCTGGGTAAACATTTGATATGATATGTCAAACACAACGTCTGCACATGGACTCCAATCAAATATTTTATTTTCAATGTTTTTTAAAGTGGGAGGCAGGCCTCCCTAGGGGAGCTCCGAACAGTTTCAAGTAAGATAATGGACGTGAATATCAGCAATATCAGGTTGAGTGTCTATGGGATCGAATAACAAAATCATGATCCCGAAGGCATCCAGGATTTGAGTGAAACTCAGCAAGTAAGCTAGGGGTGGTCTCAGACCTTGAAAACCTGTTTTATTTAAACCTGCAGTGTGGAATGTTTACATATAAATGAACATCAGTTACAATCAAGCCCTTGACAAATAAGTTCACACAATGCTGACTAGGTCCATCACTGCCAGATAAATCTCTTTGTATTTCACAGTATACAGAGTATTTAAATCTCAAGTCAGGTGGGGCATCCCCACTCTGGCTGTTTGAATGTACACCCACACACCTCCACAGGCTGAGCTGGCTAGCTTCCGGTTATCCATCTGCTGAGATGAATGGGGATTAAATATTTAATCATGCGGCTCCTCTAGACTTTCCAAATGTTACTGGACCGAATGGCTGAAATTCTGACACTGAACTGAGTCATTTTTTGGGTGTTGTGTGACACTCAAATTGTATCTGCTGTTTTACAGCTGCAACAGTTGCAATGGAGTAGGCTACAGCAGCACCTATGATATAAGCATGTGTCAACAGTGTTTTGGTAATTACTCTCACTGACAGAAGAGGAAGACAGATCTCTTGCTCTCCACCTTTAACAAGTGGTTTCAATACCAGCTTGATCTTCTGCAGATCAAAACTGGGACCTGATGCCGTCATTTTGACCTAATGACATTCCACTCTGGAGAAAAACACTGTCTGATATAATGGTTACATAAAAAACTAAATGTGAAGGCACTTATCTATGATGATTTATATTAACTGTACACCTCTAACTAAGGATTATTTTTCATTGTCTACATCCTGAAAGAAAATTATTGATTGTTTGTACATATTTTAAAAATGTATTCCTTTTTCAGCTCTTATACTACTTATGAAGTGTGGTGGATTGATGGACAATGAGGGAAATAAGTTCAGGAATTTATCATTCTGTCCCTTGCAAAGTCTGATATACTGTATTTTAAAAATATAATGTTATGTTGACAATAACCCAAATCAAACCAGAAAACCATGTGTTGCCCCATCTTGATGTATTTATACCTACACACTATTGTAAACATGACACACTGGTCGCTATTTACCTGCATGCTCTGACAGCATGGCAGAAAGAACAAGAAAACAACACAAAATCCAATTAAACTACACAACCTACTAACAGATGAAAGATATTATGCAATAACCATCAGTCATCACAATAACAGTCACACTACTTTCTCATGAACCCAAGCTTCATTCATCTTGCTCCACCCTGCCACTTGACAGCCAGATCAGTGAGACTGGTGTAATCAAGACTCCAGCAGCCATCAGACCAACCCCCCCTGGGGTCAAAGTGAGGGAGATTCCTCTTCACACAGTAGGACTTGTTTATTTTTCTCTCCTCTTGATAGCCATCTGGTGTGTCTCCACAGTGTCTCTGCTGTTCCATTAAAGGGTATTTGTTTAGTATGTGATTATCTACTTGCATGTTGTGGTTCACAGTCACTGCAGGTAATCTGTTGGTTTGCAGTCACTGACGGTAATTCATTATCAGTGTTATTGCATGAGGGATACCTCTGGGTTTGGTCCTGGGTCCCCTGTTGTTGTCTCTAGAAATGCTACTTCTAAGAAAATCATTATTATTGTTGACAATACAAAATCAGTTTTCAGTGCTATGCAGACGACATTCAAATATACGTCCCACTAAAACCCAGCCACCAAGCTGAACTGATCACAATGACACACAACTGAAAATAAAACTTGTAGGATTTTATTATTTGGACATCAATCTACCAGTGATGTGCTAATTGAGAACCTGGATCACATGTCTACATACATCAGACTACACACCTTGATACTGTAATATTTGTGAATTTTGAAAATTTTGTCAGAAAAATACATTTATGTTTTCCAATCAATTATTTTCCACGTTTTATTGTTATATTGAATTACAGACAACAGGGCAGGGAACTTTTTTTTAATTTCTGAACCTTCTATAGACAGTGAATTAATTTGATGATTGATTCCCTTTAAATGCTGGTTTACATTTTTAACTGGTTCTGCAGATTTAATTTACCATAAAGTCATTGTGGTAGATTTACACTTAATATAGCCTGGCCTTTTCTTGTTTAAAAAATGAACAATAATTTGATTTATGTTTCCTGTATTTGTCCCATGTGTATACATGTGTTCTTCTGGCTGTATATAGCAATTTTTTTCTTTTGCATAAAGCACTTCTCTACAAGCTTATTTAGTTTATGAATCACTACATAAATGAACTTCCAGTTGTGAACTGGAGTATTAATCGTAAATAGCACACAATCCCCTCATGGCATATTGATGAAACACTAGAGTGATTAACTGGCTGGCATTGTCCATCTGGACTATTAATTTAACTATGACACATCCCAGCGGTCTAATTAACTCCACCTCAATATGTGCCACATGGGTACTTCGAAGTTGTGCCGAAAGAAAAGTACGCCAACACCATCGCTGCTGGCACAGGGATTTTACCTCTGGTTTATGTTGGTTGACAACCAGCCAACATCACCTTAGAGGGCACCATTTCAGACTAAAGATGTTCTTAAATGCATCATGTAGCTGGAAACACATGACTGTGTGGACATAGACTGTTTATAACACAGACTAACTGTGGTTTCTTATTTGGCAAGTTTAGCTTTATGCAGACAAAAATAAAGCAGCTGCTAGTGACACTTAACGTTGTTGACTTTAGGGTTGTGCAGGGCTGAAGAGGCAGACTCTCGCTGGCCCCTGGAGGTTTTATGAGTGTTAAAGTTACGCCTGCACAGAGATTAACAGATGCTGGCTTGCACTGCTCTCTGATAATGACTTGCTGACTGAAGGGATACAGTCCATGTCTCTGACTAAGTAGTACTGTATGTCTCAGTGGGGAATATTTTGACACTGTTCCTCGAAAAGTCCAGCGTGAAGGAGTATTTCGTCACATCTCGTCTTTCAAATGCTCGGGGCTTTAATGTCTCACAGGAAAAACGTCATTGTTTCTTAAAGTCAATTCAGTCACACCCAGCTTGTCAGTTTTAATTAATCACGGAGATGCTCCAGACTTTTCCAGTGGTTTCATTATCCCTCTATTTACCTTTTTCTGAAATGGCAGGTCTGATCACATCCAGCCAGCCCATCACCCACACACTGAGCTACAGACCACTCCAGTATGCTGTGTTGAATCATACAGTCTGACCAGCTTTGCACACTGCTCTAATAAATAACTGTGAAGTGCTCTTAGCGGCACTGTTTGCAACAGGCGACTGACAGAGTTCAATCAATGCATGCGCCAGGAAAACACGAAGAGACTAATGAGATTTTCACTCATTGTGTTTCTGTCATTTTACGGCACAGACATTGGGAGGCTGTCAAATCTACTTTGACAGCAGACAACATGCAATCTGTCGATTCTTGTGATTGTTATCTTCCTTCCTTGTTGTCCCCTTACTATTTTTGAATTTTTCTTTTTATTAAATGCTTTCATAATAGACCTTAACAGGCATGTTTACCAGACGAGCTTATCCAAAGAAACATACCATGAAAGATCAGAGTGGGGTTCACTTTCTTGCTCAAGGCCCTTCAAGGATTGGAGACCTAATGATTTTTCCATTATTGGATGGTCTGTCCTGCTGCTGGAGCGTCTTCAGTTAAGTTTGTAACATGTTGTTTCATTGCATAATTTCTTGATTTTCTCATTTGTCTTACCAAATCATCAGCAAATGTATTTAACTTCAGTGACTGGATAAAATCAGATTCAGGGAAACAAGCAACCTCAGTAACTTAATCATGTTTAAAGAGCTGGCACAGAGCTCTGATTGTCTACCTTATGGCACGGCTAAATTTGACTCCACAGCACACAACCCTAATCAGCTGCATCAAAACAATCATTAACTAACCTCCTGCTGCCTCCCCCTTTCTCTGCCTCTGTCTACATACAGAGGTCGAGACTCAAGACAACACCTCAGAGACTCCTTGCTCATGTCCCGTTAACCCCTTAACAGAGCTCCATAATACAAACAGGACGTCACACCAACACGCAGAAAAACACAAAATTAGTACATCTGAGCATCATGTTGCCAGTAGTGTTCAGATGTACTGGGGCATGTTTTAGTTTCACACTGAAAAATTGACTCAAATCATAAATGTAGCCCTGCATTCTGCACCTTCTAAGGCTTTTACTTCCACGTGATAATTCTGGGTGCATGGACATGTTTGTTTTTGTGAATTACTCCTCTGTACAGCTACTCTGTTAATGGTACACCGTGTTCTACATAACCATTCTGATATCACGGCTGAGCACATAACTAAAAAAAAATAGAAAATAGAAAAAATCTGGTAATCTCTTCATTTTAGGGATTTATCCAGCTTTTATATTGACAGCATGTTGTGTTTCAGTTGACAGTGCCTGATTGGAGAACTGCTGTCCACTCACAGAGCAGATATTGCTGTAAACTGAGTGTTTGCAATGATTTAATAGTGCTTAATTTGCTCTAATGGGTGTGGGCTTATTTAAACACTGGCATAGAGTTGATATTTTCACTTTCAGAATTAAATTAATGGTCACAATTTTGGAGCTTATGAAATTGCCTAATATACAGCATATTACTGCCCGTCTAAAAAGCCAAGTACAACAGAAAGTAATTTGCTAATCAACCAGCTTAAAAAATGTAATTACATTATGAACATTTGCTATTAAGTTTCGCCTCTCTCTCTCTCTCACCTCCAACACTTAAAAATATGTATTTTATTATCACAGCACAAATCACCCTGGTGCATTATAGCCTCACTCTTACGTTATCTAAAGTATACATGAAACTGGCATTCATCAGTGACACATCAATCTCCTCTGTGTTAATACTGGCTCTTTAATGGTGTAAAGGTTACAACCCTAAGCCATTGGCTGTAATATGAGTGGTGCCCTCCCATAGGCTGGGAGGTTACAAACACACCATTGATAGGCTGCCTCTGAAAGCTGTTAAGAGGAAGCCATCTGCTCCTGTTTATGGTTCATTAACCTCACTACCCTGGCTGCCCCCACAGCAACAGGTACAAGAGGTCAGAGACTCACATATCACTTCTGTTAATAAACTGACCAGTGTATGTTTATGCCTCTATATGCTCCTTAATTCAGATGTTTACTATTAAACAGCAATAACTAGAAAATCCTTACAAAATCCTTACCTTCCTAGAAGTCCATAGGCAAACTGTGAATCTGCCAGCAGTAATGTGATCTCGCCCTTCTGCATGGATATGACACACTCCTCCAGGGCCTGCAGGTGTCAAAAATGTGTCAGAGGACTGACTGAGCACGTTAAACCTTTTATTTTATGGATCTGTAATTTCAGAATGATTTGGAATAATTTAGAGAGTAGAGAAGTGTTCAGTTGGCAGATTCCCATTTAATTAATTCCAATTAACTTCTAGTAAAACCAAGAAAGTCTTTCAGTCAGTGCAGCAGGTCAGCTAAACATGAAAATATGCAAACTCTGCCAACAATTCAAGATCATTTCAGATTTTTTCCCCAATAATTAACAAATATTTGCTTGGATTTAAAATGTTGCTTTGCTTTCAAGGAACATTCTTGTAATTAGTTCATAATTACAGTTATTTCCCAAATACTTTCAAATAAATTATGGACCTCTAAAATAAACTGTTATTGTGAAGCTTTTTAATGTCTTTTATTGACTCAAACATTAGTTAATGAATCTTTATTATCCATCTACCAACTTTTTGCCTATTTTCAAAGTCTTAGGTGTGTGGTGTACTTTAAGAGCTGCCCTATTAGAGAGGCTGAAGAGTTAAAAGCTTTTACCTGGTTCACATCTCCCTCTCCAATTACAAAAACAAGCTTGCTGTCCTTCTCCACCACAGTGCGGTCCTCAAGGACACACTGCATTTTCACAGTAACCCCCTGGCCCCAGGTGGGCTGCAGGGCACAAGGGCCCCCACACTCCAGCACCTTCTTTCTTAAGAGCCGGTCATCTGCATGAAGCAAAGAGAGGTCATGCTGGTGGAAATTAGGTTAATCTGCTGGTAGTTGGCAAACACATGCTCAGAAACAGCCACAGACACGCCAACCTTCATCTCAGTCTAATTTTAGCCACTTGCTCTTATGTGGTCGGGTAACAATTTGAAATGATAAGTGATAGTGAATTCAATGCATGAAGTTAGTGGTACTTGTGTCAATATTAGAGCTACCTACCAATACCATGTGTAAAATGTGTCTCTACCTGTAATATCCTGTATAGTGATGCATCGTCAGGCCTACCTGTGATGTCCTGCCAATCTTCTTTCACAAACAGCTCCTCAAAGGTCGAGGAAGTCCACTCCTCCGTTGCATATTCTGGAAAGAGACTCTCTGATGAGCTGTCCCTCTCCAACACCTCATCATCTGTTGATGGATCTTGGAATCGCACCATCTTCCAGCTGTTTGTTTTTTTCAGTTTCCTCCGTTCTTTGCATTCTGTTTCTGCAGTCTCTCCCTCAGGATTGCTGGGGCTTTTTATCTCAGTGGTTTTACTTTCCTCTGCACAGCTCTCTGTTTCAGCTTGCTGTTTCTCACATGGCTCCTGGTACATCTCTGCAGGCCCGCAGGGCAGCTTGGTAATACCGTCCTTGTCAGCGAACTCAGAAGTGGCATCTCTTACCTCAGGCTCTGTAGGCTCCACTTCAGAGTTCTCATGGTCTTCAGAACATGGCTCTGTCTCCATTGCACCACGGAGAGCAATGGACACCATCTGCATTAGTCTCCAAAAGGGATGATCCTTCTTGTCCAACCTATGCTCCACTTAGGTGCAGCCAGGTTAGTAGTTCTGTTTTGAACCAACCTCTCCCGTCTACGCTCTGTCAGAACACTGAAATATCTCCAGATTGTAATATTTACAAAAATCCATGTTCTGTTTCATCAAATCCAAGTCCAAATCCATCCCTAAATCCTGACTTCCTCTTCAGTTTTTTGCCTCGTCCCGCTTGCAGCTGCAATTCTGTTGCACTTTGACCTCCTCTCTCTTCTGCTTGTGTCTGTCCAAGTCTGCGCAGTCTGGTGATGTGGCAGCAACAAAAAAATGATCAATATAAAGAAACTGTGCAGCGCAACGAAGCACTCTCAGCCAACAGGCTTGTGCAGTGGTAATCTGCAGGATTAGAAGAGAAAAACCTAATCTGCCAGAACGTCTGTAAGCTTCTTAATGACTTCACCGTCGTGCCCCATAACGCAGCTTCCATGAATGCAATCTACCAACAAGATTTCTGGACATACTAACTTAATTTGCTTTGAGCTACACTGAGAGATTTTTATTTTCAGTTAAGAAGTGCTACAACACTCATAGAATAGCTGTAATAACCTGTGGGCTGTAACTGGATTAAAGATTATTTACAGTGTGTTTATGATATAGAACTGCTGGAGAATAAACATTTTATATCATGTGCATAATTCATTTAGGGGTATTTAACACAATCTCAAATAGAAAAAGGTTTTCTCAATGAGGGTTCTTGTGTAACTGAGAAGTGAAAGGATACCGCTTCAAAATGCATGCAAATGTTAAGATGTAAATATTTAACAAGGAAGAGTTTGTTTTTTTCATTGTTGCATATTTAATTCTGCAACTTTGTTAACCAGTAATTCAGCAGACTTGGGTGCACAAACATTTATGGTATGTTAGGACTTAAAATGAGGTACAATTAGGTTTGACATCACTTACTCCTAATAGGATTTATCTTGTAATAAAGCACTGCAGCCATAAATTAACTGAAAGGCTCACTCAAAGAGATGTGTGACCTAAAAAGCTTTCACTTGTTCACAGAAACTTTAGGATGTTAGAAATCTATCATTCTCAGAAAAGCAGTGGCACAGAAAACATTTCGCAGATGTTAAATGGCGGCATCACTGATAAGTTATCCAGTTCCTATTTTATAAAAACAAAGCAGGGAAAAAACGACAATGTCACAAAGTATTTGGCTGTCAAATGCCGCAGAATCATGTTTCTGATCTTTGAGGGAAACTTAAAGAGTAAAGAGAGAGAAACAGTTTATGGAGGCCACATCAATATTGCAAGAGAAGATGAGACTAATGCAACACTAATAACAGTCAGACATCAACATCCTGCTGTCCATATTGTAAATAAACACAGCATTATTGACAGTGAGGCTGCTCTTTAATCTACAGCCAAAGCATGTTGTCAGTCAGGGATTAAATTAATCCAAATCGCATATTTGTCATTTAATTTCTGTGACACAGAGAAATTCTAAACACTGTGTACTGTGGAAATAAGGAAAGTCCCTTTTTGATTTTTGTTTAGAGTTTCATAGTTTACAATTTACAGTGGTGGGATAAAAGCAAATACATTTACTTACTAGTGCTGTAGGTACAATTTTGAGGTACTTTTTGAATATTTCTATTTAATGCTACTGTTACTGTTGAGGCTACTTCTACTCCTCTAACTTTCAGAAGAAAATATTGTACTTTGGACTCCACTTCTAATAGTTTTGTAGTTAATCTAATAGGTACAGTTTTGGATTCATATTTTCATTCAACAACACATGATGATCTTATAAAATATATGATGCATTATCATTAAAAAAAACTATTATACAAACAGTGTACAAACATAAAATTAGCTCAACCTCGGCCAGCTATAACATTCAAATTCTGCTTAGATTTCTGAGTCAGAAATAATAATCCAATTTGACGTATTATATAATAATTAGAGCTGAATGATTAGTCAATGACCTGTCCAGGGTGTAGGCCGCCTCTAGCCCAATGTCAGCTGCGATTGGCTCCAGCTCTGCCGCGACCCTCTAGAGTAAAAGCAGTAAAGAAAAAAGATGATTAGTCAAATAATTGATTAATCCAGTGATTAATCAATATTTTGATAATCAATTAATTGCTTTAGTCATAGTTCAAGCAATATGCTTGACATTTGCTGGTTCAGGCGAAGATTTTTGGAAATTGTTATGAGCAATTTTCACATTTTTTGGACATTTTATGGAGAAAATGTTGTTTAATCAGTAATGAAAATAGTAGCTGATTGAAGCCTAAATAACAATATAACAAAATAACTACTTTTGATACTTTCAGTATATTTTACTGATAATACTTTTGAAGTTTTACTTGAGTAAATGATCTAAATACTTCTTCCACCACAGACTATTTGTTCAGGAATAAATTACGCTTTTCGTAGATTGTGATCTGAATACAATTTCTATACAAACTTTCTCTGCACTACACAAATACATTCATCCGTGAATTTATAGCCTGCTTTCTAGTGTGTGTGTGTGTGTGTGTGTGTGTGTGTGTGTGTGTGTGTGTGTGTGTGTGTGTGTGTGTGTGTGTGTGTGTGTGTGTCTGTGTTTGTACTGCAAAAATACACAGAATGCACTGACCAAAATCCAGTTGGAGGAGGAGTGCAGCTTGAGCCAAATCCAGAGCCAGAGCAAAAAATAGATCAAAGACAAGATAAATACTAGCTGGAAACTCTGAGGGCACAAATGGCCAAAGAGTGTGACCTGGAAAGTGAAAGCAAAAAAAAAAAAAAACTTTCCTTACTTCATAATTCAGGTGTGTGTGCACGGGTGTGTACGGGTGTGTACGGGTGTGTGTGTGTGTGTGTGTGTGTGTGTGTGTGTGTATACGTGTGTGTATACGTGTGTGTATGCTCGTGTTAACCCCGCCCACGCCTCCCTCTCCTCCGTGACGTCTCAGGGAGTATGTCGCCAATAGCCTTCAGTTGTAGAAATGGCAGCGCTGAGACAGGAGCATCGGTATGGGCTCTCCTGTGGCAAAATCAACAAAAACACCCCGAATCAAACTCTTTATCACATCAAACTCACTGACACTGCCATCAGGACCCTTGAAGCCTACCAGAACCTGAAGGTAAGAGAAAAAAATCGGCTTGAACTTTGTCGCTTATGTGTGTGTTTGTGTGTTTTTCATCTATATTTTCTTTTCTCTCTCTCTCTTTATCTTTCTCTCTTCTCAATCGCCTCCCAACTCCGGGAACTGTAACAAAAATCCCAGTTAAGAAACGCAGGAAGGAAAAAAGTAAATATAATAGTTTAGCAGCTTTTTTTTCGACTTGTTCATAAATTTTCGAAGGAAGAACTAGTGGCAGCTACGTTGTGTTGGTTTATTCTGGCTCTGTTACAGTAGGAGGAAGCTTGATTTATTGTGATCATAACAGGCAATTCAATTGACTTTGTTGAATGAAGGGATTTCATTAAATTCTCCTGTAAACCCCGAGTGGAGTTAGTTTTGAGCAAGAGGGGAAAAGCCGATGTTATTTTGACTTGTGCATGTTTACCAATGCGTAATCTCCCGAAAAACCCAAATGCATTAAAGTTCCCATATGACAGAGGTTTGTGATTATGCCCTGAGCTTTACAAGCCTGCTGTTTTCTCTATGTATAGCCTACATCACATCTGAAATTCATTATTTAGATTAAAGGCGAATACAAAAGATTGTCAGTCATGATATTTTTAAAGCTGTTTTTCGCCTGCTGGTTTTGCTCTCGGGAATAAATTAATGAACAAACTATCAAGCAAATTATTCGACTCCTCTGATTCGGGAGACTGTTTTATTGCTGTGGATGGCTTTTTACGGTCCATTAGATTACACCGAGATAATTTAGTCTATCCAAATGGTCGTTCCCAGAGTGACGCTTGATAAGACTGTTCGCCCCACAGTTATGACTGTAGCAGGAGGCTCGTTTGCTTGAGTTTCTACAGAGCCGTCAAAACAAATACGTCTATGCCTGTACGCCACAGTCCCAGACCATGTTAAAACTAGCCTTGGATGCGGGAAGCGGTGTTTTTTAACGTTTGAGTCCGCAATTGTGTGGCAGGGCTCGGTAAAGTTGTTGCTGGGCTCTTGTGTATTATTGTTTTTTGCCCTTTACGCGGCTGGAAGCCCGCCCAGCTCCGGAGCTCATTGGACAGCCTGACAGCTTCCTCCAGGCCACAGCAGGCAGGAGAGGTTACTGCCAAGTTTTCCAAGTCAAAGACCACCCCAGATAACACAGTTTTAGACTCCCACTGTGGTGTGTGTGATTGAAGATTTTTGTCCACAGGAATCCCAACCTGAGAACGTTTCTGTTATTAGATGTTATTTATGAATTGCAAGTCTGTGTTGTAGGTGGGCGACCTCAACAGTCATCATTATATATCATATAGGCTATAGCCTTTATATCAAATTAGGGCTGCAAATAAGGGTTATTTTGGTTATTGTATGCAGGGTTACTTGTTTGGTTGAAAACAAATGACATGAGTCATGAAAAATACCACATTTAAGTTTCTCAAAAGCCTTGGTTTTGTACAAGCAGCAATCCAAAACCAAAAGATATTCTTTCTTTCTTTGTTTATTAGGATCCCCATTTATTAGGACCAGCATTTGCATTGGCTATTCTTCCTGAGGTCCACCACATGCAGTCATACACACTCATACACGATGGTCTCATAAACACCACATCTCATCTCATCTCATCTCATCTCATCTCACTGAATTAACAATCAGCTACACTCAGAAGATAAACAAAATTGTCGTCCTTTCAACAGACATCAAGCCAAACACATAATTATAAATCAATCTCAATTCCTCAAGAATTCATTGCAATCTTGATTTTTCTTCTTCATACAAAGAAATAGTAATTCCCATAAATCTTGTCTGAATGACCTTTTTAAATTATATATTTATCCATCCTGCGTTTTCAGCTTTCACCATTTTTCTTAGTTTACACACACACAATTCAATCATGGTTCCTGAAATATTTGGAGGCACTGTTTTAACTGAATTTTGAACCGATCTCCAGTCTTCTCTTGAACAATAAGCACTGGCAATAAATTCCACCTCACCACGGCTCTGTATATGACTGTTTTCTGTATCATACTTATTTTTGCTTTAGGTGTCATGGACCTTCTTTCTGTTGCATATCATGTTTGATAATTGTGTTCAGCAAAGTGAGAGAATTACCTTTTATATATTATTTTTGGTGAATGTGTCAGCAGTCTGACTAAATTTAACAAAGCATGGGTGGATCTCTGACTAACAGTTAGCCAACTCACTGACTATCATGCATGTCTTTTACATTAGTCCTGTAAAAGCACTGTAAAGCACAACATGCTGCTTTTTATTTTGAGCTACTTGTATTTCTTTTCTTTTTAAAAAATCTCTTTCATTGAAGCACTGGACCAAATCAAGCTGTGACAAGACTAATGCATTTAGAACTTGTCTTAATGACATCTGGTGGCATACATTTTCAAATTTGTTCAGACCATTTATAATCCAAGGTTATACTTTGAAGTTTCATCTCTTGTACTTTTTCAGTAGGTATATTGTTTACATGTAATTTCAGTGCTGGTCCAGCTTTTAACTGAAATTTTGATCTTATTATAAAATACTTTGTTTAATAATATTCAACCAATTTGTTGCTTGTTACCCATTGCACCACTAACTTTAACACCTTGTGTAAAATGTTAAGCGGCTTTCCTATTGATGAAGCAGCTGCATATATTGTTGAGTCATCTGCATACATAGCAATTTGGGCCTTTTCTAAAACTAATGGGAGATAATTATTCACATTTGAGAAGTTGAGAGCAACACAATTTTTTGGCACTTTTGATTAGAAATGACTTTTAATTGGTTGAGCAGTCAATTAATCACCATCATTTTTTAATAAGGACCTTTGTAAATGGTGGTAACAAATGGATTTATTAATAATTTCAGTCATTTACTAAAGCCTAAATACATGTTATATGCCATTAATAACAACTTATGGGTTTTCAGGATGTGAAAAAATCCTCTACTAATGTAGTAATGCTGTTATATATATATAAATCATTGATGGATACGAATGGGTTCTCACTTTCTAAAACAAAACTATAAAGCATTAGTAAATGATGTATTCAAATTTGTAAAGCTATTAGTTGCAGCTTATAAAGCTCCATAAAGGGTGCCTTTTACATGTGTTACCAGTTAGTAGACTAATTGTTTCAGCTTTATGTCAGATTGTGTGTACTTCAAGGGAATACTCCAAAAATATAAATTGCAGGTATTGTCATGTAAATATTCTCTGCTTTTGATTCCTCATATATGCAATAAGATGGTCTGTTTTCCTTCTTAAAATGGCCAGGCACAATTTTGACCATTAACAAGTGTTATTTAGCCCTAAGGCAGCGTTTGTAATATGTAACAAACATTTTGTACTGTAAAATCTATTATTCCATTCAATATTAAAAGCTATCTGTTGGTGAAGACAATCAGAACAATACTCCTTAATAGGGAAGACATTTCCCAAAACCATTAATAATAAATTAAAAACCTTGTCAATCACGGGCACAGCTGTACTTCACAGATAATAGTCTCCATTTATTAACCATGTATCATGTTGCCTCAAAGGCAGACTTTTTAAACATTATTTTAATATTTCTTTATCAGTAGGGGGGAAAGAAGCAATGATATTTCAGATCTTAAACCAGGTACACTTAAGTCTCAGAGAACAGTGCCGCTTTTACAAGCCACAGCATGGAGCCCTTATAAAAAGTACCTTTTTAAAGAAATATAATTGGTTTCAGAAGGAGTTTTGTTTTTCCTCTGGGATCTCTCGTAGCCTTTATTCATTTAATCATTTAGAGGGAAAAAATCAGCTGAAACACTCACCACCCCTCCCCCGCACACCAACACGCTCAGCAAACTGACTGACATGAGCAAAGTTTTCTGTAGGCTATAGATTGATTAATCACACACATTCCTCTGACGATTAGGGTCAGAAACCCTTGAACTGTAGGCTTAATGATATTGAAATATGACCCTAATTCATCAGGGCAATGCCTGATGGGAAATGGTATTTATGGCAATGTTTTGGCATTTAATGAGGTAAGTTTACCTAGCTTGTCTCGTTGAGCCAGATTGCTGTCATCTAGAGAAATCCACATTGCAGAGCTGAAACAATGGCGATATATTGGAATGTGATTCCTGAATCAGTGATCAGTTTCTTCTTTTTCTTTCTCTCTCATAGGCATCGATATCAAATCAGCCGGCGATTTGCTTCAAGGGGAGCCAGGGGGTAAGATGTTTTGCATACTCTCTCTAATGCCTCAGAAATTGAATGCTCTAATTAGTTCTGATTTGCTGTGGTGCACACTTGTGACAGTTCCTCTGCACATCTGATTTGGTTCTTAAGCATCCCATAAGCACTTTCATGCATCCCAAAGTGAGCTCAAAGAGGTCAGCCTTGTGACTTTCCAAATGTCAGAATGATTTTAGTGTCACTAGTTTACTTGCGCTGGACTGTTGTTTTTTGAAACATTGATACTGAAAGATCCGGTGGTCCACATGGAGAATATGGCTGCTGTGAATGCATGCCAAAAAGCCTGGTGTCATTGATTTGCTCACTTATACTATTTTGCATCAGATATCTTGGACTGTATGTATATACAGAGGAAAGGAACATAATCTACAAAAACATTTGGTAATGAAAGCAAGAGGGCATTCCAGTGAAGCTGGTGTAAAGAAAGATGCCTGTGTCCGGCCAGATTAGCCCAGCCACTATTACACCCTCCCCAGCTCTGCCTGCTAGGATACTACACATTTACCACACAATCGGCCCTGTCTAAAAGGAGCTGTTCTAATCCCTGCAAGAGCCGATTGCATTGACGAAAGTGACTTTGCTCTGTACACAAACGCTGGCCCTGTGTGCTCAAACGGGCCCTGGAAGCCCTAAGACAGGGTACGCTATACCCCCAGGCTGCTAGCCAGGTTACTGGGTCAGGCTTGCAACTGGGGAGGCTTTGTTCAGGGAGGGGGAGGAGGTAGGGGAGCTGGCGAACCCCAGGGAGCCCCATGTCTCCATGCCTGTTGTCTCTGTGCAGGCATGAAATGTCTGAAATACAGGAATGGTACACGAGCGTTGGAATTTCTATCTGGAGAGCACTTAAAAACACGCGAAATGTGACCGAAACACAAATAATCTATGTAAACATGTAATGAAACATCTGTAAGACGAACAGCAGATTAACCTGCTTATAAGAGTCTTTCTGTGAAGAAATGTTAAGTGAGTGCAATTTAAGTGTGCTTTAATCACTGAATAGGATTTGGTGATTATATCTCGGCTGGCACATTACATATTCAAATTGCTTTGCGGAATTCAAGCATGGGCTCCCTCCCCCTCCGACAATAGTCCCCGAGCTGGACGATTGGGCATTAATGAGGTAGCTGCAACCATTGGTGGGGGAGGCCAGATTAAGCCGTTAGTGGGGGGAGGTTGTTGGTGAACATGGCAGTCTGGCATACAACAGACCGAGAGGATAACCAGTATCTGTGTCTCTAGGTTGGAGGGTTTCAGCACAACAGATGTAGCTATTCCCTGACTCTTTCCCCTCCTGCATTTGCTGGATGAGTGTTTCTTGACGCTCATCCCTTCCCCAAAAGCAGCACGAGGTTCAAGAGGTCACATGTTGCGAGCGAGGAGGCTTGTGTCCGCTGACAGTTGCCGGCTGTAGAGCTCGATCACAGAAGCCACGACTGCTTCTTCTGATCTTTGTCCTCACAGACTCATGTCACATTTCCTGTAAAGGGGCACTTCCAAGGCTGCAAAAGCCAGAGGAATTCTTTAAATCACTGTACTGGCGTCACTCCAGGGCTCAGTGGTATCAGGGGCCATGGCTCCTATCAAGAAATAGCAAACTGAGGTTTTCAGCTGCCTTTCTATCTGACCCTGCAGCATTTAGCCCTACTATTGTAAACTGTCTGCCAGGCTTGTAATCATGCAATGAAATAGACTGACTTTAAGATTGTGTGTCAAGGCAACTGTTAAACTTACAAACCACAAAATAAACCTCCTTATAAATCTTGCCAACCTCTACGTTTACTCTATCTAGGATATAAACATACTTAAAAATTGATGATATTTGTGGAAAGGTAACTGAATGGGTTTGATCAATAACTATCACCCACAGCAGTGAAAGAAAATAAAAGAAGACAGGAATATGATGCAACTATATAGAAATAAGAGAAGCCGAGAGAAACTCTGTTAACATTTCACAAAAAGCTTGAAGTTGAAAAGAAATTAGGTTCTGGATTACATTTAAATCATCACAGAGGATTGAGGAATATATTCAGAGCTGGTCTGGGTTCCCATGGCCAGGAATTTCACATCCTAGTGCTTATTTTCCTTTAGGGCTGGCAACGCCACCTGCTTGTTGGCATGATCTGAACTCTGTATCTCATCTATTACACTGCAAAGTTGTTGCATACCATTCAATATTACAATTGTACCATTGAATAAAGATTTTTATGAGAGTAATAATATATTAGTAAACACGGACATTACATTGAAGTACTGTATGTTGTGCTGTGTCAGGTGTGACATCTGTTTCATCCCCTCCTCAGTTCATAAATGTTGAATTGCAGTTGCCGGTGTAATTGTTTTTATTTATGGCCTTTACTGTTTCTATGTGCACAGCTGTCACATAAAGGCAGCAGTGTCGGGATGAGGGGAAAGTAGAGGTGCTCTTAGAGATATTCTCATGACGACTGAGTGTGAATGCTTTGCTTCCGCTGCGCTCCCTCCCACCTGCCCTCTTGATTATTGTGCCATTTCACCCCATGCCTTGGCTGAATCCTTGGGAGGCATCAGGGCCTCTATCTCACACACGGCTGCTCTGACTCTACCCCCCGCCACCACACTGCTTTGCTTCGCCTCCCGCTCACACTGCAAATAAGCTTTTGCAGTGTGCGAGTGTGTATGTGTGCATGCACACATCATTTTTTTAAAAGCTAATTAGAATAACAATAACAGGAATGTGGTTTGAGAGCCGTCCTCTCCCAGTTGCATTGCAGTGAGAGGGAGAGTTGTCCCACGTGTTTCTGAAAGGGCACACGCCGCTCCATTCATCCAGATGTGTTAAGCGAGGCAAAAGTCCCTGTGTTCTCTGCTTGTCTGAGGCCCACTGTTTTTTATGCAGAGGCAGTTGGCCTTAGGATATTTAGATTATACAATATATGTTAAGAATAAGCCTCATGAGACCCTACAGTTAAAGGGGACTATTCTTTAGCTAGCTCCTCTGTCATTTTTGTGCTCTATAGCTTTAAACAAGGGATTTCAAAGGATGCCATAGTGACGGGGGCAGTATTTTTGTGTGTGTGTTTTTATGGCTACAAGAGTGCTGTAAAAGATCAGAAATCAATGGCACAGACCGTTGTGGCTTTGTGTTGTTTATTTATATTCCAAGCTAATCCAAAATAATTTGGACTAAATGGGAAACTGGAAGTAACAGTGAGAAAACATACAACAACATTGCTGACTGCTGTCAAATATAAATATAAAAACTCCTCAATTGGTCATTAAGTTTGTAAGCAATCGGAGCCCTTAACAATTCATTTTAAGATGATGCATTATTGGATATTAGCATGGAGATATAATTAAAGGCAGTGAACTGGGAAAGGAAATGAAGATGCTATTCCAAAATAAAATACAGATTTGGTGATATTGCATACAGCATGGCAGCATGCCGCTCTTAATTACTAAAAATGCATTGTTTGTATAAAGAGACTATTGAGCAGGATAATAATATGAGTTAAATATAATCTACAGTTTTCTTGTTCATCGCATTGTCATAAAGATCCTAAAGCATGCAATTACACACTTCCGAACTTTCTCATCTTTTTTTATGAATAGTTATTTAATTTCAGCAAAATCTGATATATAAGTCTTTGAGAATTAAGCTTCATTTGGCAGGCTGAGTATGTTCAAATCAGGAATCATTATTCAAACATAAAAATGATTACAAGGAAGCCACCATTTAAATTACCTATATATATTAATATTACCCTGTATAAAGCTGTTAATTATTAATCTTCAAGTTATTTGGTATTGTAAAAATAGAACAAAGTTGACTATAAGGAAATCTTTTATCTGCAGTTGCCTCTGAGGAATCTTATCGCAAACTTTTTTCTTCTTCTCGGATTTAAAAATGCTGCACAACAGGATATGAGGAAGACTCAAAGTAAACACGGGCAGTGTTTTTGTGTACAGTAATGAGGAGTCTTTAAAGCTTAAACCCAAGTGCTTGAAACCTACACCAGAGAGTTATTGTTTGACCTACAGACAGAAGGCTTTAACAGGCTTATGTAATCCTTGATTGCTTTGTGGTGGAAGATACACACTACATAAAAATAAGTATTTTCACTTCATTTTGAAGCAGTTTTCTTATTATTATACCTAGATTTAAACATGGAATTTAGATTTTCTTCAAATTTATTTTACTTAAGCAACACAGATAGCACCTCGCTGTAAATGCCTACAGTCGCATCAAAAATCCCTGTATTTTCTTCCACATAGCAGTTATTTATGATTGACAATCAAAGCACACAGTTATTTGGCTTGCCTCTTCATTCCATGCAACTTGATTTTACATGACACATTGTGGTGCATGTTTTGGATTTTCCCTTCTTTCTCCAAGTTTCCCTTGCAAGTTAATCAGGTTTGGACATACTTTCCAACGCACAATCTGTGAATTGTTAAAGGATTACTGCCTGCGTGGAGAGAAAAGTCCAGTAATGGGAGTATAGTGCGGTGCTCCAAGTGGTTTGTGGGATTGCTCCAGTGAAACAGCTAGGTATCAACAAGGGAAAACACACATTACTGGTGTCAGTGCATCTGAGGTTTAATAACCAGTGTAAAGGGAATTTCCCGACTTCCAAACAATGTCACCATCTAATTCAAATTAGTCGAGGCATATAGGAGGAGAAACCATTTACAGAAAAAAACTGTTTTAGTGTGTCTTTGTGGTTTAATTAATTTTTAAAAATGCAGTTTTAGTTTACATATTGTGATGGGAGAAAACTGTGGCTCTCCACTCACATACAATATAATTGTGGGCTTTTAAAACCGAGGCAGCACTGTTGTCTCCATCCCTCTGTGTATTAAGAGGAAGGCACCTACAGTAAAGTGGGGGTGGACTGTCGGGGGTGGGGAGATTGAGTGTGTTTGTTGAGGTTGACAGATTAGCCACAGCTTCTTGGAAAAAGACTGATTCTGCTTGGCATAACAGGCAATACCTTGGGGGATGCTCGACAGTTGCCCATCCCCATATCCCCACATACTCCCTTCAGTCTCCACCCCCCCCTCTTCTTTTGCTTTCCTGTCTCTACCAACCCCCCTCAATGAATAGATCATCAAGCACAGGAACCTCCACATCCACCCAGGCTCACTGAAAGCATTATTTAGACTCTAAGAGGTGATGTCACACGTTTTGTTTTCAATAAATTAGTCACAGCGGAATCGTAGATTGGGCTGCTTGAGGACAGTGAATGGAAATAATTAATTTGACCCCTGCGTTTCTTTGAGACGCTGTTTGCCAACATCATTGCCTGAATGCATGTGTCATTGAAACACAGCTGACAATTGAATGTTATCTTCTGTCGGACCAGTGGCTCAACTTGTAGAGTCCATTAAATTATATATGATCTCAACTTTGCAATAAAATATCTGCTTAAATAGAGAGGGAATCAGTAACATACACATACACATCCATCCCCCTCCTCTCTGCAGAATTGCTCGACACATTCCTAAAGGAAGACTATTTCAGGCCATCCCTCATGCACTGGCTTTACTGGGAGCCACCGGCACCCCCCACCTACACACACACACACACCCAAACCCCCAATCCCTCCTTTTACCCCCCAACATACACAGCCACACGTCCCCGCTGTTCATGAATAATCCAGGCGGGCCGACAGGCCATTGCACTCAGCTTTGTGGGGGAAGAAGCTAGAACAAAAGACGGGCAGCTCACAGAGCAGCTATGGCTGAGTAGGCTCAGATGAGAAGACAATGGTAACTAGTGTCAGTACAGACAGGGGCAGGAGGCAAAGACTTCAGAGTAAATCACATATCCAGGCGCCTGCTCCCATCTCAGTGCTGCCATGCCAAATACCAGAGCTGGGAACCTTGCCTTCTCGCCTTCATCTGCAGAGGAAGACAGAAAGAGAAACTATCCTCTCATCTTTCCCTACAGATGTTTGGCTTGCAAAAGCACAGGATGGGGAAAAAGTAGATCTCTCTAGTGAAGCTATTTTTTCCTTCCTGAACAAATAGCAGGGTTAAGAACTTTGTTTAACCCTTTCAAAGATGAGCAGTTTAAATAAGCTCAGGGAGTTAAAGATGGAGTTTTACAAGGACATCACTGATGGTGCCTTTTGTCCTTGTTCAACTGCTGAGCCCCCTGCCAAGATTTTCTGTTCCAGTCCAGTTCACACCTTACAACAGCTTGAAAGTATTTGACATCTCCAAACACTCGGGCCCTGGAGGAGCAGATGTGACTGGGCCGCGGCCACAGAGGCAGTTATTGTATCAGCCTGTACGCTCCATGGGGGGCTGCACTGACAAGGTGCTAAGGATTGCCGTTCTGATGCCATTTGGTTGCTCTGTCTGTAATTGTCCAACGGCTAAACTTTTTAGTTCATATCATGAATTCATATCATGACGATGGGCAGCATTAATACACGCATACTGCCGTGTGTGTTTCTTTTATGAAGCTACTCTATTTTATTAAACTGACACATGTTAATAGTGTACTCTGATGATAATAATACCCCATTAAGCTTTTCTCTGATTAATTAGTCATCAGATTAAATTACTTGCACAGTCGTAATGAGGATACTATAGAGCATAAGCTTTTTAATGAATTCTTTCCCTCATTTTGAGCTGGACGAATAATGCTGATATAATAATTATGTCCAGGACTTCTACAGCAGGAATTACAAATTTAGATTACACACCAGCTAAAATGTAAATACACATATCCTACAATAATTACACTGGAATGTAATTTCTCAATAAAAAGAAAATGTTTCTGGTTGCCTCTTTATCTAAGTGAAGTATTCAGCTTATACATCATAAGATAAGTCACATTTTTGCCTTAGAGTACCAGATAGAGTACCATTTATTTGTGTGTTGCAGTGTGGACGGTTTCAAAATGAACTAATTCACCTATAAAAAGTGCACATAGATTGGTGGACACATGTAACCAGAGACTCGAGCTGATACATGAGTGTGCACAGGTGACTCACAGTTAAACCAGCCCTTGACCCGGTAGCGCTGGAGCCATATTTTTCCATGAGTTGTCATTAGCTGTCTGAACTCTGTTGGTCTATTTTAAAACTGTGTGCACTTTTTTATGACTCATTGACCATTTTGTTCACATTTAAATTGGGTACTGTTTTTCTTTGTTTCTATTTTTGCTTACTGTTTGATAATTATACTTAACATATCCCTCTGAGCTTGACTGATTATAATCTTTTTTTGTGACACTGTGAGCCACAGTGCAAATGAGGATATTTGACCTCTCTCCCTGCATGTGACCTGTGTGAATGTGAGGCTTCCTTTTCCCAAAAAAAGACAAAACAGCAACACACACACCCACACACTTATACACACAGCCCCAAAGGACCGAAGCTCCATATGGAGGTGTCTATGACTCAGCATCTATATGTAAATCTACACCTACTACTTGCCTAACAGCAACTCCAGGATCACAAACCGGTCGGTACAAGTGGTGTCACTGACTCAACACATCAAAAGTCAGAGTTAATTCCATCGGGCTGGGTGGGATGGTGACACAGGCCACTTTCCAGAAATTGGCTGTGATGATTAATGTTTCTGCAGTCATTAGCCCCTTTCATACAGTAATCCCGCAATATTGCTGTTAAAAAAAAACCTGTAATTTTTTCTTTTACATTGAATCAACCAAAGCAAACATAATGTTGCTGCCATGTCTGATTTTAGTTAGCATGCAGGCGTTCAAAAGCATGAAATGTAACACAACAGCGTCTGCGTCTAGTGCGAGTAGTCCCGCCATGCCGGTTGTCCCATTTACACAGACGTCGATCAATGTGACTACCTCTGCGGCCTGATTAATGGTGTAGTAAAAATGTCCCACTCACTCCAAGTTCGTACTTTTTATTTAGAACGGGCAGTTGTAATAATGCAGTGCAACATTCCCATCCTAAACAGGCTGTGTAAAAGATATGACTGTTTACAGTTGTAACATTTAACTTCTTGGTTGATCAGACTGTAGCAAAGTTGTTAAATGTTAAGTTGATACTAGTTGTTCTTGTTGTTGTTGGCATGAAACTTAAATGTCATTGACTTACCAGGTGACATGCTTATGTATAACTGAAGTTATAAAGAAAGCTGTGGCATTATCAGTGTTGCAAAAGTAACGTGTTACAGTAATATATTACGTTTAGGCAGTAACAGAGTAATATAACGTGTTACTAACTATATTTTGGTAATATTATTACAGTTACTGAGTCCGGTAACGCGTTACAATCCGAGCTGTCGCACAGGCGGAGGTTTCGAAATACAACCCAGGCACAACAGCCGTAAATAAAGAGAAGAAGACGGTTTTAAATCAACAGAAGAAGAAGATGGTTTGGTTTGGAGATGTCAAGATGGCAACAACTGATAATTCAACGTTTTCTAAGTGGTTATACTCGCAGTATTTGGAATTTGTCACAGAAAAGGATAAGAACCTCACAGTAAGGTGCACTGTATGTGCTGGTGGGAGGCCGAGGGAACTGTCTACGGCTAAAAATAGTACAAGTAACCTCAAGAAACACCTGGAGAGAGTGCACAGCAACAAATATTGCGTGCCCTCATTTTGTAATGCCTTGTCCTAAATGTTTATTTTGGTTAAAGTAACTAAAAAGTAATGAGTAACTTATTACTCTTCACAGAAGGTAATATTGTAAAGAAACGTATTACTTTCAAATGCAAGTAACTAGTAATATGAAATATATTACATTTTGGAAGTAAGTTACCCAACACTGGGCATTATAAACTGAGTAAAGAGAGCGTCTCCAACCACAGTAAACACATAGTTCTTAGGGTTTCACCACCACCATATAGCTGGTTACAGTATATAAGCTATTATTTCCATTAAAAAGCTTTAAATTCAAAAATGTTGAACATATTTAAAAATGAACACACCTATTGTATTGTTGTGATTGTTGAATTCAGATCATTGAATCAACTGTGTAAGTTTTGAAATAAGAAATAACAGTCTTTACCTTATAGCTTAGAAACAAAATAATGCTCTGTTGCTGCTACAACTTTAGCCTTGGGTGGCTAACATAGCATGATGTTACTGGACTTTTGAGGTTTATACCAGTATTGATATTTGAGTATTAAAAATCCAAGTCAATGTATTGGCATACATCACACAACATTTAACATAAACATTTGATAATGATTTCCTCCAAAAAGTACATTTATTTTATGTTAACTGTAATATTGAGACTTTTTGAAAAATAAACCTGTCAGTGCTTCCAGGTGGACAAAATATTTAGACTAATGGAAACACTGTTTCTAAATTACCTAAAACATATTTTTGGCATCTCAGTTCATTCCATTGCTTATTCTTAGGAGCCAATATTTACACCAATACTGAATAATCTATAATTAGCTTATTTCATCCAGTATAATGGCTGATATATGATTGGTTTAGCTCTTGTAGCTAATGTGAGCTACTGTTAGCAAAGTTAAGATACATATTACAGTGTAAGTGATATTACTGAGTCAGTTTGCTGAATTTTAGGCTAGCTAATAGCTTCATAATATTTGAACCGACATGGGTAGAATCAATATTGGTTTTCATTTAATTCTAAGTTTTTGAGCTATTTTTAATTCAGCACTTTTGGGGTTAAGTTTGTAATCCTGAGGTGAAACAGACTCTCAGGCTTTCCTTTAGGACTAAGCAACTGGGAACTAATGGGTTAAATGACATATGGTTATGAAGCTTGAGAAGGAAGCTGTGAATAAAACGGGGGCGACCTCTGAACAGTCTGACCTGAGTGACATTGATTAGAATTAGAATGTGAAGTGTGCACGGTGGCATGGATGGGGGTGACAAGCAAATCTAATGCATGGCTGGAGGGGGCTCGTACTGCTGCCATCAACTGAAAGAGGGGACATGGTGGCACTATTGCAGTGCTAAATGTGTAAATGTAAGCAGTCATCTTATTGCAAGCTAACTGTTTGTTTAGCAATACTACTAAACACAAATCCAAAAGCTTCTGCATGCCTTTCACAACATCAATAAGTCTGTTTTTAGTAACTTGTTGCTTCTAATTTTGGTCAAGGCGGCTACCACTTTACTCTCTTAAAGTAATAGATTCTGAGGACATGGCTCGCCTCTGGGTCCTGCTCACTTTGATGCTTTTTTGGTTGATTGTTAGTAATTAGTGTAAATCCCAGAGCAGACATATGCAGGACTCCTCTTTACCACTTCATGTGAACGGTCAGACATAAATAGGTCAGAATTAATGGTCAGCTGTGTGTCTCAAGTGTCCATGGCCTTGTGGGCTGCTTTGCGTTTTGTGTTGACATGGGTGGGCCCTGCACATGAAGGAAAGCTAGGGGCTGATGGGGGTAGGGTGAATGGCATGCGTTGGGTTGCAGAAGAGGAGGAGGGGTGTCACGAGAAGAGCTGTTCATTGGCTCTGTGTGCTCCAAAAAACACTGCTTATGGCTTTGCTGCATGACTGGGCATTTGTGACAGCTATAGTCCTGCCTGACACATCTGCCAGGGGCACTGTGCTCTCAGCCAGTCCGCTTATAATCAATCACTTATGACTGATGACTGAAGAGGCAGCTTCAGGTCTATCTGACTGACATTTGTTTTTCTTGAACCAGCAGTTAAAAACGCCTGTGTGCTTTGGACTGAGGTGGTACCGTGTGCTACAAAAAGAGCGCAGGCAACTGAGGCCAAAGAGAGAAAAATGTGAGCTGCTGCAGCAAACTCACATTTAATATGGGAAAACTGTACCCAATGCTACCTATCAGTAAGCATGTGTTCATGCTTTAAAGGATGGGTGATAATCATTAGGCGTCTCCTGAATCTAGGACATCCTATCAACAAAAGTACTAAACTCTCTTTTTTCAGGTTGAAACACAGCTGCAGGCAGTGTAGTAGAGAGACGCTGCCCAATGTGTTTTAAAGGACGTATTACCTGTTGGTTAATGACTTTCTATGTTGAACTGTCCTTTTAGTGGAAGTAGGTTTTTGGGTCATTTTATGTAACAGGTTTCTGACAGAGATAGACTTCACCCTGCTGGCTTGTTTGTTGCTAAGGAGCCACGGATAGCCGATGACAGAGGAGGTTATCACCAGAGTGAAAAAGCTGTCCGCTATACTATTGTAATGTTTTGCCTTTCAGACAGCCTCCTCCCATGACTGGATACAGGTCATCATCTCTGACCTGGGAGGTACCATGTGGCCTCTGTGATTGGCCCAAGTTGGGGATTATTTAGGTCACATTTATTGCAGGGAGAAAAAAAAGAAACTAGCGAGTCAAGATCGCTCTCATCAGGTTCAGTAAAAGAAGTTGGTTTACTTCATTTATTCTATTTCTGCTTTGATATTACATGAAATCAGATAAGGCTACATTTGAGAGAGAAAAAACAGGCTTATTACATAACACACCACTCAAATTAGCAATGCAAGCAGATACATTCAAGCATGTCAGAGTGTATTGGAGAGAACGCTGTAAAATGATTGAAGGTTAAAAATGACCATGACTTGCTTTTATAAACACAAATGAAATGACTGGTTTTGTGTTCACTTTAACCTCTCTTTAAAAAATATGTCTTATTCCTCACAACAATGTTTCTAATAATTTAATTCTCTGTTTTTTTTGGTCTTGATTAGTACATAAAGATCCCGGCGCCAACCCCTGAATCCCCCGATGGACTCAGAATCTTCTCGTTCTACCTATCCAGTGACAGCAAAGACAAACCTCAGTCCAGCTTCGACTGCATTCACCAGTATGTCTCAGGGTAAGCAGCACACATAACTATTTCCACAGTCAACCACGAATGGAATTCGTAGTAAATTCGGTGTCAGACTGAGACCGCAGGGCCTTACCAAACAGTGGCCTCTCTCTTAGACACTACAACAACAGACAGTACACTGTATGACTATATTCAAACAAGACTACAATAACACCCAAACGCCGTCATGCCACAAGTGACCCGAAGGTGTAATAATTGAGAACAGAGAGGTAGTGTTTGTGGCTGTGCGGGGTTAAAGGGTGGATTAAAGGGTGACATGAGAGCTGCTTTATTTCTTCTGGAGTATTTTACCCTTTTAACTGCACATTTGTTGTTTAAAGTAATGTTTTAAAACATAGGATTAGAATCTGCATGCGGAAACAAATCACAGAACCAGTTATGTGTGTGTGAGACAACACCATAAATTACAACAGTACAACAGCTAGTGTCTCTAATGCCTGTTTTTGACAAATGGCCAAATGATTGAGCTGAACCAGGGAATTTGTAAGCTTAACACCTAAAAGTCTTCTCTCTCCTCCACATAGGGAGGGCAGGGATCACCTGGAGGGCCAGGGCAGCATTCAGGACAAGATCACAGTTTGTGCCACAGACGACTCCTACCAGACGACACGGGAGCGCATGTCTCAGGTGGAGAAGGACATCTGGAGCCGCTCAGCAATTGAGATCAAACCAGGGCCAAGTAAGCTCTCACTTAATAGCTGTATCTACATTCTGCTGTACCCTCCAGCATCATTTATACGAGGCAGCCTTCAAGCACGTAGGGATCAAGGACAGATAGCCGGAGAGTTTTCATGTTCCCAGAAAGCTTCTAAACTATTGCCTCTCACCATTTCATCCTGCTGATAATTGCCATATGGTGTGGAAGTTATCACATAATTGATCAAAGCGCTGTGTTGCAATTATTCATGCAAGAGGGATGCATCTTTCTTGTAATTTTCCTTTCATTTTGACCAGATTGCTCAGGCACTGTGCCAGCTTGCCTGCCAGCACCATTAATGTGATTGAGTTCGCCAGAAGTATGTGCTTGTAACAAGCCTCTTGCTGATCAGGTTTTGCCTAAAAATGTAATTACAGTAACTGGGATTTAATTCACTTTCACTTGATAAAATACCTCTAAGTACCATCTAAAGAAGAGGCCACAGTTAACCTGGAGTGATCTTGGCCTGAAATGAAGTACATCCATTTTGCTATTAATTTTCTCCTCTCACTAACCATCTCTTTGCCTGAACCTTGGTTTTAGTGTCATTGTCAATTAAATCGACCATACTGGGTATTAAGAAATGATCTGGCCGCATGGCTTCATGACATTTAGAGATCCTGTGTGAGTTTAAATGCTTGTGTAGATTATATTTTATGAGTGGAAACCTGCTGTGCAAACCATCCCTATAACATAATGTTTAGGGGGAACTGCTGTACAAGCCAGCTGTTGGAACCAGTTTTACCCATTATATACCATGCTTTGCCGTACAGTCTTTCAGAGACATTTACAAACGAAATGTAATAAATCTGACACATTTATACATCTAGTAAATGTTGGGAAAGACATGGGAGATCCTATTTAGAAACATGCATTTAAAGGATATCCCATTTTACTTTAACATGCCATTCAAGCACATTACTGTCCTCGCCTACTCTTAGACAGCATAGAGTGAAATAAATGGGTTATGGATCACAGTATGTGCCATATGCAGTGGAGAGCACACAGTTGTTTTGTGGTGACTGACTGTCTTTTTATGGTACAGTAATGCTACACTCATCAGAAAAAAGGTCAATGTATCAACTCAGAATTATAGGCTGCAGCATAGAAAAATGTCTGCAATTTAGACAATAATGTATGATTTTAAAATTCAGCAGCATTGAGAGGAAAAAGGGAACTGACAAATAGGAATCTTACATTTGTGCACAACTGGTACTGTAAAGGTTTGGTGTTTTGTGATACACAATTTTAGTAATGAAGTTGCCCAATCTATTACTGTATTACTAACAGTTTTTTTCATGCCTCATTTGCATATAACATTCACAACACCATAATTCATGTCAGTAATTATAAGTGAGACATCACTTAAAATACCATTGTGGTATTTATCATTCCACGAAAGCTGCCTTGAGAGTCTTAAAAACTTCCCTCAAGCGGCATTAATTTATTACCGACAAAAAAATGGGTGTTGTTGCTGCTTGTTTGAAATGTGGCAATACAGGCTGTTTCAGTGCTTGGAGTATATTTGCCTAAACTATTTACGACTTGGTCCAAGGTAGATGTTGAAACAAGTTCCTGCAAGACTGTAGCGAATTTGCGAAGCAGATATAAAATGTTTCCTTTCTAATCTAGAGAAATACTGTAAATTACTATGAAATACAGCTATTTTAAAATGGAAATATAAAACCTACTAAACTGTCCATGGTTTAAACATTAGTATTAGATGTACATGTACTCTGAAACTATGAAAACTAAACATATGACAGTCTACCATGTTGTCCTGTTGAAAGTGCTATTAGTCTCCGACCTATAGCAACCTCCAAAGTATGGCTTAAAGTTGTAATGAGATTACGGCCTGCAGATATCTATAAGCACTGCTTGAAACTGAATTAGTTCTGCAACAGGAAGAAAGGGCCTCTGTGTGTTAGTTGCTTCAGTTTCCACGCTCCTCTGTTTACTCAGCAGTAGGCTAACTCTACTGTCAACCCTTTCACTGTTTTCCACTCGTGGCAACGCTGCCTCTGCACACTGACAGAAACGTGCATGAGTACCACAGTACCATTCAAGGTATTTATGTATGTAAATTGCTTTTTCAGATTGGGCATAAAGTGCTACACATACTGTATCTGTTACGTTTGCATAAAGTAGGTTGCATGACAATCGAGAGATATAATGAAGATAAAACGTATTAGGTTGTCTCTTGTGCGTAGGCCTGTCTTTCAAAATCAGGGTGTGATTTGTATAACTGTCCAGAGGACTGGATTAGGAATGATATGTTGGCTTGGCTATTACAGGATACAGTCAACGTAAGGGAATCCTGTTATCAGATCAGTTTTAATCTCTTTGCTCCTCTTTAGTTTTGTGTAGGGTAGTGACTGTATGGCCATCCAAAACAGCTTTATATTACTGCTGTGATAAGTGTCATGTCTAAACTTTGCTGTGTGTCCCTTTTGTTTTGATCTTAGGTAAGTGCGTGAAGGTCCAGAGGAAGCAGGGTTTGGTATCAGGCTCAGATAGCAGCAACAAGCACTCCCCCAGCAACAAGAGGAGCCTGGTTCCCAGCCCAGTGGCACACAGGCCCTTGAGGGATCGCATCATTCATCTCCTGGCCTTAAAGCCCTACAGGAAACCTGAGCTGCTACTGTGGTTGGAGAGGGAGCGAGCCAGTCCAAAGGACAAGGCTGACCTGACCTCAGTACTTGATGAGGTGAGACATCTGGCACATTGCTACGTAAAC
This sequence comes from Scomber scombrus, assembly GCF_963691925.1. Classification (NCBI taxonomy): domain Eukaryota; kingdom Metazoa; phylum Chordata; class Actinopteri; order Scombriformes; family Scombridae; genus Scomber; species Scomber scombrus. Next base: position 17,998,146 of record NC_084975.1, on the reverse strand, counting down.
ACATTGTTGACTTGTGATAAATAACCTTAAATGCAACAAGTAGAAGAAAAGTATGCTCTGTTATTGTAGGTTTATATTAAATAATCTTAAAAACCATAACTTTAAAACTTTAAATACAAACTAGTCCGTCACTTACTATTTTTCTTATGATACTAGTCAACAGAGTACAGCTCTACAGCTAAAAACTATGATCTGAAAAGGTGATGCCAGTAAGTTTATTTCAGGCATATTTCCTGTGTTCACAATGTTTGAGTGTCCCACTGCAATCATCAAGTGGGACTGTGCCGCTGCTGGTAGCTGTAATTAGGGCTGTGCTTTAATTATCTTTGGAGGAAAAGATTGTGTTTTGACAGGAGAGGGGTGGGGTGTCCCTTAGCTGAGACCTGACTACTTTCAGAATTGAAAGTGGTTGGTTTGGGTAGATTTATATCAACAGGATTAAGCTGTAGAAGGGCAGAGTAAACTGTTTACCATGGAAACAATATTGACCCACTAAGTTGCAAACAGGTCTTGTTTTATCTAGACATCAAGTTGAGTTATGGCACTGCAGTTTAAAGGGGACCTATTATACTTTTCCCTAGTCTCAGTCATATAATATTACAATGTCAGATGTTCATATTAAATATAGCCAAAGTTACAAATAATGAGTTAAATGTATGTGAACTCATTCCTGTGACCAAAAAGCTCATGCTACGGGCTAGTTTTTTCTACGTTCAAACCAAGTTGACCTCAACTCATGACAGATTTCTTTATATGTTCATCTGCTGCAGAGTGTGTGTCAGATGCTCTCGTCCACTGCTCCGCTCTGCTAACATTATGCCGTTTCTGTAGCTGTTTCTGCTTGTACTGTTCCTCCCTGAATTATTTCTAGCTGACCTGCTGAACAAAAAGCTCAAAATATCTCCAGATCTTGTTGTGTGGACAAGTTTTTTCGGAAGAATGTTGCCGCTAATGAAGCTCCGTTAAAACAGTGGATGAACACTTTTAATTTCCTGTAAATTATTCACAAAACCTTTTCATTTGAAGCAGCAAAAGCAGGAAATGTTGGGTTTTCATCAGGAGTAACTTAACACGACTCTGATACAACTGAAAGTGATCAACAAATATTATAATAAGGCCAAAAGTAAAAACAGGAATGCAGAGAGAAACCAAACTTCAAACCACAGAGATCCAGTTACAATTTACAAAAGTACTGAGAGCTGTACACAGATAGGATAAAGATGTCAAACAATAAGCAGGCAATGTTAATGAGCCTTACCAAACAGAGACGTTCTGCTGTAATCTTTGTTGCTACGGATGTTCGTGCTGTCCACTCGCATATTTCAAATCGGATTTTAGTTCCAACAAGCGCGGAAGTATTTGAGAAGTTTATATTCTGAGTAAAGAACAAGAACAAGAAGAAAAATCCAACTACTAAAGTTTGGTTATGCTGTTTTCAGAGCCAGAAGAAGCTTCCTGAAGCTGGCCAATCAGAACAGAGTGGGCTTTTAGGGGAAAAAACTGAACTTTTAGAAGAAGAAAGAAATGAATGAAAGGCTGCATAAAGCCCCAGTATAAAATAAAAAAGGACTTTTTTGAACTGAGAGTCATGCAATGCTACTCTAATGGAGTCCAAAAATAAAAATATAGAGCTGGAAATGAGCATAATAAGTCCCCTTTAACAACGTTTGCTGCTTTTACGACCTCAGCCGGCCTGTCCTCCCTAGGACAGTCCCCGTTCTGTTGCTTCATTAATACTGGGAGTTGTTGGTTTTTCAGGTTGGTAAGCAGAACCCTAAAGACCACAGCTACTCTCTGAAGGACGAGCTCTACAGACACGTTCAGAAGGATTGGCCTGGCTATCTCGAGGAGGAGAAGCAACTCATCCATAGGCTCCTTATCAGGTGGGTATCAAGTGAGCCATAAAACACAAAAATGAAAGTCATACAGATTCTTTTTATGCTTTGTTCTACTGAGAGACTTGAAAAGGTATAACAAACTGTTCTATTGACTTTTGAAAGGAATAATTCAACATGTGGGGAAATATGCAGGTTTCCTTTCTTGCCAAGCTTACTGCCTGGGGCCTGGCTGTTTTCCCCTGGTTTCGATCTTTGGGCTAAGCTATGTTAGCTGGCTATTGGCTGTAGTCTTGTATTTAACAAACAGTTACAAGAGTTATATCAATCATCTCACCTAACTATCGGCCAGACAGGAAATAAGCATATTTCCCAAAATGTTGAACTATTGCTTCAAGGTTCCTTAGAGACAGATTTGGGCAGATGACATAGAAAAGACTAAAGGATGGATGCTTTTTGACAGTGCTGGCTTAAATACAGAAAGGCCACTGAATTAATGTAGAAGTCTGCTGTGATCATGCTGAAAGAGGAGCTTCTAAATGACTCCTTCTCTGCACTGATGAATCTCTTAATGGACACATCAAAGCGGAGGAAAATATTCCCGGCACTGTGTTGCCAAATGGCATTAGCATGGAAGGTTCAGAGTAGCAAGGCAGAGCTTTTCGGGGTGAGTTTCCTCCCTCATACATTTCCGCTGCCTGCCAGTAAACATGCAGGCCATGTGCTTCATGAGCGTTTTGGAAAAAGTACAAGCCTTGTTGGCTGATTGCACAACCCCCTCTGTTCACAACCCCTGCTAGTGTAAAAAGCTGGAAATTTGTAGTCATCAAATTGTTTGCCAAGTGCGATAGCCTATAAATTATCCTTTTTAGTTAAGTCTGGCATACTTTCAGAACTATTATTAATATGCACTGTTCCTATCAAATATATTAATACAAGGAATTAAAAAATACTATAATTCAGATCTATTTTCCCCCAGGTACTTTTTTCCCATTTAGTTTGTCTAATTCAAGCTTTCTCACTACTGTTATTGAATTGATGTTGAAGATAAAATGGTTCTGGATTGACTCACAATAACCACATGATAAAGAGAGTTGCATGAATTCACTGGAAGGGGGAGGGACTTGTTGTAGTGGCATCTGTATGAGGAAGGAGCTGTAGGAAGCAGATTAACAGAGAAGAGGGTTTGGTCCTGCAGAGGTTAAATCTGCTGCTATTGTTCTGCTCACTGGACTGTGTTCAGTCTTTGTGGTGGCCTCCTGTAGATTGTATCACCAGAGACACAAAACAAAAAACATACCACAGAAACATGCAAAAAGCTTTGATTAAATAAAAGTCTGTCCATTTTGTGTTCTAATGATTGATTCGTCTTTGGAAAAGCTGCCACTTCTGCCTTTTCTCTGAAAGCCATGTCATTATAGAAGATAATTGCCCATCCCCTTGCTCATCATAAATCTGTCAAAGCAAGCTTTATGACCTACATACTCCCTCTTCCTGTTTAGTTTCACAGCCCATTTACCTTGCAGTTACTGTCCAACTGAAGGTGCTGTGTTCCTAATCTTTCTTCAGGAAACTTCAGCCACTCCACAGTAGCCAGTTGAAGAGTCCTCAGTCCAACTATTCATTCCACAAAACTCCTGGGGACTCTCCTTCACATCTCAGTCCTGCCAAGAGTCTCTCTGTGGTAATTATTCACCTTGAATGAATTGAATTTTCCCTTACTGCCTCTTTCTCAAAAACTAAGAATAGATAGAGAATTTCTTCTATTACAGATACATTTGCATATTGGTATTTTTGCTAAATCTGTGTGTAATTACCTTAGGTAGATTGAGACTAAATGCAGCTCAAATTGACATTAAAGGAGTAGTTCTAGCAGACAATCGATACCACTCTTGTGTCCATATGGTAACTAACATTCATTTTTATCTTTAATTCTTTCTACAGATTAAACAAACAAGATATAGTGTTAATTCGTGAGCTTTAGAGATTTTGTTATCTTTGGACAGAGTCATGTTAGCTGTTTTCCCCTGTTTTCCCAGAGTTTATACTATGCTAAGATGACATGAGTGTGGTATGGATGTGTCTTTTAAATTGAATCTAATTTAATTAGTCTTTTAAAGTTAAAAAAAATCTGTCTATCTCATGCTATAGGTACTCTTGGCACATAACTTCTGTTTTTTTCGTCTAGAAACGCCCACTGCCCTCGGATACATCCAACTGTCAGACCCCCAAAAAACAAAGACTATTAGACCACTGCTTGCCTTTGCAGTCACCCTCTCATGGAGACTACGGCACCAATGGGGCTCATAGCTCCTCTAGTCACGGAAACACTAGTGTACACATCAAAACTGAGTTCAACAAAACCAGCAATCATCTCCAGGGGTGCCCAAATGGTCTGTACTCGCCGCACAAACTCAGCGGGTCATCTGCTGTTCCCAAACTAGAGAGGACAGAGCCAGCTCCTAATGGACCCAGCCCCAAGCCCCCACACACTGACAGCTCCATTTGCACTGACCAACAGTTTGCCAATGGCCAACATAAAAAGAAAAGGTCCAAAAAGCACAAAGACAAGGAACGAGAGCGCTTAAAACCAGACTGGATAGAGACCAGCCCAGACCTGAAGCAGAACCAAGAAAATCTCAAAGGTAAATGGCAGTAAAACTATAAAACTGTATTCCCTGTAGAGGTTTGTCACACTTCATGTATCATATTGTGCTGTCATGAAACAGTTTTATCCAATTTGTTCGGGCCAAGATATTATCAGCTTTCATTTAGCAGAGGAAAAAGTCCCCAAGTTTCAGGGTTTAGGGTTGAGTTATAGTTCCTGCTATTAGCCAACGAAAAGCAATTAATGTATTTTTATTTTAGAGCACAGTGAGGACTGTAACACTTTCTCCGGCCTCCTGTCCTCACTCTGCGATCTAGTCTGTTGATGATTGACTGTGGAACAGCTGGGTGACCTACGGTCGAGCGAGTCAGCAGGCAGCATTGCCTCCTACTCTGGGCTGCTGACGTCACTGCCTGCCTTGGATCAGATCGCTTATCAGAGACAGTGATAAATGATTCCATCAGCCTTGATATGATGGGTGCATTATCACATTTGCATTGGCAGATGGCTTTAACCCTTTTTTCAATGTACGTTTTCTTCAACAGACCACAAAGGAGAGAAAACGCCTGTCAATCGAACCTCAACAGAGGAACTGCCTGACTATTTATTGTGAGTTTTAATACACATTGTGTCCTTAATTGTTCTCCATGTTATATTCCCCGATATTGAAATGCTTTCTGATTCAGGGATGTTCAAAAAATGGTCACAGCATCAATGGGTTCACGGGAGTTGTTGATATCATCTGTCACTGAGGAGTTTAGGTTTCAGAATCTAACCCACTGTTGTTGAGAAAAGAACACTGAAGAACACTTCAAAACACTGACATAAATAGAGGGAAGTAGAGCACATGTCTAAATGAGCTGTCACACAGCTTCACCGAGAATGAAAACAAATAATCTTATGTCTTATTTTTATATATCTGGTCAACACATCATGTTGCTAAATCAGTGACGTGTCAGAGCTCTCCCTCCACCATTCTCCACTGCCATCTACTGGAGGGTGTAGGAAATAAACTCACTTCTACCTTATAATAACAGCTAAGACTTAGTTAATGTTTTCCTCTTTCAGAAAATACAGTACCATAACAGCAGTGGAGCAACGTCAACAGTATAAGAACGACTTCTGTTCTGAGTATGATGAATACAGAGCGCTTCATGACCGGATTGGGGCTATCACAGAGATGTTTGTTCAGTTGGGCTCAAAGATCAACACTCTCTCACCGGGGACACAGGAGTACAAGGTACTTTCAGGACCAGAGGCCTCTGACTCCATTTCTAGTAAAAACACCAAACAAATAATAGATCAGATACATGGCACGTGTAACACTTTTTTTTCTATCTTTTCAGCTCATGGAGGACCAAATACTACAAAAGTACAGAAAGTATAAGAAAGTAAGGATTCTTTAAACTTGCAGTTTCAATTTCATGTAACACTTGTAGCATCATACATTAGGCCTCGTGCAAGAAACACTTTTATAAACGTGTTCATTCTTAAGGGATTTAAGAGGGATTGTAATTCATTTTCTTGTATTCAAAAAAATTTCTCAGGTATGTTTGAAATGAGTAGTCCGACCTGTAGATAGTCTGCCTTCCTCATATTGTCTTAATATAAAAGAATTTGCCGTTTAAATATATTCAAAATTCAAATAGAAACTAATGTGAAATTTTGAAAGGTACGGCAGCTTTTATTTTTTGATTTTATTGGCATGAGTATTTTGACAACTTAAAATACATCTCAGTAGTTGTTGTAACAGCGTCTTAACATCAATTTATTCTCTTGTCCATCTCCATGACTGCTCCCTTTGAACATGATTTGGTATTAAAATTATCACACCATTCCTTCTTTATTTTCTGTCACAGTATTGCTTTGCAGCATCTCAGTGTTGACTGCTGCAGAAATACTGTACTGTACTGTACTGTACTGTACTGTACTACCTTTTACTATTTCCATGTCCCCTAGTACTACTAGTCTAGTGACACAACTACCTTTGTTATGTATTCATCTGCTATTTGAAAACAGGATTTCACACTCTTTTTTTTACACTTGGATGACACTTTTGTGAATTATCCAGAAAAGGAGTGAAACATGTAGCCTAATCAAACAAACTCTATTCATGAACAGTGGCATTCATTAAGGTTGAAGCAAGTTTGTCCAGTTAAGAGAGTTTGTTTATTTGGAAACTGAAAAAGTCAGAGAAGTTTAGGATAGAAAACACAAAACTGTTCTTGCATGAGGCACATTGTGCTGGATTTTGAAGTGTGTTACTAAAAGTTCACAAGTTCCTCTTTACTTTTTTCTCTTTTAGAAGTTTCCTGGGTATCGGGAAGAGAAGAAGCGATGCGAGTATCTCCATCAGAAACTGTCGCATATCAAAGGTCTGATCACAGATTATGACCGAGCACAGGAACTCTCCTAGTAACTGGCCTCTACCTTCAGCAGGGTGTAATATGACTGGACCAAAAGACTCATACTGGACCCAAAGACTGCCCAGCTGGGTCCTAGAGTCACTGAAACACTTTTCACTTTACCCCCCTGAGTGTTAATGGAGTCGAGGAGCGAGGTTGTCTTTCAAAAGTGAGCTAAGACCACTGACTTGTGATCAAATGTTGCCCTTTAACAGTATGGTTTTCGACAATGATTATCGCTGTAATGGCTGGATATTTTTCTGCTGTAGAAAAGGCCAGATGACACAGTGAAAGCCAAATCCATTTTTTCTGAAATGCAACACAGATGTGATCCTTCCTGCCTAATAGCATTTTTATTGTATTCTTTATCTTGTCAGAACTAAAAAGCATTGATTTATAAAAAGTATTAAATTGATGGTACAATCAATCTTAGGAGAAACAAACGAAAGTCTTTATATTTAACAAAGGATCTGTTTATTTACTGTGTGTTGATAGAGTCAAACGTTGACACAACACATTCAATCACATTATTAATGAATTTGTTACAATAAATGTCACATAATGACATTAATATGGTCAAGCCATAAATTTCAAATTTCAACTTGTGAAGGCAACACAAAATTTGTCATCCATACAAAACTTATATATCTGCAGGACTGAGCCATTACAAAGGATTATCTCGATGTATCACTATAGTGATCACATAATGCATAACATGCATTTGTGGATAGAAACAGTTTTTTTGGATTTTGATCATAAGGATTGTTATCATGTAGAGTTCTGTCACTGTCCTGTTCATTTCTAAGAAATGTTGGAATGCCACAAAACCACTCCTCCCAGTACCGTCATGCTGGTTTCAAAATAGTGCTTGTGCACAATTAGTGTCAATTTCACCCACATGTAGCCTACCAAGAATTGCCTTTTCATTATGTAATGACACAACATTATCAACTCACGCTTTTCTCAAGACTTGTGGTTACAAACAGGTTTGTTTTGCTCTATGAAACACACTTTCTCACTTTAAATGCAGTTTTACAAGCTTACAGGGTTTTTTGGTAATCAATCTAGTCCAAATGTTTTAATTTATTATGATTCTGTTTTGATGATGTTTAATTTGGGATTTAGTTGACAAAAAATCACTTCAGTGAGCGTTACATTTTGATGTTATTCTGCTGAATGTGATAAAGATGCCTTTCACAAATTGGACTGTGTAGTTTTTAGCTCCACAGAGAAAGCGTGGGGAGGATGGCACTGTGGGTTGGCCTGTTGTCGGGTAGTTCACTCGGTTCAAACCACTTTGGTTCAGTTGGGTGTAAGAAGCAGGCCGACCTCTCGGGGCTGCTAGTGAGGCTTTTAGACTTTCTGGAATGATTTGTACCCAAGCAGGGACACCTGAATAACCACAACATGTATTTTTATTTCACCTTAATTAGCTGTGGCCTGAAGTAGAAAATAGTGATCAGATTTCAATGTTCTCAACCTTTGCATCATGTAGCTGTGCTCACAACTGTTGTCTTAATGATTGCTTTCAATGGGAAAAAGAAGCTAATATTTGCCTTAACATGTATGTCAGACATTTCCAAGATTCTGGTACCCCTGTTCTGAAATGCTCTTGGTTTAACCTGCACAATTTAAAGTATTCTCACGCTATTTGTTTTAAATGTCTTTTAGTTTTGAAGGAAAATTCAGTTACTGGATAGTTGTGCTGTTTTGTTTTCTCTGTACATTTTAATGATGTTACAATTCTTCCTATGTTGTCTCGTAATCTGTCTGATAATCATAAACTGTAGAGGAATTTAATTCACTGTCCAATACTACCAAGCGCCACTATCAAAAGAAAGAATTGTTGCAGAAATCCATACTAAATAATGAACTTTGCTTCTCTTGATTTCTCAGTGCAAATACTGAGCGGGCTTATTGTCACATATTTAGCAGCTCTTTAATGCATTTGAACATTTTTACTTTCTGTATTCTGGGATGTTTGAAGGATTTGAGACTAGCATCAGTTGCTCTGTCTTGGCACATATAAAAGTTTCCAAGAAAGGAATATTTATTAGCACTGACTATTGGAAAATGATAATTGCAAGTCCAGATTCGAATTCTGAGCATAAAATGGCTTGAAAGCTTTAAAAAAAAGATTTTAAATCTCTGGTACACCTAATGGCATGTTTTCATTATTCTGGCTGTTTGGATCTCTTCTCAGGACCAGACCTCCAACTCGTATGATTCTTTTGGAAACACAATTTTAAAGGGCTTAGCAAATATGCTACATAGCTCTACGCAACCTGAGAAAATGTTTGATCTGTCAGCATAACTGAAAACACCTGTGTTTTGTTTTGTTTTGTTCTGGTTCTTGAACGTCAAATCAACAGTTCACTTGTATCAAAAGACAACAGCGCAGAGCCAGCTCGGATACACAAAACAATTTATTTCACAGAGGAATTTGTTTTCATCTGAAACGGAAAGGTACTGACACATTGTTAGAGTAACGGCAGGATGGAAATGTCTACAAAACACTATATAGACTTTAAAACAAACAATTTTAAGAAAGAATTCAGATTAAGGGCTTCCCATTTACCACTACAGTGATATTGATCAACTGTACGCTAAATATGAAATCAAGCAAACTGCATCATGGGAAAAATATCAGTAATTGTAAGATGAATGAAGATAATTGTACCAGTCGTGTTAACATGCTGTTTTTGGGAAACCACACCCTTGTTGAAAGGGGCTTCTCAAGTGCTAACTGTGATGTTTTTTTACTGTTGCAGGAGCTAACTACTGGAGGTGCCTTTTCATTCAGAAAGCAGAGCAACTCTGCATGTAACTATCATTGGTATTCTGGAAAAAAGAATTTGTGCTAGCAGTATTTACACAACTGTAGTTTCACACTGTTTCCACTATTCAAAAGTGCTTTGTTCTTAATTTTAGGATTACTGGAGTTGATATCAGATGTATTATGTATAAGAAGTATGGGGACATGATATCATATTTAATTAGAGCATTTTTCCAGTTATGAAAGTTCGGCATTTTAAAAATGCAAGGTTTTCCAGGACACCAATTAAACTGTGTCTAATGTTAACCATTTACATACATGTTTATTTGAAAGAATGGCCTGGATTATTGTTTTTGCAAACTGTTCCCACATGTTTCTTACAGGTGCGCTTAATTGGTTTGTTGGTACTGGGAAAGCAAATCCTGAATGGAAATGTGAAATCAAACATTTTGTCTATTATAAATCACTGCAATTGATCTACCTAGGAGAACAAATTTCTTTATTTATTGCTTTGTATGTGTTTGTTCTTTTATGGGATTCACCTTTGCATAGTTTGTTCATTCTTTTCACAGTGAAACTCAAAGTATGGTGAAAGGGAAATGGAATATATTTTTGCAGTTTTTGATGGTGGATGCTTTATCACAACGTCATCCTCTTGAGAAAAGCTTTCAGAAAAAAATGTATTGTTGTCTCAGTAAAATTGAAAATAAAGCTCTTTTCAATTTGACAATGTGCCATATTTCCTCAAGAGGGCAGTGTTACTCTTGTGATACACTGAACAACCATTTTCCATTCATCACTACAGACAGCAGACAGTTTCATTAACAGCATTAAAATATGTTGTTTTTAAAAAAAACACAATTCTACATTTTTTCTTCACTATTAAGTGTTTTATTAGCATTTCAATCAACTGTGACAGTGAAAACATTAAATCGTCTGAACTGGACGATCCGCTAGCTTTTAAGACTGAAGTTGTTATATTTAGTAGAGAAGTTTGTACTTTCTGTGTCACATAGTTCAAAAATGTACATAAACACACAATTCCTCCACAAGATGTTAATAATATAATTGTAAACACACTATTTAGGTGGATTTGCTATTAAAAGTAGTAACACATTTTGCATAGATGTTTTTTTTTCTTTTTTGTTTTTACAATTGCAGGATTTTGTACTCAATTTCTTCACATTTTTCTTTACATTAACGTACAATATAACCTGCTGAGAGTCAAAGTCCAGGCCATGCCTTGAATGGCATTATGAAAAATTAAATAACCCTATCCCTGAACCCTATGAAAGAACCTTTGGCTGAGAAGCAGCTTATTCAACATTTGAATCACAGGTAAAACTTTTAGCAGCATTTTATCACAAAACAGAGAGCAGTGAAAGACTTAAGGTAGATTTAAGGTGACCCAGCCACACAGGTGAATAACTTAGTTTTTTCTAAAAGATAAATGCAACAGCTTCTATCAGTAAGGAGCCCTTATTTTCAAGTACAGTAGTTATAGAATTGCTGGTGTGATGGACTGTGTGGTGTTGGAGAAGACAGGGACGCATACAAAAATATATAAGGCTACGATAAAAACCTGATTTGCTCCCTTTTACCGAGTGTGAGAGTCCATACATTTTAACTGGTCCCCATTGAATTTCATTATTTCATTAAAGTTCATTTCAAGAACGAAATCATGTTAAATTTGTTCCATTCTTCCTCCAAAACACTTCAATCAAGTCATTCTAGACACTTACAAGCCTTCAGTTATTGTTGGCTTGTGCACCGGGTTAACAGCAGTTAACCATTATTACAGCTCTAGCTAGATGACACAAAGTCATTTACAACCAGTATGTCTTTATAAGCCTTGTTATCTGCAGTTGGTCAACCATTAATAACCCTCATTATCATGGTTTGATTTTTAACTTGGGCTGTGCAAGGGTTACAATCCCAATAAATGAGGAAATCAGGCCGCAAAATCCGACTACTCCTGCGTTTGACGTGTAAATACCCAACCTGTCTAAGGGAATTATGAGATCACAAATATTTTTGACTGTGTCCAAAGCAACAGCGGGATGTGATTTTAGGCTCTCCAACAGCAGAAAAAGAAAAGCATCCAGCTGGGGAATGATGACCTGAGCTACTTCCGGGTTCTGATCGAGATGTGAATCCATTTTCTGCTTAAATTCTTTGTCTCCTGCTCTCTGTACCATTAACTGGAAGATACCATAAACATCTCTCGTCAGACTCATAACTAGTGAGACGAAGTAGAAGCGGGAGGCACTTAGTCTCCAACGTTCCTTGTCGATATCACGGATAAGGCCGACATTTCTGGCCCAGAGTACATTGTCACAGATAAAGTAGAGGGCGCGGTTGATGTTGGCCACAGTAAGGCACAGGCACAGCACTCGGTCAGAGAGTTGCATGGTTCGCTTAGCAGCCTCAATGGAATTTATTGTATTTCCCAGCCTGAACACTGACAAAGGAGGAAGAGAAAAGAGGGTATTAGAACAGAAATCTTAGTATGAAATGTCAGCTCAACATTTCATTGTATCTGAATAGAGATAAGCTACATTTAAATCCAACCTATATTTTTATCTTATTAAAACTGTAAGAGAAAGAGGTCATGGTCACCATGTGCCTATGTAATGTAATGTAATGGCATCTATTCTGGCTCTTCAATGCATTCCTCGTTATCCGAACCCTTCAGGAACCATGTTATTGGTGTCATCCACAAGCCACTGTTGCGAGTCAATTCACTTCTTACAAGCCGTTTTTAAATTGTGAGACCAGCGTGTCTCTTTCATCCACAATTACTCAAGTCAGGCAGCCCAGGCACAGAGGCAGGAGAGCCCGGTGGCTGCAGCTCTGATGAAGAGAGGAGATAATTAAGTGGCGCACCAAAAGAGCCTGGCCTACTTCTGTGGCCCAGCATTGGCCCTGATATAGCTCCACTGCAACAGCATCAAGAGGGAAAGGTCTTTATTGCCTGACCCTGCTCTGAGGCTCTTATCCTTCATTCTCATGTGGAGCTTGTGTCAAGTCAGTCTCTGAAAATTTGTCAAAGCTCAAGATGTTTTGAAATTCACCCCTTGGTTGTAAAGTAAAGCTAGCTGTGAGCTGTCTAGACCGGTTGTAGGGTCATTAGTGTTACAGCCACAGTTGATGCAAGACCACATTTCAACACACATTTCACTCCACTGGGAAATAACTACAGACTTCAGAAAAAGTTTTGATTTACTGGTGGCAGTGTGTATGAAGGGTTTTATTGTAGAGTTTCAAAGGTATATATAAAAATGATTAACTTTCAGTGAAAAAAGCTAAAAAGGTGCTGTTTATCGCAGCAAATGCTATTTAAAAATATATATATATATATTTAGGGTGTGGCTAATGTTTAGGCTGCTTAATAAATTGAACATTAGACAAGATACATAGAATCTAGGTGGCTTACCACCTCTGTTAAACAACTTCCTGGGGAGGTGAAATCTAGTATGGCAGCAATAGGGTGAAAACTTCTCCTCCTTCTTTAGTTTCATTATATAAATGTCACAACTTTTGCAAACTTTTAATAATTTTATATAATCCTCCAAAACATTTGCCTGGAAGAACGTGTTCAATTGTAAAATCTTTACTTCATCTTCATGACTATGGGAACCCAGCAATCTGCAAAACGTATATAATTGTTATGTGAAATAAGAGCAAATAAAAATAATATATATTTTACCAGCAAATGTTAAATGGCTCTTATAAAAAAGAGACACACAGAAACAGCATTTCCTAGAGAAAAAAAAAGTGTCAGCTCCAACAAGATTTTCATAAAAATGAGTGACATGATTGAATTATTGAGCACAGACTGGACACAATTGAAGGTGGAAAAAGTCAATAAAGTAAAGCTGTTACTTGCTGTGACACAGCTCCTGTCTTATTGGCCTCAAAGAGCAGACCATCAAGAGCTCATAATGACATTTCTGGTGAGACATTGTGTTTTTGTGTATGCAGGGTTTTTAAGGGCAATGAAACAGTGGTGGAAACTTCAGCAAGGAACAGCTGATTTTAGATCATTATGCAGCAGATCACAATGTTATGAAATACTGAGCAAACATCGAAGGGATGGTTTAATGGAAAAGAAGGGAGTCTTTTTCCCCCAGTGCATTTGTGCACACAAGACTATAAAATGGTGAATGTGGAGGATAACTTAACCACACTGAGATTCAACACTGTGGCTCACAACATTATTTACAAAATAGTGGGAGAGTATCCAGAATAACTTTGTGATTAGAGCTGTCGAAAGAGACAGAGGGTTGTAAAAACAGAGCGCTCGTGGTGAAACAATTAGTCGCTGAATTATATTGTTAACCGACATAATGACCTAACAACACTTTTGACAATAAATAATTTATCAAGCAAAAATGTTCTCTGGTTTAACCTTCTCAAATATGAGTACTAAATGCTTTTCTGTGTTTTATATTACAGTAGGTTGATTTTGGATTGCTGATTTAACAAAAACAAACAATTTGAAGATGTTAACTTGGGCTTGGGAAACTGCAAATCCCATTTTTACGTGTCAAGATACAGAGGGTGACAAATGAAAGGAAAAACCAACATGAAGTTTCTTAGTAAGGTGTTGGGCTACCACATGCCACCAGAACAGCTTCAATACACCTAGGATGAAGGATGAAAACCATTCATCCAAAAGATATTCCATCATTTGGTGTTTTGATGATGGTGGTGGAGAGCACCGTCTAACACCTCTGTCCAAAATCTCCAATGCCTGTTCAATTGTGTTGAGATCTAGTGGCTGCAAAAGCCATAGCATATGAGTCACATCATTGACTGTCACTCATCTCAACATGTCAGACACGAAAAGAAGAAGTGACGAGACAGAAGACAACAGCTAATTTTATTATTGTTATTATTATTATTATTTTATATCAGCATGCTGAACCCTATAACAACCTTTACTGTACCTTCTCAGTTTAGAAAAATCTCAGTGATTTAGTTATACTCACATTTGCGTCCAGCACTCATGTCGGCTTCCAGACTTTTAAGTTTTGCCACCAAGTCCTTCCTGTTTGGGTTGTTTCGGAGTAAATATATCGACAGCGCACATGCATATTGGGTTGTCCTGAAATTTAAAAAAAAAAAAAAAAAAAAAGTACTTGTAAAGAAAGAAGTAGAGAGGGTTGTCGATAGCTCCCCGCTCGTACTGCCTGTGCTCAGTACAGAAACTTGACTTGACTTTTTTCTAACCGATAAATTAACCCACCAACACTCAGGACCAAGTAACAAATACACCAAACAACTTACCTCAAAACACGGTCCCTTCCTTGACTTTGATTTGTGAAATGTACTATCGTGTCCATGACTAAATCCAACAAGAACAGATTGTTTTAGTTAGCTGAGGCGGAGGCAGACTTATGGACCCGGAGACACACACAGACTGTCAATTTCTTGTCTTCCGTTTAAACAGCGTCAGTAATTGTGGTCCCTCTAACGCTGTCGATTAAAATTAAAGAGGATTCTCAGGAATTTCGAAACTTCTTCCAAATTATATTGAGCTAATTTTCCAGTCGGTCGGTGCTATACATGTGTGTGACAGATAGACTTACTTGTTTCACTACGGATATCTTTGCGAGCGGACCAAGAAGCCGAACGGATTTTGTGGGCGGACCAACGCGTTCCTCTCTGTTACTATGGCAACGGTACATTTAATGTATTAATAGATAGACAGCAGTTGAGAATTGTTACTACTGAGTAATTTACATATGGTCTGCTTGCTTTCAAAACAATTTATTGATTTTTGGACATTGACTCGCGGGCCGCACTGAATGAAGACGAGGCGAGGAGAGTAGGGGAAATGAGAGACAGAGATATATGCCCGTCACCAGCATGGACATTTAAATAACTAAAACTTCCAAAAGAGACCAAAACCATGCATGTACTCTAAATGGCTCAAGAATGGTTTTCAATTTGAACAAGATATTCCTTTAGTCCAGGGGTGTCCAAACTACGGCCCGCGGGCCAACTGCGGCCCGCAGTCCATTTTTAATTGGCCCGCAGGAAATTTTATAATTAGAATAGAATATGGCCCGCACTGCTTTGCATCTCAACCACCAAGTTTACTCCTGACCTTCCAGCCATCCTTGAGTCCAAAACGCAGCATCAATGCTCCCACTGAGTGCAATGCCGTTCCCGTTTTAGGTGAGTTAAAAATATATTACACAGTATCCGTGTGTTATTAAGCATAATAACTTAAATAACAAGCTTGAAATGTACCCAGGGTTTCCCACAGCACTTTACAGTTAAGGCGGCCGCCTTAGCAACACACGCCTGCCGCCTTAACTAACGTCTTAAAAAAATAAAAAATAAAAAACAAAATTAAATATATATATATATATATATATATGATCAGGGCCTGAATATCAGCGCGGGATTGCAGGTATTGCGCACAATTTAATTGATTCCCGAAAATCCAACACTTATATTCCCGCACACATTTACAGCAATGTATATTAATGTTCAACCAACGTCTGCAGCGGTGTTTACTGCAGGACGACTGGCCGGAACCGCTATGTCCGACTGTCTGACTTCGACCCTGAACACACCTGTAGCTCTCGCTGTACCTCCCACTAGCATAACACAGACAAGCTAACAGTGATATTAAGTTTAAGGAAACAAACACAGACCGCTGGTTAAAACATAAATCTACATCATCTGAGGCAGAACCTGCTCAGAAAAACTAATGAAAACAGCGCCATGTGATGTCATCATTAACAACGTTAATCCTCAGACAGGTAACTGTGACGTTACTATAGCAACACGTTTCAGACTTTCTCATTCAGCAGTCCTGAAGAGAGAGAGAGTGAGGCAGATTCAACAAAAACGTGATGCTACTGAAGCTGAATATCACTACTTAACTGTATAATACTATATAACTTGTAATTACTATAGAATATAGTTCAGAGAATAAGTTAACTATATAAGATAGACTCACTGGCCTAACCTGTGCAATCTAATTTAATCCAATACAGCAGCTCTGCTATAAATTCTACATTTATGAAGCTTATACTACATTTTTTTACAAGAAGGTGACAATTCTGCTTTATGTTCATTATTGAGTGATTGTGGTGTATTAGGATGCATTATATTGAATGGTGTTCTTAATATTTTGTCCATTCCATTAACATACATGAGGAGGGCAAAATATTAGGAACACCTTTCAATATAATGCACCCAAGTACACCACCACCTCTTAGTACAACCTCAGTAATAAACTAAGTGGAATTATCCAATTTTTGACAATGTCAACAAAAACTAAAAATGTATAACACATTTTCTGTGGGAAACCCTGGTACCCATCCCATTTTCCCCTTTATTGTTCTTTCTCTGTACTGTGAATGGGATCACCATCCTGACTAAGAAGAAATCTGAGGCTGCTGTTCTGAGAATTAGCTACCAACCCTTTTTCTGAATAAATCAATAAAAATCCATTTATGGAAAGCTGTGATGACGGCTGATTTTTTCTGTAAATATATTCAACAATATAGCAAATTTGACCAACTTTTAAAGGATTTTTCTTACTTTAATACAATAGATGTGAGGCTATATACCTCACCTCTAGTAAGTGGCCCAGCCCCTGGTATATTTTGCTGTATATGGCCCTCAGTGAAAAAAGTTTGGACACCCCTGCTTTAGTCCCATGATGGGGAAATGGGCATTATTGCAGTGGCCAGTAAGAGTGTCAATAAAAAATAATAAATGACAATAATAATAATAAAATAATATATAAGTAGCCTACAAAATCAATAAAAATTATAGCAGTAAGTAACATGATACAATAATAGCAACATTTACAAGAGTAATATCGGTGTTGAGTGAAAATATACCTGAGTTTGACATTTTTATTTAACTGATTTGAAGAGAAAAATATTCATATTGCACAGTTGAACAGAAAGTAGTAATACAACTGAAATACTAATATTGCACAGTCATGTACATTAAAAGTGCAGTTTGTCAAATTGCCCAGGTTGGGGGTTGTGTGAGGTCTACTGGGAGTAGTGCTGGTTGTCCAGTCAGACAGCTGCAAGGAGGAAAGACCTGTGATATTGCTTGTTCACACACTTTGGGTGAAAGAGACTGTCGCTGAACGAGCTCACTAGTGCGTTCAGAGCTGTCCCTCATGGGGTGGGAGTAATTGTTCATCAGAGATGTCAGCTTGGCCATCATTCTTCTCCCACCGCCTCCACCAGGTCTAAGGCTTATCCTAGGACAGAGCTGGTCTTCTTGTCTTACTTGTCTGGGACAGGCATTTTAGTCTAATTTTACATCTGAATTGAAAGAAATTGTAAGGGTTTAAGCATGACAAAATACACATTTGTCAAGATATATACAAAACAAATAGCTACAGACAGTGTTACAGAAGAAGCTCACGTATTAAACCCATGAAGATTCATTACAGGGATTTTATAGTGAGGAGAAATTAAAGTTTACACATGTTCCATAAAAACAAACTGTGACCTACATGTTTTAAACGACAGGGGGAAATGTGGCACCTATCAGACGGTGTTGTAGATAGTCAAGTCAAAGGCATAGTTGAAGAATCAGTGGGCATAATCCACACCCCTAAAACTGCCATATAAGGCGATCAGTTTGTGGCTGCGTTTCATTCACAAAAAAGTAAAGAGTAAAAAAAAGAGTAAAAACACTGTGCAGCTTCAAGTCATGCTTCCAGAAATCAGAAGACAAATTTAGGAGTGACAACAGGAGATCCGAAACAAGCTCAGCTCAGCTATGCACTGTGACAGAGATAAAGAGGGAATGATTTCATGAAAGTTCTAGGGCAAAGTGCTCAGTGTTGGGAGGCGGTCACAGAGATATTAGAGGAGAATATTACAACCTACAGTAAATTATGTTAAAACTCCAGTTCAAATGGCTGGAGTTTTTTAATGATCATCAAAGTGTTATGAAAGATTTAACTGTGAGTTTGTGGCCTGTGTGCATTTTTTATTGTAATGTGGCAATAATTCGTTTTGTATTTTTTGATGAAAAGGACCATCAGCTTTAATCATTTCACATGTGTTTCTGAGAAATCATTCATTGATGTCGCATGATGTGGGGTTCAATGATATGATACCCATAAGGCTCAGCTGCTGTTGCCATGGAGACCCCTGGATAGTATATCTGTAAAGCCAACACATCTCCTTTCCACTTTCTCTGGTGAACACTATGTAATGCGCCAAAACTGGGTTAGCTCCCTATCATTGAATAGTAATTCTAAAATAAATTGTTTTATTGTGACTCAAACCCTACACAACTGGGAGAAAAGCGAAAAGAATTCAGCTCAGTTGAGAGGTAGACATTGGTGCCTAAACACTTTAGAGGCTAAATTGGTCAAGTGAGACCCCTCAAGTCACCTGAAGTCTTCATTTGCACAGGCACCTCTGGGGCCTGGGACAGACAAACCAAACCAACTATATTTACAACGTTTATCAAAGATAAGTACACTAATTTGTAGGCGCATGGACTATTAATCTTAATTATTTTGTCAGTGTTCACAGTGTCCCAAAATATAAAACAATATTTTTTCACACACACGCCTTGAAAACCCAAGACCCACCTATTAGATGTGCCTAGGTATCAACACTGGTAGTTGGAGTTTCAAGGTGTTGCACATCAGTGGTTGATTGATTGATTATTGTAAGGTTGTTGCCAAGGGGTATTAAATCCATTATGACGTTGCCCAAGGCACTTGTGGAAAATCAGAAAATAACCTTTCATGCCTGTTGAAACACTAGAAAAAGATGATCTATCTTCCTTATTACTTTAGTATGTTTGTATCATAGCTTACACCCTTTATTATCTTTAACCTTTTTGTACTTCTGGTGTTTACTGCTGTAAAGACCCATTTTCTCATGAGGGTCAATCAGACAAATTCATAAAGTTAAGGATTATAGAGTTGTTGAAGTATATTTTTCTAGGGTTGACTTAATACCTAATTTTCTTGGTCAGAGATACTGTATGACTTTCAAACAATAACAGCATACAAGCAGGGTTTGACCAGCGTAGGTTTTTTATTAACGTTGCCAATAGCTGACATACATAGAAAGATTTTCTGATTTTCCAACAGCAAAACAGCAAAGTCAAAGTTCACTAGTTCAGTTCAGTTCAGTTCAGAGCTTTATTGTCCTTCGAGGGGAAATTTGGTTTGCAGTGACAGTACAAAAAACAACTAACATAACAACCATAAATAAATAAATAAACAGTGACATAACAAACATCATCTCAGCACACAGCACAACCAAACTTGATAAGAACAATCACAATCGGAATAAGAGTAGAAATGTCAAAAAAGTCTCGCCACACGAGCAATGTGATTAGGTGTTGTACAAGTTAACTGCATTGATTGCACGTGGGACAAAGGAAAATTTGTAGTAGTATTAGTATAATGAGTCTGATATGCAGTCACAATCTGGGCATACCCTGCCATGTAATGGGATCTAATTTTAGATAATCTGCTCAACATAAATGACACCATTTTCCATAACAGCCCAACTAATGGCTTTATTGTGTGAAACAGAAAATGACATCATTCTTCAGATATGAGAAAGGCAGCTCCTGGCGTCACACCAGCAACAAGAAGCAGACATGTTCAAAGGAGGGCAATATGGTCATGTCTGAATTTGGCGTGTACTTGATAAATGACAGCAGTGTTATCAGATGACATTTTAACATAAATAATGCATAAAAGCTTAAATGACGCTTTCTTATTTCAAAGTTACTGATGACAACAGTCTATTGAAGTGATGAAAACAAGTTTAGATACAAATGGCTGAGTTGAAGATGTTAAGATAGGCACTACCTTGTTCTACTGCATGTGATTTAAATCTTCTCGTTAAATTAAGAAATTAGGATGTATGTGAAAGGTATGTTTGTGTAAATATCTTGGTGGGCTTGGTGAGGTGATTAAGATGTGTTGCAATACTTGGAAAGTGTTGTTGGTTTTAATATATTGTGTCCACGGTCAAGGGTTTGTCCACAGCTCATGTGTCAACTGCTAAATAAGCTGTCCAAAAACCCACATAATGACTCCAGTATTATGAATGTGTTTGAAGGTCAAGCTCAAATGTAGTGTTTCCAAATCCCCAGGGCTCTTTGTAGATGAGGTCACTCTGTATTGTAATATTAGCTGCAGTCATACAAGTAAAGCCATGGTAGTGGCAGCCGGGGCGTCGCACAAGTGACCTTGAAAGAATTTCTTATGCATGCCCCCTTTTGATAAACACTTTCTGATGTACGGTATATCTTCAATTATATTTTAATTTTATGGAATCAATGTTTAACCTATTTGAAGCCAACTTCAGAGTAAGGCTTTGTATGACATTTCAAGTTGGCCTGCCAATCAATACGTCTGCCGTATACCCAGTTACCAAAAGAACATTTAGTAGAAGATGGGAGGACTTTCAGAGTTTACAGTGCTTCCTCTGACTATTTTTGCAACCAGGTCTGAACAAGAATTTGCTGAAAAAAATTAGCAAGAGGTTTAAAATATGCATATCTTCGTCGAGCTCCAATGATAAGTCAATTATTCAGTTAGTTGATCGTCCAGAAAATAATCAGCAAAAGTTTAGATTATCGATTTATCGTTTATTCATCAGGAAGCATTTCCAAACATTCTCTGGTTTCATCTTCTAAAATATAAGCATTTAAAGCTTGTCTTTGTTTTGTTCTTAATTGACTGTCTTTGGGTTTTGGGCATCACAGCTCTCTCTGGGCAGACAAAAAACAATAATTTTAAGATAATTTGGAGATCTTCTTAGCCTTTGGAATTACTTTCACTATTTCTATATTACAGATTTAACAATTAATTAATTAATTAAAAAATGTACATTAGGTAAAATGGGTAAGTATTTAATGTTGAGGCAATTTAAAATGAAATACTGTTCAATAATACTGATCATCTATGGAAACTTTTTTTTCTAAATACAGAAAAACAAAACAAGAAAGCAAAATTCTGTATTCAAAACAATATATTAGAAGATTAGATTCAGTTCCAGCTAAATTTTGGTAGGTTGACGAATGTTTTGGTGTCAGGTGTACGTAAAGGAATGAGCTTCACAGTCTACCAAAATCTGTAGTGCTACCAGTCCACTCAGGAGTTTAAAAATGGATATACTGTGGACTGTAGAGAGGAGGGAGCAGAGAATCTAAACACAAAAAAAACATTTTATCATCCGCTGCCGTTAACAGCCTTGTTTATGGATTGACTTCCTTTATATTCTCATCTATTCATGCACACACATTTCAGTCACGTTGTGTTTCATGCGTACATTATTTATAACACATGCATCTAAATTTTGCCAACAGCAAATCCTTAGGTTCCCGCTGTTACACTTGTACAGATCACAGATAAAGCACCACAACATGGTACACAAGCACACTCACTTTACATCAATGTAGCATTTAACCATTTCACAATGAATACCGACTAACAACCAACTTGTCTTCACTGTTTCACAAGGAGGTTACTATCATTCCTTTATAAAAAGCTTTCTAAAGGACGCCTAAGGAGAGAAAATACATTAAAAGGAAACTAGGATAGAATATGCTCATGATTTCGTAAATTTAAACATGTAGGCTAATCTGTCACTCTGATCTTTGCCAGAACAGTTGAGTAAAACATTTTTATCAAAAACCCATTGTGAGTGAAAATAGAAAGATTTTTAAAAACAATAAATACATTTGTAAAATAGAAAAATATGCTATTTAAGTGCAATCGTTCTGCTACGCTGCTTACAATGCCTGACAAGGAAATTACAAAATGTTTTCAAGGTTAAAGGGGTAATATGAAATGAAAAGGATCCAAACATGGCTGATGGACATAACATTTCTGTTCAGTCTTGCTTTGGCAATAATATTTTTTTCCAACTGTGTAGAGGTGTTTGCGATATGATACGTTCTTATTATAATTTGAGGTTTACAATGGTTGAGCTGCACCTTAAAAAGAAATCCTTCATTTGTCTTCTTCTCTGGTAGTTAAAAAATCAGACTGGGGATATTTTTTTTTTTTACCATTTACATCACAGGGCTGTAGGGGAGAACGGGGTTGGTAGTCACACTTTTTACTTTCCTTTTAATTCCTCATAAACCATGAACTGAATAAATTCCCTTTTAATTTGCAATGAAAGCCTAAAGTGTCAGGTAGGAAAAGAGAGGTCTTACTCTCCTTCAGCTGATTCTGTTCAAAAGATATGGGCCGTCAAATATATCTTGTGCACTTGTGACAACCAACCCCACGATGGGGATGGTTGTCACACACTATGGGGTTGGTTGTCCCTGTGTTATTTTGATGGGTAAAAATAAAGAAAAATGTATGTAATGTCTTAAAAAAATATTTAAAATGTTTAGTTTAATTGAAATACAACAACCTAATACATCCCCTGCACCAAGAGAACATAAACAGGAAAAATCATCCCATTAAGTGCCTTTTTTGTCCTTATATGACATATTGTTCATTTTCACCTCTCTGACTGCTCTGAGAATCACATCTGGATGAGCCTGACCCTTGTTTATCTTCCTGACCAAGTTCCTGGTCAATGTGTTATCTTAAAAGAAAGAAAGAACTAGATATATCACACCATATATGTATATGCCAACATGTGACAACCAACCCCGAAGAGAATGTGACAAACATCCCCAACTGGGATTTTTTGCTACCAGCAAAGCTACCAAACATCTGTTTTGGCGAAGTTAAGAAAAAAACCTACCTAACTATCGCTCTCTCTTCATACTTTTTAATGGTAATAGTTGTTTTATTATAAACTCATTGTGTAAAAGCCCAGACAAGAAACACTGAGAGTTGGATATTTACATTTTCACATGAAAAACACTAAACGTCCTCTCACCTCAATGTCAAGCAGTTTACTCCAGAAATGACCTCTGAAGTAACATCTCACCTAAATTCTGAAACGTTCAGTACCAAAACTTTTTAACAGCGCCCTCTAGGGCCCGAGATCTGATGAATGTGACAACCAACCCTGTTCTCCCCTACAGATGAAACAATGTGTAAAAGTGCAAAATGAGGCACTCATGATGAGTCACCCTGTATGTAGGTTACTCTACAGGTGCACCTAATCAATGATCCAGGGCTTGATTGAACACCCATGGACCCATTCCACTTTACGTATGGAAATCATTCTGTTTCCATGAGGATTCCTTATCTTTGTGGTGTAAACATGGATACAATTTTACTCCATTGTGACTGCAGATATATTATACCTTAAAACACTACATCCTAGTGGCTTAAATCAAGAATTAGATAAGACCAGTTTCCCCATTCTCAGTGTAAAAGCTAACATTTATATCAGTATGTGTAAGAGAACGTTATGCTATAGAATCATATTATCCTCACGTGTTTGTCCTGATCTGCTGGAAGTTGGCTTCATGAGTTTTCAATCAAGGCCTGATCAACTAGGCGCACCTGTAGAGTAACCTAGAGTGACTCACCATGTCTGCCTCGTTTTGCACTGAGGAAAGTCTGTCATGGACTGAAATATTTGCACCCTTGCTTTCCTCAGGGCATTTAAAATAAATTATGTTGATCGTATTCTCAATCATGTTGAAGTACGATATTAGGCCTAGCAACGGCGAAGTGTAACATGGACACTCTGACTCATCACTGTTAGCATATGTTTTATATTTGAGTTCACTTCATAAATTATGTTATAAACAAACAGAAGTTGATTAATGTGCACAGACAAAAGCAAGAACAAATACAGACAAAATTATAAACCAGACCAGTACAACAACCATACTCCTACAACACACACACACACACACACACACACACACACACACACACACACACACACACACACACACACACACACACACACATTGCATTTACAGGCATGTCATACAGACTCAAAGGCTGCCAAGGGAAACCAAGGATGTTAGACCATTTTTTAAAGGGTTAGTGTGGGGAGCAGATCTGATATGGTGTGTTCCATAATTGGGGCCACAACCTCAAAAAAACCCTGTCTCCCACAAGCTTCAGCCTCGACTGTGGAACAGTTAAAAGGTCTCTTTCAAAGGACCTGAGGGACTTTGGGTCCAGTATGAGCGTAGGAACTCAGAATTGTAAGAACGAACCAGTCGATTCTGGAAACAAAAAGATTCTGTGAAGGTGAGATCGTGCTGGGCTGATACACTCTGTAGCCAGCCAATAAATCCAGTAGCAGCTTTCTCAGTACGAAAAGTTTCATTAGTTTATATGTAAGAGAAAGAGCTTTGTCAGTGGCTCCAATTATGTACTAATACCAAGGTGTGAGTGTTGTGCACTTTTTCAAAAGGGAAACTTCAACAGTCTAAGGAATCTTTCTTCAAAATCAAATATATAAAAATATTTTATCATATTACCGTCAGTCCTCAGGACTTTATTTGTAAAATTCTTTAAAAACTCTGCAACCTTGTCCTCTGAGTGCTGAGTCTCCTTCAGTTCTGAGGAAAATGTAGGTACAGTAAGTGCACCATATTACATAATTCATTTATTTAAAAAAACAGTCTCAAGCGGTGCCCAGATCCATGCAGAAATATATTTTTTTATTTATGTGTTGAACTGATCACACTCTATCTAGAAGTAAAGTAAAGTATTTTTCATGTATAAAGGCATTGACTTTATGGAAGCTGATAAATCTGTGAGGTCATATGTGAGGGTTTTTATGTCCATCACCACACTTGGGGCACTGACTGAGTTTTTTTTTAAGTGTCGTTGATTTGATTTGACTGAATATAATCAAGCAGGTGCCTGACAGTGTTTGGCAGTAATATGTTTCTTTTTTGTAACGAGTAGTGGAAGGATTGTGATTTGAAACTAATTTATTACATTAACGTTGATAATCCCACAAGACCATGATTGTCATCATATAACCTCAGAGTTTTTTTTACACTTGAGGAGAGACCGCAGCTTTTGGCTTAAATTACCTTTCAACTTCATAGAGACACAAAACTAGTTTTCAGCAGATAAAGCATGTTCTGCACACATTGGGCCAGATGCGAGAAACACTTGTACTCACAGATTCGTTCTTAAATCATGCGCACGTGTGATTTATGAGAATTTGCCACATTCACCAATTTTCTCGTATTTAGGATTTTCTCTTCGGTACAAACACAATTTACGAGTGGTGCAGACCTGTCGTACCAGTCACATACAACCAAACTGCCGTTCTCCAAACTGTTTTATTTTACACACTGTTGCTCCAACATGATTTACAACAAACGGACGTAAACGTGTCCAAAACATCAAATGCGTGATTTTCCTCGACCACCTTTACCAGACGTGAACTTTTATCATCGTCAAATGTTTTTCAGAGGTGCAACAAGCTGGACCTGTAAGGTGGCTATCATTGCAGTAACAGTGGTCACAAGTTAATTTGGCTGTGGTGTTTTGAAAATCGTGGCTGTGCACACTTCATTTTTACTTCAACAGTTGTTATATCACCTTGTGACAATTGATGAGTGTAATTGCGTGGCGTAATGGTTAAACACTACGCTGTAGTGGTGTTGCAGTTGGTGACACACTCGGTTCAAATCCCGTGTCAGGTGACTTTTTATTTATTTCTTTTTATTTAGACATTTATATAGAATATGGTGACCAGTATTTCGGGTCCCACACTTGTACATCACAACATGAAGCATCATGCTTGGATTAACCAGGTGGAGCGGGAGATCATCAGATATTTATGGAAGTACATTCAGGCATACGCGAGGTCAGCTACGTTTTCTCTCCGTGATCGAAACATCTGCAGTCACAGTGAGAGAGGCCCAACTTTTATAAACAAAGGTAACCAGTTAAACGTGGAAACCAGTTGATTTGTAACACCGGTGTCGTGCCAAAAAGTGATCGTCTGCCAGAATTTGATTTGTGGCCGCGGGAGCGCGCACAGCAGCCCGTTGAGCGGTAGCGCTATAAAACGTCTAATTTTCTTTTGATTAAACGGTCATAATATGCATATACAAACAATTATCACACATTATCACAACTGTGGCCAAAAGAAGTGTAGTTTGTAGCGAAATAAGGCATGGCAATTACGTGATAGACATGTCTCTACAGTATGTTTGATTTATGGGTGTGTTTTCAATAAAGAAATGATCACTTTTGCAATGATCCTCGTGACTCTGCATTGTTTTTTATCTGATCTGGGCCCTTCGTAGTATTTGCTTCCCATGTTTGGATGTGTTTTGTATATCTAATATTATTGTTTATGCCTACTATTAAAATAACAAACAGTTTTCACCTGCCAAAAATTGATTGGAGGCCAAATGCATTTACTGAATGGTTATTTCTGCCTAAATATGTCTTGATCTCATTCTTGAGCTTCATAATATAAACTCTAGAGCTCACAGGACAGCTTGGAACTCTTTTAAAGGACCATTACAAGACAAAATGTGCATTTTCACCTGCCAAAAATTGATTGTAGGCCACATACAGTTACTGAATGGTTATTTCTGCCTAAATATGTCTTGATCTCATTCTTGAGCTTCATAATATAAACTCTAGAGCTCACAGGACAGTTTGGAACTCTTTTAAAGGACCATTACAACACAAAATAAGGCATTTTCACCTGCCAAAAATTGATTGTAGGCCACATACAGTTACTGTTAGGTGATTTCTGCCTAAATAGGACTTGATCTCATTCATAAGCTTCATAATATAAAGATCTGAGCTCACAGGACAGCTTGGAATTCTTTTAAAGGACCATTACAACACAAAATGGGCTTTTCCACCTGCCAAAAATTGATTACGGCCATTGATTTGATACTGAAAAGTGTTTTCTTGCTCAAAATTACTTCCTATTACTCAACAGAGCAATATTTAGCTCATTATAGATTAACCTGTACTCTGTACCCTCTGGAAATGGTGTAAATGGCCAATGCTACGCATAAAATGCAGTTTTTTACTTGCCAAAAATTGATTCCCGCTCCAGATCTGATACTGAAAGGGTTTTTCTGCCACGATATGTCTTCATGTAACTCTTCAGAGTTATATTTACCTGATTATACCTTAACCAGTACTCTGTACCCTCTGGAAATCTTGTAAAGTGTTATGTCTCGTCAAATTTGTTAATGTCTTGTGTCATGTGTTGGTCCTGTATGTTTTCATTTAGTCAAGTCACTCATGTCCCGTCCTGTCATGCACTTCCTGTTTTATTTTGTACTCACCTTTTCCCTCTTGTTTCAGATCTTGACTTCCTCCCTTTGTGTGCCTTCCCTCCGCTGTGATTGTCAACCCCGCCCCTGATTGGTTCCACCTGTGTCCCCTTACCTCATGTTCAAATAGTCCTTGTCTCCCTTGTCTTGTGTCAGTTCGTTTTGTCTTGTCAGCGTCACCGTCATGCAGCCCGAGAAGCCTTGTTTCATTCTGTCCTCCAAGTGAGCGTTTTTTGTTCCCTTTTATCATCCTCCTTGAGAGCGTTTTTTGTTTAATAAATTCCCTTCGAGTTAAGCGTTTGAGTCCTCCTTCCTGTCTGAGGTCGTTACAGAACGAACTGACCAACAATGGACTCAGCTGACTTGAAGAATCTCCAAACCTCCATGGCTGCACAGGTCACAAATATCCATCAGCATGCAACGCAGCTAAGCACCGTCGGCCGGGGTGTGGAGGAACTCTCCAAGCGTCAGGAGGATTTTCAAGCCTCAGTCACTTCTCAGGTCAACCACCTGGCGGGTCAACTACACCAAGTCCTTTTGCGCCTAGACACAGCATCCCCGGCGACACCACCGGCAGAGAATCCAGCTGCGGCACCTACTGGACCAGTTGCCCCCATATCCCTGCGGTTGGCTCCCCCTGAGAAGTTCTCTGGAAACTCAGGTGACTGTAGAACCTTTCTAGTCCAGTGCGACCTGCACTTTAAGCTCAACCCAGCAGCTTTTGAGTCAGACCAGGCTAAAGTTGCCTTCATTGTGTCCCATTTAACGGGCCGAGCCGCCGCTTGGGCCACGGCCGAATGGTCCAGAGACTCTAATATCTGTCAGTCACTCGCAGATTTCCAAGATAATTTCAGTAAAATATTTGATCACTCCTCACCTGCCAGAGATGCTTCTCGGGTCCTCATGCAGCTCAAACAGCGCCAGCGCCAAGTGGTTGATTATGCCATTGAGTTCCGCACTGTGGCCGCAGATAGTGGGTGGAACACACCCGCACTAATAGATGCTTTTATGAATGGTCTTACTGAGCCGGTGAAGGATCATTTAGCACCTTTAGAGCTCCCCCAGGACCTGGAAGCCACCATCGCCATGGCTATTCGGGTGGACAACAGGCTCAGAGAAAGGGAGAGAGAGCGGCGTCGGACTGCAGGTCGTCCTCCAGGTCACGAAGGTTACTCTGCGGGATTCCAACCTTCAAGGGCCACTTCGTCTCCCATGCCAGGAGGTGTTGGGAGAATGCGGCCTCCCCAAGAGCCACAGGAACCTATGCAGCTGGGGGGAACCAAAATCACTGCAGAGGAGAGACAGCGTCGTCTGCAAGAGGGATGCTGCTTCTACTGTGGCCAGCCAGGCCATCAACTTGCCACCTGTCCGGGGAAAGGGTCGAGCTCACCAGCCATGAGGAGGGCGCTGGTGAGCAGGCTTACCTCCGCCTTTCCTCCTCGTCAACTGACCCAGGTAGAATTCTCCATCAACAACCAGACAGTTACTCATGGGGTTTTAATTGACTCTGGGGCAGACGAAAGTCTCATGGACTGGAGCTTAGCTCGACAGAACCAGGTTAAGACTATTCCTCTGACCCATCCGGTAACTGCCAGTGCCTTGGATGGTCGTCGACTGTTTAGAGTGACTCATTGTACTGAACCCATTCAGGTGACGTTCAAAGACGACCACACCGAGGTTATGCAGTTTCATGTGTTTAACTCGGCACAGCATCCACTGATTTTGGGGTTTCCGTGGCTTAAAAAACATAACCCTCACATAGATTGGCGCTCAGGGGAAATCAAGGGGTGGGGAGGAGACTGTGCACACTCATGTAAAGTTAATCAGGTGAGGCAGACCAACATCCCTGAGAGCCCAGGAAGTGAACGCAGCAGGGGCATTGACACTGACTGTCCAGATTTATGTAATGTACCCTCATGCTATCATGACTTAAAAGATATGTTTAACAAGAGGAAGGCCATGTCTCTCCCTCCTCATCGACCTTTTGACTGTGCCGTTGACCTGTTACCTGGTGCCCCCATCCCCAAGGGGCGTCTCTACTCCATCTCTGGGCCGGAAAGAGCGGCCAT
The DNA here is from genome assembly GCF_963691925.1 of Scomber scombrus. NCBI lineage: Eukaryota > Metazoa > Chordata > Actinopteri > Scombriformes > Scombridae > Scomber > Scomber scombrus. Next base: position 17,968,264 of record NC_084975.1, on the reverse strand, counting down.
GGATGAATACCTAACCTCTTCACTGAAGGCAGGAATAATCCGACCCTCCTCCTCTCCAGCTGGTGCAGGTTTCTTTTTTGTGGGTAAGAAAGACGGTTCACTCAGGCCATGCATTGACTATAGCCCTCTTAATGACATCACCGTAAAGAACCGTTACCCGCTTCCGTTAATTGCATCTGCTTTTGAATTGCTCCAAAAGGCCACCGTCTTCACCAAGTTAGACCTCAGGAATGCTTATCACCTCATCAGGATAAGAGAAGGAGACGAATGGAAGACGGGCTTTAACACTCCTAATGGTCATTACGAGTACCTGGTCATGTCTTTTGGGCTATGCAATGCTCCAGCTGTTTTCCAAGCATTTGTGAATGATGTTCTGAGAGTTTTTGAACATTTTTGTGTTTGTGTACATCGACGATATTCTAATTTTTTCACCAGATGAGGAGTCACATGTGCTTCATGTTCGTCAAGTCCTTCAGAAGCTGTTGGAGAACCAGCTCTATGTCAAAGGTGAAAAGTGTGACTTCCATGCAGCTACTGTCAGCTTCCTGGGCTACGTTATCACGGCCAACAAGGTACAGATGGACCCAGCAAAGGTCAGTGCGGTGGCTAATTGGCCAACTCCGGACAGCAGGAAAAAGGTACAACAGTTCCTGGGATTTGCCAATTTTTATAGAAAGTTTATTCGTAACTTCAGCTCTGTTGCTGCACCACTGCATGCACTCACCTCCTCCAAGATACTTTTTCAGTGGACCCCCCAAGCTGAGAAAGCCTTTCGGTGCCTCAAGGAAAGGTTCACCACAGCTCCTGTGCTCACGGTTCCGGACCCCCAGCGGCAGTTCATGGTGGAGGTTGATGCGTCCAATCAAGGCATTGGGGCAGTGTTATCCCAGAGGTCCGCCGAAGACAACAGGGTGCATCCATGCGCCTATTTGTCACGTAAGTTGACACCTGCAGAAAGAAATTATGATGTGGGAAACAAGGAACTGTTGGCTGTCAAGGCAGCTCTAGATGAGTGGAGGCACTGGTTGGAGGGGGCAGAACAACCTTTTATAGTCTGGACCGACCATAAGAACCTTGAATACATCAGGAAAGCTAAAAGGCTCAATTCACGTCAGGCTAGATGGACCTTGTTCTTTAACAGGTTCAACTTCACACTGTCTTTTCGCCCAGGCTCACAAAATACTAAACCAGATGCTCTATCCCGTCTTCATGACCCTGAACCTGTTGCCAAAGAACCCGAAACAATCCTTCCACTGAACCGTGTGGTTGGAGCGGTGTCATGGCAGATAGAATCAGAGGTGAAGCAGGCTAATGATGTGAGCCCAGCACCAAGTGAGTGTCCACAAAACCGTTTGTTTGTCCCTCTGTCATTACGCTCCAAGGTAATCCACTGGGCTCACACGTCCATGCTCACATGTCATCCAGGCGTCAAGCGAACCATCTATGTAATCAAGCAGCGGTTCTGGTGGCCGACCATGGAAAGGGAGGTCTCAGAATATGTGGCGGCCTGCCCCGTGTGCGCACGAAATAAAGCCTCACCTCGGGCCCAAATAGGCCTGCTGCACCCGCTGCCAGTCCCTCAAAGACCATGGTCCCACATCTCCATGGATTTTGTAACAGGACTGCCGCTGTCTAAAGGTAATACGACCATCCTGACAGTGGTCGACCGCTTCTCCAAGATGGCACACTTCATCCCTCTTGTCAAGTTACCCTCTGCCAAAGAGACTGCAGAGGTCATGATGATTAATGTGTTCAGGATCCATGGTTTTCCCAGTGATATCGTTTCAGATAGAGGGCCGCAGTTCATCTCCAGCTTCTGGAAGGAGTTTTGCCGGCTCCTTGGTGCCACGGTGAGCATGTCCTCCGGGTATCACCCACAGTCGAACGGGCAGACTGAGCGCCTCAACCAGGCCACCAAGGACTTGCCCCTTCATGTCGACTCCAGGAAGTTGGCTCCCAGGTTTGTGGGTCCATTTCCCATATCAAAAGTCATTAACCCTGTGTCTGTGCGTCTACGCCTTCCCAGGTCCTTGAGGGTCCACCCCACGTTCCACGTCAGCAAGATCAAGCCGGTCAGGGAAAGTGCTCTGGTGCCTGCCGCCGCCCCCCCTCCGCCCCCCCGGATTGTCGGTGGCGGGCCTGTGTATACTGTTAAGAAGCTCCTGGCGGTTCGTAACCGTGGCCGTGGGAAACAGTTTTTGGTGGACTGGGAAGGTTATGGTCCAGAGGAGCGTTCATGGATCCCTTCACGTTTTGTTGTGGACAAGGGTATGGTCAGGGACTTTTATGCCCACTCTGGGAGTCCTGGGCCGTCAGGAGTCGGCCCTAGAAGGGGGGGTACTGTTATGTCTCGTCAAATTTGTTAATGTCTTGTGTCATGTGTTGGTCCTGTATGTTTTCATTTAGTCAAGTCACTCATGCCCCGTCCTGTCATGCACTTCCTGTTTTATTTTGTACTCACCTTTTCCCTCTTGTTTCAGATCTTGACTTCCTCCCTTTGTGTGCCTTCCCTCCGCTGTGATTGTCAACCCCGCCCCTGATTGGTTCCACCTGTGTCCCCTTACCTCATGTTCAAATAGTCCTTGTCTCCCTTGTCTTGTGTCAGTTCGTTTTGTCTTGTCAGCGTCACCGTCATGCAGCCCGAGAAGCCTTGTTTCATTCTGTCCTCCAAGTGAGCGTTTTTTGTTCCCTTTTATCATCCTCCTTGAGAGCGTTTTTTGTTTAATAAATTCCCTTCGAGTTAAGCGTTTGAGTCCTCCTTCCTGTCTGAGGTCGTTACATAAAGGGCCAATGCATGGCATAAATAGCATTTTTTACTTGCCAAAAATTGATCCCTGCCCTTAATTTGAGTTTTTCTGCCTCAAAATGACTTCATATCACTCAACAGAGTTATATTTAGAAGATAATACCATAAACAGTACCCTTTACTTGCTTTTATTCATTTAATTGAAATGTTGGTGATCGAGGTTATGATTTGGCTCCTTGGCTGATGACTCCCCTAGCAAGATGTTTTTTGGCGCCCTCACGAAAAAAGTACGACAAATTTAAGAAAAAAATACAAACATGTTCTTGCATCTGGCTCATTATATTTATTCATGGAAAAATCGCCTGTATTCACACAATACTCCAGCAAGAATCTGTGTGATTATGTGTAGAAAAAAGAGTTCTTCTAAAGCTAAATTTACTCATGGAGCACTAGTACATTGAGACTCTGAAGTTCTTAGGATTTGTTCTGAATAACCCAGCTGGGGGTGACCCTTTGGAATAAAATATGTAGTTTCAGATATCTACCATGCAAGCCTCAGAGTTAGTGGACATTTCTTTAGTGAGCCAGAGAGAGAAACAGTGTGGGGTTGTGGGACTTCACTGAATCCTCCCAGTGCTGTTTCCCCAGGCCATATATATATACATATTTGGTCAGTTATTGAATATGGCACCGCATGAAGAAACTCCATCATATGAGCTGTCAGTCTATCTGCTATTACATTCCTCAGCTGCTGGTAGAAACATGTACAGCAATACAGTTGGGTGTCTTAAAGGCAGAAAGGCAATCAAGACAAAAATAAATAAATAAAGGGGAAATCGCAGATGTGATGGTGCCTGAAAACACAGAGAATCCATCAGTGAAGGATTAGGACAAGAAATGTCCAGCCACTAATTACTAAACTAAAACTAGCATCAGGACATACTTTATACGCTATAATTATATTATATATTATTTAAATCCAATCACATCGTTTACTTTTTTTTTATATTAAAGCATATCTTTCCTTTTACTGTGAATTAGCCCCCTGCTACTCAAGCTTGTAAATCACTATTACAACATCATTATTTAATGTTCCCTGATTGACAATAAACCTGCTTATTCACCAACAACTTCTGTCACATATTACATATATTTAACGTTATTGTAGCATTAGTATGATACAACTTCTTAATTTCAGTTAAGTGTTTTGACATCTAGTGATGACTAAGTGATTTTGAACACCAATACAAGAAGGGTATCTATCATCTATCTCCGTCATAGTATAATTATTATACAGTATTATTAAAAGTAGTATTCAAGAGTTCATCTGAAACATGACAGAGTTAATGGGTGTGTATATTAAATGCAAAAGTATCACGTGTAATTGTACTAGTCCAATGTTATTTTAAGTGCAAACATACCTGAAAGCAATTATGACTTACTTGTCAATCAGCCTTGTCATTCCCTGTAAACTATTTTGATTTCATTTCTTCATTGGTTTCTGTTTGCTTAATGCTTATTTTCAACACATTTTTACTGTATATGTTAATTAATAATTGATCTTAAAGACAAAACTCAACTATAAAAAAGTAAAATCAGTTTGACAAATATAATTTTTCATGACCACTTCTTCATTCTCTCATTCTAACTTCATCAACACAAAAAATGGCAAGGTTCAGAAATGCTACATATAGATAGTTTCATACAATACAGTGTGTGCTGCGGTCTTGTCATTATAAACAGTAATATTCAACCAAGGATATTTACAGTGATTAAGTGTTAATTGTTCCTTCACACAATCAGTGGCAACAATTAATGCTGCAAAATAAATGTTTCATTTCTCATGACCAACTGTAATGAATTATTGAATTCAAAGGAAACATTTAATTGTATTCTCATTTCAATACATTCATCAACTGTGTCTAATTCATTGGCAAACAATCCAATTATAAGAAGAGATTTTCCATGTCATGTCACAGTGTACATCACCCAGGTAGAGACTCAGACTATATTACAGCTTGACAGACACATCAGGATGGAGCCTGAGCACTGTTATAAATAAATATGTTAACAGTTCACCAACAGAGAAAAAGAGGTGAGAAGAACAATACATCTGTGTAGCCATATCTAAGCTTAGCAGCATAATTTTCATGTATGTATGCAAATGTATTCATTGAGGTTTTCTATTGATTTCCCAATGGGAGTGCATAGCCTTTATTCAGAGGAGAATTTTTTACCTGCAGTACAACAGTTAAGATAATATCAGAATTTAAAATAATTTCAGCATGTTTAACATTACTGGAAGTTTGGTTTCAGTTTATATCAGACTGTATTGATTGTGTGGTTGGTCTGTGGTTTCAGATATAAATCTATGAATACAAATAGGTTTAAATGTAAAAATACGTAAAAGAAAATAAAATATTCACGTACATATATTTATGTTTGAAGTTTTGTTTTTGGTTCATACTTGAATTCATAATTTGCCCTAAAAAGGCCAAAATCAGAGCTGAAGTGTGTATTGTACTTTCTAGGGAGGACAGATTCTCATATTATGACAAAAATAACAGATCTGTGCAGATTTACATTGAAGCTGTGCACCATTAAAATCAGCTTATTGTTAATAACAGACATGACAGTGGTTCAGAGGAGATGCCACACTTGATAGTAGAGTTGGAATAAACTCTTTGTAAAGAGGCATGTTTTTGTGGATAGGACACAAAATGCTTTTAGTGTTCACAAAGTATCTTGTAACCAGATTGTGTGCGGATCTCGCTGTGACAGGCTGCACTTCACAACTGATTAAACGACACAAATGTGTCTCAAGTAACCACTCTTGATCACATTTCACTTTACTTCCCACATTTGATTTTATCTTTGGGGAAAGTGTGACTGCTGCCAAACAAGCAAAAGAAAAACAAAGAATGGATCCATGTTTAGGAATCACTGTGCTCAGTCATACAGCTAGACAAAGGGTAAAGAGAGGCAATTTGCACACTGAATGACACCACACACACAGAGAGAAAGAGGAAGAAAGATGGCTTGACACTGCAAAGCCAAAGTAAGAGTCTTTTTATGGTACTAAACACTTTTGATATAGGGCAGGTGAAGGTGGAGTGAAAAATCCGCCATCACAGAGAGGTGGAAAGCATCATATATTTTAACACACCTATTGGCATGCTCGCTCTCTCTCTCTCCCTCTCTCTCTCTCTCTCTCTCTCTCTCTCCATTTGACACTTATGTCAATAAAGGTTATGAGAAATATCCACCATCTAGTTCATACAAGTGACAACCAGTTTTTACTTGCTGTGTAAACAAAAGCTGTACTCCAGTTGTTGTAGCCACTAGGCATGTGTTTGTTCAACCAGCAGGACAGCAAACTCAAACCTGATAGTTCCTGGACTTTCCAGACGTACCACTCCATACAATCAAGAACTAAGTTTAGTTTCTGATTTCTTCGAAGCCCCCACAAACAACGGCGTGCTTTGAAGCTAATTTGACATTTGAAATTCTTTATTTTACTTCATACTTTGCAGGATTGTGATCAGTGTTGCCTACTTCATCATCCCTGACCGCTTTCGCATTCATCAGTTGTCATTGTCCATCAATTGTGCAAGAAGGTAAGTGAATAAGACAATCAGATGGGTTGATGATTGTTCCCAGATGACTCACCCCCCCTTTAATACATCTTATAATAAAAATAGCTATTCATGTGTGATCACAGTCTCACTGGGTTTTAAGTGAAGATATTGGCTTATTTCATTGTTTAGTAATTTTATTATCACTGGACAAGTACATATATGGCAACAATATTTTCTTCCATATAAATAATGAAGAAAGCATGACAAACATTACGGTCTGTAACATATCTAGTAAGTTGTTTTTAGGTGTAGTAGCTCATGTCGAGGCAGTCCGAGTAATTTTAGAAAAGTTTTAATGCAGTGCTGAGATACAGCACTTTTTCAGCTTCAATGAAAATCCACTGGTGTCCACGATATTTAGTGTGACACTGACAAATAAACAAAGTTCCCTGTCATCTGACCAGTCCAATGTAAAAATGGCAACATGCAACAATGAGATACACTTTCCCCCCACATGTAGAGAAAATCAGGCGGTCTCTGAAAATCATTTGCGACAATCAAGAAAAAGTGCTCCTCTCAGAACAATCAGTGCAATTTAGAAGAAGCCACTGCAAGGTTGTAAGAAAATCAATCAATGGTGTTTGTGATATACTGATGCTTTAGACATGGATGAATGAACAAATAATGTAGTGCCGACTTGTGTCAGTCAGTGTGATGAGCAGTGACTAAGATTTTGTGTTGCCTGGCTAAAAAATGACCAACAAATGTGGATGTAACATTCACATTGAATGAATGAATGAATGAATGAATCCATAGTTGCATCAGGGCTCATTTTGATTTGATTAGTATTTTCTGACATATTTTATTTTCTATGTCGATTCACAAACAAACATCTCATTAGTGTAATTTAACAAAGTGCAGAATGTCAATGTCTGATTTGTGGTTTTGATCCAATATTTGTTTTAGCTATGGTATTTGTGATTTTAATGCTTTCCAAATACATACTAGAAATGTAAGGCAACTCAGTTTGGTATGCAAGTAAAACATTTTAAAAAGATATACGAAAGAAAAAAGAAAGATTAGTTAGATTAGAAGAACAAGTTAGCCCATCTAAATATTTATTTACCTAATATATCTGAATTAGGGCTTATTACCGTAAGTTCTTATTAAAACAAGTTAGGCAATTTATCCATGATTGTATATTGATTATTAGCACATGACATTGTTTATGGTTAACTGCAGTGATATTCATGCAGCTTTAAACACATCAACTTCTTGATGCAAGGGGACATAAAAGCAGGTTGAAAACTGGTTTAAATGTATTCATCCTTCAATGAAAATCCAGATAATTTCTGTTGAAAACTGGTAAAAACCTACACAACGGGGAAAGGAAAAGAAAAAAAAATCAGGGATACAGCTGTTCAAATGTCCTCATCCTCATATGATCAAAACTTAATTGTTTCCACTCCGCTGTGATTAGAGATCAGAATGTCACTTTGAGATAATGATTTAAGAGGCTCAGGCTTCTTCTGTCAGTCACTTGGTTGTGCAAACAATGAGGTTCACAACAAGATCTCAGTCAACAACAATAATGAACAGATTCAGGAGGATGAACGTCTCAGTGATATGAGTGAGGGAGGATGTGACGTCAGCCTGGCTTTTAAATAGTTGTCCTTTTATTTTGATGCTCAGTATCTCATTATGAAACAAGTTCAATATTATTTTTTTGTTTCACGCTACTATATCTCTGATCTTTATGTGCTCAGTGAATTGCATTGAACTGTACTAACAGCAATACAGCTGATTGATGTTCTGATAAACTGATGCACTGATTGATATATTGGTTAATTGATGGATCGTGTCCATGGTGGATTAATTCAATAACATAACTTAGTTTTTTTTTAACGTTACCATTAATGAATGGGCTGAAAATGAATGTGATGTCCTTTTAGGTTTTGACATATAATTTGACGTTCAGGAGTAGTTTATTTTCACAATTTGTCTCCCAAATTACCTCCTGTGAACATTGATATGGCAAATGCAGCAGCAGAGAAAGGAATTACAGCCCTTTACTGAATGTACTTAGCCTAATGTGTCACATCAGAGGCAGTGATTGTCCCTTTCAAAGCACAAATAGCATAGCAGTGAAACAGCACATATTCATCATTCAACAGTCAAAACCACCTCAGAAAATTACAACGACAGTAATTATTCTTCACTCTTTAAAGACATTTTTATTTTAGAGAATATAAATACTGATTTAATTTTTTGTATTTGGGTTTGATGATTTTAGATTGCACAGGGATCCTTTGATTTTTTTTTTTTGTATTGCATCTCAGTGGCAAGCTATAAAAATAGTGTAGCTCAAACTCATATGAAGTCATATGAACTTGAGTCTGCTGCTTTGTAGTGTTCTTTTCATTTTTGAGCCAGGCAACTTAAATCAGGAGAGACCAGAGAAGGAAGTAAAAGAATGTTTATTATGCAGATGATATTAATGATTAGGTATTGTCAAAGTCTTTGGCGCTTGGACTCTGCTGGGAGAATTGTTGAATCGAAGCACGTAAGTCCTGAGCTTCAGCATGATAGATCCCCCCATGGAGTCCAGACACTGGTGGTGGTGGCTGATGACTTCGATCAATCAATCTCGGGCCAAATCACAACAGAGTCATCTTGAGGCACTTTTCACTTGGAGCAGGACTAGACTGTATTCATTGATACATTTAGAAAAAGACCCAACATTCCCACATGAGCAAGCACTTGGCTACAGTGGCAAGGCAAAACTCCCCTTTTCGGGAAGAAACCTCAGGCAGAACTGGGCTCTAGGTGGACGGCCATCTGCCTTGACCAGTTGGGGTTGAGAGGAGAGAGAGCACAGAGACAAACAATGTCAATCTGACTCTGCTGAGACAGATCAGGCTGATGAGGTTGAAGCATTGCATTGAGGATTCTGAAGTCTGGGTTGTGATGGGGAGGTGGTGGGTCACGCAAAACAGCATCAAGAAAGCACCTGAGAAGAGAACATTTAAAAAGACAGCTGCAACATGATATGCTGACAATGAGAGTGTGTCACTGTGCTATTGGTTAGACTTGACCAGGTGATGTGAACACACACACACACACACACACACACACACACACACACACACACATATATATATATATAGTGGTTTTCATTTTATATTTTATTGTTTATCTTTTTTGCACTTCAAATTTTTACTTTTTAGTATTAGGAAATGTCCATGTCTTATCTGTTGTGCCTGTGCACTTTATCTGTTTTCACCGTGGGATAGTGAGAAACGTCCTCTCGATTCCTTTGTATGTCTAGTACATGTGATTGAATTGACAATAAAGCTGACTTTGACTTTTGATGTTGATGTGTCAATTGATGCTCCAGAAATAACAGCAAGGAAAATATGAGCTTTGACAGAGATCAGAATGAGCTGTGAGAAGGATCAGAATGAATAAAGAATGAGAAATAAAACTATGACGTGAGCATACAAAAAGATGGTCTTCCAGTCTGAACTTTTGTGTGTGTGTGTGTGTGTGTGTGTATATATATATATATATATATATACACCCACACACACACACACACATATATATGGAGCTTAGCGAAAGTTCAGACTGGAAGACCATATTTTTGTATGCTCACGTCATAGTTTTATTTCTCATTCTTTATTCATTCTGATCCTTCTCACAGCTCATTCTGATCTCTGTCAAAGCTCATATTTTCATTTTATATATATATATATATATATATGGAAAAAAATATATAAGGAAAAAATAATATAAGGGAAAAAAAATATATTATCAGCTTTACCCAGAAGGTTAGCTGAGAGGCCAGAAATTCACTAAATGAAACCCTGGTGTGACAGCAGTTGCCTTTATCCTGCACACTCTGGGTGTGTGAAGGGTTTCTAAGGCTGAGTTTTTCTTTGTTTGTTCACTTGTTTTATTCCCATTTATAGAGACAGTCTTATACTCATGATGTGCACATTTTCAATGTCAGCTTTAATTTTCTATCCTCAAATCGAGATGCTTTGTGCTGACTGATCTTACTTCTGTCTGAAAATATTAAGTACAGGCATAAATAAGTGCAATGAAATGACAAAAATAACATGTGGCCATCGCTTTAATGGTATGAAGGTTTCAGTTATTTTAAATAGTTTACTGTTTTTACTGTTTACTTTGCAGTACACTGCCTCAAACATTGTATGACAATCAGCCCAAATCTAACCCTAACCTTCGTGCTCTCTTTTGCAAACTTTTGCCAAACAAACCTGGGCTTTAATCAAACTGTGATGCAGATGAAAATTTATATTCACTACAGGTACTGGATCCACAGAATTAAAAGAAATGAAAGATATTAGATGTGGGGTTTAGATTGTAATTGGGATGTTGAAAATCCCCATTATATTAACTACAGCACAACATAAATTTCCCAGGATCAATGTGTGGTGCCTCTGGAGGCTGTATGGGAATATTCTGCTCTGCCTTTTTCAATGATGAATCAGATGTATTTGCAAAGTAGCAAGTACACATTCAATGTGGTCCAGATGTTAACAGAAAGTGCAATAAACATGAAAATTAAACAATAAACACAAACATAATAAGTAAGAAAGAGAGGGACAATAATTTCTAAAGGTTCTGTGTTGAGGTTGGCATGATACAAAATATGTGTGTGCAAAAAAGCAGAATATAAAAGAAGATGTAGAAGTATAAATACCAATATAAATATAAATTTGAGTGCAAATAAACCATGTGTGTATTAACAGGATATATATGTACAGATATAAAAAAATATATAAATATAAAATCTATATACACAATGCAGGAGAGACAAATACACAGGATACACAAGATGAATTTGAATGAGATATGGAGCAGTGTTTCCCATTAATTATATAGACAGTGGCAGCCTCTTAGAGAGCGGTGACAGTTAGAAAGCCGGTGAATCAGATCAATAAAACGTTGTTTTCTGATTGTTACACAGTGGTTACATTCAATAGCATAAATAAACTTCCACACACACTTCCACTCAACCCTGCAGCTCCACCTCAAAACTCTGATTCTGAAACAACTGCGCGCTGTTTAAAACACAGCAGCTGCTTTGATTGGTTCAGTTTTTAAAAGTCTTAATGAGAGATGTTCTTTATTTCCATCTGTAAAATAAATCAATTCTGATCCTGATCCACTCCTAAGACATCTGGAAGTCGAGTCATTTATTTATCAGCAGACTGTTAGTTTAGTTATTTGAAGAAACACAATGTAGAAAAAGGTATTTGCTGAAATACTGAACTTGTATGTTCATAAGTAATTAACTAGTTGAATCACTTCTGCTTTCTTTGTTTCACAGCGGAAATATGGGCATTGGTCTTTTTTGATTGTTTTATTGGAACATTAAATGAACTGGTAACATTTCTTTCTTGTGCTTTGTGGGTGTGTCATCACCAGTTCAACCAGTAGTTAAATTACTAAAGCACAAAAAACATTTCTAGATATAACCTCTTAATGTTACACCAGAATGATGTATTTGACTTTAAAATGTACAACTCTTTGTGGAGTTGTAAATATGAGTGATGGGGGAGAGTCTGAGCACAACTAATATGATAGGACATGTATACCATTTAGCTCTATGATTATGATCCATTTATCTCAGCTGTAATTAAAGACAAGAGAGTGTTGAACAAGTTTCAGGAGTGTAGAATGTGGGGCATAATAAAACTCAAGTGGTTCACATCTGGTGTATTGAAATGTTCATTTTCACACCAAATAACACTTCATTATCCAGATAACAGCTATCTATTTGTAGGAAATGTCATGCAACTTTACTTTTCTAGGTTAAGAAGCTTTGCATAATTACGTGCCATAATAGTCGCACCAGAGATTAACTGATGATCAATTATAAAATATCTTGACATGATTCCATAGTTTAACACATTATGAACAATGCCTTCATTATTATAATCCACACTTTCATCTAACAAATTCCTAATAATTACTTTCAGAAAAATCACTTTTTTGGCAGTGAACACAGAGGAGGAGATAAGCTTACGGTAGTTACAAGGAATGTTAAATCCAACTAAATCCCCAATTAGATAAGATAGAGTGGTTAGATATTATTGCTGTCATTATAGGGCATGTAATAGCCTTTAAAAGTCAGAGAAAAAAATATTGCCTTATCATATAGTATTATTCTGCACAAGGCGTGCAGCTGTCCTTGCACAATACGCTGATCCAGACTTGGATTGCTGGTGTTGCAGGATTCATACCTAAAAATGACACATAGCTGATGTTTAACCTGTGGTTTTGAAAAGAGAAAAAGTAGCATTTTAAAAATGGATAACAGCTGTTTTCGCTTGCATAACCATACAGCAGTGTGCACAGAGTGGATACTGAAAGGGAAAGAAACATAATTCTCAAAAGGGGCCTAGTTTTGGTGTCAAAACAGCTGCAGGGCCTTTAACATTAAATAGATGGTTGCATCACTGCTTGAACAGAAATACTGGAGTAGGGTTGACAGGAGGTTACTGTGGGTGAAAATATTTGAAAATCGGCTTTAAAAAACTTTCAGGTCCTGAAAGTCAGGGTTCAATCTTGATCTTAAAAACAGCAGTTGAGAAGAACATCTCACCACAAGGTCCATTTAGAAGCTTTTTTGGAGCTTTTGATCATATCACATAATCTTGATCAACAGTTGGATTGCTCAGTAGTCAAGAAAGTGTAGATGTTTACATTTCAGGATTTTGGGGGGGGGGGTTTTAGGTTCAAAGCTCATTCTTGACCTTGGAAAGAACAGCTGAGAGAGTAATCTCACCACAAAGTCAATTTAATAGATCTCAATCCCTGATCTTAATCGCTATTCACGCAACTCCTTTCTGGGATTTTTCAAAAGACAAAATGCAACGCTTTTGCATTTCTGATGCATGACCAAGATTCAGACTAAATCTTATGGGAACAATTAAATGAACTTAATTGAGCAGCTATAATATATCACTTCCACTTCCTTTGCAAGATGGTATCCATTCAGGTTTTCCATTTAAAACATGTAAGTATAATGATTTGTGAGACTTTGAATGGCTCTGGCTAATCTAAGACAGATTTATTGTAACAGAAATGTAGTGCTCGGTGGCTCTTTACATATCAGTAATATTTGTGATTTTGTAAGTAGACCTTATGCACTGAAATAGCAATTCATCCAAAGTGCTGCTGCTGTATCAGTGAACTATTAACTACAGTCTTTATTTGCACATCATCAGTTCACTAACGCCAAATAAAGTTTTTGCATTCCTGCAAATGGTTGTGCAATGAATTAAAGTGTTCATCCCAAAACTGTGAAGATTTTTTTCATTTTCTCTGATTCAGCCATTTCTAGCAGTCTGCTTTAATTACGAATAAAAACAATTGACCATTGATGATCATTATTTGTGCATCACATAATCCAATAAAATAAAGGGTAGGTTTTTTTTATTCAACAGATATACACATTGCAAGTATACATTAAAACATCTTGCATAACTTGCACGAGAGAAATAATATGCAAACAAACAGATCCTATTGATAATATTTTTGGACATGGGGGAAGGGAGGAGGAATGGAGGTGTTGCAACAACATCGGAAAAACAATTATTAATCAACTTTACAATATTACAAAAAACTATTGTCTCATTTACTTTGTTGCAGAAAACAACACAGTTTCACACCATAAAATACTAATAACACTGTACTAATGTAAAATATAAAAATGGCACATTGAATCAAGAACATTTTACAGAGCTTTGTGCAACACAATAAACACAAATTTTATATTAGACAATTTAAGAAGTAAGTAACATCAACATGCTGCGCAGGTACATTCAATACTTAGTACGCCTTAACGTTTATTTAAAGGCTGTCACGGTCAATAATGACCATTTCATAACATTTATTTTTGTAATCATACAAATTCACAGTCTTTTATATTGCACACAAAGCACTATGAATGACAATTTAGAACAATTTTCAGTCAATCAGCAATTCCTTGTAGAGGATCTTGGCAAAACAAATATGCAATGAAAATGTAAAAATAACCAAAAAAGGGTACACACAGCACCTAACCAAATGCGAAACTCTGTGGCAGGTTTTTTAAAATTGTTTTAATCACTGACAGTTGATATCTAATTGTCCATCTGTAATCACACAGACACACACTCAGTTTTTTTTTGGTTTCTTTGCTAAAAGAAATAGTACAGGAAATAATAAGATCTATGGACTAAAACCTAGTAGTTTGCATGTGTGTGTTGTGGGTGGTCAGCTGCCCTTCAAAGTGTTGATCAATATGTATTTATAAACCTACTACTGTCAAGAGTTGCACTTGAAAATGTGCGTGCAATACATTTCAGTCTATTTAAAGCAGACTTATCATTTGCACGACCTGAACCTGAACTTTGAACAATCTTTAAGCTTCACAACAATACAGGTCAGCATTGTGTGAGATTTTCTGTGTGATGTACTGTACAGCATCGTCCTCAGCCGATCATGGTGATTTTGTAAATGCCGCAAAACGAGCAGTGACATGCATCATTCTGCAAGCATTTTGTCAAAATCGTATCCGTGAGCTTCTGCAATATGATGTGTGACGGACTGTGGGATAAACAAACCGGCTCATCAGTGGAACAGAAAAGAAAAGGAAATAAACAGATTTCTCTCATAAAGGAATACTGAATTTTTTGGAGTCTCAGCAGTTCAAATTAAATTAATTGAACTAACTGTCGTCTCCAAAGAAAGACTGAGCTCAATACTGATTATGAGCTGAGATTATTTTTATTGGGATTCCTTGAGCCATTATACCTTACTTAATGGGATGATTGGCTTTGAGCTGCTTTTCATGCTGTTGTTGTCGTTTCCTTCCTCTATGTCTGTACTCTGGCTACCTGAGGCGATCTGCCTGCGAGTGGACAGACGAGTCATGTGCATAAGGCAAGTGTTGTTTTCTGATTTAGACAGTGTGTTTGACCTCCGACAGCATCTCTTAAGACCCTGGTGAAGATGAATAGTAAACAGACCATAAGTGATGGGGTCTAGACAGGCATTAAACAGGCCAAAAATAAACAGCATATGAGTCAGTGAATGAGAAACTGTCTCCTCCATTTTCTCAGGAAACAACCAGTACCAAAGACCCAGCAGGTAATATGGGGTCCAGCAGATGATGAATGATGTCACAATCACGATACTCATCTTAAGAGTCCTCATCCGGGCTTTAGGGATGTTGTTATGGGAGCGGCGGAGGTGGACATCTCTAGACAGCACTGGAAGAGAGGAAAATTATGTCTTTGTCATGCACAACTCCTTGTGTCCCAGAGAACATATTTTAACTGAATACTTCAGTCCAAGTGAAATAACGTTTGTCTCTATTTGCAGTCAAATATAATGTCAAAATGTTTGAATATAATACTAGTAGCTTTGTATTATTAAAATGAAGAAATAAGGTGATTTGTCTCAGTCGATTGGAGGCAACAGAGACAAAGTAAACAAACTGTTATAGATTTAAAAAAGTGTCACTAACTGGGATTCTGAAGAGAGATGAAGGGGACGCGGGACAAAGACGATGACGACTTTTCCGAATTTACCCAGCGACAAGAAATACTATTTTCTGATTGGCTGGTAGGTCGCTAACTATGCTCGAGATCAGACTGGAGACGTAACCACTCAAGTAAAAGATGGATTACTACTTGATATCCGCCCACATTTATACACTTTATTCAGAAAACACATTACAGGATTATTTGATGTTTCTCTACTGCTTCCCTGCTTCCTGCTTAGCTTGCTGATGATCTTCCTCCTGCCAGTTAGTACATTCCCATAGAAAACAAAGCAATCAAACTGATTTTGTCACTGACGCTTGCTAAAGTCACATTCACTTGCACTGTTCAGAGTCTGTGGCTCTTGTGTTGTGTATCTGTCTCAGTGCGGCCATCTGCTCTGCCTATTATTTGATTTCATATATCAAAATAAGGACGCTAGCTACGTAGGCGGATAACAGAATGGTTTTAATTTAATCTAATTTATCCAAAACAAGTGTGAACACATTTAAAATACTAATTTCTCCCTTTTGGTTTCTGATATTTTCTTAGAGAACACAGAATATGTGATTTAAAGAGCAGGTATGTATGCTGTAGTAGACAAGAAAAATGCAAATTTGTTTCAGCTGGCTTCAGATGGGACTTACAGTTATTCCGAGCCATGCGGCTGGATATCTCAATAAGGATCCTTGTATAACAGAAGATCATGATGACCAATGGCAGGAGGAAGAGGCACACAAAGGTGAACATGTTGTAGAGGGTCTCCTGCCAGTGCTGGACAAAACTGCCATGGGTGGTGCACTGGGTGAAGTTCTCCGGGACTGTGATGGTCACATTGTGAAATATAAACATCTGTTTGAAAAGACAAGAATAGTTTTACTTAGCGATATTTCAAAATCAACGTGTTGATGCAGTGGTACACTTAAGTGTGCATAGCTAAATAATTATGTACAAAAATCAAACAAGGATTAACAATCTTTTGTTGCAATTTTCAACTTTTTCAGCTTTCCAAAACTGTAAAGCATGTCCACTTGCCATAGCGCATGGCCAGGTGTACAAAGATAAGAAAGGAGGCAGAACCTCTCTTTCACGTGTTTTTCATTCTGTACACAAGTGCTTTTATTACATTTTGTGTATACAAAGGCCTGGTTTGTCCAATCAGAGCACAGCTCTTTCTCTCAGAGCCAAAGTTCCTGAATTTAGCAAACAGTCAAATGGAAGTGCAGTCAGCAGTGGAAACCTTTCTTAGCCTTAAAGAAGTTACTTTCTTCTAATATTAGTAGAATGCAATCATTTTGAATACAAATCTCATCACTGCATGAAAGGTTGTTTCCTTTTATTCTGCCACTCTGCTGCAGAGCAGTACTGAAACATGTAAAAAGCAGACCCAGTTACCCATAACAGGGCTTACGTTCTCAAAGCTACCTGGGGAAATCAGGCTTCCCTAATCCCTTAACCAGATTATAAAGATCTGATTTATCATTTGCACTGTGTAAAGATCCTCTCCAGACCTGTTCTAAGACATATAAAAATAGTTTGCTTTGAATATGTGTCTCATATGGGGTTTTTTTTCCAGAAAAAGTTAAATTACCTTGTTAAAATTCTTCATAAATCATATTTGTTGGTATACACCTTAAACTCAAATTTAATGTGAGCACAGAGAATAACAAATATGAAAACAGCCTTTAAAAACTTTGCACGTACATCATTCCACACAGTGAAGCTCAAACATCAACTGAATTAATATTAGGCGAAACCCATGTCTGAGTTAAGGGGGGGCTTAAAGAAATCAGCTAACCGAAGAAAACAGACTGTTGCCCATTACTTAAATGCATATAAACACACTGACAGGTTGTCATCCAGCCTTGAGGTGAAGCACTGTCATAAGGATGAATGATCAGCATGTTTTAACCGTAGATTGAGCCTTACTTCTATCCACTAACAGCTGGAGGAAAACAATCACACCAGATAGAGGGTATGATGTGTGCCCCTCTCCACACACCAGCACTGAAAAGCGGACCATTTCTCGACGCTGCAGTAGATGGAGAAAGTGTAGGTACCAAATAGTTTGTTTTAAATGTGCAGTAGTCGACCCATACAGTAGTACCACAGGCGTCTGGAGTCTGGAAGGACTTTCTGTTTCATATTTTTTATTAGTACGTATACAAGAATAACAAAGGCACTTACATGGTACATTGGTGTCAGCATTAAACATGTTTGTATACACCCTTGGATTTAGAATTGTGTTTTTGAGAACAATCAACAGTTACAGAATTAAAACCAAATAAACTATACAATGTTTAGATACTGAGATATAATCTATATAAAATGATTAGACTGACATGACAGAAGAAATACATAAATAATAATAAAAAAAGAGGGGAAGAGAGAGAGGGGGAAAAAAAGGGGAAAAGAAAAGAAAGAGGGAGTGTGTGTGTGTGTGTGTGTGTGTGTGTGTGTGTGTGTGTGTGAGGGAGGGGGGTTACATTGATGCAAAAAAGTCCATAAACGGTTGCCATTTGTTGTAAAATTTGCTCAAGTTCCCCCTTCTTGAATATCTAATTTTCTCGATTTTCAAAAAGTACATAACCTCTGTAATCCATTGTGTACTGGAGGGAGCAGTTGTGGATTTCCAATTTAGAAGGAGGTGGCGTTTAGCAATGAGTGAGGTGAAGGCTACTACTTCCAATTCTTTAATAGAATATAGGGTATAGTCATCCGGAAGACCAAAATGCCAATGTGTGGTGAGATATGAATAGTTCTTGAAAATACCTTAGACATGGTGTTGAAATAAATTTGCCAAAAGTTCGACAGAGCTGGGCAAGAGAAAAACATATGCGTAAGATTGCAAGGTGTGCCTCCACATCTGTCACAGACATCTACCATATCTGGGAAAATCTGTGCCAGCCTAGTCTTCGAATAATGGCATCTAAATACAACTTTAAACTGTATGAGGGTCAGGCGGGCACAAATAGAGGTTTTGTGAATGACCTTCAGTGCAGATTCCCACCAGTTTTCATCAAAGACCAACCCCAACTCACGCTCCCAAGTCTCCCTTGTTTTGATGGGTAAATGGTCATCATATGATTGGATAGAGCTGTAAACCTTTGATATTAAAGACCTTTGTAAGGGATTAAATTGTAAGAGTTCACCCCATGGCTGCTTAGGTGGGAGGTGAGGGAAGTTGGTAAATAAGGATTTTGCACAGTTCCTCACCTGGAAATATCTAAAGAGATGGGAGGGTGGAAGACTGAATTCAGTAACTAGATCTGCAAAAGAACAAAAAATCCCTACCCTATAAAAATCCTCAAAACATTTCAGTCCCTTATCGTGCCATAAGGAGAAAGTGGGATCAGTAAATGTGGGTTTAAACACAGGATTCCTTAACAATGGGGTTAGAGCTGCGGGAGCAGTAAATTTAAACTGTTTCCTAAACTGAAACCATATCTTGAGTGTGGCGTTAACCACCGGGTTGCAGGTAAGGCCAGAGGGGTTAGCTGCCATCGGGCCGGTCAATAAAGCAGAGAGAGAGACTGGGGAGCATGACTGTGCTTCCAGCTGATACCAGGGTACATCAATTGACTTGGACCAGAGTATAATTTTAGTTATGTTCACGGCCCAGTAGTAGAATTGAAAATTTGGTAAAGAGAGACCGCCGTAGAACTTACAATTCTGAAGTATTTTTTGTCTAACTCTAGGTGTTTTGCCATTCCACAAAAAATGACAAATGATTGAATCTACCGTTTTAAAAAAACTTTTTGGCAAAAATATAGGTAAACATTGAAAAAGAAATAAGAATTTTGGCAGGACACTCATCTTGACAGTATTTATTCTCCCAATCAAGGAGAGAGGGAGGGAACCCCATTTTGGAAAATTTGTCTTAATCTCGGCTAAAAGGGGAGAGAAATTTTCAGAATAAAGAGCTTGGAAGGACCTGGCTATGTTAACCCTAAGGTACCTAAATCCCGAAGTACTCAATTTGAAAGGAATGTCTGACTGGGAGAGCTGCATCGCTAGTTTATTAACAGGATAGCATTCACTCTTGGCGACATTAACTTTATACCCTGAAAACCGGCCGAATCTATGAAAGAATGAAACAATAGAGGGGCAGACTCTTACTGGATCTGTGACATATAGTAACAGGTCGTCGGCGTATAATGACAATTTCAACTCTGTATGAGACCTGGTGATGCCATTAAAAGTAAGAGAGGTCCTCAAATACATAGACAAGGGCTCTATTGCAAGTGCAAACAGGAGAGGAGAAAGAGGACAGCCCTGTCTGCAACCTCTATTTAGAAAAAAGTAGCCGGATTGGGTATTATTAGTCGTAATACTGGCACAGGGAAGCGTATAGAGAAGGCGTAACCATGATATAAAACTTTCACCAAATCCAAACTTAGCCAAAACTGCAAATAGATAGTTCCACTCAACACGATCGAACGCCTTCTCAGCGTCGATCGCAATCACTACTTCAGGTGTGGCTCTGGTTTCTTTAGAGTAGATTATGTTTAACAAAATACGAACATTATAATAGAGCTGACGCCCCTTTATAAAGCCTGTCTGTTCCTTAGAAATAATTGTTGGAAGGACCTTTTCAAGTCTGCGGGCCAAAGCCTTTGCAAGAATCTTTGTATCGACATTCATTAAAGAAATTGGCCTATAGGAGGTACATATATCTGCATCTTTGTCCTTTTTTAAAAGAACACTGATAGAGGCTTGTCTCAATGTAGGAGGGAGAGAGCCAAGTGATAAAGATTCAAGATAAACAGAGTGAAGTAATGGAGTAAGTATGGCCTGAAAAGCTTTAAAAAATTCGACTGGAAGCCCGTCGGGTCCCGGGGTTTTATTATTTTGCATACATTGTAAAGCTAAGTTTAATTCTTGAATGGTCAGAGCAGAGTCTAATTGATTAACCAGTTCTGGGTTTATGGAAGGAAACTGAAGTTCGTCTAAAAACCTGTGCATATCAGTTGGATCTGATGAGAATTCAGACTTGTACAGGGATTCATAAAAAGATAAAAAAGACAGAATTAATAACAACCGGGTCCTCCTGCAACGCTCCTGATCCGTCTTTAATGCGAGGTATTAGACGCGAGGCTGATTGACGGCGCAATTGGTGAGCTAGTAATCTACCAGACTTGTCGCCATGTTCGTAGTATCTGGAACGAGAATGAAGCAACAGGCGCTCAGCCTCATTAGTTGTGATAAGATCTAGCTCCGTTTGTAAGACCACGCGCCTCCTTGAAAGATCGTCAGAAGGGGCGGTTGCGAGTTGCTGGTCTACTGATTCTAAATCAGTTGAGAGCTTCTGAATGTTTGACATCCTTAATTTTCTTATGTGTGCAGAGTATGAAATTATCTGACCTCGCAGAAATGCTTTTAAGAACTCCCATGGTAGTGCTTTAGAGATAGGTTCCGAATCAGATTGGTTAAGAGCAATAAAATCCTCTATTGCACTTGTAATGAATTTATGAAATTTTTCATCTGATAAAAGTGAGGTATTGAATTGCCACTGGGTGGGATAGCGAGGTCCGGAGGAAATCTGAACATCTATGGACACCGGTGAATGATCTGAAACAATAATTGGGTGATACGAGACATTTGTCACTTTTGGCACAAGTTTAGCGTCTACAAAGAAATAGTCTATTCGAGAAAAGGTCTGATGCACATGCGAATAAAAAGAATATTGCCTACTCCTCGGATTCCGAAGTCTCCAGGGGTCAACATAGCCATTGCTAGACATGAAATTGTAAAGAGCCTTAGTCATTAGTGATTGGGTTGAGCCGGGTTTAGAGCGGTCTAGTTGAGGATCAACAGCACAGTTCATGTCCCCTCCAAAAATCAAAAAACTGTCACTCAGAGAGGGCAGATTTTCAAACAACTTGTTCATAAAACAAGGATTATCAAAGTTTGGTGCGTAAACATTGACTAACAGGACAGGCACACGAAATAGAGTACCTAAAACTATCAGATATCTGCCATCTCTGTCGGAAATTATATTAGTCAGGGTAAATGAGACTGATTTACCGATCAAGATGGCCACCCCTCTGGCCTTCGAGTTGAAACTAGAATGGAATACCTCAGCAACCCAGGGACATTTCAGTCTGACTTGATCTTTGTTCCTGTGGGTTTCCTGCAAGAAACACAATGTCAGGTTTCAGCCGCTTCAAATGGGAGAATACCCTACATCGCTTGACAGCACCCCCTAGACCTTTAATATTCCAACTGATGAATCTTACATTTGAGCCTGAAACATTAGCCATATGGAAAGTGAGTTAAAATAGGAGGCAACCAGGTTCCCTACTCCACACTTCAGGGGCAAGGGGGGGAGGAGAGAGAAAGGGAGGAAAAGGGAAAGAAAAATAGAAAAACAAAAAAACAAAACAAAACAAAAAACACACACACACACACAGAGCTAACTTACCAAACTCACCCCAGAACCCACACCCTCCCCCCACAGCACCTACCACTATCCCATCCCCAAACGATAGGATACCAGTGCTAACTCCACAAGGAGTCATAAACAAAACAAATAAACTCCAAGCTTTGGACCAAACAGACATCTTCACCTCGCTCCAACTTGGCTGGAGCTCCTGGAAACATTGGGAAGATAAAAATATGTAGCAAAAGACAGGGCCTAAATATTAAACAACACAAGGCCATCTAAGAAATCTGCACATAAGTACATAAGCATAGTGACTGCTTATTAAAACAGCAGGAGTTATGGTGCCATTTATGTCAAAATTAACTAAACATGTCAACAGTAATGGTATATTACTCAAAGCTGTTTCGTAGATCATGCTGTGGATCAAGAACCGTTTCAGCACTATGAAAAAAAAAAAAATAGCAATCAAATAAGCATAATAATAATGCTAATAATAATAATAACAACATAACTGTAATGGCACCTACACTCAAACTTGTGTTTTAATAACTATGCTGTAACAAACCCAAGTTTACTTGAGTGTTTTCACAAAGGCAGCGGCATCCTTCGGTGATGTAAATTCCCTTGTGACATCCCCTCTGGTGATCCGGAGACGCGCCGGGTGTAGCAGCCCAAATCTTATGTCGGGAATGTCCCTGAGCTGGCGTCGGATGTCATTGAAGGCTGCACGGGCTTTGGCTGTGCGTGCAGTGAGATCCGGGAAAATGGAGATAGTTGAATCCTTCACCTTGATCTGCCGCTGGGTTCTAGCACGTCGTAGGATGTCGGCGCAGTCTGCATAGTAGTGTAAACGTGCTATTATGGGACGAGGGCGTTCGCCGGGTTTCGGCTTGGGCTGTAGGGATCGATGCGCCCGGTCCACCACTGGCTCTTTTCCCAAGCCGAGAGCATCCTTCAGCAGGATGGAAACTGTGGTCGCGTCAACCGCGCCGTGCTCCTCGGGTAGACCTATTATCCTGATATTGTTACGGCGAGATCTCGCCTCCAGATCTTCACATCTGCTGTCGAGAGTAACAAGTTGGGCCGAAAGTTTGTCCACTTTACTTTGAAGTGAAACCACATCGTCAGTGCATGTCGACAGCGAGCCCTCCATGTCCGTCACAGTTACCTTTAGCACATCCACGTCCGTCCGGATAGCCGCCATGTTAGCATTTAGCTCCATTTTCACACTCTGTAGCTCGGACTTTATCTGAGTGAAGTTATTTGTCATTGCCGTCTCCAATTCTGTCTTAAAAATGCCTACCACCTCATTTCGAAGAGTGACGAGGAGTTCAGCCTTAAAGTCCGGACAGGCCAGACTCGAGACGGGGGCAGTTTTCTCTGGAGTGGGGGGCTTAGCAGGCGCACCCCGCGGCGGGGTGGCCCCACTACTCCCCGGGGAGGCTGCAGCCTGAGGGGTAGGCCTCGCTTGCGTAGCCGCCGGGATGTTCGTATTTTTCTTTGGAGGCATAACGGGCTGTAAATACAGTCACAACGAGCTTGCGGAGTCAAAATGTAGAAACAGAGAGTACACAAAAGGCCCTATATGATCATTTAAAAGAGTTTCACAGGAGCTCCTGCAGGCACGTCTTACTCCATTAGTCGCTGACAGTGGGATTGTCAACTGTCAACTAAATGACAAAATATCTGAATATAACCCAAATATTCCTTAAAGATTTATTCTGAATGAGTTTGAATTAAACTAAAGTATGCTGAGCTTTTTAACTACATTTTGAAGTAGTCATATTGCTTCTTGAATTGAGTTTTGATATACTGTATCTAATAGACTAACATAAATTTAAAAATCTTACACTTAATTTTTTTCACTGAACAGAAAAAGCCTTCGGCTGTGTGCACCTCAGAAGAAACTATATTTATCTAGTAGGAAAGACAATCCCATGAGATGTCTGGACTCATGAAGCGCTGCCTTCACTCTGGGTTATGAACACTCTGTTTGAGTAAAGGCCAGTAATTGCAATTCTTGCAGACAAGTGAAGAAAGCCCCAAAGGAAAAAAAAAACCTAGTCATGGGTTCCCTCTAAAGCACTTAAAACACATTAATTTCACGCCTAATTGTGCTCTCACAGATATGAGTTCAAAGGACAACAGAAACTCAATGTTCAGTCAACAATTTTGGAGTCCTCCCATGACAATGCTTTCATTACATGATAAAACACATAAAGAGGAGAGAAAATATACTGAACTGAATATGAATGTAACTGCAAGAATAATGCCACAAACTGAAACATTTTTACATTCAAGCAAAATATAACAAGCTTTATAGTATTGTAAGTATACATAATGGGTATGGCATGTTACGAATGTCAGATCACTTTTATGATGTTTTTTTATGATTAGACATACTATCATGTAATTGAGGGCATACTCCACAGTAGTGTAACAATGAGAATCAAATCCCAAGGCTAAAACAACGGTTACATTTTGAAAATATCTTGCAGCGTCGGAGCTAAGAAAATAGGAAATCAAGACATTTAGTGAAGTTTGTTTGAGGGCCTCCTATCACAGTGAAGCTGAATGGACTGCAAAGGCTGAGCTGAACAATAGCTGACCCACTGTAAGTCAGGAACAGTACATCTGCCCAGATAAGAATGGACAAGATCCATTGATGTGGATTATATTACCTTAGCCAATGTGGATCTTTGAATAAACACACTAGACATACCATATCTTTCAAGTCCCAGTCCTGTGTCATAATAAAGTAAGTGATAATTTAGGCATGTTATACCACTGGTTTTCAAACTTTTTTTGCCCAAGACAAACCAAAGGGCAAGCCAGGCACACCTGCGTTTATATCCATGCAAAATAGCCCCTATTACATGTTATCACCCTTATCACTCCATAAACAGTTTTTATTTAATGCAAAATAAAAACAACTTATTATGTTATAATGTGAAACTCATACTGTATGTGAATGAGGAAACAGTATGTGGAGAATGGATAGGAAAATGTCTCATTTACACAACTTGATGCTTGGGTACTTCATGCTTGGGTTGAAACACTGCGAGATTCTGATTTTATTCAGCACAGTGGATGATATTGTGATAAGTATGTGTGCTGAGAAGGATTTTAAAATGCATAGGGCTGTATAGTGTCAGACTAATTAATCCTGCTGTATACAGAAGGATGAATCAGCCTCACTTCTATCTACTAACAGCTGGAGGAAAATAATCACATCAGATAGAGGGCATGATGTGTGTCCCTCTCCACACACCAGCAATGAAAAGTGGACCATTTCTTGACACTGTAGCAGATGGAGAAAGTGTAGGAGTACATTACGAGGAGTCCACCTCTGCCTGAGACCAACTGTGAGTTTCATGCTATAACATAATAAGTTATTACGTTATAATGTGGTTAGTTATAGCGATCCATTTTCCTGCTCACTGATTTCTCTCTTAATGTTGTTATCCTCCTTCACACTGGCTGTCAATCAGTGCCTTATCCTAATAATTCCAACCATCTGGCAACTGTGAATGGTGAAAACTGGGGTTTTAAAAGAAATATTCTGGGGTAATAGATTTTGTGTTTGAAAATGGTTGCATGCAAAGTACTGATATGGTAAATTAAAAATTAACTTTTTGGCTAGTTGTTTATATTTTTATTATAATGTATGACTATCACTAAATCCCACAGCACACCTGGACATGCGTCATGGCACCCCAGTGTGCCGCAGCACACCATTTGGGAGCTACTGTGTTATATTACATGAATGCAGCACTGAAGCATGTGATTATGGTATTGAATAAATGTCTATGTCTAAGGATGTGGTTATAAAAGCTTAAACAAATCTGCTGGATCATTTCTTTCAAAAGTCGTCAACTGTCGGTCAAACTCATGGTGTCACAGAACTTGATCCTAGCATTTCCAAAAGATGCCAGATTAGTTAGGGTGAACTTACAAAATTATGTATTCACATCTAGATTAATTCCATTTGATGTGATGCTGTAATCATAAAAACATGGGTATCTTTGTTTTAAATATTTAATTGGAATAAACATCATACAGCTTCACTGAGGAGCTAGATGAAACTAATGCAGAATATTATGATACTGTCAGATAGTGTTGAAAAAGATGATTCTTTCAACCTTTAAACTTGTGAGGAAATAAAATAGGGAAACATTGACATAATTGTAACCTTTAAAGCCTCTAACAGCAAAAACCTCTGCTTTGCAACAATTATAATTTGGTTACAATTTGGTAGCCCATAAATACTGTTTTGTAACATAGTCTTAACCCATATATGTATAGTATATGTACAAGTACATCTAAATTGCTCAACACACAGCATATTATTCACTTTTAAATGTAAAAAACCAAACAGACGTAGGTGAATTCAGGTGGAGGGTCGGTCGGTTTAATAGTTATGGTTAACAACAGTCTACAGCCATGCCAGCTTCTCTGTGAGTTATCAATTGAGCTCAAAGGTAATGCTAACATGCTCAAAGTGACAATAAACATGCTTGTGTTAAGCTGGTATAATGTTAACCATGTTCACGACCTTAGTATAAAATGTTAAAATTTGTAAAAGATGTTAACATGTTGATTACAAGTGTAAACGACCACCAAGACACATTGTGATCTGATCACGCAAACCAATTACCAAGGTGGATGCATGGAAATGAGCACAGATGTACATGGCTGAAGTAATCTGAACAGTTGGAATAGCGAGTGAATGTATACTTATAATAACTAAGTGTGGGGCCCTTTGACCTTCTAGCAGAAGTGATGTAGGCAGCAACAAACATTGTCAGCTTGAGACGCATAACAGAAACAAGAGGCAGACTCCTCCAGATGTAAAGTTCAGGACAGTCAGAGAGGTGAAAATGCATAATATTGTCATATAAGGACAAAAAATGCAATTAAAGGAATTATTTTTTCTGGTTATGTTCTCTTGGTGCAGGGAATGTGTTAGGTTGTTATATTTCAATGAAACTAAACATTTTAAATAAGTTTTTTTTATTTTTCTACATTAAAATAACACAGGAACAACCAACCCCACAGTGTGTGACAACCATCCCCATCGTGCGGTTGGTTGTCAAGGGAATGACGTACAGGGGGAGATGACTGGGGAAGCTCAGGTGAGGAGAATGAAGAAATTGCAGTGATTGCGGGAAAGATGGTAGTGGCAGGATCTGGTAAGCAAGGATAAAAATCTGAGGGCATCTGTTGGAGACTTGACAACTTAAAGACTTGGGTAAGTGGGAATGCAGCTGGAGGAAGTATTTTTCTTTAAAAGACCTGTATATGTCTGTGCATCATGTATGACGCTCATGCCAAGAATTGATGTTGACATAACAACACAAAGCCACACGGAGCCCAGTCAAACAATGTTTGTGTCACTTCCATTTGTATACAATATATCAATAAATCTCACATGCAACTACAGGGTCAACCAGTGTCAGTGAAGCAGTGAATATACCTAGTTGATTTTTAATGTCAAATAAACTGAATATTATTTCCAATTAAGAAATGAACCTGAGTTATGTGTCTGCTTACACCCTACATATGTATTTACTATAGGTTTATTTTAACCTGCAGTGATTTCTCCATAGTGACAGACACAAACACTGTATGTGAATTCTTAATATAGGTTTAAATATATAAATCAGTCATTATGAATATCAACAAAAGAATAATTTGGAATCCCTCTGAGTAATTAAAACCCATTTAAATGTGAAGAATATTGATTACATAATACATATTTAAAATTATATCAAGATTTTAAAGATCTTGCACAATTGCTGATCATTGTTTCTGAGCATCTAGATTATCATAAGTCAAAGTCAATATTTCACACACGGATTTCAAGCACAAATCAAATGCTGTGTGCAAGGACATTGAACCACACGTGACATTATAAAAAAGAAGACATGACGTGCAAATGAGCAATAGAAAACCGATAGTCTTTTTTTTTTTTTTTGGTGCGCACCCTTAATATTGCTTCGCGAGACAACATTCACCTTGACGAGAAATATCGAAAATATCGAAATATAATAATCTCGCACAAGATCTCGTCACAACCCTAATGCTTTGTTACCAAATGAAAATGACATTCAAACGTCTATTTATGTTTGTAAAACATGAAAAATCTATATTCTAAACAACACTTTAAATGCAGCTGCTGAAGCACACACACTTCACTTCTGAAAGGTTTCAAGGTGAAGCTGCAACGTAGCAGTGACTGAGCCAGAACAGGAGGCAGCCGGATCCTGTGTACATTCAGCACAACAATGCCACAGTGTTATGGCGGAATGTTTTTATAGTTCCTTCTTAACAGAGTGAGGTATCTTAGTGAAACAATTTAGCTGATCACATCATGTTAATGTCAGGAGTTGCATTCTTGAACTTCTTCATTCATATCATATCAATAATTCAAGCATATTGAGCCAGGACCTCCAATATTTGGATCAAATAGCTTGTGAAAAATCAGATGTGCCAGATTTAATCAACATTGCACATGTTCTGCTGCTATGTTCTGTATATAATTATTTTACTATGTCTGCTGACCATCTTTGGCGCAAACATTAACTTTTGAATTAATGAAGTTCTGTCCTGTCTCGTTTCTAAGTTGAATCTTGAGTGTTCACCAAATTGTAATGCTCTGGTTATGGGATGGAAGACAAAGGCCAAAAGCTGTAGATCAGACCAGTATGACACGTTTTAGCTCAACCTCTAGTATATCAGTGCCTAAACAACCAGCTGTGGAGACAGCTACTGTATGACACAAACAAGTGCAGTGGGAGAGTTTATTTAGGTTCTTTCGACAAACAATCTGTAAAAGTGTCAAGAATTTCTCCATCTCTGCTTCAGCTTGAAAAGGGAGTTGGACAGTAACTCAGATATGTTTTTGATCTGTGTCCATGTACAACCCAGCCTCACGACCAATTCCAATGTTTTCATGACACTCAGGATGACGTGGTTTCTCGTGGTGTTCATGTTGCCATGACGACCAAAGCTGCCTAACTTTAAGGAAGTATCATTTAACCCAAACCATGATCTTTCACTAACCTAAAGACTAGACTTTGTGCCTAAACAAGATCTTAACCACAGCATTGTCACATCATAAAATATCATTATTTTTTAACAGTGATGTGAAAGGGTTTCAGAGTCCCAACTGACAGAAAAAAACGTGATGTAGGCACGACGATAATTACAATCGATTGTTTGAAAATCTTGTTGAGTGTCACGAAAACAGTGGAAAATTCGTGTCCATGTACTCAAATGTATAGATTACATTTTGTGGCTATTTCATGAACTGCTGTGAGACTCTGTGGCCACTTAACACTTGTCACCTATCTGACTGCAGTGTGGAACCCCGTCCAAGATTTTTAAGTACCCTAATGTAAATAGAAAAGACTGTAACTGAAGCAGTTCACGCAGAAGTAATGTTTCAAGACCTCCACACAGGTTAGAGTTTCCATAAACTCACTTCTGCTAGAAGGTCAAAGGGCCCCAGAATTAGTTATTATTAATATACATGTACTCGCTATTCCAACTGTTCAGATTACTCCAGTCATGTACATCTGTGCTCATTTCCATCCATTCACCTTGGTAAGTGGTTTGCACATAAATAACTTACTGCGGGAACAAGCTGTAAGGGTTATAGTCAGCACCTCTCATTATTCAGGAGTTCAACTTTGAAGCCTCCAGGGAGGACATGCTGTCTGTTTTGCTCTGCCATTGCACATCATCCTAAAATAAAAATAAGTCTATCTTCAAAGCTACAATAACTATCAGGGTGATTCATAAACATTAAAAGATGCTGAGTTCACTCCCTCTCTCAACATATTCATCATCAATCTTCTGGAGGTTTAGTGTAATATTTTGTAATCAGACTTTCTTGATGAATGTATGTAAAGTGTCAACGAAAATGACAAGAAAACATAACAATTAGTGGAGTCACTGTCATGTCTTTTAGATTAACAAGCAGTAATCTGGACTCAGATGGAAGAAAACCTTGGTTTTAATGTAAAAAGGGTAGAAACTCATAGAGATTCAAGGTAATATGTTGAAACAAAAAAGCTTAAAATTGAATAATTTATTTTTAAGATTAAAATAGTTTTTACTGCATTGGAGCGAAATTTAAGTGTGAGGAACAACTCACCAGATCTCAGTCACTTTTTGCCTGTGTTTCACGCTGTGACCTAACTCAATTACACAGCTGGAAACATTTCAGCTAGCTTTTTGATGCTGCCTCTACATGAAAGAATGTATTGGACAAAACGTTCGATGCCTGAGGGTCTCGGACTGGCTTTACCGCATGTCTGGGAGGGATTCACTGATGAAACATGGTTTCATAAATGTTACACTTGTGACACAGGTGCAAAGAATGGAGATGGTTTAGATAAATAACTTCCTGTTCATTTTGATTGTATTATGCTAATAATCTGATAAAGGAAAGATGCTTTTTTAAATTAGTAAAATAAACACTTTACATTATTTATAACAGTAGTGTTATTTGGCAGTCCTTATCACATTTGAAAATGAATATTTGATCCTGTGACCATCCTCGGTGGAGACAATGACAGTTACTATATGTGGTTGGAGTCCAATATTCAGGCTAGTGCTCCAGCAGCATCTGTATTATTCTGTATATCACCTGCTGGTAATGCAGATGTCTAAATGTCAGCTGTGCAACCCTGAGATCGATTCCAGAGGTCTTGGTATTGTACATGTACATAAAAATGTAATCTCTGTCCTTCTCTCTGTCTTTATCTGTCGTGTCTAACAAACCTAAAGCCCTGAAGACAAATTTCAGGAGCAATAATTAGACAATAGCTCAGAATGAAACATTGAAGGAGCTCCACTGCCGTGGGTGGGTTGCTACAGGTTACTGTTGAGAAGACATAACCAGAGAGTTGTTTTAAATGACTTATCAAAAGGCACTACACAGCAATTCATATTTCTAAGAGGAAAGAAGATTTTAAGTCTGGAGTTGTCAAGTCAGACATAATGTTCTCCTCTGTCTCAAAACTCGCAGGGTGAAACAGTTAGATTGTTCACCTACATTGCCAGATGATGTAACACTGGAGCTGCATTGTATCCTAGCGGACAATTAAAGTAGTAGTGTGGTTGAGTTCAGATCACATACCTCTCCAGGTAATGTTTGCTTTTGCTAACTAAAACATTGATCTTTGCTTAACTTTAAATTAATGTGTTAATTGCCAAACTGTAAAGCAGCATGAATTCATTTATTTAGCCAATCTTGAGCAGCAGAAACACCCTGCAAACACTGACTTCACTGTTCTTTTTGCTCTATTTTAGTTTCCACTAACTCCACATGGAAATATGTGTCTTTAGCAGCTTTTTGTGGCACATACCCTGTTTACACCTGGCATTAACGCATCTCAGCTGATCCGATCACAAGAACCCAGTGCTTGCCAAGGTGGTCTGGGATGCGCTTGGCCAAATATCTTTTGTGGTGTAAACGCTAATGTGTCCAGATGTGTCTCCAGCAAGGACGTAACAGAAAAATATGTCATCACTGCGGGACACTGTGGTAGTTTTAGTAAATGCACGACAACAGTTAAAAAAATGGAGAGGAGCTCAGACGTACAAGGTTGGAATAATCTCAACAGCTGGAATAGCCTGTACATGTATTAGTTCTTGAACATCTTTCTTAACTCTTTAGCCGGCACTAAAAACAAATCTGGCACTTGTCTGACATAATAACTGTGAACATAATAGAGACAGGTGTGGACAGGCTGTCCACTTGTGTTCACATCACCTTAGACTCATGCTAATGCCTGATGTAAACAGGGCAATATGTTCACCAGCTAGTCACTCACTTTGTTTGTCTGCTGTTCTGTGCTGGACAGAGAGTATACAGCTGGTTTATCAGAGCTTTTTTCACTGAAAACATCTGTCTAAGTTGCTGAAGAGACATGAAAATGAACCAAAACAGTTAATTGTAAGTTAATTGAAAGTTGCTGAAAAACTTGAGCTAGAGCTGAGGAGAACTGCAGAGTAGTTGATAATTCTCTGTGGATTTGTCATCACAAGAGACACCTTTCATAGACATTTAATCCATTGTTAACATGAAAAGAGTAATTAGGAACTAATAGCAGCTCATTATTATATAATTGTCAGGACCATTATCTTCCCCCAACCTCAATCATACCACAGTTGACCGGTGTGCAGATACTGTATTTAAATTTTTTTTTTTTTAACTTTATCTATGAACATAATGTTTTAGCTGTGTGAGGATTGTTAGGGTTGTTTTTTGACACTGACATTGATGTTTTGAACAACCTTCAAGCAAGTAATGAGCTGTATAGACATACATTTTTAAACTTTAATGACTAGAGAAATTATTGCTATTGTTTATTGTAGCTCAGGTGATAAAGCTAGTAAATAATTAAAAAATGCAGAAGTTAAAGTACAAAAAAGTTATGTGTTGAAATTTTCATCTTATTTGAGTTTCTGGCAAAGACTCTGGGTTTTATTTTGCTCTGACTGTTGTCCAATGTAAGTTTGACAATGCCGGAATACATTTATGTGCAAGACAGTGTGCAGAGGCTTGTTCCCCTTTTATCTTTCAGAGGTTCAAAAATAAACAGAGAAAAGGTTTTTTGAGGTAACTGTTTTCCTTTTAAAAGAACCTCTGCAGAAGGAGGGTGTTTCTCAGAGGTCAGTGGTTGTTGGTAGCGCCCTGCAAGAGACCAGAGGTGCAGGAAGAGCATTATATCAAAGGACATCAGCATTCATTAGACCACCTGTCAGCTGATCACAGTGTGAGGCTGGAGACTACTGGTGTTAACTTTATACATTATAAATCGTTATAAAAAATAGATTACAGATACAACATGTGGATAAAGCGGACACTTGATTTACCCTCTTTACATTTGCAGCCACCATCTCTGCTGCTGGCTCTATGGCACTGAGAAAAGGCTTCAGATGCACAGCGGTAGGTAAAACTTGGCTGCGTATTCCTTCTGGACTGTTTAAAATAAAAAGAGAAACCTTCAAATACTTGTGTCATTGTCTCCCCTGTCACTTCTTCAGGGTACTTGCTTTACACTTTCAGTGGCTACATCCAGACTGTGTCAGATGAAAGTTTGATAAAAGTTTAAACCAGGCCAAATCAAATGTGTGGTAGCTGTAAAGTGACAGCAACCAAATCTGCACAATTAAATTAGTCCTGAAAATAATGATATGGGCCAAACACCATGACTCAGCAAACAGAGGCGGAGGTCCAAATTCTCATCTCACTGACTTTTAAGGTTTAATGCTTCAACACCACTAAGCTGTAAAAATGTACAAAAGTGACCTGCAATTTATAATTTGTCTTCATTGGCAATTCTAGATAAAGTTTGACAGCAAGTTTTGACTGGCAGTCATGTTTCAAGGACAAATAGGACTAATATAACATAACATACTGTATACACACTGTGAGCTGAAGCTTTCTTCTTGTTCTTGTCTTTTTTTCCCTTTCTTTTTTTTGTTCGGTGAGCTGTGTGCAAGTCATCTCTTTCCATTTCATATTTTTCAAAGATACACTGCATGGGAGAGCCCCAGGACTTTCATTGTGAGCATTGTACACTACACAGATGCATCTAGGCTGAAGTAATCACCATCACACACCTGAGAGGTTCAGACTGGGCCACACAGAGATCACATAAGGATCATTTCTATGACACACTGCATGACTACAACCAGCTGTTGAAAACATACAATGATTCTGAACTGGTGAGTCATTATTAGTCTGCCTACTCACATACAATGATGTCAGGTGTGTTTTCTTATACTATAAAATGATAATGCCCCCACACTGTTAGACACAGATAAACGATTATACTAAGATGAGTTTGATACCCCATGCTGCTTCCCCTAATACTGAGGTTATGAGGAAAGGTTTGACTTGACTTGAACTTCACATATTAATCATTGAACAGTTCACCTTCACTTTCTGAAAATGTTCACTTTCCACATAACAGTCTAAATGCTGTTTTCAAAGAGCTCACACTGTCAGGAATGAAATTCTGGTGGAGACGCACTAAATCCCTTCATTTTATCTTTATTTAACTTGAGGCCATTGTTCCACTATGAGAAATATGCACATGAATTATTACTCATACATTCAAAGATACAGACTCATAATTGGCATTTAAAAACTCACTTAACTCACTATAATTTGAGTGTAAACTCATCCTGACCTATGTATCCCCAAGTCGTCCCTAGGTTTAGTTGGTTTCTTGACTCATTTCACCCCAAAAGTGGCCCAGTTCCTTTCAAGTTTCAGTTTCAAGAAATAAAAAATGGAGACTTTAGGTCCTTGACAAGCATTCCTGATGTTTGCAAACCTCTTGAAAGCCTGTTGGATCAATGATCCCCAGACATCAAAGCCTGATCAGGAATCCAATTGTGTGCAGCTGCCTCATTTGTGTTCAGTGGTTCAGACCCATTCAAGGACTTGTATGAATTTCTGATATGTTGTTTAGAAACCAGTGACTAGGACCTTGTACTTGCATGTTCAAGGGAACCATCAGATCCATGCAAATGTTAAGGACAGTTTGGCCTCCCCCAACTTGTAGATAAAAAAAGCTTGAAAACATTTTAGTAGTTGCCTTGTACAGAGCGGGTGACATCTTGTACAACCTTTTTAGTTGCTTTGAGTATAATGTATAAAAGCAGTTTTATGTTTTAATTTTCCAGCTCCATCCAGCTGTATATTGTTTTATGTCACAGAATATGTTTTACCTTGAATGTTGGGTTCACCTAAGCAGGCTTAACAGAGTATTTGATTTACCTCTCACTTTCTGGAAAATTCAACAAGCTTCTTTTCTTTTAAAGCACACTCAGTGTTTGAAGCAGCTTTCTGATCAGTGTGTCATTCTCCTCCTGATATAAGGCAAACAGCGTGATGTGAAAGATGCAGAACCAGCAGCTTTTTATGTTCCATGCAGCCTCATATGAGTACAAGGTGTAGTGGAGTCCATTTGCTTTGAAATACCAGAGTGACAGGATATACTAAATGGGGTTTCTCTTACCTGAGGGAGCGACAGGATCACACTCATCGTCCAAGCCACAGTTAACATGATTTTGCTTTTTCTTTTGGCCTCACTGATTCCCAGAGGATTGAGAATGGCAGACTGCCTATCCAGACTAATGACCACAGTTACAAATGCGCTGGAGTACATGGCTACCAACTTCATGAACATCAGCAGCCGGCAGGCGACGTCTCCAGCCTGCCACTGCACCGTGATGTTCCACACTGCATCCACGGGCATGACGATGAAGGTTACCAGCAAGTCCGCAACGGTCAGGTTCATGATGAGGATCCTGACGTGTGACTTGCGCTTGCCGCCGTTGCTGGCAGCCCAGAGCACAAGTAAATTGCATACAGCTGAAACTGCACACAGAGTAAAGGTGATAATGACTCTGACTTTGGCTGCGGTGGAGAAAGTGGGCAGCTGGAGCGCGTCTCCATCAGCGCTCTTATTGCACACAGAGGTGGCTCCCTGGCAGCTGCCATTCACTGTTGAATCTGTCAGCTGGTGGAACATAATGAACACCGGAGTCTGATTGAAGGGAGGCAAAAAGCAATAGGCTATGGCAATAATTCCGGCTCCTAAACTGCGTATTTGTTCTCCATCAGTATCTCCAACTGGAAGTTCAACTGGGAAAACTGCGAAAATAAATAAATTATGTGTCAATTTTCTTCGTTCACTCTTCTATGCTGGATTTGTGTTTTTTATACATGCCATAGATGCTGTGCGTTAGTGGCACTAAACAATTCCCGGTTCATTCATCTTTCAGTACATATATTTCAGTACACTAAATAAGCAGGCGTCAGCTTATACAGCTTGTATCTGTTATTCAGAAACAGGCAAAGTGATATATGTGTGATCACTTTGCCTGTTTCTGACAGACATGCACTAACCTTAAATAATGATATGCCTAACACGGAAATAAGGAAAGGGGGGATGGCAGGTATCATAACAACATATTGCTACACAGAAATAAGAAGGAGAAAATAACTACAATTACATTTTTGATGAGCTTCTATCCTCCCTCTTCTTAATTTCCTCACGGTTATGCAGTCTTCTAATGAAAGGTGGCACAACTGTCCTAAAGGAAGAGACGGACAGCAGAAAGAAACCCAAATTAAACCAATTTTCGACTGAGATAAAAGTCGCTTACCTGCAATTAGGAGCAGTGTTGACAGTGAGCGTTAATGGGGATGTCAGTGAGAGTATTCCTCCTGCAGTCACTGCAGCTGTTGCTTCAGTCCGCTTCATTCCTCCGTTCTGATGCGCAAAATGTCAAGCGACAGTATCAGCTGTGTAGGTCTGATGAACCACGGGGCTCTTCTGCTTTGACAGGTGAAGCACTTCAAAATCCCAAAATAGGAGTCCTTTGAACCGCAGATCACTGCAGTTTATGAATTTGTTATAAAGCTTCAGGATAGCCTTTTTTTAATTAGATGATTTTATGCAAGGGTGGAGGTGAGGAGGGAAGAGGGCGCACAGTAGCCCGCTTCTGTGCTCTGCTCCCTCACTGAAGAAACTTCTCTTAACCAAAAATAAAATGTATTTGTTATTTGCTTGGCTTCAGGAAGGGAACAAACACTTATGGCATTTTGTTTTGTTTTTCGTCACTCTAACTCGGATTATTTATCTGCCAGTTATAACAACACTTTAATGAGGAAAATTACTTTATTTGTTTGAATGTTTGAGTCCTCACTTGTGGCCCTATACTAGGAAAGGAAAGGACATTTTATTTATATTTAAGTGAAAAGTGTTGTTTTCTTCTTGTTACCACACTTTAATATTTGACGTTCACTGTGCAGAACGATGTGGTACAGAGTTTGAAACTAGAAAGCTGTTTTCACGTTCATTAATTATACTACTTACACAAGTGTGATGTGGAAACTTGAAGTCTCCAGTGCACATATGCTGAGAATTTACTTTACAGTGAAGTAGGACACATATTGTGTTAAACTTTTGAAATGAAGTAGATTATATTTGCATACAGAAGCTACAGAAAAACAGTAACAAATCAAAAACCTGAAAAGATGGAAAAGTTTTCTGTTTGCTCTTGAAAATGATGGATCTCATGTCATCAGACAGTTTGCTCAGGCAAACAGGACCAAAGTAGGCAGTCAGAAAGAGGAAAGAAAGATAGAAAATATCATTGAGTACGACAGTCTGCCATTGTCATGCAGAAAAACAACTGAATACATGATTGGATCAAGAAAATTGTCTGCATGGTACTTATTGTAAAGCTGAAATGGCTGAAATCTTCAACAGGATACTAAAACATTTTCCCATATCAATGTGCTTCACTAGCTATATAAAAAAACCTTCAAAGGCAACTTAAAATATTCCCATATTTGTTGTATGCACAACTGAATCACAATATCTACTAATCACACCTATCTCACATAGGGACCCTGTGTGAGAATTGTTGTGTGCATATTACTAAATTAATTTGTGTTTATAAATGACCCAACAAGTCCTCCAAATGAAACGAATAATACGTTCTTTTGGCAAGTACTGCAGAACTACACATAATAGTGTTTTTATAATCT
The DNA here is from genome assembly GCF_963691925.1 of Scomber scombrus. Lineage (NCBI taxonomy): Eukaryota > Metazoa > Chordata > Actinopteri > Scombriformes > Scombridae > Scomber > Scomber scombrus. The sequence continues at coordinate 17,930,403 of NC_084975.1, read as the reverse complement.
ATTCCTATTGACAGCGATGGGCAGGATGACGTAATTTGTCTATGTTAAAAAATAATGATATTTCATGATGTGACAGTGTTATGGTTATGGTCTGGTTGGATTCGGCACAAAAACACTTGGTTATGTTCAAGGAAAGTTCATGGTTTACATTACAATGATCACTTTATTAATGGTAGTGACGTTATGTGAGTTAAAAATACCACTTCTTTGAAGGTTAGGGGACAGTCTTAGTTACATGTTAGGGTAACAGGAAATAAACAGTAGCCTCCTCTCGCAAAGTACATTATTGGGTATTAACACCTCCAGCACATCCTCTAAATGAGGAAATCTGTATATACATAATCTCTGTGCCACTGCTCTGGGTTAAAATTTCTACGTCCGCTTGGTGGCACCTGTCATTCAAATGTTATTATTATATGTTGTTTTTGGGCAGGTGACATTACAACCTATTGTGTTGTTTTTTGGGGGAAGACAGTCTTAAATTGCCAGTAACATCAAATTGTTGCCTCTGGGCCCCCTAATGGGCGAATCCAGCCATGGGTTTAATATAATTTTATGTATTATGAGACCACATTTTTTAATATGTGTAAAACAAACTATTACAGTGCAATTGCTAATTTTGTTAATTTTTCCTTCAAAATCATTCATTTGGAAAAAAGTAACTTGTATAATGATAACCATGATCGTTCATCATAATATGATTCTGCTGGAAGTCAAATGGATAAATATTGAGGAAAGTTTTGCTGTCCCCATTAATTTATTTATGTGTGCGTGTGGGAAATCCAGAATAACGCCACAGCCTGTGGGACGCACAGCTCACTTAAGGTTATTTCAGGTTATAGTCTCCTGAAGCTTTTGTTGTAAAAGCTTATATTTGGCCCACATATCTATTTTAATACACAGTGATTGAAGATGTTATTTTAGGTTGCACATCCTCTTACAAATGCTGATAAATAAAGGTCAAAGTCTGCTCTTCCTTTGACACATTTAGTAAGTAGGGCAGCATCAACAGCCATCACAGCCACCACAGCCCTGTAATGAAATGTATCCATTCGTGTCATACTCTGTGGTGTACAGTTTATAGTGTAAACATTGTACATTAGCAACCCAGATGTAGAACGACATCACTGTGAGTAAACCAAGGCATATTAACTGCCATAGGGTTTTTATTGGACAATATTGATTTAAAGCTTAGATATCATCCTTTTATCTAGTCTATTATATCTTTAGGTTATGAACTGAAATGGAAACAGAATGCAACTCTGGCAGATAATTCCTCTTTTTTGAACTCCTCAAATCTGAGGAATGTCGAGCCATCCATGATGACATGTACAGGATTACTCCTCTGGAAAAATTCAGTGACTTCACCAGCATTGATGCAGGTAATCATAGAAAGGACCAATGTGTAAGATTTTGTGGCATCTAGTGGTGAGGTTGCAGACTGCTATCAAATGAATATACCTTCCTCCCCCTTCCAAGCTTGTAGGAGAATTTATGGTGGCCATAAACTCACAAAAAACTGGAAAGGCCCCCCCCCGAGCATCTGTTCCCTATGTACATATAAATGCTCATTCTAAGGTAACAAAAACACAGCAGTTGTTATTTTCATGGGATTATACACTTCTTAAAACATATTTGTGAATATTATAATCCACTTCTGCCAAGTCTGTTATGCTGGATACTTCTAAATCTTTCACACTGGCGCTTTAAAACAGCCAGAATGGACACTGTCACTTGTCTCCCTTGATTTACTGGTGAATCAACCCCTCTCTCAAAGCAACACATTTATCTTGGGTAGCCTCTTCAGCTTACATACACACACATGCACACACTGGGAGAGAGATGAGTGGATGGGGAAAAATAATCCACAATTACTAGAGGGGGAGAAATGATCCACAATTTCATGCATTTTCCATTTTTCACTCTCAATAGCCACTTCATCCTCTCACAAATCAATGTGGTAAGCTGGAGTTCATCTGAAAAGGAGAATGATCCTACCCATAGACCATGGCATATATTATCAGCTCTGTTTCAACACTGCATCTAATGTTGTGAGTGAACACCATTGGTAGCATTTTGCTTCATGGCAGTTATCTCTGTCTCTCTCTGTTATCTCTCCACATAAAGCACAGTGACTGTATAGATCAAACTGGATGCAAACTTTTTTAAATTCAGTTTCCATAAATGTGATCTACATAAATACAGAAATATATAACCCAAGTCTGCTGCCATCCTCACAGAGTTACACATGACGGATTATTTCCAGACCTCACAATGATTTCTTACTGTTTTCATCAGGTCTGAAGTTAGGTCAGTTGTCAATGGAGATGGCTCAGTCAGCATTGTGTGACGGACGTATGATTAAACATCCTTCATATGATAACAGATGGCTGCATATGGGGGGAAATCATGACTCTGGCATCGGATGCCTCCCTGATCTTTTTCCAGCTGTATTCTGACTCCCTCGGTTGATGATTTTGATCTCTTCCCAGTCACTTCTGTGATTGGTTTTGGTCTGGTGTTCACAGATAGCTGATGTTATTTATTTCTGGTATTCTTTCAGTCTCTGCTCAGGGTGCTTGCTATTTATTGATGTTGTGCTTTCTACTATTAGTGTCATACACCACTTAAGTCTTCCTCTCTCAAGGTCCACATACTGTAAATCCGCATTTATCAAGTGACCAAAGTTCTGTATGACAACATAGCAAATTCCAGCTACAGATGAGGACACAATATTATGCCAACATTTCAGCTGCATCATTAAGAATTTGGCATAGTATTATAGTAAGTGCTATAAAGACTATATCTGTGAGATAAAGGATAAGCTGTTTGTTCGTTTTTATAAGGGGGGGGGGGGTATTTAATCAGTAAAACAAGACATTTAATGAACACATAAGCTGTCTGCTAAGGGCAGACAAAAACTAGTTACAACATCCACTGGAAAATGATGTCAAAGTCTAGTGGCCAGGAGTCAGTGAACAGTTAACAGTGGGAAAACCTCAAGGGGGACATTCAGCTTTGACCAGAGACAGCATCACCATTTCTTTCCCAGATACAACCACCTGTTATCACATTACATGACAGATGTTGTCATCAACGTAGGTCATGTGATGACCACTGAACAAACTCCATCCTCTGAGGATGTGGTTGAAAGCTCTAGAAAAAGCTAGGAAGTGGTAGTTGAGTCAATTTTTTTATTAAATTTTTTTTTGGTCAAACTACAAATACACTGTGCAGTCACATAAAAAAAGGTTAAATAATTTCAATAAACAACTGGGAACTGTGGTTCTTTGCAGCTGCACGATGGTGAATGTGGGATTGACTCAAGAGATTGTTGACAATGTAATCAATTTTAGCTGTGATGCTTGTTCTTCATACATCAGTGTAGCTTGTTCGCCATATTTCATATTTCTAATGGACTTTATTGCATTTTTCAAATTCTGCTTTCAGAAATCAAGCCAGGCTGACTCATTAGTTCACCTCTTTTTAGGAATTACATTCTGCTCATTGTGTTCAAAGCCTTATTGACACTTTGTTTGGATGTACCAAGAATTACTTCCTTAGATGCATAAGTGGGGTAAAAAATGACCCCAGCGGTTGTTTTTTTTGCAATGTCTTTGTTTAAATTTTTATCGTTTAATCTTCCATGTATTCCTCAAATAGGTTGTTTTTGACATGAGGCCATTTGGATTTGTAACTAATTGTTATAATTTTTTAAGTTATTGCATTTTTTGTATCAGTAGGCCTACCACACTTTTCCATACGTGGGGTCGAAAATGACCCCAAGCATTTTCTATGAAATTTCAAGGGTTAACCCTAGGAACCTTTGATTTTTATCAACTGTGACTGTCAGGTATACATTTACTGTCGAATTACACATCTAATGCCAGCAGTCTCACCACCCTGAAAATTATTTTTACACAGCAACATACATGTAAGTATTATCATAATTTTTATTATGATAATACTAAAGATCAGTCGGACACAGAACAGTCTTCTGATGAGTCCTCCGAAGAGGAAGAGGAAATAGATAGGCCTATCGTGTCCAGCAGAATGAGCCGCAAGGGCTCTTACTGGGCTCTTACTGTGATGCAAAAAAAACCTGGGATTGTGTACACCGGGAGACAACCAGAGGAAGGAGTCAATAAGAATCTGGGTCTTAACATTGTCCGTCAGTTGTGCAGTGGATTCAGACACACAGGTTGCAACATCACCACAGACAACTTTTTCACCAGTGTACCTCTTGCAGAGCATCTCCTGGAGAAGGGTCTGACTATTGTGGGAAAATTGCGACAAAACAAGCCAGACATCCCTCCTGTGATGAAGGCTTCCAAGACCAGGAAGCTCTTCAGCACTGAATTTGGGTTCAATGGCAGCATGACCATGGTCAGCTATGTCGGAAAAAAGGAAAAGGCTGTTATTTTCCTCAGCACAATGCACCGCAGCAAAACAGTGGATGCAAACACCCGGAAGAAAAAAACAGAAGTGATCCACTTCTACAAACAGACGAAAGGAGGTGTAGATATCGTGGACCAGATGATTGGCACCTACACCTGTAAACGCCAAACGCAGAGGTGGCCCATGCTGCTGTGGTACAACATGATTGATATTGCCAGCCTGAATGCCTACTCCTTCTTCAATGCTCAGCACCCTGAATTCGATGTAGGTATCACCAACGCAGGGCTGCGCTTTCTCACAGAGCTCTCAAATGAGTTTGTGACACCTTATATGAGAAGTCGACTGGAAGGAAACCCATGCCTACCAACCTACATCACTGAAGCAATGGGAAGGTGTGGAACGACAAAAGCTGCAATCCAGTCACAGGAGAGAAGCAGACAGGGCCAACAGAAGAGAAAGAGGTGTAAGATGTGTCCAAGAAACAAAAATCGCAAAGCCAGCAATAGTTGTTGGAAATGCAGTGACCCTGTGTGTACGTGCTTAGACAGACAGACGGACACACAAACAATGAATGTTGACGTTTTGATAGCATGTAAAACACGAAATCATTCTTGTGTTATAATGTTGCGTTAAATGCATTGATTCTAATTGGGATACTTTTTGGATGTTCACTGTTTTTGACCTTTTTAAAAGCTGTTTTGTGATAAAATGTTAATAAAATAATAAATGAACATGTCAAACATGAAATAATTATTTTGTTGACCAAAATATAATAAAAATCATCATCTTTAACCAAAATGAAAGAAATTTCTTAAGTTTACAGCATAAATGCATTAATTCTAATTGGGGTCATTTTTGACCCCACTCATGGAAGAGTGTAGGTATCGGTAGGTCATGCATCTAAGGGTTAACTGAGTGACTCATTTACCAGGGTCAGCTGAGTGGGTGAGTGCTAATCATTGTCACGTCAAAAGAAGATCCAGTCTCGGCTACAGTCCTTCTGTGTGACGTTTACATGTTTCCTGGGTTTGTGAAAAAATAGTGGAAACATTAAAAGCTGTATTAACACCACAACCTATAATGATAATGACAATATTCACATTCAGAAGGCTAACGTCAGTTTTTTTAGTGCTGTCCTCTGCTCTTTAAAGTCAGAATGGAGTCATTATCATCCAGGAATATGGGACCATTAGGGAGAAACAGTGCTCGCACCACAGGGTGCAACATTCACACAACCAGGCAGAATGTTTATCAGACCTGATAAAATGGCTTTGCCGCCCATGTTGTCATGGATGCTTCATATTATTTAACAAATGGCAATGAACACTGTTGTTTGAAGGCAATATATGGACATATGGCTCACAATAACATGTCTGTATGTAGATTTTGAAACAGCATGAATATATACACACATATTTGCATATATACATACTGTATATACTGTATATGCAAACCCCAATAGGTGGGGGGGATTTGGGTTTTGTGCTCTTTGAACACGATTTATGTTTTTTGTGTGTTGACATGGAGCGCAAGTATCTTTTGAGCAGGTGTGCCTTTTTAAGTTTTTTTGAGTCACAAAGGTGCAAATAAAATTTGTTGGTCAATTTTGTGACCGTATGTAATTCAGCAGCTTGTACTCTACATTAAGGATGGGCATAGTTCGAGCAAATGGCCATTGTTTTTTTGAGCACCTGCTTATTAAATATCTGTGTTAAGCTGCTGAACTGTACCCCCACTATCTTACTGGCCAATTTAAGCATTTTTTAAATGTTTCTCTTTGCTAATGCAGTGTTTCCTCTTACTGTTTTGAATGTCCCTAAGCGTTCACCTCCAAGCATTTTGCAGATTTTATTGGCTGATTTACTTGCAATTAATCAGATCAGTAGAGTCCTTGCTGTACATTTATCCTTGAATTATTTTTGTCACATGGAGAGGATATTATATAATTATGTTTATCATATCATGCATCCATTGATTGACATTGTTTTATAGATCAATAGAAGACATATCACATTAAACACCATAGCCTCGATAAGTATAATATAGAATTAGATTGTTTTCAAGGCGTTTCTTAAGACTTGTCTTTGCTCTCTGTCAATTATGTGCTTTTCCATTTATTATAATATCTTCATTGATCTGTTTGAAGAGAGGCTCCGTACACAGAGAAGTTGCTGTATGTAATGTAGAAAATAGTTTTTTGTTGCTCTCTTTAAATAAATCTCTTTTATGTTTTCTCATTTTATTTTAAGAAAGATTCACCCCCAGACAGAGACAGCAATCATTAGAAAACATAAAGCCAAGGAAATAAATTGATCAGAGCCTTTGCCAATTTTGCACTAGCTTGAAGCTATTACTGTTGGAATGAAATAAAAGTTAAATGCATTTGACCCCCTTTGTCATGAACATTCTGTACAGACATGCAATGTTCAATATTCTCTCAAAATTGTCTGAGATCAGAAGAAAATCACGACCTATGAAATTTGAAATGCTGTGTCATGCTCATCACTCCTATAAGTGAGAAATTATGCAGAAACTGTGTATCCCTAATACTGGACTCAGTGCAGAATCTGAAAAGCCGGAGACACAATTTGTCCCAATGAATGTCATTATACCTGCAATACCTCAAAATCAAGGTAAAAGCCACCTACCCAAAAACCCACTAAAAGTATATGATAGCTATTGCTTGACATTATGTACAGGTTACCCACAGCTCTGCAGAATTATTGAAGTTCTGGGGAATAGAAAAAAAATCAACCTTGCCTAGAGGCCCTTTGGCATAAATGAGGAACTGAATTTGTCATGTTTCCTCTTAGCTGTTACACTTGATGGATGTTTGTGTCTGTACTTTACAAACTTTTTTAACTTTTAGAAAGATTCTTGTTCATTTTGTTCGTGACATAGTGTTTGCCTTTGGCATTTATTAAGAACTAAGTACGTCACATTCCCTCTAATTTGTCACATTTGATGGATATTTGTGCTTGTACTTTTTGTACTTTCATCTTTGTAACTTTTAGAGGTTTTTAGAGGTTTATGTTCTTTTGTTTCTCACATGGTGTTAGAGGCATAGCACTTGGGCACTGACTGTGGCAACTCCCACCCTTGGATTCATTATCCAATAGATTTGAGTTCAACCAAATATCTAATGACAACTGCGCACTTTGGGCCTGATTTACTAAAGGTTTGCGCGTTGCAGCAGCAGTGCACAGCTGCAGCCCACACACACCTCAGGCTCCTCCCCTGCCCCACCAGCAAGGTAACACATACATTAATCGAGTCAAGTGTATTGTTTGCCCCCTAAGCCTCAGTTGCCAAGCTATAGCAAATCAATAATAGATATGACGTGATGACCACCGAGGAGGATGCTGCTTTAGAGAATGGTAATGCTCACTCTTCACTCCTCACTTCAAAATGACACTTTGTACACTTCTTTTGTTCTGACGGGAAAAATCATATGTTTCTTATTTTGCAACCAGTACACTGATCTATCACTTGCTAAAAACCTCTCCATGTGTGTATATTCCAGAGAAATAAGACAACAATGATTGACTGATCAGTGCTATAGTCCAATTGAAAGGTCAAGTAATTTTATTAATATTGACATAAATAAATATGCAATTACATTCAACATGTGCCTGTAATGGGTTTTTTTTGTTTGTTTTTTTAAATCTCACACTGCTATAATAAAGCAGCCGGCAGTTCCACATGCCGCACAAAGTGCCCTTATTTTTCACTGAGTACCTGTCCCCCAAAATGTCTGTGCACGCCACTGCTCCCATAGGTCGATTTTTATCTTAATGTTTGTTTTTGTTATAACTCAATATAATTGTTAACCTCTTCCACTAGAACCTGATCACATTTCATTTTGCGCTTGCAGCTTTCTGCTCGTCCAAACTTTCCATTCAGACACGCAAAACCCTCATTTAAATACTGCTGTCTCCACCCTGTTGCACCTGTTTTCATTTACGCAATTATTCTTAGTAGATCAGCCGCAAAACACATGAAAACGAAACGCACAAACGCATCTATTGCACTGTGCACAAATTTAGAACCCACTATTTGAGATCTTAGTAAATCAGGCCCTTGGTCTAGCTTGATTAGATTTGTCCACTTTGACTCTGATGAAGACACAGTAGTGTCAAAATGTTAGTCTGTTTGCACAGTTAAAGACTGTGAATTTGTCATTGTGCTCCAGTCCCTTTTGGGTTTTTTTTTTTTTTTTTTTTTTTTAAATCTGCTGTCCTTGAAAAAGAGAAGCTCCTGATTCGACTGCATTATATGGTCTAAGACACCCCTCTACAACTCTTTGACAATAATAAAATAGATAACATGTTCTTTTGCAATACTGTATAATGGTTAGATTTCTTATTACAAAGTCAGCGTGTACACAGCATCACAGCATATTATGAAATGTGCCAACATAATCATATTTAATCACTTTAGAAAAAGGTTGCTTCCCTGATCTTTCTTTATGGAGTATCTCTTTTTTTTGAAAAAAAATGTGTGTGGGTTTTGTTGTTAGCCAGATATAGTCTTTTTAAAGCCAAAGTGAAGGAAATTTCATCATCTCTGCTGCTTCATTTCTAAGGCAACAGAGTAAACAAGCGAGATTGGAGACCAATTAGCTTTAAGGGATTTGCTTGGGAGCCAGGCTGACCTTACACATGCCTGAGACTCTTCACTTAGTCAATTAAATCCAAATATAGCCTTGTGAATTACTCAATTATCAGATCTTTACTGCGATTTAATAGTTGATTTAAAACTCTTCTGTTGAGCCAAGCTAAATTTGAAATCTGAATGCATTGAAATTCACGAATGGCACAATTCTCAGTCTTCAGCAATATGTAAAATAACACAATTTTATAACATGCAAATTAATAGCACTTCAGGCTCTTTAATGTAATATCTTAGGGCCACAATAATTCATGTGCCAGTGGAACACAAAATATTAAATTACTATAGCTGTTAGCAACCTCTGTAGAGTTCAAATGTGCCTTTTTAGATAAAGCTTTATACTGGCTAGACTCCGATCAATTACTTTCCCTGGCATTGGTTTGACAAAATTGCAGTGCAAAAAAAAAAAACACAAAACAAAAAGTGGTTAGTATTTAACATCACACCACTTTTAAATGCTTCTAATCATCTTTTCTCATATCTTGTTGCCAGGTTTATGTATGCTGGTTATTAACTTTTCTGGTTATTAATGTCATTATAATGCAGGTTAGGGTTCTCTCGTCTATTTTATCTGAACTGTGTGAGGAGGGTATTTCATTGCCAGTATGGACAGGAGGAACAATTACAGTGACCAATACTGTAACTGTTTTAATGTACTATATACATTGTGGGTATGTCAGTATTGATAGGTTTGAAAAACATGAACTTATCCTTTAAGGTTAGGGAAGAAAAAAGTGAACAAGTTATGCCTCATATTATTACTTTTTACTTTTTCAATATTTAACCAAAATTTAAATCTTAATCAAGTGTCTAATTATAACTATAAACATGTTATACATGCTATGTTAGAAGATATTGCAAGAGTTTATATTGCAGGAAAACAAATGAAGTATGTTGTCAATGTTTGCAGATATGCTCTTAAAAAAACATTTCCTCATTATTTTGATAATAAACATAATTGGCAGCATTATGTTTCTCCTTAAACACTTTGCAAGTTCGTAGTGTATAAATGTAATTTCTCTGAGACAGGTTTTGTAGTTGGTTCACTAATCAGGTTGAGTCCACATCTTGTTTTTAGATCTGGGATACTGATGAATAAATAGGTCACAGACATTTTATCACATTATCAACCCTGTACAGTATACCTAACAGCCATCACAGGGTCACAGTTCTCACATCTCATGTAGTATTTGTCTGACTCACCTTATTAATAGACTCATCTTATTAACAGCTTCACGGCTTCCAAGCTACAGAGCTGAACATCTGCGTAGTTGGTAGGGTTGAGCATTAGAATATGATCTTTAGAAATTCCTGGAATAGTTGTAGACCGAGGCGGACAAAAGTTCCCAACTCCTGGACTGTGGGCCAGTACAGAGAACATTTGTTACCAGGCCACAAGTAAAATATGATTCAGATAAATTTAGAGAGTATTGTAAAGCTTATGTGTGGTAATCACCTTGCACTTGACAAGGCCTTTCTTCCCTCACCAGTCTCTGTCACACTCCCAACAGCAGGGTACTGACTCTTAACAGAAGTAAGTCATCAGTATGAGAGGTAATCACTCCATCATCACATACTTCACAAGTTGACATACGCTGTATTAATTTATAACTGCAGTTAACTCACACCAGTAAAAAGCAAATACACTGAAAATGTGTGTGTTAGGAACAACTAATGAAGGGGTGCTCCTGGTAGATGTGTGTGATTGAGCAATTAACTAAAATTAGTGAACTTCTGTAAGGCAGTTTTTCATTGGTTAACCACTCTTGACTAAAGTTGTAATCCTAAATATTTAAATCCTTGTTGATTTGACATCATTTGTCTGTGGTTACTAGTGGGTGTCATGTATTGTTATGTATCAGTGATAAGTGTGTATATGAATGTGATGTCTTCACTGGAACTACAGTTAGAGTTTCGTTCATGGGGAAAGAGCAGGTGTCGGGATCATCAAAGTGGTCTCTGCTGGTTCACTGGTTAAGCTAGTGCTCTGGAAAAATGTCCTTTTTTTCAGCAGGTGTTGGTGTGTCTTCAAAAGGTTCTGCCTTCAGGTCTTTGGATCATAAAAGATGGCTGAACATTACTATGTGGTGTCACAACTTCTAACCTAACTGTCCCTCCCTCCTGTGGTTTAGGCAGGTCTCTCGCTCCATGGTCAAAATAGTGTTTTTGTTTCAACTGTGTCTTTTTCATTTGTTCTTGCACTTTCCTGTACATCTGTGGCTTTAAAAGCGGAGCAGTTGCAGGCAGTTTTGTTTTCAGTTGTCATCGAAAGTTGAGCAGGAAACAGTTTCACTTCAACCAAAGATGCATTTCTGTACTCAAGAAGAACAAGATACAGATCTCCTCAGCTCTCTTGCGCCTCCTTAATCAGGTTTTTTGAATGAAGATTTTGGAACATTGTGACACCTGCATTGTTTACACATTTTCTTTTGTTTCTTTTATTAATTGCTTTCTTGTTTGAAGTCTTCTTCTTCCCCGCCTTTGGCAGGAATGTGTATCACCTGCATTCATGTTGTCATGTTTGTGCATCCTTTTGGGGATTCACTTGTAAAAAACTGCTCCATATTGTCAATAGAGGTTAAAAAATAAATTAAAAAATAAAAACTCGACAGGGTGCCTCTAATAAAAAGGAAGTCCAGCTTGTCTTTGTCCTAATGATAAGGGTGTCAGATCCCCTGTGGGTAATTTTGGGGTGGGTTAACAAACAGTCTATTTTATTGTTGTACTTTTCACACAGGTTTGCCTTGCAATGCTCAGCCATTTTCAGTTGAATTACTGCTTGTAGCTACAAGAGCTCTTGTTTCATGTAGTGTCAGGATACACTGAGTGTTCAATCTTAAAACGAAGGGTTGTGTTTGACTTTCAAGTTTTGTTGAAGTTCAAGCAAATGACCAAGAAATTTGAACACTTCAGCTTGCAGTGCGGTGCTTCTTCAATGCATTTCAGCTACAGAGCTGTTCAACAGTGCATCCGTTTAAGTACAATTCACTGAGCCGTCAGAGAGCAGTGAAATCCATGGGAGATAACGATTCTTGCTAATGGGTTTAATAGGACATTTCCTCATTATATGCACAAACTAATGTACAGTTAAGTTTTAGCTCATGTTAGGTGACTAAAATCACTTTACGATAAGGTAACATAGTTATATGGTGTGATTAAATATTAAAAATGTCAACAAGATGTAAACCCAGACTGGCTCTGTCAAAGGAAATGTTTTTTATTCCTCTACCTCCACTCATTTACATGCAAATCCACTTTATTAAATGTAGTTGTAAAGTGCCGACACAAACCTTGCATATAAATGTAAACATTTATATTCCTGAAGTGCAGCATCCATGTTTGAATGCAGAACTCATTTTTTCCCCTATACTTACATCCCACTTGTGTATCGCTCTCAGCTTGTTCTTGTGGTGTGCAGTAATCAGTATTCTTCACCATATGTGGCACCTTGGCTCTGAACCTACTGACACTGGGGAAAAGAGTCACAACAGATTGATAAATTGGATGTGCTTTAATATGAGCCCAAAACTGAAATGTGAGAAATCAAACAAAACCTCTGGTGCCACAATCCCTCTCCACACAGACCACACCACCAACAGAAACGCAACTTAATTTCCTGATATTTAGATTAGCGAAATAATGAAGGTTTTTTTTTTCATTAAGTCTGTTGTGGTGATATTTGAGCATTTCATATTGGTTGTCAGGTAGACACACAGACAAAGAGGAGGACAGACTGAGTGCCCTCATTAAGTAGAAATGAAGTCACTTGGGATGTTTTCTTGGACACAGCTGCCCTCCGGTGGTTATTCTTAGAAATTCAATGTATGTTAGCAGTCATTCAAATTGAGTGTTTCATAACAATTCATGAAACATACTGACCTGATGAAGAAATCTGATTAAGAAATGTTACAGTATATTTAATACAGTACTTCTTACATTACAAGTTGTTGTAACAAAAGTTTTTGTTTGTTGTGTGGCTGGATTGAATCTGTCAATGTTCATGTGCTCAGTGTTTATGTACACTACTTGTTTTTAATAGACGTTTCAATACACCAACATGACATACCAGAAAATGTGTTCATAAAGTTTCACCTCGATCTACAATCTAAGGAATAAATATCCAGTGAATCATAACAGACAGACAGTACAAAACTGATACATACAAATAATATAGTAGATAATTGTGAGTTTACAACATGAGAGATATTGTATTCAAATCCCTGATAGAAAAATGTAACTTTCACATATTTTTACTTATTTCCTGCTGTTCTTATTGCTCATAAAATTATTGAAATGACCCGAAGAGCTTTTTGCACTTTTAACCCATTTGGAAAGTCATGTGGATTGAATCTTGACAATGTGCATCCATATAAATGTGAACAAAATGAGCATTATGTACGAATACTGTGGTTGCCAAAATCTGTTGCGTAACACTGAATTTGTTTTGGCTATGTCATGTCCCATCTCATTTAGCCATCATCAGATGTTTTAGCTAATGATGTAAAGTGATGATGGGAGGTCAAAATGATGGCAGACCTGCTTTTAATTTTCCTGTCCAGCAGTTCAGTGCGATCCTTGTGTTTTCCAAAATGTTTCCAGGGAACCAGGGAACCGGGGAACGAGTCTGGGCTCCTGGCTTCCAGCCCGATTCCAGAAGACTTTGGACTCTGGACAGCACTTTGTGCAGTGAAGCTTACGATCAGATGGATGTCAGTTAGTTCAAATAACTACACAAACACGAGTTACAGTGTTTTACGGATGCTTAAGCACAATTTTTGAAACTGTTAATTTGGTCATAACACTAAACACAATTCCCACAACGACACACACAGATAGCAAGAACACCTCAGATTGTTTGCAAAATGAAACACTTCATTCAAAACTATAAAATAATTTATAGAAACCCAATCTTACACACCATATTGTGCACACATGGTTCAACTGGTTAAATTCATTTTGAACCAGTTACTGCTATGTTCAATCTAAAACACTTTTAACATTTCTGCTTATCTAAGTCTAGTCTGGCCTTGATTTTTTTTTCCAGAGATATTGTTAAAAGTACATGAATATATTGACTAAACACAACACACAAGAGCTGTACTGCAATCTGATGTGTAAAATCAGTTAATACATCCATGCATTTCAAAAAGTTTGCACTGAAAATCCGATCAGGACACATTCTAAAATTTAAATAGAATAGAGTATACAAACACAAAACAATTGTTGAGGCAAAAAAAAAGTATGGATTCACAGTTTTTCTCGATTGCAAAGACACATTTCTTGAAATTATGCTCCATTTCCCAAAATCCTAAACACAAATGCATAACTGCACTCCCATCTGCACAAACTTCAAACTTTCATGTCAAAACCAATCTCTTCACTCAAAACCATATAATCTTACATCTAAACCAAACTTTGCCTACAGACATCACACAAAATCCATCAAATGCACAAACACACCACAAAACAGCCATTACACACTGGTGAGATCAATAAAAATAACACTACTGTCAAAACCTGTTACTGTAATGAATAATGGCGCTTGTGATTTTTCCCCAGAACAACTTCTTTACATGGTGCAGCAACTCAATATAAAGACACAAAATGTTCTCAAAAAAAGAAGTGACATCATCACTTACACACTATAACTAGGCCTAAAGATCCCAATGTGATAAAATTGGTTTAGATTACAAGGTTTTGAGTGAAGAGTTTGGTTTTGACATGAAAGTTTGAAGTTTGTGAAGATGAGTGTGCAGTTATGAAATGGAGCATAATTTCAACACAACTGAGAAAAACTGTAATATGGACCTTTTATAAAGACCTTTGTAAAACACCACACAATCACAATTAACGTTACAATAAGATACCAGAAGATACGCTCAGTCACTTTCTTGTGAAAATTAGACAAGACGATATCTGTCTGTTCAGTGTGAAGCTAGAGTCGGTGGCTGGTTAGCTAAGCTGGCTGTAGCTTCATATACAGTACCATACACACACTGTTGAACTGTTCCTTTAATGAATGTGCATTAAATTGCATTGTAAATAGCATTGCTTTCTTTTGTTCTCAACATAGAACACAATGCAATTCCTTATTCAATTGATAAAGCCACCATGTATATTAACTTAAAGCATTACATTTGCTATCAATTACAATAACAGGTTAAAGCATTTCATTCCGGTTTCAGAGCTGACTGCAGTACGAATCATGATGAAGGATGAATTCCTCATTTCTCCTCACACAAAGGTGACAGCTGCTCCCTAAATCTTTTGACATTGTTGATTGCATTGTGCTCATTTGCTTAGATAATTGGTTTTGGCCCGCTGATGCGCTGAATGTGATTAAATCTGCTGAGAAATTCAATGGTGAAGGGCGATACCTTAACTACACATTCAACCCCCAGTGCAGTGTAAACATGGTGTTCTCCTAGGCTAGGACCTCGGTTTGGTCACGTATCAACTCGTGTATCAAGTGTGACAATGACTTTGTGTTTAGTGCACAGCAAGAATGTACTAGGCTCGAATTATAACTCGTTTTTCTCCACATGGAGTTTGGCATATTCTTCTGTAACCTGTCATTGTTTGGGCTTCCTCCAGGTGCTTAAGTTTCCTCCCACAACCCAGAAACATGCACCATATCAAGCAATATGTTGTGATAGCATTGTAAGCCAGTGATCTGTCTAAGGTGTCTCTCTGCCTTTGACACAACAACAGAAAATGATCAGTACTGTGCAGATGCCAGTAATTTAGCTCCAGAAGGCTAAAGGATTGTTTGTCAAAGAGCTTGATGTACAAAACATCCTTCAAATGAACACACGTGAAAGCTTTATCAGCTAAAGCTTGTCCTTCATTCATCACTATTAAATATGACTACACATCACCTTGCTGTTACAGGAGCTCAACATAATATCTGACCCACCACTGGATGTCTTGCTGCGTGACCCTGGATGCAGCTCTCAGAGAAATTCTTTGGAAATGCAATCAATAGCATTCTTCACATTCAGTACACATTCCCTGCAACTCCCCTTTTCGCAGCATAATTCAGAGGATGAATATCAGACAAAAGGGCCTGTTACACAACAGTGGACCCCTGCAGAAAGGTCAGCCTGGCAGACAGCCAAAGCTGTTAAGATGTATATGCATACTGAGAGGACACGTTATGCACATGCTGTGTGAAGTATGTTGTGTGTGAAGTGGATATTTTCTAAGACAGGTTGAGTCAAGACCTTGATTAATGGTAAATTCAGCTCCAGATCTTGTAAGATGTCGACATTTCTGAGTCCATAGGCAAATAATCAGCTAATTGTATCTCAGATTCAACTGAACAATTAAAAAGAGACGTTTTGATCATTTGTATTGATAATGAATTGCAGATGGATCTTGAGCTTCCAGTGTCACTAAAAATTCAGATAAAATGTTAAATTTTTAACATGATATGAAGAGATATCATTGATAGATATCATTTTGTAAGATACAAGCTGACCTTACAAAACTCAGAGAAAGACAAAATGTGAATATCAATTAATATGAGGGTAATATCCGCTAATGATTGCATCATCAGTCAAAGTCAAAAGTCGGCTTTATTGTCAATTTCTTCACATGTCAAGGCATACAAAGGAATCGAGAAAACGTTTCTCACTATCCCACTGTGAAACAGATAAAGTGCACAGGCACAACAGATAAGACAGATATTTCCTAACACTAAAGAGTAAACATTGAAGTGCACAACAGATAAGACATTTACTAATAATATAAAAAGAAAAAGAAAAAATAGAATAGATAGACAGTAAGATAAAATAAGATTTTGGAGTCTGCTTTTGTATATGTAGGAAGTAGCAGCATAAGTTTCTGTATAGTTAAGTTGTGGTAGTGCAAAAAGGCAGTAATGGCAGTGCAAAAAAGGCAGTAATAGCAGCAAAAAGTTCTGTAAGATGTATAGAACTGATCAGAAATGTGGCATTGTTTTTCATGTTCACTGTTAGAGCAGTTTGTGTTGCCTTTGTCAGAGTTTAAAAATGTTTGAATCAATATTTGATGACAGTAATTGTTTGCTTATGTTGCCAAATCACTGTCAATCTAATCTAGTCAAACTACACCTACACAGTCCTGATGAAGCAGATTAGCTTCCATGGTAAAATACTAATTTAAGATGTTTTTAGAGGTGCAACGAATAGTCGATTAATTCATTAGCCAAATCAACAGAAATTTATTCAGCAACTATTTTGATAATCGAATAATCATTTGTCGTTTCCAAAAGAAATTGTGCTTTTATACATAAATAACATTTATAGGTTTTAGCCTCTGAAATGTGCTTATTTAATGCTCTTCTTTTTCATAGGTGATACTAAATTTAATGAACTGTGAACCGATATAACAGATATGTTGACTATTTACTGACATTTTATATGAAAAAATAATTGATTAATCAAAAAAATGATCGGCATATTAATTGATAATGAAAAAAATCATTAGTTGCAGCCTTATATCTTTATTCCAACTTTAATTGTTTCCAAAAATATTAATCATAAATCATAAATATTGAAGTCATAAATATTGAATGATATACAGACATACGTCTGGGGCTTTAAAGTTTCACCAATGTTATTGTCATCAATCATAAGATGGTATTTAGTGTTGAACAGGTGGAACTGGATAAATCTCGTTAATGTGAGTTTCAGTGATGAATTGCTGTTTTCAACCATAACAATGACTAAGTACATTTTTGTGATGCCACAATAAAAAACTAAAATATAATATTATATAGTAATATTATTATTATTTCAGATTGGAGAGGTAAAGTAACGGTGTCAATTATCTTTCATGTGATCCTCTGTATAAAACCACATCTAACGTGCTGTGGCAGTTATGGGGGGCGCACCCAGTCAACTTCCCATCACCCATGGTGTGATGAGTCACTCATCCTCATGTCTGATTTAATCTGCTGGCTCACGTGCGAAAAATCTGTCTCACTTCCCCTCCACGTGAACCGCTCATGTGGAGTGAAATGTTTTCCCAATCCAATCACCAATTTTATATTAGATCAAAACATTATCAGCTCTGCCCTCAAGACACAACTAGGTTCAATCAGGTTATTAAAAGCTCAAATGAGCACAAATTATCTCCTCATCTGCAGGATCATATTGGTTATGATACATTTAAATGCTGAACCCAAAAATAGCTTATTTCACAATGTAATTGTCTTTAGTTGGAATAATATTGTACATTTTAATTCTACTCAATCATCATATTAGTTGGAAAACCTTTTTATTAAACTCATTATGAACTAGATGGGCACTAAAAGCAACATGTAAAGCCACTCTTAGTGACATTTTGAAATCAGTCAGATGGAAAAACTACACATGCAAGAAAAATGTGGCATGAGTATGCAAAAGGCATTTATGTTCAACAGGTTTTTTGGCTTCCATGTACTATAGGTATTATGCAAAAGCACAAAAAAGCTCCAGTGAGATAAGCTATTAAATCCTAACGTGAAAAAGAACCAAGTGATACTGAACTTTGAACTTTCACTACTTCCACTGCTGGCGGGTGAATCATGGTTACTATGTGCACACACCGGGACATTATGTGGAAAGCTGTTGAGCTGTGGAGCACTGCGGGGGGTCTTTAATTCTTTGCAGGGGAGCTTTGGAAAGGCAAAAGGGCATACGCAAAGGATAGCTGGCATTTTTGAACAGTTAACACATTTCTTATTAAATCTGTTCAACGAAAAGGTTCATTGAGCACTGCAGTTTGTTTTGTTTGTTTTTTTATACAGTGCACACATTCCAGACCCCCCGTGTAAATCCTTTATTAGGAAACTGAAAGTCATTGTCAGGTTGAAAAAACCTTTAATGCCACAAGGTAAGCGTTGAGGTGTGAGCTTGGCTCAGTTGTAGTAGGTGCCATTAAGTTTTTGCTGTTTGCTGTATGACAAAATACTGAGTTTCCTTTTTCTACAACAGTGAGTGGAAAATAAGAGTGTAGCTGAGCTCTGTGAGGCCACTCTCATGCACAGCTGTGAGCTAAATGCTAAAATCATCTCACAATGAAATTTTAGTATGCTGATGTTTAGCTGGTATAATGTTCACAATGTAAACCATCTTTACTTTAACCTGCATGCTCATATTGGCTCATTAGCACTCAACCAAAAGTGCAGCTGAGGCTGATAGGTTTGTCATTATTTTGGCAGGTATTTGCTCATAAACCAAAGTATTGAACAAATTAATATTTTAATTATGGGATCACTAAGTGATTACAGTTAATCCTGAGTGGGATATGAATGAGTGTATTAAATTTCATTACAATCCATCCAGTTGTTGTTGAGACATTAACCTTAAAACCACAAAAGTGAACATCATGGTGACATTGAATGTCTGTACTAAATGTGTACCAGTAAATCAAGTGGATCAATCAATCAATCAATCAATCAATCAATCAATCAATCAATCAATCAATCAATCAATCAATCAATCAATCTATCTATCTATCTATCTATCTATCTATCTATCTATCTATCTATCTATCTATCTATCTATCTATCTATCTATCTATCTATCTATCTATCTATCTATCTTTATTTGTATAGCGCCAAATCACAACAAAGTCATCTCAAGGCACTTTACACATAGAGCAGGTTCTAAACCGTACTCTTCAGGTTTCAGTAGTGACACTGGATGAAAAGTCACTAGTCATTATGATTCATTCACAGATTGGACCAAAGTAGTGGACTGAACAACACTGATATCCCTAGAGTCATGCTGCTAAAAATGATTATGCCATTGACTATTTCCATAAAACCTGTAGGTAACATTGGCAGTAATTACAAAACCAAGCAATAAACCAAGCTAATCTGCGGTAACTGATTAGTCTGTTAACTTTGGCCTCTAAAACCTGCCATCATATTTACTGAACACAGAGAGAGACCACTATGCTATAGGGTGAGAGACCTATATCAGAAATAGCCATGGGCAGGTAAAGCTAAAGCTAAATTTACAGGTGTATTTTTTTAAAAACCATCAGTTTGTCTTTCCACATATATACAAAAGGAGCTAAATCAAATGATCAAATCAAGTCCTGCTAAAAAAGAAATTGGCTAAGTGTAACACTGTAGCATTACTGCTATATTAGCTTCTGACTCCAGTGGAAATTGCACTATTTTGAGGCTACCTTTAAATCATATCATATCCCATTCAACCAATTACATTGTTAAGTCATTTATTATAGCTGTATCTAGATACAAAGCAATAGTACAATCAGTTGATGAACACACGTAACACTGATTTTATTTGACCCCCATGAACTATCATTCATTAAAATACTGTTTACTTTAGCATACATTTTTAGCATGCACTGTGTCGTGACCATATGGCTGCTGTTTTATTGGAAAATTAAGAAGGACAGATGAACTGGAGTGCCACAATGCAAATGTCCAGACTTTCTTTAAATGGTCTTAGCAATTTTCCATGTACGTCTAACACTATCATACAGAATAGTTTATGTGCAGCACAGCAGTTTGAGTTTGATAAACTCACTGTTAGTTTCACCTGCTCTGTTTTATATCTGTATTTACAAGGTTTCTCTCAGACCTCTCGCTGACCTCCTAACCCATATATCCTGCATAAGCTGCTTACCCAGTAATGAAATAAGATGCTGCTTGTATTTAATAAGGTAACAGAAAATTGCATTGTGTTACTGCATTGATCAGTTATGTCTCTTGAAAACGTGCAGCCAGGCAGACAAGAGACAGCACTCATTGGAGGACTAAAAGCTGACCTGAAGCTATTGCTGCAGTACCTTCTCTGCAGACCTTCTTCTTTATGAGATATATATGTGTTGGACTGTAATGGCTATTTCTGTTGCTAGGAATTCATTTTCACATGTTTTTATTTATATTCAGATGTCTCTCAAGTTAAGTCAGTTGCTCAATCGGAGACTCCAGAAACATTTTCATGCTGTTTATATGACAGAAACACATGGAGATTGGTTGCACAGTTTACTTTCATGTAGGTTTAGTGTCATTGAAGCCACAACAGAGACACCCTGATTACCTACAGGCAGAGCTGGCACTTAAATCTCCACAACAAAATAACCAGCTGCCTTTTGATGATGCCATTATAGAAGCTCCGCTCAGAAACTTAAGAAAACATTTCCAGACTGTGTTAAAACAAATGGACTAATTAAAATGCCCAAACTATCAATGAAGACTGCTGGTGATCTCACAGATATATCTGGATTTGTTTTAAGGCCTCTTCTTTTTTCACTTTTCCATGTGTGTTGTGCTTTCTTGTCTACATACCTCACTCCTCTACAGAGAGAGCTGTGAGTTTGACTCGGAGCCCTCAGACAGGGTCCAGTGGTTAAGTTACTATTTGACAAAGTCTGAAATGTCAAGAGTCACAACTTTTGAGCGATAATGCCATACACACAGCATGGAACAGGAACAGCATCACAGTGACTGCCACATATTTTACTAAGTGAATGATTAATGATACCACATACAAAGTAGCTGGCAGGTCACAAGTATTTAAAAATCAGTCAAAACTTGACCTACTTTGTCCAGCAGTGATCACCAAAGATGAGAGTTGAAGGTGTAAAAACAATTTCCTGTAGTGACAAAATGCTATTTTTGTTGCAGCATGCTGATGCCAGGTTCAAACTCTGGTGTGACAATGGCACAGGGTAACCAGAGCAATGTAATGATATGAGGACTGGTTTCATGCTCTGGAGTTGCAAATATTGTTTCTGACCAAAGTGTCTATTTTTTTCTAACGAATAATAGAGGACAGTGTGCTGTGACATGAGGTGGTTTCAGGAACAAAAAACTAAAATAGTAGAGTTCAATCCAGTGATCTGGACAGCCTCTAAATTCTGACCCAATAAAGCATCCTCAGTCTGTTATAACAGGGTGTTTGTAATTGAACTGGGTTAAGCTTAGGGTTAGGCAACTGTGCTCTTATTTGCTTTTGCAGAGATATCTACTCTACAGAGATATCTACTCTACATCAAGTATAGAATGCTACTTACCGCACTCCTCTTTTTTCTTTTGTTTGCAATTACATTCAGCTCTCAAGGCCAGTCCTCCTCCATCACATCCACTTCATAAGACTGGACATTCCATGAGAGGCACAAGTGGCCTAGTTTCCAGAATCTGTTGTGTGGCATTAGACGCTTTATGGAGAGTCAATTTCCCAGATCTGGACTATTTGATGAACATTTGATTTGGCATAAAGTCTGTTCTAACAATTAATAGCCTCCACAAACCCTGATCACCAGCAAATCCATAATAATGTTATTCATAGTGTATTTAACTCCCAGAAAGCTTAGTATAATGAAAATGACCACTGATTCAACTTGCACTTTGTGTTCCTCTAAGGCGACAAGGATTTATCTACATATGTTTTTGGATTGTCTTCCAGTAGCCAGATTTTGGGGAATGACTGCATCGTCTTTCCAGGATTTTTGAGAATACTGTTCCCTACTCGCCCTTTGTATTTTTGTTATAGGATTTATCTAGCTTGAACTTTACACTGCCCAAAAAAAAAGCCCATCCAGCTGGGCTGACAGCAGTGAAAAACACTGGTGGCTTCCCGCTGGAAACCTCCCCGTACTCTTTCTCTTCATGAATTGAAGCATGAATTTGAACATATTTATATATAGAGCATATCTGGAGCTCTCAACTGCCCATACACATGGGGCCAAAAATCAATGACAGAACTGTGGAGTTCAATTTATGAAAAAAACCGAAAACACACACTCAACAATACACTCATGTCGGGATGGGTGGCCTGGATCCTGGGTGGGTGGGTGGGAGGGGAGCCGTGACAGGGAGGGTCTTGTTTCACTTTCTTTATTATTCTCATGTTGTTTACCCTTATCTTCTTTTCGGTGTCTGTTTTTTTTTTTTTGATGCTATATTGCTGTTTCTGATCATTAATATCAAAATCAATAAAAATTTGATTGCAAAACAAAAGTATAGAAAGCCAAATATCATTGCATTTAGTCTTCATTTCCTCATAGTCGTCATTTTCCTCATTCAGTGGATTGAAAAGCGGAAATTATGCTCCTCTTCTGAGGAATTAAGGGGAAAAAAAGTTTTTATCTCAAGATGAGAGATCTGGTTTGCATGTCTGAAGTACATGCATATATTTTTCTGTTGTAATGTTGTTTCTGTACTGTAAGCATCACTGTGGAAATACAATGACAGATAGTTTCAGCTCCAGTCAAGCTGAAGGCAGTTCTTGCAGGTGAAGCATCTTTGTCTGGCTGCTGTTTAGTCGGGCTACTGTTGTGAGGCGACCCCGAGGGGTCAGACACTGTGACAAGGACCTGCAGGGGCCAGACTGCCCCAGTCTTACTTTGTTAACCTGTGACTTGTTCCTGTCAGATTCCTCATACACAAGAACAGAAAAGGCGGGCCTGGCACCAGCTTACCTGCCATTTGGCCTCCCAAGCTGCAGCCTTAATGGACACAATGGACATCTTCCTGACACCAAACCAAAAAGGGTAGAGGAATGACATTTCTCTCCCTTAATGTTGGGGGTCAGGCCAAGTTTACTGGAGCATGCCATCAGCAAATTAGAGGATTTCTTTCATGGGAAATGGTCTCCTAGTTGCAGACTGGAATTCACAGAAAAGAGGATGTTTTAGTGTTGTTAAATATCTAAGGACACTCACAGAAAAGTGACAGTATTTGCATTCCAGCTCATGTTTTACAGGCAACATCTACTTTGTATACATTTATCATGTATGTATTTTAATTCTTTGAGCTTACTTTGTATATATAAATGAAATACACTAAATCTCATTCTGATTGCTGAGCAAATGTTCAGATATTAAAAAATAAATAAATAAATAAAAATGTAATAGCGTATTTAACGTGATAAAGAATGGAGTTTTTATTATTATTTTCTACCTGGTCTCTGATCTTGGACTAAACATCCAAAAAAAAGTTAAATCCAGCATGGGCTATTGTTAATCATCAGAGTTTAAATTAGGAAAGACAGGCTGAGGATGCAGATCCACTGGAAGTTTTCTGGCTGAGCCTCAGCAGGAGGATTTTCTCCCTGCTTGTGTCCACCAGAGACACAAAAACCATCACTCAGTCTAAAAATACTTCCACTAATAAGGAAGCTACTTGACCACTACACAAAATGTTTTTTAAGAGATATTACAAGGTCTTATGGCGTTAAGACTTTATTATGAGGTCTGAACATTGCAGTTTGAGATTAATATGTGATGTTAATGTGACCACTGATGTACAGCAGAATGATAATTAGTCAGGAGCCTTAATGATCTGAAACTCTCCCTTTTACGTGACTCCGTATGAAGGAGTCAGGAGCAAGAATCACATCAAACATTTTACCTTTACAATCAACACAACTAAAAAGCACTGATTTATACACATTTGATACTATATTTGAATCCTTGTCAACACACAAAAAAATATTTGGACAAAAACAGTGCATGACACATAATCAATAGATCAAACAAAAGTTCATAAATATAGACAGTAACAAGTTTACTCTCTGACAGGTCCCTTTACAGTGTTTAGACTTGAATAAATACAAATATGAATGTTTGACTTTCAAGGCATATTTGTCTTTTATTTTTAATTCAATTCAATAAAATCAGTCACAGGTTAATTATAATCAATGGCAGCAGGATTGAGCAGGATAATGTTGAATGAACTTTTGCCCATATTTCAATAATGTACCTTGTGGTTTGAAGAGCTTTTTTTCCAGTCTTGACACTTTATTATCTTTGGCGTATGCATCATACATAAAGGCACATTTCATTTGTGCCTAGCATGTCTTTCAATCCGAGGCCACAGCTGGTAAAACAGCAACTCATTTAACATGTCAAATGTCTGTAAAACGACTATTTAATGTGTTTTCATGAGTCAAAGGTAGCTTGCTTGAAGTGCAGCTATCATCTTGACACATCTGTAACCTCTTTGACACTGTTCTGTCGTTGTGTCTACTGAAGCTTAATGGCTTTAGATCTTCTCTGAAGTCTTTTCCACACTTTTTTCTGAAAAGCAGCTCCCATCTCTGCAGTGTCAGTGCCTCTGCAGTGGGAACGACTTCATATCTTTGGCACCACGACATGTGACTTCAGTAGAATACACATCTCTTATGTAGATTCAAAGTTAACTCCTTCCTCTTTTGTCATTGTCTTTCTAAAAAGAGTCTGTCCTTTTTCTGGCAAATACTGCAGACATGCTTTTCACTATCCCCTTGAACCCCAGAGGCCTCTTCGTGGTCACCTTAGCATCCTTCATCCTGCCCACCAGCCCGTGAAACACCATGAGCCCGCTGTGGTAGTTCTCGGCTGCTGACACCTCGTAGAAGTGACAGTCCGTGTTGAGAGCAAGGAGGCGGCCCTCCTCGCTCAGCACTGTCCGCCTGTGGTGCAAGTCCCTCTTGTTACCCACAATCACTATGGGTGCTTTGTCTGCGTTCAGGAAGTCTCTGGTGGACTTGATTATCTGAATAAGCCTGCTGACGGTGTTGAAACTGGCCCTGTCACAGATGCTGTAGACGAGAACGTAGCCGTCGGCCCACTGGACCTTCTTCTCCAAGTGTGACGTCTCCACAGACGAATCCTGCAAAATTAAACATTTCGGTTTATCTGCGGCAACAGTCAGAAGTGGAAAGTAACTATATGTACATTTACTCAAGTATCCATTTTATGGACACTTATTTTTACGACATTACATTAATGTAATAAATGTTATTAGTTAGTTTGCAGATTCAAGATTTTATATTCACAACTGTGATCATCTTCTACAATATGATACATAATTACAAATCAAAGTAAGCAGCAGTACAGTAAGTAGTTTAAAAAAACACTGCTACTTTTAACTGTGTTTTAAGTATCAATCATTTAAAAAGTATATATATATATATTAAAATGTAGGCCACATAAACACATGAACATAACATAATAAAATAGTATGAAAGGCACCATTCTGCATAATTTTACTGTTGATATTTTTAGTACATTTTGCTGATAATACATCTTAAACTTAGCTTATATAAAGTTGTGTGGTGCAGAATGTCAGACAGTATTTTTCAGTATGTCAGCAGAAGAAGAAAACTGCAGTATCAAGTCACTGTTAGTAACTGTCAGATAGTTATTCATGTCCTTACCTCAGAACAAGGTGAATCCCAAATATTAACAGTGATTTCCCTCCCATCTACCATAAAACTGTGACTGAAGATGGACTCTGCAAGACAAAAAAGTCATGAAAGTTGGATGAAGTTATAAAAAAGGCTGCTTTAAATCGAAGTGAAACAGGCACACTTACCAATATCTCCATACTCTCCAATGAATCTGCGAGTTAAGAGGCGCACAGTAAGCGCTGAAAAATAGAAAAGCAATTTTTAAAACACAGTGTGAAACACACATATATGACTGAATGTCTGCTTTATAGAGTTTTACCTGATTTTCCGACACTCTCTGTCCCCATTACAACAATGTTGGCATCCATTTTCAGTGAAACAGCTGTGTCGAGGCTCTCAGCTCCATGTGAGGCGGAGGAGGCTGCTGCTGTGGCGGCTGCCGGCTGAGAGGCGCCTGTTAAAGGGCAGCCCGGAGTGAGGGCGGGGTTAACAAATCATCCACGGAAACAACAACAACATCAGAAGCAGCAGCAATAACTTAATGAAGTCTTCCTCACGTGCTGTGGTGCAAACATCTGTAGGTTTGTGGCAGCCAAAAATAGAAAAAAACAACCCCCACCACCTTATAAAGTCAAACTTATTGTTTTTAATGTCATATGACATCATCATGGTATTATATAAATTATTATAAAGGACTAGCTTTCTCAGATTATTTTTTTCCTTCATACAGGGACTCGAAATGTGTTTTTTCACTCTTTTGTGTAATTATTGCTGTTGGCCAGGACAGTTTAGTATTGTATATTGTATATTGTATATTGTACGTTGTATATTGCATATTATATATTGTATATTGTGGAGAAATTGTAATCTTCATTATAGAGTCATAATCAAGAAGTTTGTTGCATTGGTAGAAATAATAAAAATGGGGACGTTGTACGTGTATTTACTGTTGTAAAGCAATATCATCATCACCAAACATTATTTACATAGCACGGTGGCAGTCGGTGAATTAAAATATTTGTCAGTCAAATTGGAAGTGTCAGCAGGTCTCGTTTGTGTTTTAAAGGGCCACTTCACTATTTTACACATGAGGATCCGTTCACTCAACATTTATAGGTAGCACTACTCATGCTTTATAAAGAAATAGGCATACGTCATCGGGGATGATCTTAGCTTTTGTTTTCTAACAGAAAGCCTGCTTTACAAAGTGAATAATGGGAATTGTAGGATTGAATGTTTTCGGACTATGACCTTTACTATGGTCTAGAAGTCAGAATGCCTCTAGTGCATTTCAGTCTTTCACAGGTATTGCAACTTCATGGAAGTGCAGCACTAAGTCTGTGGAGTCCCCTTTTAACTGGTGTTGAGGATACGTCTTTTGTTCACATCCCAGATTTATTCTGTTTAAAGAATTAAATGAGTATTGCACATAGTCTTTTCTATCAACGTCATATCCATGTCTTACATTGAGTGAAGCCTTTTCTTCTTGCTGCTGTGATGTTAATATCAGCCACAAGGGGGGAGTAGATTTCAGTAAATGTTTCCCACACTTTGTTTTGCTTCCTTGAGCCAGAAAAGGCAGATAAGATAGACTGACACCGATTGGCTAAATAAAAATCGTCTGTCAAATAATTGGCTGTTTGTAGGGCCAAACATTAACACCGCCTCTCAATGTGTGTGTGTGTGTGTGTGTGTGTGTGTGTGTGTGTGTGTGTGTGTGTGTGTGTGTGTGTGTGTGTGTGTGTGTGTGTGTGTGTGTGTGTGTGTGAAATTTATCTTTATCTTACCCAGCTCTATTTACTCCTTGGTGGGCTACAATTTCCTGCTTAATCTGATTTTTCCCAGTAACCTTGTTTCTTGTTTGCATGTAAGCATGCTGTAGTGCTGGAAAAGGCTAATGATACTGTGTATGAATCACACAAGAAGATCCAATCATTTAACCAGGTGTGACACAATTTGATTAAAACATGTTTTTTAAATGTACTTTTGATTTCTTGTTTTTGTCAAAGTCTTGTTGTAGTAAGATCAGCAACTGCACCACTTTTTTAAGCTGCAACAGTGAAACCAGATCACAGAACCCCCCCATATCATCTCTGATATAACTTCCTCTCTTATCTCTTGTAAATAAGATTATTTTGAGGCTGAGAGCTCTAAGAAGATATACAAATATGTTAGCTGTTTCTATCGTACATATGATGGTATTGCGTGCATAAATATTGCACATGGAATATTACATTTTAGGCAAAACTCAGCTCCCACTTATACTTCCTTTTAAAATTCATCCTCAGAGGTATTGTTTGAGAACAATGCAAACATCACAATGTTTAGCGCACCACAGGATAAATATGTTCATTACTTATTTAACATGTATATATGTTAGAAATGCCTGTGTTTGCAGTAATTGTGGCCTTTATGCTTGTTTAGTTAATGAATTAACGGTAATCCACATGGAAAATTGTGATTTCTTTATAACAGTGAAACCAATGTAACGTAAAAAGTGCTTCACGTGGTCTTTAAATGTCTCTATTTATCATTATGAGAGGTGTTGCATTGACTCATTAAAGATAGGAGATTAATAAGACTATAATGTATGGGAATACATTCATGAGAAGCATGAACCAATGGGTTATATAAACAAATGCATCATAAATAATATCATGTTCATGTTCATGCCGTTTTAACTGTAACTGTACACAACCCCAAAATTAAAACCTCATTAATTATTGTCTGTTCACAAATTAGAGTGTAAATGTTTTTTAGCAAGTCCTGACTCTTTAATTTGAATGAACCACTTCAAATTCAGACTTTCCCAGGCTTTCAGTCCATGACCTTCATCATCATGACACTTGTGTGTTAAATTCATCACCGATACCAGAGGCACATTCATTTTCCTGGCCAGAGAAGGTGCCCAATTCATGGACGAAAAAAGGAAAAACCTGCATTTTAAAAAACTGAAGAAACATATCAAATGCAGATTCTTCTGTGTGCCAGGGCTCACTGAATGGTTTGGTGAGTATGAAAATGATGTGATAAAAATGCAAAGGCCTTTAAAATCACCAGATCGCAGAAGATTTTGGACCAGCTTGTAAAACAACACTCTCCACCACCATCTCCATAAAATCAAATGATATAATATAAAGTTTAATCTTCAAAATATTCAGAGATGTCTGTGATTGTCTCTGATGCAGTATGTGCTTTTGTTATGTCTATCTATGTTTGTTTTTCTTTCTACCTGCTGTACTCAGGTCTTGCTTGCAAAATAGATCTTGATGTCAGTGAGATTACCTGATTAAATAAAGGTTGTCTAAATAACTGAGGGAATATCTTGTGTATAAATGGTGTTCCAGACTTGGCAAAGAGCACTAAAGCTGTTCTGGAGGCTTATGGTGGCCTGACGCCATACTAAGACACTTTGTATTGTGTTTTTCCTTTTTTTGTCACCAATCTGTATATGACAGTGGTGAGAAATACTTTGTCTGTTCCAAGGCAAAAAATTAAGGAGGAAATAATAAAGTAACAAATCAATATGCCACCAAACAGGGAAACTAATTCATTTAGGTTTTCTTACAGTGTTTCCAGAAGGAAAAGACACGTCATATATTTTCAATCAAACTGTGAATGCTTTGTGTCCCAACTGCTGCTTTTCTCTGCTATGAATTTTCTTTAAGTAAAAAGTTCAAACAAGTGTGATGAAGGTGCTCTTTGGTAAGAAACAGAAGTTCAAAACAGAAGAACGCCCCTGAAGCTCTCTTCTGGCAAAAACTTTAGAAGCATTTATTCAAATAGCTATTTCATGGTGAAATTCTTGAAAACTTAGACAATATGTTTCATGTTGAAAGCTGGGTTAAAGCATTCTTCAGGGTGTTGCCTTCAGCACACCGTTTCACCTTTTGTAGATACAGCATGACTGTAAACACCTGAACAGAAGCCAACAAACTCATAGGTGAAATATGCAAAGTATGACCACTAGATGGCTCTACAAAATATATAGATGGAAGAAAAGGATAATAGTACAGACAATAAGAACAAACAATAACAAATAATTAACAATATATACCCAATTATATCAGCATAATCATCTACATACATCAGAACAACTACAAAAAAGGACTGAAATAAATGTATTCATTTAGTCCTGCATATGTGTATTCATACTATATTTATTGCATACTGTGGCCTGCATTTGGTTTTATAAAAAATGTCCTCTCTGCAACAATAATTTCAGTATGATCACCACCCTGAATGTTCCTTTTGATGGTTTTTAGGCCTTCAACCATAAAGCTGCCTGGATTACTGTTATGCACATTTTAAAAGTGATGAGCCATAGGATAATCCACATTTTCTGATAACATACTAATGTCCATATTGTTATTGTTTTTTGTGTTGTTTTGTTTCTTTTTCTTTGAACCAAGACACCTATTTCCCCAAACAACCAAACCTTTCATGTTCCATAATTCATTCCTTCAGGGTTTTTTTTTTAAAGAGACATATATTTGGGGGTTTACTCATTTCAAAAGCAGAAGGTAACACTAAATGTATCAAGGTTAATACCAAACATATTTATTACTACATTAGAATCAAAAATTTCCAGAAGAAATTAGAGGAATAAAGACATGAAGCTATCCAACATTAAGTGGTACTGTCGTTATATATTTCCTCTACAAGGTCTTTTCATCCAAAGCTGTTTCACAAGAAGCTGCTTCCACTGTGTGTACTTATGCAAATAAATCTTCTTATGGACTTAACTTACACTCACTTATGTGTGCGATAATTCCACTTTTCCCTGTTTCAGGGGTGGGATAAGAAAACTATCCTCTCGATAAAAGACGTTGGATGGCAGGCCTTATTTAAATTTACACTCGATTTGCAATTCCATTTGAAATGTGCCACTTTAAATAGAGGGATAAAAACTGAACCAAGTGAAACAGTTTGCATGATGCTCGGCTTGTCAGAGATATGTACACATTAAATTTAAATTCATGTCCAGCTCATTTAAAAACTATTATGCAACATAAGTGTGGGGTTAAAAGATGTTGGCAAGGAAGGCTTATCCACATTCCACATGTTCAAAGTCTACAATGCTACAGACTGTGAGACGTTTTATACCTGTGAAATATTTTTCACCTCATTGAGAGGTTAGGCATAGCTGAAGTCCTCCTTATACACTGTATTGTACATCATAGTTTCCTGTCTACAGTATGATGAATTAATTTGAATGTGGCTGCATGTATTTACGCTTGTATTTACAGACATGCATCTGTGCAGTTTCTTGTCTTCACAAATGATTATTTCCTCCCTACAAGTCCCTGTTCATAGACACTAGTCCACACATATGTAAGATAAGGAGGTATACTCCATGAGAACTGTTTGTTGAACAGCTTCTGAAATCTTGAAACCCACTTCATGTCATGATTGACCAGCTGTGGTGGAGGTGAGAAAATAACCAGGGCTTTCATTTCTCTCTTTAGGTCTCTTTTATCGTTTATTAAACAATGAATTCTGGCACTTTTCATGAATACAACTGAATGCAACACAATCAATGCCTTGCAGGAGAGACAGTCTGAAAATGTGCACCGGGGCACAAAATTAGCACCAGCCACGAGCCAAATGATGATAAAATATGCAAGTGGCTGGCTCACCAGAAGAAAAAGAAAACAATGGTAATATATTCAATGAAAATGTAAACATTCACTAGACATTTGGCTGATGGACAAAAAAGTAGATTTTTTACACCCTGATGTGCACTCTTATATTAAAATAATATCTCATGTTCTCTCTCTGTATGACAACTGGCTGACAACAGCTACAGTCTTTTTATCTTTTCAACATGTTTAAACATGGTTGGACAAAAAACACAGAGCAAAGTAGTTGCCAGCATAACCTGGCTCTTAATGCTCAGTGCTTAATACTATTAAAGCAGTATTCATTTTTGCAGCTTCAGGGTAGCAGAACAAGCTTTAAACACAACACTGATGTATTAAAACCTTTTAAGATGATATATATAGTTGCCTAAATAAACATTCAGCAGACGCAGACCAGCATTAGCATTAATGTAGAGTTATGTTGAGAATGTAGATATTATATTCACTTGCTCTGTTTTGGTCACAACCGACTCCTGATAAAAATGTTCTGGCTCTTCAGCTTCTTAATGCTCCACTATGTTTACCATCAAGCTGCTTAGTTTGTCTCTCTGTCATTTGGTGCTGGACAGGTAGTTTTCAGTTG
The DNA here is from genome assembly GCF_963691925.1 of Scomber scombrus. NCBI lineage: Eukaryota > Metazoa > Chordata > Actinopteri > Scombriformes > Scombridae > Scomber > Scomber scombrus. The sequence continues at coordinate 17,897,989 of NC_084975.1, read as the reverse complement.
GTTATCGTAGTTTTTTTGTGCTTAAAACTGCAGCCTGCTGCAGCCAAATATGATCTCAATAAGAGCAGTGAGCGGAATAAAAACAGTATTGTTGCAGACCATAAAGCTAAAATAAAGATGCTGGGTCAGGTGATAATTCCCGGTTGGTTTATCACTCGTTTTGCATTATACACATTGATAATAACATAAATATTGACCAGTGTTGCTTTAAAGATGTGCAGTATTAGAACAGCAATACTAGACTGAAAGAACATTTTAGCCTGCCTTTTTTACAGTGAGCTTTGAAGTGAGATTGTTTATGTCACCAAAAGATGCAGAGGAGATTAGGTATCTATACTTAGAGAGATCAAGCATTTCACACCGAAGCAAAAAGATCATTTTCTTCATGACTGCTGATATCAGTTGGTTGCAGCTGATAAAACTGAAGGCATCCATCATCAGCAGCCACTTATCCACCGAAGCTCTCATTAGACAGCTGTGATACAGGACTGGAGAGGAGGGAAGACTAGGCCATTAGCATGTCATTTCCTAGACAGGAAGGAAGCTTTCAGACTAGCTCCATCAGAATTACCGGATGAGGAAAACAGATCAGTGTGCACCACCTTTTATATACAGAGACTGAAATAATTTCTTTTAAATCCAGCATGAATAAGGAGGAAATAATAAAATAATAAAAATAGTCCTAAATATTACTAACTTTTAGTACTTTACTAAGTTTCCTTGTTAAGTTATTAAACAACTATAACCCTTTTTCTGCCTTCTGATTATAAATATAACACTTTTGAGTTGTTGTTAAATTTTGTCCCCTATATCATACTGTATGAAAATTAGATTTATCAGCACACACAGTACTGACACTTTGCCATCGTCCTCCATGAGAAAAACATCTTTTCCAAGCTGCCGTCCCACTGCGGCTGATTCTTTAAGTGACCATATGTTCACATGTTGCTTTTAGTTTGGTTGCATTTGATGTGAAGAGCGATTGTGTGCTTACTGAGAAAAGTGCTGCCTGAATATTTCATGGTATAAATATGGTAAGTGGTTTTGGTCCCTGAAGGCTTTTTCAGAATTTCCCATAATGTCCTCTCCATCGCTCCCATGTTTCCTCTCCGTCTTTGCCCCCAAGCAGGTTGGAGAGTCACAGACTTTTCCTCACCTAAGCTACTTTTATTATAAATATAGAGAGAAAAGTGTGACATTCACTATTTAAACAGTGTTGTGTCTAAAAGCATGAAAGATTATAACGCTGATCATTTTTTGGGGGAAACGAGAAGTGGATCTTTTGCATCTTGGAGTTGATCATCTTCTTCTGGATCCAGACAGGAAACAAATGGATGCCTTAAACATTTCAGAGACAATTAATTTTTTTTATATCTTCAAATTTTGTTTGGATTTAAAACATCAGCAGTACAAACTGAGGGGACATTTAAGGAGCAACAACATCAGGGAAAATATCTTTTTAATTTTACTTTAGAAAAAACTACTAGACAATATTAATCAGTGTATCGGTATGAATATTTTCTCTTGCACACGCAGCAGTGGCTTCCTGTTTGTTTGCATACATTTGCTGTATGTAAATGGATTCCAGAAAGACTGAGGCAACAATACAAGTTCAAACATGTCAAACAAGACTGATATCATAAAGACAATTTCACTATTGTTGCCTCTGTTTTGAGCCAGAATTGCAAAAAAATATTATTAATAATTTCTAGTGAAGTCTGCCTAAAGTGCTTAAAATAAAATAAAAAACTGTGGTACTTAACTAATGAGATCTTCAGGTGATTATTAGAAAAAATGTTGCAAAGACAACATCAAAAGGCAGAAGTTTGTCATAAAATTATGAGAATGAGCTACACTGAGACTATGAATACCACTGAAGCCAGAAAAAGTCACATGAATATCTTGTGCTGCGCTGAGCAAAATTTGCAAGTGAATTATCTCTTCAGTTGCATGAAATCATCTTAACTCTGGACAGCCTCCAGTGACAGAGAGCCTTTTGGATGTGGTGCCCAATTAGTCAGCTTTTCAACGTGAATTATCAGCCCACCACATGCCAAACACTGACAATCAAAATGTCAGCGACTAAAATATCTTTCTTGCAAAAGAGAACTATGAAATCTGCTTAGTGAAAGGATGAAGCTTTCAAAACTGCTTTGCTGTTACAATGGACTATTTCACGCTTTAAGCGCACACTGCAGAGGTAGTGCTGGTTTGAGGCAGGCAAATCCCAACATGTGCATAACCCCACCCAGCGAAAACAAAGGTTTGCTTTAACTTCCCCTTTGAGTCCAGAGTGGCGACCTTTGATTTGTGAGTCTATCCTGCAAAGTTGCTAGTTGTAGCTGAGCAACAGCAAGAAGGCTTTAATTAGAGGGATTATATGCTTGTGGTAAATCATATTTCAAAAAAGGTCACATGACAAAACGTATACTTCTTGCAGTAAAAGCTATTTACCCTTCTTAAACTGCTGGTGGGGAGAGCTTTGTTTTCTTTGTTTCTGCTGCAGTTGTTTTGTACCATTTCATTCAAGAATGGGAAACTTTAAACAGAAAAGAAAACTTATGGAGATGTCCTCTAATCAGTTGCATCATGTTGCATCAGTATGTACAGTATAACCAGAAAAAGGACAGAAAAAAGTGTCACATGCAAATGTGTTGATTCTACACACAGCCAAATGTACAGTAGGTGCCACTCAAATGAGATATTATGATGAATGCAAACAGAATATTACTTTTTACATTAATTAAAGGATAGCGGTTGTGATGTGTTATTATGACAAGTCTTTGGTTTTTGACAGGAATCAAAGCTCTGATTGATACATTTACCAGGCCATTATAACATCTTGTATGAGCTTATTGCAGCTGTATTGGTATCAGCATATGTTGGAGGATAGGTAACAAAATAGTGCAGTACAAACATTCCTGTGCAATGTTTGTAGTGTCTTGATGAAGGTCTGAGGAGCAAAACATACACGACATGAGTGAATTCATTTCAAGTAATAGTTGTTAAGTAACATTGTGGATAATTTCTTTGTTCTTTTACAGTATTATTATTATTATTAGTAGTAGTAGTAGTAGTATTAGTATTAGTATTAGTATTGTTACCAATAGTTTATCCACTGGGAAGCACTAAAAAAGTTTATTTTTCTACTGTAATATTTGTTATTTGACTCTTTTTTTTTTTAAACTCTCAAATATCAAAAGTATAGTAACACCAACCCATAACAAGGCAACTGCCAGTTAACAAAAGTAGAGCTAGTAAAAACATAGCATTACTTTCTTTCAACAATATTAAAAACATGCTGACAGTGCACAAAGGTCTCCAAAGGGCAGATTAAATGAGTTTGGGCTCCATTGCAGCACACTGTAGTGAGAAGTGATCCAAAGGGATGTGTCTGATTCTTAAGATTAAATAAGGTTCATTCTTAAACTTCTTAAAATTAAATACACACTCAGTAATAATGCTTGTGGCGTGCTGTTTAACTACCTCTGAACTTTCGTGTTCAGATCTGGCTGCTAAACATGAGTCAACAAAATCCCAGTGCGGTCACTTCAGGTTCTACATATCAACGACATCACAACACCTCGACTTTCTCGCTTTGGGAACAAGACCATAATGTTTGCATATTGTTTTGACAGAGAATGGAGCATGGTTAGAAAAAAACAAACTGTGACTAGTCGAAGTTTGAATGAAACGTCCTTTCAATGGGTCCCTTAGGCTAGCCATTCTCTCTTGCTATTGTTTCCATCTCACCCAACTTGAAACCCAAAACTTTTTATGTGCGTTTTTTTTTCTCCCATGCTCTACTGGTCCACTGTGTTTCTTTGCTATCTCTTTGTGTAAGCCATCCAACTCGTCTGTCTGGTTTCAGCAGCCTTTTTTGCATTTCTTTCTCTGCATGAATGCAATCAAGTTACACCTCAAACTTTCTTTGCCATTCCCATGAAGCAATTAATATGGTCTCATGGAAATGTCAACAAATATGCTCTTGTACTTTTGAGGATGCCACCTAATCTGAGTGGAGTAACTTTTCCATGAAGCTTAGGTTTTTGCAACATCACATGATCCAGGAAAGATCTTTTGGATCAAAGCTGAGTGAACAACAGGCTCTTCATCTCCATGAGGCGTCTGGAAATAAGCAAACATTTCCCATGGCTTGATTTACCCTAGGGAGGAAAGTAGACCATGTTGCTTTATACGTGCTATGTTTGAAACCCTCTCCCCAGCAGCGCAGACAATATCGCTCTATTTTAAAACAGCACGCTGCCCTCTCTATTGATATTGGAGTAAAAATAGACAGCCACAGCATGAAATGGTTTAAAATGTAGAACAGACAGCAGCACTCTATATTTAGATGGGACACAATCACAAAAAGTGCCTTGTGACATTTTATAAACTCCCCAATCAAGCTGCAAATGCCATTTGACTGTCCTTACAATAATACAGTATTTATGTGCCCCGAAGATCTCTGCTGATGTCCGAGAAGAATACTGAGTTTGTCGGTTCTGGTCAGTCTATGTTACTGAAAGCAAATGGAGTATGACATTAGATATTGGTAGGCAAATGTGCACTGTTTGATTCTGACCCTTCAATTACTCTTTCTCTTGTCAGTGTTGTAGGAAATGAGGACTGAAAACTCTGATGTCTTACTGAGAGAATGATCAGTAATTGTTTAAAAGTCTGTAAAGTGCAACAATATGATCCAGTTGAAAGTAAATCAAACAAAACCCACAAAACACAGATGGCTCTTAATTACATGGCTCCATTCCAGTAGATGATAGCTTAACACTGTGTCTTTGTTGTTTTGCTTGGCACATTATGAAACCGGCAAAACCAACTGCTTAACTCACACTGTTATGAATGCGGACGAGTTACCTGAGGGAGACTTGACACTGCATGAAATATGTCGGGGGCTTTCCACTGACAATTTCTTGCAGTATATGTTGTGAGTTTTAGTGAGTACCGTCTTCTGCAGAGGCTGCTCCCTCAAGGTGAAATTCCAGCTGAGCAGTGCTGCATAGCTGGGTGATGGTGGAGCACCTAAAGCCAGACTGGCTAAACATGCAGTGGGACTTGTTGAAAACTGGTTTCAGTCAGAAACTGTTCAACATTGAGCCTTTTATTTGTGTTTTTGGCTAAACAAAAACAAGGGGTAAACTCGGTCAGTATAGTTATAAATGTTGTTTTCAGGTTACTGAACCATGACTGCAGCACTGAAGATATGAAACATTTAGTTAGGAAAAGGACAAGGTAAATTCCAGGATTAAAGGAACTGTTTGACAGTGTGGGATATGCATTTTCTCGCTTTGTTAGCGAGAGTTAGATGAGTAGGTTTGTACAAATACCTTCATATTTTTGTACATTAATATTTTTTCTTTATGTTAATACCTTAAAGTGCAATGCCAGATAAGTGCATGCTAGATGCCGGCTATAAATGACTCCCATTCAAGAAGCTTCAACTTCTATCTAGAAATACTCAGTCAGTATTTTCTTCAAACAATCATTGTGGGCTTTATTGCTAAATTAAGGCCCTCTAAAAAAGTTTATAAAAATTATTAAATGAATCATCTCATTAATAAGATTTGAAGACAGTAATTTTGATGTCTGTGGGTGTTGATTGCCAGCTGTGGTTGACAGTTGGCTCACCTGGACTATTGTTGCAATATTTGGGTAAGTGTAATGTTATTATGTGATGATGTTGTTGCATTAGCACAATTTAGCTAAAGTAGCAAATGTTAGCCCAAGTGTGCACAGCTTGGTGTTCCCAGTAAGCTAGCACTCCCTTCAGTTCCAGGTAACAAAGCGTGTTTCCAGAGTATGAAAGGCAACATCCTGCTCTCCTTATTTGGAAGCTGAGATTCCGGGCTTCTAACCTGCTCCAATGCAAACCAATGGATAATGTCACACCGCGCTATGTCAATCTTGATATGCAGTATGTGGCAGTGGTTCAACGTTTTTCACTTCTAGGACCCCTAAACTGACACAAATTAGACCACAGATGCCAATTTGAAAAGATTTTGTCCCAGGGTCCCCCATCTGATCAGATTTTTGCTTTTAGATGTTTTATTACTACAGAAACTGTATGAAACCCATTACCAAAATAGTCATGATTCCCCTTTTTTTTCTGGGGAGTCCCTGGATCCCTCTTAAAGCGATGGTTCAGCGTAATTTCGACCTAGCGTCATATGCACCATTACGTCTATCTGACCACCACCATCAAACTTCTTCAGTAGTACAAATAGGGTCTTTACTCATAAATCGATGCATTGGAAAGTTTGTAAGTACACCAGGAGTTTATTAAAAGAAAACACTTACCTGATGGCTTTTACTCTGCTGCTACTCCTAAAGCTGTAAACATCGTCGAAATCACTGAAATCCCGTGTGGTCGCGCGAGATCCCCGCACAGCACATCTAGAGATCTGTGCGGGGATCAGTGATCACGCAAGATTTCAACGATGTTTACAGCTTTAGCAGTAGTTTGATAACAATCCAGGCATTATTAGTGAGGTAATTTACGAGATACACTGGTGGGTCCGTTAGCACCTGTACTAAGCCATTCGGCTGATGGCTCTAACTCCACCAGTTTGCGACAAAATGAAAAAAAAAAAAAGCGAAGCGGGTGGTTAGATAGACGTCATGGTGCATATAAAAATTACGCCGAACCATCGCTTTAAGGTCTCCGGGCCAACTTTGAAAACCACTGATCCATTGTGAAGAGCTGAAGCCAGGAGGCAGTTAGATTAGCACAAATACCAGAAGCAAGGGGGGAAACAGCTTGTATGACTCTATCCAAACTTCAACAATACAGCTACTAGCATGTGTAGAGGTAACCAAAAATCTATAAATTATTTGTTTAATCCGTACACAAATTGTGTGTGAAAAAAGTGTGAAAACGACATGTTGAAGTTTTTCCTGGCAACTTCAAAGTGACAACAAAACTCCAGGAAGTCATTGTGCCTACTCCTGCCAAGAAAAATGTGTTTATGCTTTTGCTGTGATTAAACAAGCCTATTGTAACGTGTACATGTATAGCTGTAACGCTAAGAGTAGCATTGCTATAATAGCTATATGTTTATGTTAATACAAACACGGATGCATTCAGCTCCTCGTCATCTTGAAGGAACCTGGTTCCTATAAAATTCATAAGACTTAAAGTAAGTGGATTACAATGATTACACCAGAACCAGAATGAACACCAGGCAGTAACTTCATGAAGTAGCAGTTACCCAGAATGACCTTTTGTATTTTTTATAGTAAGTCACACATCTTATTTTTAATTAGGGTCTGTTGGTAAGTTCTCAATACAAGTAGAAAGTCCCTCTGCACAGTGCCTACTGCCCACATCCTCCCGGACCTGTTTCCATGACAACCACTGTGGCGTAAGACCAGGGCTGAAGATTTTTGGATGGATGCTGAGATCTTATGACAGATTAAATGAATACTGTGAAATGACTGCACAAGTCTACAGTATGAGGCCAGTCTTTTCTGCAGAGGCATCCTCAGTGACTGAATCAGCACTGCAGAGAGCCCCAGATGTTTTCCATGTTTGAATTTGTGTTTGATGTTTCAGTGGCGGCACACAGAGACAAAAACCAAGCCTGACAGCTTCAGGTAACAGACAGACAGGGAGAGACTTTAGGTGAAAGCCCCATGCGGGACCAAAAAGGCAGTGAACCATGAAAAAGCAGTTTTTGAACTGCAACAGTGTAAGAAAAATCCTGTTCATAAAAGAAAAGCCACACAGAAAAGATTAGATTTGTCTGAATCTCCACAGTTTCAATATGTTTTGTTCTATTGCTACAAACTTAACAAATATGTGAAAAATACTCGACATATACAGGACCCCAACATGTTAAACACTAATAAGTAAATTCATGTTAGTGAGGGCTTGGAGGTGACTGAAACTCTGTCAGGAAAACCTACCTGAAATTTGATTTGAATGCAATAAATCAAGTTCTTTCATTAATATCATATATCAATATATTGAAAGACTGGACATTTGTGTGATTTTCAGGGCTTTACGCTCACTGAAAGTACATGTTCTAGTTTATATTGTGTACAAGGTTACATCCTCACAGATGTTCCCTTGTATATTTTTGTGAAAGTGATGTTTTGGCATCAGATCTATGCTAATACAGGTGGAATCAGAGGTCTGTATGATGCCAATATACAGAATTTTCTGATCTAATGGTATTTGAACACAAACACAAACAACTTCCACTGATATACTCCATGATGGGTTTTCTACATGTGAAAAAGAAAGAAAAGTAAAATTAGATGTAAATGTGGAAGGCAAATGCATAGAGGGTATGATGAATATGTACAAAAAGTAATGTTTTTAAGTTTAACTTTTCTTTGGTTTGGTAAACATTGTAAAATAACAGGTAATGCAGCCATTTCTTTCTCAAAAGTTAAAACAGGAATAGTTACTGTACTGCTTTGAATTGTTTGTACTACTCCTCTGACTTCTCCCATTTCCCAGCATCTCCCAGCAGACAGGCAGGGCTTCTTTTCCACAGTCCACCCTTTTCCAAATCCTATAAATAGCAGCTGTTTCAGAGGGCAGAACAATACTCCGCAGGCTTTCCTATTCATACATTCCTGGCACCGGTCTGGGACGTCTCCCCGCCCATTACTACCTGACTCATGTCCCTGCACATTCACTGTATATAAACAGTGCTCCACACACACTTATGATCACACACACACACACACAAACACAGTAGCAAACAGTTTGACAGACACACACTTTTCTGCGTCATTTTTTAATCCTACTATTTTTAACTCAGAGACTGATCTGAATCAGACAGAGCTCAGAGCATTTTATCCCAATGGGAAGTTAATTTCCATGAGTGTTTTTTTCCATTAAATATGAGTTCATGGCACAAACACACATGTAGCAAACAATAGCTTTTATATTTATCTTAACACATTCAGAACATGATCTGAACAGCTGCAGTCATTAGTGACAGACAGTTATCAGACAGAAACAGACCATTTTAAAAAAAGACATCTGTCCCCTTTTCTCTGCTGCACTTATATTGTGACAGAGACAGAAAGTGAGAAAAATGAATTATTATAAAAAATATAAATAAATGTTCCTAAGTGGTCACTCGCAGTATTGCAGTGGAAAATCCCCCTGTGGCCTGATAAGCATTTCCCCATAGACCACCATAGAAAAAGGTCAGTAAAACTGTTGACCAGACCCCTCAAACTGCACACAGGTTCAATTATGACTCTTGCTACTTGCGTCATATATAAATCCAAGTAAAGCTCCTCAGGCCTCAAAACTCCTTTAAATGAAAGTCTGGGAAAGAAAAATCATAGTTTGGTTGAACGTGACTTTACTTAAGTCCACACAACCTGTGATGAAGGCTCAGATGTAGACACTGCTTCATTTTAAAGGGTTACAATCCAAAAAGGTTGGGACGCAGTGAGTTAAAATCAGTACACAAATCATTACTAAACACACACACAAGTATCTGTTGCAGCTGTGTAAGTTACAGGATCTGTAAACCACAAATCTTTGGTTGGTTTCAGACAATGATTTTGAAAGTAACATGTGGCCCAAACAGCTCTTCTTTATATTTACATTTCTCATAATGCTGTCCATTTAGGTTTCAATATTTACATACTTTTCTTAGTTTTTGCACTTCGGCACTGAGTGGGATTTCAACACTGTCACACACAGTTTGTTTGATACCAAACATGTCAGCTTGACAGTCTACAGTTTGATTTTCCCAGCAGGCTGAACCAACAGCACAACATGCAGAAGTGTAGGAAGACTTTTTGTGTGGGAGTGGGCGAGAGTGAGGGAGCGTCAACGATTGATGATTATTTTGCATGGGACAGCCGCCAAAACGCAGTCACAGACACACAGTCGTCATGCATTCATCATTTATGGTTTTCATTGTGAATCAGTTCATCTTTTGAACTCTGCCTCTGTTTTAGGGAAGTGCGACAGATTCAGTTTCAGGTTGTCTGGGTTTACTATAAAGGAGGATGAGTGTGTCAAATGGACCAATGGCATGTTGATTTTTATTCAAAACATGGTCACAAGTTCAAAGGTTAAATCCATGATTGACTCTATTGACACAAAAGTTTATTCTATCCTTTGTTTATAAGAATTAAAAACGTACGTTAGTAATGTATTCTGATGGTTTTTTGGTTCCCACCAACAACTGATATAAAAGAGAGAAAAGAGGCAAATTATCACATTGGAGGAGCTGAAAAAAGAGAAATGTTCAGTGTTTTTGGATGAAACATTACTTTTTAACAATCAATTAGCAGTCGTTGTTTATTTTTTCTGTTGATCGACTAATTGATTATTGAATTGCTTGTTTAAACTCTGATAACATTAATAGCATACAAACCACTCGCTTGACCTTGAGGTCTTTTGACCAGTGTGTAAATATTGTGCTCTGTTCAAAATCATATTTCACAGTCCACTGGTTACCAGCTCATCTGGTTGACCTTTACTCGGCTTATTGCTGCTGCTGCTGCTACAAAACTATGCAAACTACTGTAACACAAACAGCTGCGCAGCAAACCCTCACAGCCTTTACACATTTGTTTATTATCCTGTTTAGTTCGTTCCACCCCATCATCATCAAATTATGTGGTTACGTTGCATCATAGGTATTTCAATACCTCCTCCCAGACATGCTGACAACATAATCCAGTAATAAATGTTGGAAAATACTATGGAAACATCACAGCTCATAACGTTATCCTTACTTGAGCATTGTTAAACAGGAAGAGCTGCATCTATTTTGATAACAGATTAATGCCAAAACAAATTGTGACACATTTTTTCTTGCTGTATATTCAAAGTAAATGTAATAACTATAGGTTTTGGACTTTTGGTTAGACTAAAAAATGGTAGACCAATTGATTATTAATTGATAATGAAAATACTAATAAGTGGAAGCTTTAGTTAAAGTACTCTTTAACTGTATTTCAGGAAGTGTTAGAAGTTAACTGAACCATCATGTGTATGGATGACTGAGAAAATAATCAGCAGAATGATTAATCAATCTACTGAAGCAAAAAATCAATCAATCGTTCATATACACTTGGATGTCTGAGCATCACTATGAAGAAGGATGTGTGTGCAGTTTGACACTACAAGGCTGTTTTCACAGTCATCTGCTGAAAGTGGAAAATTTCTCTGAGCTCATTGGAAAAGCTTTTAAGGGGCGAGGCTATGAGTATGACATCACAACTAGCCAATCCTGTTAGAATATTCAATTTACACAAGTGTAAGTCACAAACAGATATATTAATACATGTCTGGAGAGGATCTTGGTTTACTGGTTCTGGCTTTAAAAATGTGAATATATTTCTGGTTCTGTTTTGTTTTGGGGTTTTTTTGTCACATATGACAGTAAAATTTATATTTCTGAGGTTGGTACTAATGTTTGGACAAAATAAGACATTTTTAAACATCATCATGGGCTATTGGAACATGTGATGAGCATTATTCTGTATTTGCTGACATTTTATGAACCAAAAGTTTAAACCTGAAGGGTCGAATTTTTACATGAACACACAGTGCTGATTAAGTGCAACACCACCAGATGAATCTCTCTGTATTTCACAGTACAGAGTTTTTAATCTGGTGTCAGGTTTAACATTCCCATGCTGGCCAGATGAATCCATATTGCTCATGTTTCATGGACAGAGCTGTGACCAACTTCCGGTTAGCTCTCTGTTAACTTGAATGGGGATAAATACTTGAAATACTGTGGGTCTTCTAGACTTTACAAATGTTATCAGAATGAATGGATCAAATTCTGATAGTGACACAAATCATTTTGTTGGGGTTGTGTAGCGTTCAAAGCAATTTATCCACCATTTTGCTGCTGCAACAGAGTAGACTGTGGCGGAGCCTATGATTTAAGCGTGTCAATGTTTTTGTTATTAATCTCACTGCCAGAAGGGGGAGACAAGAATCATGCACTCCAGCTTTAAACGATTAATTCATTTGATTAATATAATTTGAATTATTTGATTATGAAAATAATCTTAAAAGCCCTTAATAGACAATCCATGTACATTTATAGTGGGAAAATTATAGATCAGAAAATATTAGCAAGTCACCCCCCGAGAGAGAGAGAGAGAGATAGAGAGAGAGCCCCACAGCCCCACAGCCCCACAGGACTGCTGTAGTGATTTTTGGAAGTTGAGCAGACTGGCTGAGATGCTGCACAGCGCCTCTAGGGCCAGAGGAGCAGAGCAGAGAGAGGTGGGAGAGCAGCGCCAGAGAGCAGTCATTGTGCGTGAGGGACCATGACAGTCCGGATCAGCAAGAGTTAGGAGAGAAGATGAAGCCTGTGAGCGAAGTATTCACCTTCAGCCTCAACCCTCAAACCAACCCGCGACGGAAACATGCAATTTGACGCAGATTTGCTCGCCCGTGCTTCACTCGTGCCTTTCCAAACACCTTCAGGGAGTTCACACGTTTCTGCGCGTCGACGAGGAGCCAATGTTTAAGTGCAGACGACCCGGCAGTGGCTCCGCGGAGTTTGGATGTGTGTGTTTCGTAGCGTGTCAGATGTTAGAAGCCAAAAAATAATTGAATCGGGAAAAACAGCGACAAGGACCACCGCGGATGTAGTTTTCAGTGGGAAAGCTAAACGCTGTACCTGCCGGTGACTTCCTGCGGTCTTCCTCCTGTGTGTTTCGGAGCTTTTTTTCTTCTTCTCGCGGCGCCGTAGTTCAAGTGAGAGAGGATGCAGGTGAAGAAGACACGGGGCTCGGACCGGAGCAGCGGGGACATGCTGGAAGGAGACGGCCTCCGTAAAAACTCCTCATGCTTCTCAAATATAAAGGTGTTCTTGATAGCAGAATGCGCCCTCATGTTGGCACAGGGCACCGTCGGAGCTTACCTGGTGAGTGTAACGCAACCAGAGTCCATGCATGTGGGCTCACACAACCTGCACAACACCCAGATACTGTAGGTCATATTCACACTTGTGTTAACCGGTTCTTGGCTTTACATGTGGGGGTTTCGGCTGCTCTGCACGCCTTGGAATAAACAACGTGTAGCAGAGCAAACACATGAGATAGAAACCGGTCTTCTGTACCGTCACCTGCAGGACAGATTTCATGCTGCTAAACTGCTCCTTCTGTCAGTATTTACCAGTAGTTTAATAAATATCCTGCCGCACGTTTGCCATATGTCTAATTTATTTCACAATTACAAGACAGATTGAGCCCATTTTCAATCAATCATGCATCTGTTTGACCTTAAAGCTCAAGTTTGAATAGTGGTGGCACCAATAATAACACTCTTAAAATGTTTAGGGAGGCAGCAGTTGACTGTTTTTACCCAAAATGTCATTCAAGGTCAAGGTATCCCTTCCAAACCCTTCCCTCCTATTTCCTATTTCCCGTTTGACTCATTCTTTCACTTTTACTATGACTGCTGCTGATAAATCAGATGAGAGATGGTTAAGATTCTCAACATGTCTTCTCTACTGATAAAATCCACAAACGTACATTTTAATGAAGCTGTTGCAGTGAAAACACAGATAAAAAAGACTGAAAGCATGTAGGGACTTTTCTTAAGATTTTGAGGAACAAAACTGCCTGAAGTGCTCCAAAATATTCCTCAAAAGCATCCCAGAGGAGCTCCAGAGCCCGGGGGCAACCGCTGTGAACTTGTAGTTTCAACATTAGCAATGTTTATTCTCCGGGAATCACATTGTTTCTTCTAAGCTCAGTTGCAATTAATAGACTAAACTCAAAATGCCTTGGCCATATTTGGAGTGGAACATGTTATCTTCTCTGTTAGCGGACCTGCTGAGCATCAAGCATCCTGCAGTTTAGAGCAGTCAGTCACTGTATGATGATGATTTCCTATCATAAAGACCTTCTTCCTCTTTATTATTTATTTAGGGTATAAAAAAGCCATTATTGCAATTGTTCTGCTTTTCTTTTAAATGGCACATTAGTTTTGAACACCTGTTCAAACACAGTCAGTCAGTTTGAATAATAAACCTGGAGCTTCAGGTGATGTTCGGGATCATTTGCTTCGACAAACACATGAAGCTCTTTGTTCTCTTGTTCGTCAACACAGCAGAGGTAATTTACTGGAAGCTTAATTTACATTGCCAGGACATCAGGTACCTCCTTCCATGAAAATCTGGTGAACTGGTGTCGACCTACATGAGCCACTGTGGTGTCTCTGATTGGATGATGGGACTTAAGAGTGCTTGCTGGAAGTGGAGGGACAAAACTCAACTATCATGGCTCTCTTTCCTTTCTGTGAGCTGATTACAGTCCAAGACACTTAGCAACATGCTGGGCGTCCTGATTTAGCTGCGTGAACACGTCAAATACCACAGGAGTACACATTTTAGTTTATCATTGTTTCCTGTTTTAGTTTTCTTCCCCTTTGTTCTCATGAATTTATTTTGCCGTTTTTAAAGTCTTTGTATCTCCTTTTATGGTCGCTTGAGTGAATTAATGGCCTCTTTTTGATTTACATTTCTAATGTACATGTTAAGTCAATTAACTATTCTGTTCAGCAATTGTTGAAATGCTATAACAGAGATACATTTTTCATCTTAGCTGCAGAAATCATAACGAGAGACCAGTCATATCCTTTGTTAACATTAAAGATATAATTGTATAGTTATATAGCTATTTAGATAAAAAGTAGATTCTAGGGCTAAAATGATTAATAGATGGATTGACAGCAACTATTTAGATATTTCACATAAAAGGTCAAACACTCCCTGGCTCCAGCTTCTCACATGAAAAGATTTGCTGCTGTTTTTGTAGTAAAGTTGAGTTTTGTACTAATTGTTGCATGAAACAGGGAATTTGAAGATGCCACCTATGGCTCTGAGAAAGTTTACCAGGTATTTTCCACTGGTTTATAGATTAAATGGTCAGTGATGAAATTCATGGTGAGTTGCTGCACCAGTTGGGTAAGAACAAACCTGAAATACTTGAAGTTCATTTCACTGATCCATCATGTGTGGGCAGATCATTTGAAAAGGTCATCCAAGTTCTACACACCTTATACTTGTTGTTCAAGCTGCCTTGTTTAATCTCGTTAAAAATTACAAGAACAAGCATTTTTAGCAATCATGAATATTTTGGGGAGCTGATTTTTGAAATGATGTGCCAAAAGAGGCTGAACACTCCAGCATCTTGTCACCAGTGGTGCCTGACGCCTACATCTCAGCAGTTAATTCCAGCTGATTGTAATTGTAGGAGATAATGCTATGTATTAAACCCTGGTGTGTCTCTTTGCAACTTGTGCAGGCCCTCACGGTCTAAGCTCCATTGGTTGTAGTAACACCTCCCTGATTAGAACCAAATCCAATACTTCAGAGCTCGAGCTGCAAATTGTGGCTAACACCTGAACCTGAACCGCGTTCGTTTCAGTTGAGCAATCCTGTCTTATTCCGGTCGGGTGCACTGAATCAGCCGAATGTTTGAAGCCCAAACCGAACATCACTGTCATTTTTAAACTATGTTAAATCAAAGTATTAACAGTCATGTTGAAATAGTATTCATTTAGTCTTTTTTTTATTCATTTGTTTATGCTGAGATGTCAAATAATTCAGTTTTATTTCAGGTTTATGTAAACATAAGTCAAAAAATATAACACCTGGGTTATTTATTATTACCCTGAGTCCTTCCTCGTTAAGTAGTGCAGAGGTGTAGCCATTAACAGAGTACCTGACGTCAGGTACCTCTGACAAAGTGGTAAATGTTTACAAATCCAAAGTCAGAAGGTTGGTTTTATGGCTCAATAAATAGAAAATGTATTCAAAATCATCTCTACTGTATGTTAGGCACATTCACTCACGCATGAACTAAAAAAGATGAAAATGTGCAAACTATGCTCATTAACTCATAAAATAAGGATTAATGGTTTTAATGAGTAAGAGATATGTTGTATGGCCTTGGCTAACACTGTAGTCGTTGCTTCTCTTAGAAAGCAATAAAAACAACAAATTGTAATAACACAAAAATGTCTTATTCAGAGCAGTTAAAATAGCTTTTAGTTAACCTTCAGTCCACCTTCAGTTGGTTACATCTCATGAAACAGTAATGGAAATGCAAATGATTCTAAGTAGCCAAGGCTTCGGTTATAAACAGCCGCTGTGCCTTCACAAATAACCTTTTACCGTTTCAGCACTTTTCATGTCAGTCCTAAACCTTAATGTGCTGAAGTGAATGTCAGCGTTGAGCAGCTTTCTCTGCCTGCTGATAATACAGCCTCTGTCAATGCGACCTGGGGAAAAAAAAGTCTGCATTTTTTTCTGTGGAAGTTGGGATTCTTTGTGCTCCCGTAAGACTCGTCTGTCTGTGAGGTAATGGGATGTCACACAACTGGATGAGGTTTGTTTTGTTGCCATGCAACAGATTGAACATTTACACAGTTTGGGCTGCTATGCGTACAAAACGTGGCTCTGACCGCTGACCGATATGCAATCCACTCGTTTTTTCCTATGTAATTTATTCTGGTTTTAATGCTCCTGGAATTCTGCCTGTCTTAAGTCAGAACATGTTGAACCTGGAGATGAGAGCTTAACTCATCCAGAGTGTTTCCACTGCTGAACTGAAAGCTGTCAGTCACATCATTCGCTTGGGCCTTCTGTAATGGAATGGGATCTGATTGGATTGGCTTTGCTTTCTGCGTGGCACACTGTCCAGCTAAAGCTATAATGTCAACAGGTTGTTTGGGCTCGGCGGCAATTCTAAGAACCAGATGAGACGATGTTTGTGATCAGATCCCGACCGGGTGGGGCAAGCCAGCCATAAACGCAGCCTTTCCGGTGTATTCGCATTAGTGAGAAAGTCCTGCTCAAGGGGCAGAAATGTCATGACTCATTCTAAACTTTTCCATCCACTCCGCTTCAGTCGAGGACTCCGGCACAGACCGCTCCCAACAATCATCCTCCCTATGCTTTGATCTGTAGTGAAGGAGCCGCTGCAGTGGTGTTCACAGCAGCTGCAGCAACGACCTGCTGTCACTTCTGCTTCCTAAAAGTCACATGAGACAATGTTTTTTAAAAGTCTGACGACAAAATAAACGGGCTGAACAATGTTTGTTTTAGTCAACAGTGACACCTGCTCACCAGCTTGCCTACATTTGGTCTCAAAGGGGACAAAGTAAAGATAATGCACATAATGAGGGGTTAATAAGTGTTGGGATAGGATTTTAAAATTATATTTTCATACCTGGCATCGTAGGGACTGAAAGGTTACCTGTGTGTGTGTGTGTGTGTGTGTATGTGTGTAATGTTATAGAATAAAGTAAAAGCAAAAGTACATTTCAGATTTAGCAGCAGTTGCCGTATAAATAACATATTTGGAGACATCCTGGATAAACGGAACACACAGTGTGAACTGTCGCTGAGGTCAAATATAGGTGATTCATGCTGAATGCAACTGACAGTAGAAACCACTAAAAGAGTGTTGGTGTGCTCAGTACGTGATCTTTGACATGTATTTGCAAAATACTGAGTTTACAGGGTTTTATCTTTCAGCAGTAGCTCTTTTGTCTCAACTGCTCCAATCAGAAGTAATCATGTACATTAAATTGCCATAATTTAGCATTTGACGGATTAAAGAAATGTTCCAACAGTAAAACCACAAGTTGATTCATCCTGTGGTTAAGTCACTTTTGGAAACATTTCAGAAAAGGATGTTTGTGTTGAGTCTTTAACGGAGCCAGTGGGGAGTGGAAAATTGCAATGCCCTTTCAAAGACAGTTTGGGTCAGATCTTAAAATAGCTTGATAACTATATAAATGTGAGACTGTGGTTCACATGGCACAGAGAGATCATTCCCACAAGCGAACACGCCCATGCTTCACTTTACAGCACGTTCTTGATGCTGCGTATAATAAAGGTTTTACATTGAAATACTGTAATTAGCTGAACTTCATTGTGTGAAAATAAATCACTGACCTCTGAATTGCTGCATCACAACAAACAAGCCTGAACAGGGCTTAAACAACCATTTACTGCGTTTGCTTCAGCTGGAAGCTTCTGGTAGGCTCCAACACTTCTGTGGATGACAGCTGCTAAAATAGAGAGAAGGTTGTGGAAGTAAATGTTGCTGTGCCCAACTAATCAAAAACAGAGGCCTGTTGGCAGGGAGGAGCCACAGTGTGGAACATCTGAACAGCTTGTTATGCAGGATATTCCAATGGAAAGACACTGTTTAAAATGGCGTGACTGATGATGAAAACATGCATGACTAAAAGAATCAAATGTAGAAAAATGCTTATGATGCGTTGACGGGGAATCTTCCCTTTGAGTTGTTGACACTGGATTCCCACATCCTAGGTTTTGTATTTGTGCTACATATTTGGGTTTTCCACCGTGATTCCTATGACCCTGGTTTGATTTTGTCTCCTGCTGTTGTTTTCAGGTGAGTGTGCTGACAACCCTGGAGCGGCGGTTCAACCTGCAAAGTGCTGACGTAGGGGTGATAGCCAGCAGCTTTGAGATAGGCAACCTGGCGCTGATTCTCTTTGTCAGCTACTTTGGGGCCAAAGCACATCGGCCACGTCTGATTGGCTGCGGGGGTATCGTCATGGCGCTTGGCGCCCTTCTCTCAGCTCTCCCTGAGTTTCTAACAAATCAGTATGAAATAGGGGAAATGTGGAGGACTGATGTGGGTCGGGATGTGTGCTCCAACACCAGCAGCTGGGAAGCCCAGAATGCAGAGGACAAAGTTTGCGCCAACAA
Source organism: Scomber scombrus (assembly GCF_963691925.1). Lineage (NCBI taxonomy): Eukaryota > Metazoa > Chordata > Actinopteri > Scombriformes > Scombridae > Scomber > Scomber scombrus. Next base: position 17,879,264 of record NC_084975.1, on the reverse strand, counting down.
GGCCAACACCAACATGATGTACCTGCTGCTGATCGGAGCCCAGGTCCTGCTGGGGATCGGAGCCACGCCAGTGCAGCCTCTGGGGGTGTCCTACATCGATGATCATGTGAAGAAGAAAGACTCTTCACTCTATATAGGTGAGCAAGGTTTATAATGTTGAACAAACGAAAACATTTTAAAATGCAATTATCCCCTGTTGGAACAAAAAGATTGCCAAAGGCCATTGCTGGAGGCTGAATGCAGTGTCTGTTTAAGATAAGCAGTGTTAAAGGAAAAAGATGATTATCACACTGGATATTTAAAATCCATTTGTTGCAGCGCACTGATTTCCTAAGGCAACTAAAACTGGAATTGCAGAAACTCAACCACGAGGTGGAATATTTGCATAATTTGAGTCAACACAGTATGTATTTACCTTCTGCTGCACACCAGCTCCACATACTCTAAGCACAGACCTGTCCATGTAAGTTGCCAGGTGAGCAGATCTCGAAGCTTTTTAATCTCCATTAGGCAGATTTCAGTGGCGTGGAGGAGGGTTAAATGTCTCTGCTTCCCTCACTCCTCTCTCAAAAGCAAGATGCTGCTGATGTGGCTCTTCAAGGTTTAAAGGTGCATTCAAAGTGCTTTCTGCGCAAAATTCTGAATACACATTGGCTGTTTAGGGATATGTATTTGCTATGATGTGTATTTTTTCTACTTTGGTGTGTAGAAGCGTAAAATGCTGTGGATGCTATGCCGTAGCTTTTTCTGCGAATCAGTATCATATAATTCAGATTTTACAGTGAGCACTACCCAGTGAATACGTGACTTGTAAAATTAGTTTTCTGTTTTAAATTAGATGGCAATAGGCGCAAAGTTACCTCAGCCACAAATCCATATAATAGTGAGTTTCCTTGTTTTGACTGGGACCTGCCTGTAATTTGTTGTCCAAGCTGCCACATCAGCCTTTGATGGAGTAGATGAGATATGTCTGCATAGTGTGAGCTGTTTGTTATCAGCATGGAGCAGAGACAATGACTGCCTGAATGGAAGATGAGTTCAGGCTGGCACACACCCTTTACTGAAACATTCGCACAGCAGCGAGCTGTGTGGCTGCCTTTTGTCACTCAAATACAGATGTGACCTGCGAACAAAGGCAGCTGTATGCTCTGTAATCTCCAGCCTAAAGCTGATTTTCTTAATTGCCATTCGTCGTGTTTATTTGTTCTGAACATGAGCTGTTATACAAAAAAAAGCACCTCAGGCTTTGTGTGAAACAATAAAGACCCTGAAAAAGTACCTTTTAAAAAGGCTTTGACATCTTGGCACCAACACAGTGGCTTGTTCGCAGTTTACGGTGGGAAGTGGACCGGGAGTGATTGAAGTTTGGCAGGCGTTTGGCTCTGTCCTCCTCTGATAAGCTTCAAGGAGAGTTGGAGGAAAAACAAGCGGTGAGCAGCAAGGAACAATGTGGTATTGAGTTGTGCTCAGCTGATCGTCCTAATCCTTCCGCTGCAGGCATGTCATGTGCCACCAGCTGCATGAATGGAGTAGATTGTCTGAAATTCTGTGAGATTTCCTTTCACATACTGATAATGCATTTGGATTATTCATCAGTTTACATGAACAAATTCACATTGTTGGAGCAGTGACGCAAAGTTGTGTTTTTGAAACACTTTTCGTTTGCAAATATTTGCTTATATTCTGTAGTTTTTGCATATTTTCTGTAAGCTCAGTATTTGCTTTAGTCTCTTCTTCAATTTTGTTTATTCATGACAAAGAAAACTGTGAATAAATCCCATATTATCATGTGGACATCATAAGAATACCTGATTTAGCTCAAATGTAGCTTTGTTATGGGATTCTCAAGCCATGAAAGCAAAAATGTTGTTTTGACTTTGCAGAGGTGTTTGGCATGGAATTTAGGAGTGGTTTGAAAAAGCAGAGAGGAAAACACCTGTAGAATCTGAAACAGCTGCAGACAGATGTGTAACATCTGACATGTAAAATAAAACTTCCCCTGCTACCATTGTGCTCTGTAACACTCTCACACTGCCAGATTACAAGTGTGTATCTACTGTACGTGCTGTTTGGCATGTACACTCTTTCACAGCTTAGAGTGTTGAGGCTTTTTCACACACTGAGAGACGGGAGACAGGGTTTGGAGCAAAGCACACACTTCACTGTAATTCTGTGATGTAATTCTTTGATTATATAATATGACATAATTTCAGCTTCATCACAAGGTGGAAAACATCATGATTAGCCCTGTTTAATGACACATGACACCAAGTGTGATTCAAGCTACTTTTTTTCCACCAACCATTAAAACTGTTGCTCACTGCTGTTGTCAAAGCACATTTTCACCCCAGTGGTGTGTTATTGTTAAAATTAGAGTCTGAGCTAAATAGCCAGGTGAAAAGACTTAAACAGAGGCAGGTCGCGCCTTGTCAAAGACTGGCGGTGCAGGCAGAGCAGAGCAGGGAGGCCTGGAGAAGAGCCATAATTACAGAGTGAGGCAGGAATGCCAACCAGCCAGCCATGAGGTGGGTCTGAGTGGGCCGGGACGCACATGCATACCACATAGGCCTGTGAAAAACAACTCCTCCAGAGGCTCCGACCGCCTGCGTTTACTATGCATACTGCAGCAGACATGGCTTACTTCTGTTTAAACAACAGTAAAACACACTCAAGCAAAGTCTGCAGTGACTCTGCCTCCCGAGACGTTTTTGGCTGCTGTTTGCTGTCATTGTCGAGATTTTTTGTTGGGGGCGGGGGCTTGTATTGTTAAGTGCTACAAGTTCTTCTTAAAAGGAAGTACTTCTCAAGGAACCGGCTTGAATGCCTCTGCCATCAGCCTGTAAAAGAAAAACGCCGCATGTATTTGGGATCATGTTGTTTGGGTTTCTTTCCCTGAGTCTGGATGTAGGCACTCGTCTCTGGCCAAAGGAAATAAATATGATTGGACAGATTGCGTCAACAGGATCTCCATTCCCACTGCTCTATGACCTTTCACTATCCACTGCTAATTCGGGCTCTTCCCACAGGACCCCCAATTGCAAAAATATACTATACAGGACACACAGAGAGGGCTTTAGAGCTAACGTCATGTTGTACAGCACAGACTCCACCCAGCTGCCTCTGCAGGTTTCCAGAAGCTTTTAAACAGCCTGGGATTTCTTCATTAAACTATAATGTACAGTGTGTAGTGCCTGGCGTATTCACATGTAAGGGGACTAAAAAGGATGACTTTAATTAATTCATCAATGTCATAATTTTTATGTAAAATCCCAAAGATATGGACATGTGGACATCGCTTGTTGCATAATAACTATAAGATATGTATGATCAGATTTAAAAGTGCTGATGGAGAAGAAACTTGAAGTTCAATTTCTCAAAAGTGCTTCTTCAGCTGGCAGAAGTCTTTCTGAAGCTGTTGTAAAAGGTGTAGGGTCCAACTGAAATTAACTCCCTGAATTACATTTCTTGTGCTCACTTTTGAGGAAAAAGTCTTAATGCTGCATTTGGGACGTCCTACTTGAGAAGGTATCATGGAACAGCTCTTGCAGTCGGAGTGCCGACTGGGAAATGCCCACAGAGGTTTGAATGGTGTTAAGTGAATAGTGAATACATAATGAATGACTATCAGAAATGTGATGATTGTGGTATTTGGTGGGCTATTATTATTCTGAATACATTGACATAAAATATTATGTGTGACAACCTTATCAATTGTTTATCCTCCTCTGTTGCATTAATGTTACCAACTGGCTCTGCTGACGTCACGGATATACACTGCCAGCCAGTTTCTCACAGTCAGCCATGTTAAGTGTTTGCATTTGACGCCTTGAGAAGTGTAACGCTCCAACTTGCATGGAAAGCGGTTGTTGTTTGCTAACATTTGTTTATTAGCAGTAAACACAGAGTACAGTTGTGGCTGATGGGAATGTCACAAGTTTTGCAGGTATTTGGTCATAAACCAAAGTCCAAGATCTGCTGGTGGCACTAGAATAAAAGTCAAGGTGTCAACAAAGTCATCAGGATTCTTCTTGTTGGCTTCATGAATGTTTGAAAAGTTCTGATGCTAGTCCATCAAATAGATGTTTTAGATATTTCAGTCTGGACGAAGTGGTTTACTGACCAACCCACATGACCAGAGCCATGCAACCTAACACCCACAACCTGAAATTTACATTATATATTTATTGGTTTCATGATAGCGCCCCCTGTCTGTGCTTTTGGCATGCAGCTGATTGTCCGCCTTCAGTAAACATCTTTGCTTATTAAATTAGTTTGTTTTCTGTCTCCTGGCTGACGGGTAAACAACAGCCATTTACACAAAGAGCACTGGCTTTAAAAAAACAACCCTAGTGTCTCCTCCTCATATAAAAACAGGCGTCATCTTGTTTGCATGCTGTCTAATTTGTTATTGTTTGAATAGCTTAAAGACATACCTGCTAATGGCAAGATTGGTCCATTTTTCAGATCATCTTAGAGGCCTGAAGACTGAAGTAGCATCACTTATACATATACACGGATATCTCTTCATTTTATTAATGAATAAATATTAAAAGTGCATCATAGAATCACATTGACATGATTTTTGATAGCAATAAGGGATTACTAAATGTGATTTGTGTTGCGTTTATGGCTCCATGCACCACTGACGGACACCAGTCAGAGCATCCATCAGAGAATGAAGTGCCTTTGAGTTTTGCTGATGAACACAAGCCTGCTGTAGCATGCTCTCTTTCTCTTTCTTTCTCTTGCTTGCTCATACATAGAGCCAAACTACCAAACTAGGAATGACAAACTGGCGACCAGCTGTGGAGAAACACAAAGGTCCTTTTTTTCCCGCTCTGCCCTGAGACAAGATAACTGCCTCTACCTGGAGAGTAAAAGTCTAAAAAATGTGCCTTTTCTATCTGTGTATTTTGTTGCCAACCATTGGTTTGTATTTCATTTCCAGACCTCAGCACTGTCTTTATCCACAGCTACTGTGTATTTCTTCAAATCTACAGATTCTAGCAATTTTCTAATGACATATTTCACCACTTTGTGTTCACTTCAGCTCTGCATGGATACATTTAGCTTCAGGTTTGTTAGGAAAACCGGTGGCAGTAGTTGCAGTGACAAAGGTCTCAGAGGGATCCTCGAGAGACTTGTCAACATTCCTGCTAAAATGCTCTGACTCCAAACAGTTGCTGCAGTAGGGTGTTTATATAAGCTACTTAAATTCGGCGTACGTTAATGTCATCTTGAAGGATTAGATTCTAAATGGGTTTTTCCGTCCCTGCCATAAGCTGCATGCTGAGTTTGCCTAGCAACACCAGTTTGTTTTATCTCAAGATGATAAACGGCGTTGCAGTAAATGTTCATCAGGCAGCTGCTGCTCCTCTGCACTGCTGTGATGAACTATGTGGGTTTGTCTTACCACCATGTGTGGCAGGAGGCTCAGCAGTCTGCTGTACTACGTGCTAAATGACCCAGAATCGCTTACATTACCCTGCAGGCCCGACACCGTGGCTGCACCCTGCTCAGTTACCTCAGGCTGGCCCTGGAGGGTAGCGAGGGCAGTGAACATGAGATTATCCAACTGGTCAACAACATGCTGCTGCTGCCTCAAAGCTAATCAGCAATTATCCCCAAATACTCTGACTATCACATCATGTAAAGCAGTCAGAAAGGAACTGAGCCAACATAAGCAGAGCGAATGTTTAGCATTTCACAGTGCTCCCTCTTTGGTGTAAATGGGAAGTCATAGAGATTGATTAGTGACTACCCCAAATGATAGTTTCATTAAGTTTGAGCAGAGGGAGTTATTTGATTTTTTTTAGTCTGCTGTCCTTCTTTGAATCTAATAAGGTCATTTCTCAATCAACACAGTACTAGCTGTTTGGAGATTGACAAGAGCTGACTGATGAGTGGTTGTTTATGTGTGGATATGATATGACTTGGATAGGCGAGTGTGCAAATCTAAGATAGTGTGAAATGGACTCAGATGGGTGTGGACTTAAGGTTGATTTTAACACCCTCAGATTTCTGCTGTCATGTCACACTATGTAATAGCCTCGTTAGGACTCGTCATCTGAAGTGAATCACCTCGCTGTCAATCTGCTGCTTTTGTGGGATAGTATAGTAGCAGCGCTGTAATGACACCACTCCATGTTTTGATGTGGAGTGTCTACAGTCTGTCCAGTGCTGTTTGTTGGATATCTGGATGGTCGGATTGTACATAAACACTTGATAGTTTCACTAAATCTCCATTTATTAATTATTTTGTTTTTGACCTCTTACATACCAGATAGACCTTTCCAAATTATTTTCTTAAATGTTTTCTGAAGTAAAGATACAGTAGATAAAGCACTTTGTTTTATAGGATTATATCTTAACATATAAAGGATCTTTTCAGTTCTGACCTCCCCAAGAAAAACAGTTTCAGCTAATACACTAGAGCATATTTTTACGTTTAAGTGACAATTATGGAATTATGACCTCTATGATTATGTTTTTGGGAGCAAATGAGGAGTTCGGGTTTGATGGAGTACCAACAAAATGTCGGACTTTAACTTGGAAAACCTTTGTTCATTTCCGTTTTCCTACCAACAGGGAACATTGGTTTCTTGTAACAATGACCGAACATTAACCAAGTGGTTATTATAATAACCATAATGTCAAAGGTCTTAAAGTAACCAAAGGTTAGGTAAACTTAACCAAGTAGTTTTTGTGCCTTAACCAAAGTGGTGTCAGATCAGAAAACTGTTTATTTTTTAAACAGTGGTTTGTAACCGTTTTGGAGGGAATAAAGAAAAAGATGTCGCCCTGTGGAAAGTGGCATCCTGTCAGAAAACATCTGTGTTCTTTGAGAGTTGATGGACAAGCGACCTGTTTTGTTTTTGTCTTTCATATGGATTTGAACAGTGTTTGTCAGCCCAACACAAATGTTTTATGATGGATCCTTGTTGCTGTGGTGTGGAGATGATTCAGCCTTGGTGGTTTTAGCAATGACAATGATGAATCTCATTTATATATGACACTTTCTTACAGTTACTGTGTTTAAAAGCAGTCACAGCAAAAAGAAAAAATAAGATAACTGCAAAACAAGATAAGATAAAGGTAAATTATACTCTAGGAAAAGCTTTCCTCATACCTGATCCTACTATGCAGTTAAATGTGACAAACATCAATTGGTGCTGAAACGATAAATCAATCAGCTGACAACAATTAATTTTTCTATGAAGCAAAAATGTGGTTTTATTTAGCTGGTTCCAGTTTTCCAAATGTGAGAATTGACTGCTTTTCTCTGTTTTAGATTTGATTAGGTTCAGCTTTAGTGTCATTGCAGAGTACTGAAACAATGAAATGCAGTTAAGCATCTAACCGAGAAATGCAAAAGAAGCAGTAAAGTGCAGTGTATAATACATAAATGGAATATACAGGAACGGTATGAATATGCTAAATACAGTATGAACAGAATGAACGGAGTGATATGAATATGCTTAAATGTATTCATTGTGAATGCTAGTATTATCAGCTGGAGGTATAATAAGAATATGATGTTGACACTATAGATCAGATATAAACGCTGTAGACAATAGTATAAATATGAATGTGCTACAAAACATATAACCAGTATAAACAGTGGTGTGATATTAATTAATATAAATAAACTTTAGGTCGGTTATAAGCAATATAAATATGAACAATCTATGGGTCTGATATAAGCGGTACAGACAGCTGTATAAATATAAATAATATGTTGTATATCATTGTAAATCAATGGCCGGACAATACTAGAAATCAACTTGTTGATGGGCTCTTTTCACTATTTTAGGATATTTTATGTACCAAAAGATGAATCAAATTAATAAAAACAGTAATGAACAAATTCATTAATTATGATAACTCATTAGTTAATATGGGACATTTGTTCCAGATACTTTATTTATTCATATAATTACATTTTGTACAAATTGCTAAGCTATAGACGGTGTTACACATGTAGAAATGAATGAATGAAATGAATAATTCCCTCTGTGTCTGTTGCTGTCAAACTGAGGTGAAACCTGTAACAGCACCCTCCACTATTACTGTTTTAATAAACGAAGTTACACAGCTGGATGTTCACTGGTAAACACAGCAGAGTGAAACCTGTTAAAAACACAGCAGACTGTTGCTCACAAGGAGCCGGGAGCAGCTTTAAACATGCTGCTTCCTGTGAATTTGACCCTTGCACTGATGAACCTTTCATTCCTCAGCTGGGCCATCCAGGGAAATGAGAAAGTGTGAATTTGAAAGCCAGTAAAGCGCTGGATAACAGATGTGTTTATGAGACCCTCCGGCCTTCTCAGCAGCTCTAGCAGAACTGCATGCTGAAGCTTTGGGCTATTGCCATTAGCATGTTTTTTTCCCCCAAGTGCCTGAACTGTGCTCCATGTAGCATCCCGCTGCAGCATGGCCAGTATTTTGGCCTAAACATGCTCGTGTCACCTTCCCTCTCCGTCATGAATCCCTGCGACCTCAGTAAACCTCCACCACCACACAGCCGTCTCAAGGCAATCTAGGTCAGGCTCTGTCACTGCTGATTAAAAAGGGGATTTTTTTCGTCATCCATTGGGGGAGGAGCGTGGAGATAAGAGGTGGGAGGAGACAGATCATAAACACAGCAGCATCAGGAAGCTGTTGCCACAGAAACGGCTGGTTGTTAGGCTGTTTTTTACTATTGGATTGAGATGCTCAGTCCTGCCTCTGCTCCTGCTGTGGAGGATGCAGCTGTCACTCCACTCGGCCCGATCTTCAAACCATACACACAGGTCAAACATACAGAGGCTGCTGGATAGCTCAGGTCTTAGACTCACCGCACTCTTAACTGCTCATTTTTCAGAATTCAAGCAGCTGACCTTGAAAAAGGACTTTGCTCAGGAAATACAGATTCGCGCTGCGCTTGTGGCTTTGCCACAAATCCGGAGCCTCATTCATTGAGTGGTGTGTGCAAGTGGTTGCTCCATGGGCTCCTAGGATTACTCAGAAGCATGTTCAGCACTTAATCCCCATATCACTGATGGCAGAGAGTGAGGGATAACAGTGCCTAATTAAATGGACTCTGATCAATAGGTGGGCAGTTACTATAATTGACTGTTTTATTCTGCAGTCTATTTTTATGTATTTACTCAGTGGACAAACAAGTGAGTCGATCTGGCTTCACTCTGATCCCATCATGTTATGCTTCATTTAATAACAGATGAGTCAGAGGTTTTACCTGCTACATTGTACATGTAGAAATATTATGCTGTTCAAACATTTTTAAATAGTTTTTTTCACGTGTGGAGAGTTTAGTCTGAGGTTGGGTTTACGTTTATCTAGTTCCTAGATTCACTTTCACTCTTCCTCAGGTTAGGTGTTCAGCAGGCCTTTCCTTTTGAGCTGACCTTTGACCTTTGCCATAAACTGGAATCAAATCAACTGCAGCGGATTGATATCAATATCAAAATCATGCTGCTGTTGATGTGTTTTCTGCAAGCTGCTTTGACTTGTATAGCAAACAAACTGAGGGTAAAGTGCACCTCTAAAAGCTATCTCAGCTATGAGTTGAGGTGCTAAATGTGGTCCTCTTCATTCTTGATTATCTCTGCTAATAAAACCTGTCTTGTAAGCCACATGAACCTGCACACATTAATTCAATTGTTTGCATTGTGTGTCTTGCTGGCTTGGCTGTCAATCAAACGTGCACCAGGCCTCACACCCAGAGGCTTGAAAGCTAAAGCAGCATTTTAATGCTAATGCTACGTTTTATGCATAAGTCAATGAGATAAAGAGCTGGACGCAATACTTGAAGCAAGTGGTTATTTAAAAAAGGCCTGAAAAACATAAGAAGGCTGCACCTCTTATCTTAACATGTCAAACTTGTGTTGCTGTTTTTATTTTTAGGTGGTAACAGCAGGTTGTGGATAGTAAGTAGAGACTAATAGTCAACATTGCACTGACATAACAAATCAGTCAAACGGTGATAGTAGATCTCTACTCTATGATTAGTTTCCCAGATGTGGAAGGTGACCCCAAACACTTTTGATAGATTTTATAGGATTCAAATTTTGAATATTTGATTTGGAACAAAATTGATTGCCAGAAATATCCTCTGGATCTGTACTTCTTAGACAACTTTTTACTTCCTGAAACGGCTCCCACATCTGGTCTGCCTCATTGATTCTCCTCTTCCTCAGGATGCAGCACAATTACTGCTCCATTATAATTGGAGGCAGACATGGTGCTGTACAATCGGCTGTATATTGAATGCCTGCCTCTCACATGTTCCTGTAGAAAAGGGAGAAACAGGCTGTTGGCATCTCTGTCTTGATAATTAGGCCAAGCCACCTGCTGAAGAAGCTGTTACCAGCTGCTGTCAAAGAGTCCCAAACCTCTCTGTGCTTCTCGTCAATAGAGCGGCTGTGGCTCTCCAGTGGAGAGACGTACAGTAAGTGCTCTGGTCTTGTGCCCTTTCTCCTCCGTGCCTCCATCCTACCACCCCAACTACCCAACAATGGAATACTGTGTGTGGCTTCGTCTCGGCCCCAAGCAAACATCTGAAGCAGGATTACAAACAGATCACTGTAGCAGGCAGAACGACAGGGCTTTGCTCTGTTATATTAACTCCTACCCACCGTCTGTCTGTCCTTCTCTCTCTCTTTCTCTTTCTGTCTCCCACTGACCCGGTGCTCGCAGAGTTGGCAGCCTGGCCGAGTCTTCTGAGCTTCCAACATCACATCAATGCCATGTTTGAAAACGTGCCCAGTCTTTTTATGTAATCTTATGGCACAGAACGACCATCATTATTATTGTAACAGCAGCTGACGCTTGCATTACTGTAATTCTTTTTTTTTAAACGCTTGCAATGCACAGAGAAGACCGGGCAGTTGCAGGAACAGTAAATTAAACGCCGGCCATTATGATTAGGTGTGCAGTATGCAGTCTGGTTACTAACAATGGAGATCATCACTTTAATTAGGAGTGTGGATTTAAAGCCAAAAGACATGACATAAAAATGAGTGGACTTCAGCTCGAGCCAACCAATACTGACGCCATTTAGGTTAATGAGGGCTTTTACTGCTTCCTGGAATAGTTGGAGTGTGATGACACAAGGTTAATTGGACTCAAAGATTATGTTACAGCATGTCAGGTTAAAGTAGCCTAATGCCATAGACCTACAAGCTGATCACAGGCTGATGGAGCACAACACAAATACACACTACTGTTCATTACTACAGTACGAATTATCTGTCAAGAAAAACAACAAAATACATTGACATGTGACAACAAGGCATTAAACAAAAATTCCCTTTACATTTCTTCTCAGGACTGTTGATGCGCACAGATTGACACGTGTTTGATTGACAGCTCCTCTACTCTCCTGTTAGCTCCATTGCAGCTTTTAGATTGAGATAAACACACCACTGTTATTACATGAAGTCTGGTAGTATCATGTGCTAACCTCCGTAGTTCAGCCTACCTTAAACATAATCATCCAAATGAACTGAAAACACCTGTGTGAGTGTGTGCATGATGTGTAACAATAACCATGCCTTTTGATCGTGAATTAACAATTATTTTTTTGTCAATAAAATGTTAGATAATAGCAAAACATACATTTTGCAGCTTCTTAAAGCACAAAGTTATGTCTTAAATCTAAATAGTTTTGTTTGTATAAAAGCCAACATTCAAAGATTTTGAGTTTACTGTCATGAATGACACAGAAACAGCAACCGTTTAATATTTAATATTTTTGCTTAATAAATGGCAAAAACAATTATTAAGGTATCCAAATATTTGGCAACTAATTTTCGACAGATAGATTAATCGATTAATTGACTAATTATTGCAGCTCTAGTTTTAAAATTCCCTTTGACAATGTTGATGACCTAAAACACAGCACAGGCCAAATATCTAGTTTTTTAGCAGTCTAAATTTTATGTGGAAAACATCCTCATTGCTAATTTCTATCTTTTGGGTTCTTGTGGACTCTTGAGCTCTTCATGAAGTACAGCAGATGTAGTTTGAGCTCAGATAGTCGTGACAAGACATTTTACATGTTGTTGTTTTTATATTTTCAAAATGTATTTACATGTCAAGATGCTTTTTAAATAAATCACTCCTGTTTTTAAGTTAATTTATTTCACTTAAGCCTTTTAGTTGACTTGACTTGACCTTTTCTCTGTATTTATTATCTAATATTCATCCATGAGGAGACACACAGAGGATATGAACAGAGTGTGTTCTTTCCCCAAAGTTTAATATGATGGCTTCACTCTGTCTTATATAATGTAAGAGGGCAGGATGTGGATTTTTTTTTTTTTAAAGATTAAAATAGAATTTATTTCCATGACAGGACTTCACTGTTAGAGCTCTGCCATATACCTCACTCGGTAAAACCTTTTTCTTCTCCCTGTCCCGCTGTAGTGTGTCTTACTTAAGTGATTTTTCTCTTTATTGTCATCCAAAGAGTCATGGGATGTGGCAGCTTGGTTGTCGCAGCCCCTGAATTATAAAACAGGACAGAGATCTGTTGGGCACAGCAGATCCTCACTCACTCTTAGACATATAAAAGTTGGAATATAGGGAGCAAATATATAAAATGTGACGTTTTACTGTTATTATTAAACAAATGTATGTGGTTTTATTTCAGTGTGTTTGGATGTATTGAAGTTTGTTAGGTTTTTCCAATAATAAAACATATTACATTTTTAAGATTGTGGCATTCATACAGACTATACATGTACACACACACACACACACACACACACACACGTGTGTGTGTGTGTGTATGTGTGTGTAAAATAAGTAATAGTAAGTAATAATTGTATGCAAGCTCTGCATTAAATATTAGTTTAAGTTCAGAGGCTGCATGTACAGCAGGTTCAGTAAAAGTCACCTGATTGTCCTCTTGCTTTAAAATATCCTGCTATCAGCCATTTACACTCATATCAGCTCTTTGTTAAATAGACCTCTGATATGAAGAACTAAAGCCTTCAGTGAGGCCCAACGTTGACCTCCCATTTCAGGCCGCGACCTCTCGGAGGCTTAGATTGAGCCAGATCTTGGCTTAACGTGACAGGGTGTCGAGGGGAGGAAGAGAGCTGCTGAGAAGACCGGACGAAGCTCTGCAGTAACCCTACTGCTTATCCTCGAGGTTCAAAATGCTAATAGTTTTAAACATGTCCTTAAGCTGCACTTTTTATATTGGGGCCATATGGCATCAGTGAAACTGTTTTCTGCACCGGTTGCGAGTTGAAGTTAACTAGATGAGAAGAAGTCTTTTTGATTTGTAATAACAGCAAAAAGAAAAAAGGTGTGCAGGGAGCTGGTTTCAAATATGAGATGTTTTGACGTAAGCAGAAGTTAAAGCAGGATGATCCTGATGTAATGGCATTTGTATGTCATGTGTGTTGAGAGCCTACTTTAAGCTTTGGCATGTTATTTAGGTCATGGCTGTGTAGAGTCAACAGGGTTACTATAGGGTACAGCTGACTAACACTCCACCTCTGCTTTCATTCATTTCATGTATTCATTTAGAGCAGCAACAGTTTATAAGTTTATCAATAAGTCAATCCAGTGATAATTAACGGCATATATTTTGGTTTAGTCATACTTTCAAGCAAAAATGCCTGAATTTCTGTTTCTCAGAAGTGATGATTCGATGTCTTTCTTTGTCTTATATAATTTTAAAACTAAAGATCTTTGGAGTTTTCAACTGTTTGTTCAATAAAATAAGCAATTTAAATGTGTTACCTTGAGCTATGGGAAACTATCACAGGCATTTTTCACTGTTTTCTGACATTTTATAAATAAAATTGCAACTTCTGTGATTATTTTAATCATCAATTAATCTGCTGATTATTTTCTTTACCGGTTGGTTAATCATTTGGTCTGTAGAAAGTCAGAGCATAGCGAAAAATGTCTTGTCTTGTATTGTCTGACCAATTGTCCAAGACCCAAAAATAACCCAAAAGATGTAAAATTATGTATTGATTTCTGAAAAGTTACCCATTAAATATCTGTTGATTGACTAATTGATTAATCAACTAATTGACATTTTACTAAAACAGATTAATCAATAATCTGCAAATCCAATACTGAAAAAAAAGTGGCAGTTTATCATAATTAATAAAAATTACAGTTATACTTTTATTTGTGAGGTCTTTCTATAGAATAAGACTTCCTGCCTTCAGTATGAATAAGGTTTGTTTTGACAGCTGACGTTGACGTTGATACTAAAAGCCACTCAAGTGGGCCAAGGCTTCACTTCCTGGGGTGAAAGCTGCTGTCTAATGCTGTTAGCACTTACTTATGGATCACTTAAAATTTGGTAGCCATTAATCTACTCTGAACCTCAACAAAATAGACTTGACCTTAGAGGGGACTTTTGTGTGACTTTTACCTGTTTGTTATAAATCCTGTCTGCATGAGGGGAGCTGCGTTTACATAACAGCTATCTGCATAAACCCATGTCATACTCCGATCATGTCCGACACTTAATGTTTTTAAAAGTTTTCTCATTTGATCTCAGTAAGGAGATTTATTCGTCTAAATTGGCAAATTTTCCCTCAGCAAGTTTTTGTTGTTCACATGTTCAAGTCTGGGATGTCAGACAACTGTGACAAAGCCACTGAGCATTAGTGTCTGCAGGATTAGAGTGTTAGTACTATCAGTCAGAAGATGGAGGAGGCAGCGGTGCTTCAGATAGATATTCTTTGAGAAATGTAAGAGAGGAACTTTGTCAGTTCCCCTCAGAGTGCCTGAAGACAAATGACTTTGAGATTGTGATCAGTTGTGACAGCAAAAAAAAGTACAAAAAAAAGATACGGAAAAGGTGGATGACCAGATAAAATCCTCCGTGTTTGGCACAGAGTCCTGGAGTATTTTCATTTTCATTTCACTTCATTGTGGTCTAAATATATTTTCTTTTATTTTAGTAAAGTTTTTAGAATTTGTATTGATAAGTGATCAGAGCCGATAACATCATGCAGCTTCAGTAGCAGATGTGCAAGGGAGTAATCAGGGAAGGACCAGAGGTTATGTCATCATAGCACACTTGCACACTTTCTTACTCATAAATGATATAAGACCTGATGTCTAAATGCACTTTCTCATGAAGTGGTATGTTACAAAATATGGGAAATGGGCGTATGCAACTGACACACAATGACGCTTTTACATAGTTAAAATGTCCCTTTCAGTATTGATCTGATTCAACAAAGATACAGATCAACATGGGGAAACATTTTATTTTTTATGTTGGAAATTAAAAATGTAATTAAACTTAATATATAATTCCATAATATGGAATTTTATTTTATTCTTGATTAAAATTATGCTTGCTGTTGCCAGATTATGCAGCTTTTACATGTAATGTACTTTTATAGCACTTTTAATGTACAAGTTATAAGCGAATCCTGTGAGATACTTTAGGCCCAACTGCAGTCGCCACTCTACTCTCATGACATACTGCGGTCGCTGCAAATATATATATCTAACTCTCCCCATGGCAGCGTATTTAAATCGTCAGTGCTCACACTTTTGCTGCATACCTGCTGTCACACCGCTCACCCACAGCTTTGCTTTTTGCTAATGTTGCTTCTCATATAGCCCTTCAAAAGCCTGCATCCACCCTAGCATCCACCTGTCGGCTCTGACTTTACCTTCCTGTAATGGCGAAGATAGTATCGTGGCTCTCGACTGAGCTCTGTGTTTCCTTGTTTGGAGCGACAAGGTCAGAGCCTGGACAAACATTAATGCTGTACATTTACATAGTAATCTTTCTTCTGTCAGTTGGCTGTCTGTACTTAAAGTACTTGTGTCCACTCCTACAACAACACAGCATTGCCTGGTAAGTTGACAACCACCAAACACACTGAAAAAAAAACTTGTAGGAAATGACATAAGTCATAAGATAGTTTTAAATAGCCAGCGCACCATACATATCCCTCTCTGGCTTGTCAAGTTCACACTCTTTGAAATGCGATGATAATTATCAGTCGTGTTACATTTGGGTGCAGAACAAACATGTGCCTGGCTTGCAGACAATAGCAGGTAGTTTGTTTTTTTTTTTTTAGCTAACTAGCTTTCTTTGACAAACCAGAAAGCAGTTTGGAGTTCTTGTGCATAGGTGAAAAGGGCTGCATACTGTTTCTGTGTAGTTTGATGAGAGCAAAGGAAGCATGTTGCCAGGAAGCAGAGAGTTGGTTGTTAGGTGTGGTGCTGTGACTTTTCTCAGTTAAGGTGCTCTCCTAATTGTCTGAATCTTTTGTATAACTGTCAGAGTGAGTTATCGTGCTATCTTACTTCAGTGGATATGCAGGAAGTGGTCTGTGCTCAGTCTGACATCTCTGGGCTGTTTGAATGCTTCTCCTGAGTTTTCTCAATCCTAAAAAAATGCCTTCGCACTTCAACAAAGAGGATGTTATGATCTGATGTACGGCAGAGGAAGAAGACAGGGCTTTTGTTTGAAAGATCATTTTTTACAGCCCCTATTAAAATGGCTTTGAATCTTTGTGTGCCTGTTCTATGCAGCTCCTCTGTCCCCAGACTCTTTCTTCCAGTTCTCAATTGACCTTTTGACATAAACTCATGTTTAGGCCCCTGAGCTCTCAGCTTTATCTTTAGTAATCATTTAGCTCACTCTCAGTTTCAGTCTAGCCCCTCGTGAAAGTGGCCCAAGCTGTTGTATGGCCTCCCAGTTTCCAGTGTCCCTCTGCTCTTATTTAGCTCAGGGGATTACAGAGCCAACTTGAGCAGGATTAATGCAAGAGGAGAAGGAATTCCCTTTGTACGGTGAGAGCAGGAAATGAACTGGGGACAGTGCAGGCGCAATGCATCTGACATTTCAATTACCATGAGCTTTTCTTTTTAACCTCACCCTGTATTGGCTTATAATCTCAACCCCTTTGGCTGGGATAGTTTGAAGGAACTAAACTCTTGGATTTGGGATTATATAAATGCCCATTAGCTTTGTGGAGGCCCTTGAATCTATATCTCGACCTCTTTTTGGGTTTGACCTTGCTCCACATTAATCTGAGGTGTTTGTGGTGGGTGCTGCCCAGCCCGTCACAGTTGTATTTGCACAATGTTTTAGCTCATACACTGTCACACATTGATGTGGAAACACTGTGAGAAGTGTAAAAATACACAGGATTAGACGTCAAGGACCTTTCATTTTTGCTCAACGGCAACTGTTGCATGTGAAATTCTGATTCCAATCAAATTGTGGCCTACGTGCTCTTTGAAGGGGAAGTGTGCGCATTTAGTTGAAGTCAAATGCAGCAGGTCGGATATGGACTGCATCTGTGTGTTAATTAATATCCGGAAAAGACAAGCCTCATGGACAGTAGCTTTCCCAGCCTTTTCTATTGGTCTCTAAACAAATTAGAGGGAGACAAAAACACTAGAGTCGAGCTTTGTTATTGAATTACGTCTGACATGCTCCCCTGAGAGTATAATTCACAGGATACTAAAAGGCTTGGGCAAACTACAACATGAACAAATTAGTTTGTTTTGTACTTATCTCATAACGGGACTGCTGGAGGGGAAAAGGGATTTAGAGGCAGTTTGGAAAAGTAGTGTGTTACAAAGATTACCCGCGGCTATGGTCGTGTATTGTCCTTCATGGAGATTTAATGTGCTTAGGTATTCTTTTTTTCCCCTGCTTAATCCTGTCATCAAAAACATTCCCATTCCAGCTTGTACAGGCACAGTTGTCTTTTTTATCTTTTGACCTGAGAGCAACTAAGGGTCTCCAGTCACAGTCAGAGTCAGTTATTTGAAATGAGATTAGGCCAGAAGAATAACCACAGCATAGAGGTGGATGGGGAATACAAGTTTGTAACAAAAATTAACCAAGCTTGTCAGTATTGCCCGGGGGAATCCTTCACATGAAGCAGATCAACTCTAATTTATGATCACATGCTCTTTATCTCTCAACTCTAACTTCATATTTCACTGACAAACAAGAGAGTCGTATCTTTTTTGAAATTATTATGTATTCTATTTTATTGTATTTCTAAGGGACCGTTTACAGTAATAAACAATGTGATGTATTGTACAAAGTAGGGCTGGGCAATATAACAATATTATATTGATATCGTGATATAAGACTAGATATCGTCTTAGATTCTTGATATTGTGATATGACATAAGTGTTGTTTTTTCCTGGTTTTAAAGGCTGAGTTATAGTAAACTGATGTAATTTTCTGAACTTGGCAAACTGTTCTAGCTGTTTTATTATGTGCCTGTCCCCACTTTGTCATTACATCCACATCACTCTCAAAAATCTCATTGTGTAATTATTTATATAGTCATCCCTACAATATTGCTACAATATTGATATTTTGTCAAAATTATTTGTCCTTATCGCCCAGCACTAGTATCAACGTTAGCTTAAAGTTAAAGTTTCATCAAAGCGACTGATCTTCTCATCTAACTTTTGGCAAGAAAGCGTATCCTCCTAAATGTTGGATTCCTTTAAGCATAATTGAACGTGTTAAGGTAGAAAATTTGTGTTATTTAAGATTTGGGCTTTTGAAATGTTTCCATATTGCAGCTTGCCAAGAGGTAAAAAAAGAGAGTTTTTATCTCGAGCGTCTCGCGTTAAGTAGATTAGGCTCTGGTTTGCGGAGGGAGAAAAGTGTGGATGAAGCAATCCAGAAGCAAATGAAGCAAACTTAATACTTTGCTTATGTTTTGACTACAAGACCCAGTTCATATTTATGCCAGTTTAATGCCATTGTGAGAGACTCAACTTGCTGCATGCTTTTCCTCTGCACAGGCTTTGACCTCAAGACTGAAAAGAAAAAGAAAACTATCAGAAATATTTATATTCATCTTTCATGAGGAGATTATCACCAACCTCGAAATCGCACTCCCTCGTTTCTTGTGCAGGAGCAGCAGATTGATAAGGACGCATGGTCCCTCATAGATTAGTGATCTTTTTCACATGCGAGTCTCAATCTGTGCACAATGTTATCATCAAGGAGGCAGCGTTTCTTAAAGCGGCTGGGGGTAGGCACAGATCTCTATGGAAACATTTATCCTCTCAGTGGTCGTGGACTCGCGGGCTAGCTGAACCGTCATCGTCCTGGAAGGTGATTTCACTAACTGAATTTCCTCTTCGAGGTTTCCTGTGGTGAAAGCAATTGCGGTGTTGTTGCTATGAGAAGACAACACTCAGTTTCTAAGGAAACACTCGAAACAGAGAGTGCACCGGCCTCATTTGCAACACCACAGGCAAATTTGCTAGTCACACAGCGACTGCAGCCCTCCTTCATGAAAGTGCTGTTAAACTCCACAGTTTCATTGGTATCTGCTAAACACTCCCTGATGTGCCACAGCCTAACTCTTTCCTGTATGTCTGCATGTGTTTGTGGAATGAATCCCCCTTTTTGTATGGGTTAAAGATGGTGAGGCGCTGCTTTTTGAGCTCAATTCTTTTTAAACTTTGAGTTTAGTACTCAAAGCAGCTAGTCTAGCAGTACTAGACTGTCAGCAGAAGAAATTAGCATTAGCCTTTTATCTGCCTTATTTTCATATTATAAAAGCTCCACACTTACCAAAAGGAAGAGATATAAAACCTGCTATGTTCTGGCTGTTCATGGACACACATCTGTGTCTTTGTCAATTTCCTTGTGGGTCTGACTGTCTACCGCAAGTTTCATGTGTATGTCAGTGAAAAAAAAAAGCATGAAAGCCTTTCTGTTTCACTCCTCAGGCTAAAAGACTGTGTTTACCACATTTTAGGTACAGAGCTGCACCTAATGAATCTGTTAGTAATTTCCTTTACGTGAAGAGTAGAAAATGATGTGAATGAGGCCACAGTTTGGTAAAGGTTTTGACTCCCTTCCTATGTGGGTGGTCAAGGCAGGAAGCAGACCATGAATTTACTCTCAGCACTTGCAGATACACAGCTTAGTCACAGTTTCCACGCTTGTTCATTAAGTAGCTGCTCCTGGTATTCAAACAACATCTTTCAGGCTTACTGGTGATGCCGAGCTGATAGCAGCGATGTTTGGGCCAACCTGCAGCCAGTAAAGGAGATGTTACTAATGCTGCAGTGCCGGAAGAGGAAGTGGAATAGTGGAGATAATTTCAATTTTGTTGTAATGGTAATTTTTGGAGCTAGCATTGCTGTTTTTATGAGAAGCAGCAGTCAAACTTAAAACAAGATCTGGTTTGTTGCTGTGTGCCAGATACACTCTAACAGTTCATACTCAGTCTGGTAATGCCACAGATCATAGCACACAAAGTCAGGGAGAAATTTGTCTCCCAAATTGAGCTTTGAGTCTTCATTATCTGCCTTCAGTCTGAGTCACTGCGCCAGACTCTCACCCTGCTGACAGCGCTCTAATGAGGATTTTGGATCGAGCTCCACATTTATGTCCAGCTGCCCGCTAGAGCAGGTTTGGGACGAAACAACTGGTTCCATTGTCGCATGTCACCCACATTGTGTGTGTTCAGTGTGTTGCCGTTAATTCACTGACATTGTTTCATGCTACACTGGAATTTAGAATAAATTAGAATAAAACTATATTGTCCTACCAATGCAGGAGATTTATCTTTGTCTCAACACAATAAACACAAACATAACACAACACCCATCGCAAATCTTTGGCAATACAGCAATTTATGTGCAAACGTTGATTCAGTTTAGTCCCAGAAATCTCCCATTTTAGTGTTATTTGTTCATTAAATTGATTGCACCTGGTACAAAAGATGACGTATATATCTTTTTGTTTACTGAAGTTGTTCTCTGGCGCCATCCAGAAGTTATTGTTTCAAAAATCAAAGTGAAGGTGATTAACAATAGCTTTCCTGTATACAGCAGTATTATATTTGAGCAGTGTTTCAGGAAGCACATTTTTTTTTGTGGTAGAATTTCTTTGTTGAGCTTTGGACAAGAGACATTGTTCTTCATTTGTTATATAAGAAGTTCTGTCTTCAAATGTTTCACTACTGCAACAGTACTTCTTGTGTCAGATAAGTCCATGTGGAAGGGCACGTACACAATAAATAACTAAAGCATTTTTTCATTTTAGTTGACACCGTATCTACTTGTTTTTGGGCTACTTTTGTCAGTATAATTGTCAATGTTTCCAAAAGTGAATGAAACAACTCTAAACTTAATGTCAAAGTCAATGTTTATTCGTTATTTTTGTGCAGGAATCCTTTTTTCTACGCTGGTGTTCGGGCCCGCCTGTGGTTTCATCCTCGGCTCCCTCTGCACTAAGTTTTATGTGGATGCTGTCTTCATCGACACGAGTGAGTTTAATATATCTCCAGTGCTGCATTGTCGTTTGTGCTTCTATGTGCATGTTGGTTATTGACTTCTGCTGTGCCTCTCTCCGCAGGTAAGCTCAACATCACTCCAGAAGACCCGCGATGGATCGGGGCCTGGTGGGCAGGCTTCCTCCTGTGTGGTGCCTTACTCTTTTGTTCAGCTGTCTTGATGTTTGGCTTCCCTCAGTCCCTGCCGAACAAGGAGAGAGACGAGGCGGCAGACAGTGAGCATGCTATGCTTCCTCCTTCTATGACTCCAGACTATGAGACTCCAAAGCCCAGCAATGGGGTTGTTCACAACCACGAGCCTGCCAACAGCCCCACCTGCTGTCAGCAACTCAGGGGTGAGCATGCAGGATCCATTAACACTGCACTGTTTCCATGCATTGAAAACGACCTTTCTGTGCATGTAAAAACATTTACAAATAGTGTATATATTTATTAATACTGCATTTTTTTTTCAATTCTTGTCAATCATGTATAACTACACTGTTGGAAAGTAACTTATACATTTACTCAAGGACTGTACTTCCTTTACATGCTCCTTTACTTTACTTTACGTTTTTCCATTATATGCAGTTTAATACTTTTACACCGAGTCTGTTTTGAACAGATGTTGCACACATTTTGAAGTAATTTATGTATTATTCAAGTTTTATTTTTGTTCTATTTTTGGGGGGGTGCTTGACAATTTTAATCAAATGAGATCAGAACGGGTACCAGAGACATAAAAGTATGGTTGGCCCATGACACTGCAACAACAACAACAACAACAACAACAACAAAAACCCAAATAGATAAAACACTATCAAATTAAGAGAATGTCTTCATCAAGTAAATACAAATACACTGCATGTTGCACAGAGGTTGTTACTAAGTTACTAAACAAAGTTCCCACAGAACACAAGAAACTGATAGTCATAGGTGTGGCTAATACACCATGACTTAACATGATTATGCAAAATGAATTGCTGCATCATACAAGCACAATGTTAAAACTGATGTTTAAAAAAAGTTGTTTGTGTTGCATACATATTGTCAAAATGTTTTTCTTTATTGGCAACACAGGAAACTAACCTGCATGCAAAGATAATAACGGTTGTCCTCCCTTATTCCTTTTTGTCTACCAGTGATCCCCAAGGTGACCAAGCACCTCTTGTCAAACCCAGTGTTCACCTGTATCATTCTGGCAGCCTGTATGGAGATTGCTGTGGTGGCTGGCTTTGCAGCCTTCCTGGGGAAGTACCTTGAGCAGCAGTTCAATCTCACCACCACCTCAGCAAACCAGTTGTTAGGTCTGTATTCAGAGCAAACATACATATGCATGCTCACACACATTTGTAAAACCACAATGATAAAACTTTTTTGTCATCTTTCTTGTTAAGGTATGACAGCCATTCCATGTGCATGTCTGGGGATCTTCATGGGTGGTTTGCTTGTGAAGAAGCTGAATCTGTCAGCACTGGGAGCCATTCGCATGGCCATGCTGGTCAACCTGATCTCCACTACCTGCTACATATCCTTCCTGTTCCTGGGCTGTGACACGGGTCCCGTCGCAGGAGTGACAGTCACATACCCCAACAGGTAACAGAAATCTGAAGTTATGGCCGACAGTTAGGTAGGTTAGTAAGTAATCCGATTTTCAGGTCAAGCTTTGAGTGACAGAGGCGGTTTCTGCAACAACTGACCAATCAAGCCCAACAACTGCAGATCAGGAACAAGTGTCACTGGCATAAAATGCAATTGTTCATCTGCAGGAAGAAAACTGGCTCATTTCACAGTTCAAAAAGCAACATGATTGACCAAAGAAAGATTATAAGCAATAAACTACAAATAATGTGTAATCATATTAATGTATACTCCTGATGGTTTAGTCTTCCCTAGGCTGTGACACTGGTATAAGAAATATATTCCTAATGTAATTAAAATTCATGTTTAACATTACAGCAGTGAAAAGTAACATTACTGCCAAGGTTATAGCACTTTATTGGAGGTGAACTGTAGAGTCTAAATGTGTAAATAAAAATTCATATAACTGATTGTCATTGGGCCACAGTGGGCTTTCTTTTTATTCAAACAACTCTGTGTCATCTTTATCAAGTCTTTAAAAAGATTTTTTATTCATAAAGTGGCCTCATGTTCCTCAGGGTTACACAGACTGAATACAAATGCAGCAGACTTCACTAAATCTCTCCCCAAACCTGTGAAACATTCACTCTCATGTTGATCAACAGGTCAACTAGCTACAGCTTCCTTTTCGAAATGCTGTTTTAAACACAGACATAAAATCACATGTTAAGTTTGATCAATTATGTTGGATCACAATCTCATACTCACACTTATTTTGTCACTATGTGTTCATTCATGGAGTTATATATAATTAACTTAACACACAAAAAAATCATTAAAAAGGACACCTGTACTGTATATACTATCCATCAATTACTATAGTGTACAAGCACTACATAGTATGGCATAATGTCATGTCAGGTCTAGGGTCCCTTACCTGTAGATCATTTCATTAGTGGCCTTCCAGTGGAAAAACTTGAAAAGCAGGAAGAGGAATTAGGAGGTTTTTGTGGATCCAGTTTAATAATATTTAATTATTGGTGCTAGAGAAAGAAAGTCAGATCTACTTGAGTCCAACGTATACGTTATCTGTAGAAAGCAGGGGAAAAAAAGATACAACAGACTGTTTCGAGATTTAATACTCAGCCCTTTAGTTGCCCTTATGTCTTGCTACTTGAATGTGAATGCAGTCCTTTTGTACATCCTACAGCCACTTTAATTTTTCCAGACATCTGATTTTGTGAGCAGCCGAATGGCCTTTACTAGTTTTTGGTTTTATAGCCTGTGCTCGACCTGCACCAGAGCAGGTTAGTTGTGCAATGTAGTTTCCATGGAGATGTACCCTGGTTAAAATTGAGAAAGAGACCTGTAGTATCATCTGATAACAGGCTGTATTTCTACAAGAGAGTGTGTTTTCAGTTTTGTGCATTGCAGTTGCAGATGTAGTGATGGTTACAGCGGGGATGCATGTTCATGTTCCTCTGTGTCTGTGTTCAGGACGCTGGCAGTGGGCAAGAAACCAGAAGCTCAGTGCATCAGTCAGTGCAACTGCTTCATCTCCTCCATCAGCCCCGTGTGCGGCTCTAACGGTGTCACCTACCTGTCTGCCTGCTTCGCCGGCTGCACCAGATCAGGGAAAACAAAGACCTCATCCGGCCTCACTCAGGTCTTCACCTTACGATTGTCTCGTGATTGTGATCAATAATTGCAATCTCACATAAGAACATTTAATGACAATGAAAAGGATTGTTTTCTACTATAGTGCACCACAGAGAAACTACCACATGAATGACAGATGATACAAACTTTTTCTTTAAAACTTTAAAAGTGTTCTATATACTGTGTTTTTGAAAGTCTTCCTAGTTTAAAGTTTAAAAAAAAATATATATATATATATATATATTTGAGAGTTCTGTCATCAGCTATCACACACAGGGAATCAAATGTTACTGTGGTAGTTTCAAGATCAGATACCAACTGCTGATTAATGTCTTTTATATTCAAATCACATGCAGAGAGAATTGCTCTCAGCTCAGTAGCATAACATATCACTATTACTGCTAGTTGTCTCACTGCTGCAGTTGTAGCAGCAAATGTAATTTTTAAAGTGTAAATTACTTAGTTTGGCTTTTCCCTCCTCACATTTGTCCAAATATGAAAATAGCAATGACCAGATTTAATGGGGTTTTTTTCTCCTAGAATTAGAATTACTTTTTGTTTAAATGGTTCTTGGGTTCTCATCCTTTTCTGTCCACAGAACCTGACGGGTTGCTCTTGTGTATCTGCTGAGAGTGAATTTGCCACAGCGGTTCCGGGAAAATGTCCAACTCCGGGCTGCCAGGAGTCTTTCCTCATCTTCCTGTGTGTGATCTGCGCCTGCAGCCTCGTGGGAGCCATGGCTCAGACTCCCTCGGTTATCATACTAATCCGGTATGTTTGTGGATATAGATACATGAGTGCGGAGTCTTGTAAGAAAAATGTTTGAATTTTATTGGTGGGTTCCTGCACAGAATTAATTTGAGAAATAAAACATACTAATTGAATCTCTCTTCTTCTCTTGAAGGACCGTGAGCCCTGAACTGAAATCATACGCACTTGGAGTGTTGTTTCTTCTGCTCAGACTCCTCGGTAAGAGCTGCTTTTGAGCTTTTATCAGATTTGAAGTAATTATTGGATATTCTGCTGCTGCAGTTGTTTCAAAACAACACTGCATGATGTTTGCTTTTGCTCTTGAATTTCAAGTTGCTTTTGTTAAGAATCTTATGCAAATTGAAGGATATGGCTGGTGATACTCTGTATCGTTTTTGTTGTCAACAAATCTCTTGAAAAGACTAAAACCAACAATTAATTGATTTTTCTAACTAGTATCGTCGGCATAATCTGATAAGTGATGTCAGCTGTGTGCCAGAGACCTCCATTGTTTTCTAAAAACTATTAAAATCAATGAGCAAACATGTACCTTCATCAAGGTGAACTTGGGCACATGAGTTGTTTATTTTGAATCATACTCATGAGAGCACCGAATGTGTATTTATTCAAACCTAAAAATAGTCTCTCAAATACACTTATTCTTATTTGAGTAGCATCTTCTAAAAACTATAGTTCCCAGCTACTATAGTAAATTACAGTCTACATATTATGACCCATTATTAACATTCAGTAGGAAGAAATGAGCAGGGACCACAGACAGGGTGAAGAAGTCAGAAATTATTTACTAATACACAAACTGATTTTGTTTTTTTATGGGATTTGTTGACAACAATAAAATATAGAATAACATCAGCTTTTTCCTTTTTAAAAGTATGCTGTAGCAAGACTGTGTTCAGTTCTAGTTACATGTTTTATCACTCTAACAGAAAAAGTAGAATATAAAAAGTTTACTGATGATGTGCCATTGACCCACAATGCTCATAAAGTAGGTTTTCTTATTTTTAAAGTCATTTTTGTGCAAACAGGCTCACTCAGTGTTTCTGTTTGACAGGATTCATCCCCCCTCCTTTGATCTTCGGTGCTGCGATCGACTCTACATGCCTTTTCTGGAGTTCGGACTGCGGCGATAAAGGGGCTTGCCTGCTGTACAACAATACAGTTTACAGGCATCTGTACGTGAGCCTGGCCATCATTCTCAAAGGCATCGCCTTCCTTCTCTACGCCACCACATGGTATTGCTTACACAGGAACTACAAGAAGTACATCAAAAGTCACGAGTGCCACATGACACCAAGAGAGTTTTACCCCTCTCTCACAGATGGCCCCAAGAAAGTGGACAGGACGAAGTTTATATATAGCCTAGATGAACATGAGTTTTGTGAAAACATGGAGTCAGTTTTATAGTTCGTAAACCAAGAAATGGACAATATGGAACGTCCATATTCTGTCAAAGGAACATTTTATGATTTTATTCTTCTTTTTTCAAGAGGTTAAAATAAAATGTTTTTTGATAAAGATGACCTATTTAACGGCCCATTCAGGTCACAGGAGCCCCTTGCTCTGCACTCCACGTCCTCGATAAACTTTTGAAAGGGTCCATTTTAGTCGTACCAGCGAGGTATCGTCCAATGTTGCCGGTGAATTCCTGTGATGATTTGGTGGTAGACAACTACAGCAGGCTACTGTCAGGCTCAGTCCTAGTTGATTATTAGTGGGCGGACATGATGCTACAAGTATAGTTGCCATATTATATTTAGGTTTGTCATGATTCCAGTGACGTGTGTGTTTAAAAAATGACGGTTTCCTTTCAGTCAGTGCACCATGTGTTCTGTCTGTCACTCTTTCTAAAGTGAGATTTTTATGAATTTAAAAAAAAGTTTGGGTGGTTCATTTATTCATATTTAAAAGTTGCCAAGTGTTTACAAACTAATAATTGCATTTTATTACAGTGATGCAAGACCGGTTTCTTCACCCTGACTGGGTTATTTTAGTGGCCTATTAGATGTTAAACTGTCGGAAAATCGAGTCTATTAACTTAAAAATAAGACAGTGTTGTCATGTCATCATCCACTGTTCAGTTCATGTTCTCTTGCTGGATCATAGGCACTGTTTTTGATACTGTGTAGACTAGACTGTGAAGTCTTGTCTCATAGGTGCACATGTGCAATTCATGTCTGATACATCATCTTTATTGCTAGTTCTGTGTCAGACGGCAGGTTTGTTTTTCAATATAGCGGTTTGTGTCATTTCCATGTTTGTTTTTACATCTGCAGAGTTTATTCAGTCTAATATGTCTTAATAAGGGATTATTCAAAAAAGATTGTTTAATTATATTTTCTTTTGACTTTTGCACCTAGTGGAAGAGTGAGGAAAAAAATAAAGAGTAAGGATATTTTTATGTGTTTTGACATTCAAGTAAAAGAGATTAGGAGTAATATATTTGTTTCATTAGGCCCAGAATTTTTTAATAGATTTTATTTGAAAGGACGGTATAAATTATATCATATCTAATTGTCTGAGATGTGTGTGTGTGTGTGTGTGTGTGTGTGTGTGTGTGTGTGTGTGTGTGTGTGTGTGTGTGTGTGTGTGTGTGTGTGTGTGTGTGTGTGTGTGTGTGTGTGTGTGTGTGTGTGTGTGTGTGTGTGTGTGTGTGTGTGTGTGTGTGTGTGTGTGTGTGTGTGTTCATAGCAATGAAAGTAGTATGTTGCAGAAAAGAAACACAATCCGTGTCTTCAAACTAGGCCTGTAATATCTCGAACAAACATTACAGAAATGCAGCAGGAGGATGTGTGTGTGTGTGCAAAGTCAAACAAAAGTGAACAACACACTGTATTTATTCCTGGACACCTATTTGAAGAACTCTTCTAACGTGACTCGGCACATACGAACGGTTACTCTACTGATCTCTCTGCAGTTAGTTTTCACATTGTCCCTTTTCTTACACTTTTTGTATGGCAACATATCATTTATTTTACTCTGGCAATAAATTATTTTTCAGAAAAGAAATGGAATGTGAGTGTTTTTGCCTTCTTCTCAGAGACTTTGTCATGTAAAGGTGCTGCCATGTCCAGGTTTTCACATTATATGCAAGCATAATTCAAATCAATTTCATGTTGAACACACTGTATGTTCCATATGTGAAATATATTAAATGCTCTATTTACTCTATTTAATAATATATATCTACCTGGGATGTGAATAATTCATTTTACATACACATGACATTAAATCGCATTATGTTCAATATAATACTACATTTAACCTTTAAACAATGTTGTCAAACTGTTGAACACCATAATGGTAAAACCTTGAAATTTCCAGCTGTCAGTTTCTACTCGTATCTCATTGTACATTTTCAATATTGTAGTAAATGCTCAGTCAGTAATATGTGAAGTATTGACGTGAGAGATTAATGGACTACACGAGCACAAAGATTTCTCATATGCACAGCAGATTCAAAGCTTTTAGTTGGGTTTTAGATGTCAACGGTCGCTCACTAATCATAAATACAATAGAGCCGCTGAGGATTAAAATCAGATACTACATACTACATAATGATTTAATGACCAGTACATAATCTTAAGAAGAATGTATGCAAACATTTGTCAGCAAGAAAAGCTTAAGAATAATTCTGTAGCACTGATTTGGATTTTCATGTGTTTTCAGACTTATACTTCCATCCATCCATCCATTTTTTTGTACCACTTATCCTCTGTAGCAGCTGGAGACAATCTCAGCTGACATTGGGTGATAGGTGGGGTACATCCTAGACAGACTGTCAGTCAATCGCAGGTCTAACACATACAGTAGTATAGAGACAGACCTACAGGCAATTCAGAGTCACCAATTAACCTAACCTCGAACCCACGCAGGCATGAGGAGAACATGCAAACTCTTCACAGAAGGGCCCCAGCCTGCTGGTGGGAACCTAGAACCTTCTTGCTGTGAGGCAACAGTGCTATGTGCAGTCCCAGACCTATACTTTTACCTAGACTTTTGAAAATCCGAGCTGCACAGCATTTGCAAAATAAATCAGGATGTTTATTGATATACTGTATATGGGTATATATTGAAACGGCTCAAATTCTCTAAGATTAAACACAGCTGAGGGATGAAACTGAATTCTCATCCAAATGTGTTTTGGACTGGAGGTTATATCAGCATCATAAACAGGGTCCTCTAAAAACTGGAAGAGGATAACTGATTTATTTCCATTCACTACCTGTGACAAATACTTAAAGTTCAAGGTTTGACTCAATTTAAGCGAGCAGCATGAAATAAAATGTGGCATGTCCTCATAGTAAACAACTACATTCCCAAAATATTTGAAAAGGTCACCTGCCAGATCTCTGCAAAGAAGCTCCCACACCTGTGGCACAATTAATGGCTGGTGTGAGTCTGTGACAGCAGAAGAGTTTGATTCAGTGTGTGGAGGCAGCTTTTCAAGACTGAGCAGAGAACCACAACTGTCCCTCAGCAGTTCTCAACAACTGAGCCAAAATACACAGAAACGTACATTTATCAAGGCACTGTTTCCTGTGTAGTCTGCTGAGTGCGAGGGAATTACTTAATGAATTATGAATGCAGCTCAAATAAATAGTTGAAACAATAAATTATAACTTTATTCAAACATTTAAGGTTTTGGCTCATATACTGAAGCAGCCACAGAAACAGCCTCTCATGGAAACATGTCATGATACTCTCATTCCTAAGCTTTTGGAAATGGAAATGTGATGTGCTTTGACAAAATCAGAGAGTATCTGTGTGTGTATGTGTGCAAGTGTTTGATCTTTGTCAGGTGGTCGTAAAGTCTATTAATGGCACAATGACACTTCAACAAGACAACAAAAGAAGGCTGGTGGTTGACAGGAGTTACAGTATCAGCAGCGTCTGTCCTCTGTCAACAATACTCTGACACATTCCTCGCTGCTGACGCTTGTTACATCAAACACACACAAAATGCAACTGCAAGTCTCCAGAATAGCCTCCTTGGTGAAAGTTGAACACGAGAAAAAGCCACCAACCTCGAAACAGAAGCTGCTGCTGCAGGCGAGAGTTTTCTTCTTTAATCAAGAGGCTTCAATTAGCCTAATGGGTGCTTTAGTTAGAAGAGCTGTTACACAACAACTCTTAACAGGGAAAATTAAGCAATGAATCCTCAGTGGAGAGCTTTGACTTATGTGTTTCTCGGTGTTGTTGGTGCACTGTGTGTATTTCAGTGACTATTCATTTACTGGAGTGAGTGGTGTTCAGCCTGCTGACATTTATATTTTCACACTTGGACGGCTTTTTTCCCAACAATAAAGTCACAGACTGGGGCAGATGAATGTGTCAAATCACACATTAAAGAGCAGAATGTACAGTTTGAATGATGCAGCTTTATAAGCAGGGTAAATAAGAACGCGTGTGTCATTATGTGCACTCTCAAGGCTCCAGCTGCACTTTTCACTTGATGCAAATTAGTCCTTTATATGAAATACAATTGTGCAGATAATGTATGCATGAAATTTGAAAACAGACTGAGAAAACACTGTATATTTGCTTCGACCAACTTATGCTCAATTTGCAGTTTAACACTTACTAACCTTGTGTGAACCATGCAGTTAACTATCAAGTATGTCTTAGTCATCATCAGAAAATGAATATGAATAAATTATGATACAATATGAAATGTGCTAAACGGTCTTGCTGGATGCTAAAATTATGAATACATGTAGAATGTAATCTGTATTGTGACAATAATTAATCATTTGTAGGTATTTTCTTAACTTTTAGTTATAGGGCTAATTCCGGGTTTATTAAATTATTAATATAATACATTCATTAAACTGATAGCTTCCAGTGTTTTTGTAGCTGTTATAAATTAAAATGGTAAAATACATTTTGACTGTTTTAACTACATTGTTATTGTGCATTTACTCAGCATTCAATCACTATTAATTAGTGAACTGTAATGTAAGTTGATCCCAGCGTTATTCTGATGGAGGTGCGGCAAATATTTTAGCAGGAAACAGCAAGAAAAGAGCAAACGTGTTCAGGTGAGTTTTTTTAAGGATGAAGATAAAAAATACTAGAGACAGCAGAGCTGGTGGTATACAAAGATGTATGAGCTGATGCTTTTCGTTCAAGATCAGCAGTCAGCAGTCCTGTCGTTTTATATATGAGAACAACTCACACAAAAGAAGTGAGAAATGAAAAGTTCAAAATCATTTTTGAATGCATAGCATTGCAACATTTATCACTTTGTGAAAATAACTTGCATAAAAATGATACATTTATTTCAGCTTTTCCTTAAACTACTGAAGTTAACCAAAACACCTAAAGTGACCACTGAATATCTCATCAGAGCTCCTGCAGAATGATTTAAGTGGTTTGTAGCTGCAGGATCACTCTGCTTATGTCCAAAATACATATGCAGAGTGATCCTGGTGGTTCTCAAAGTAGGGCCTGGAGACACCCAGGGTTCCTTGAGGAGGTTCCAGCAGGCCCCTAAGAAAAAGGTGAATCATTTATTTTCATTATAATTCCATCTATAAGTAACACATTGGCAGAATGTATAACTATTTTGGTCATGGGTACACTTTCTGTAATAAAACATCTAAAAACAAAACTCTTATCAGGTGGTGGACCCCGGGACAAAAACTTATCAAATAGGGTCTGTGGTCTAATTTGTGTCAAAGGGGTCCTTGATATGGTACAGTTTAAGAACCTCTGGTATAGGGACACATGTGACCAGCACCAATGGAAGAATTATTCTGATCCTTTACTTAAATATCAGTAATGTAAAAGTATTCCATTACAAATAGAGTTATGTCATTCAAAACCTGCTTCAGTGAAGGTACAGATGTATCATGCAGCTGACCGAGGAGGAGCTAATTTTAACTACTTAACATACAGTTAGATATTTTAGTCTGGTGGTTTACAGCATGGAGATCAGGCCCCCTCTAAGACATCTGAAACTTGACATATAGGGCTACTAGAAGGACACAGGACGCCTATGTCGTGAATTTTCAAGACAGTCTTAAAACAACAGTCAGGAGCCCATATGAACACTGAAACAGATTTTGCTCACTGTAATCATTCCTCCTATTAACACTGGCCATTCAGAGATCCTGATTCCTAATGTGGTTTCATTGTAAGTGATGACGGCCAAAACTCATAGTGAGCAAAAATGTATTTGGCTTTGGTCGTCTGAATTAGTAAAATCAGGATTTATTCCAACCTTAAAGTCTTTTTAGAACATTTTGTTAGGATCCCTCCTCCACAGCTCAACAGGGAAACACATAGATGGAATTTTACATTAAAAAGACTGCTGAAGCGCCATGTTAGCTTCAAATGAACTTTGAAATCCACTTTTCACAAAAAGAGGACTGTGGATTTTGTCCCCCTATCACTTACACTGACAGCACAATATGAAGAGATTTTTTCACGGCCAGTATGAGCAGGATTAGCCTACATCGAGCAAAATCTGTTTCAATGACCATTCAGTTGACTGACAAATTTGGGGGGGAAAAGTGAACCTGTCCTTTAATGTAACATATAATATAAAGGGCTGCTGCCAAAGAAATGTAGTAAAAGAGTAAAGAGCATCTTGTAAAGCAGCATAAGATACTCAAATATAAGTGCAATTCATGTACTTAGTTCATTTCCACCACTGGTGACCTGAGCTATAAAAAGATATCCTCATTAACTCGCAGTATGTGTCGGGAAGCTGATCTACTGGGGCTCACTTACTGTGTTTGGTGGCCCCATGAAGCTTTGACCCTATTTTTGCAAAGTAGGCAATCAGTCCACTTATCCCCATTTGTTCAAGCTGCACTCTGCTGCCTAGATATTAGATCACTTGGTGCAAACCTGCTTCATACACCTGTCTGGTTGTCTCTGCGCTGCAGTCTTACACCTCCTCCACCTCCTCCTCTTCCTCCTCCTCCTCATTGAGCTAACACCTGGAGAGTGCTGAGATCAAACCGGCTGGGGTGAAGATGAAGATGGAGAGAGAGAGTTGGCAGCTGCGCCTTTAAGGCTGCATGTGGTCTACAGCTTGATGCTCCCATGGCAGGCTGTGGAGGTGCACGCTTTCAAAGTTTGACTGGGGAATAGAGGTAGAAACGGCGGCGGCGTCTCTCCGTCGGGAAACAGACACAAGGCAATCATCTGAGAGGGGAGAAAAGGGAAAAAAGGACCGCAGCTCGCATGGGAGTGTCCGGCGATAAGAACAAAGGGACAGATGACTGAGCGGATTTATAAATGGAAAACAGAAGAAGGTTAATGTAACAGCTAAAAGAAGGGACTCCCGGCCGGCTGCAGCAGCCTCCCCCTCAACCATGCTGCCTGTCTCCCGCACGCTGTTGTTCGGCTTCGTAACGCTGCTGGTTGTGGTTTTGATCATTGATGATATTGCAGAAGTGGAAGAAGAAACTGCGTAAGTAGCCCACCGTCATTTATCCATTCAGAGTGCGTGTGTGTGTGTGTGTGTGCGTGCGTGTAATCCATTGTTTTCTTGGTTATTTCCCTCTCAAAGGATTTAATCTGTTAAATGGGAGGGAGAGAAATAAAATCAGTTTATTTTGGATTGAGTTGGAGTTTGGAGTTGAATGTTAAGTGTGTGTGGTTTGTTTTTACATTTGTAACACTTGGGTGCAGCAGGAGCAGCTGTTCCGTCAGCAGCCAGCCTGCCTGGGTCTCCAAGGATTAGGCTATTTGTCTTGCAGCAGCCTGCATGCGGGATAGGATACATTTCCACTACAAGAGAGAGAGTGTGTGTATGTGTTTCTCTCTCTCT
The DNA here is from genome assembly GCF_963691925.1 of Scomber scombrus. Lineage (NCBI taxonomy): Eukaryota > Metazoa > Chordata > Actinopteri > Scombriformes > Scombridae > Scomber > Scomber scombrus. The sequence continues at coordinate 17,845,189 of NC_084975.1, read as the reverse complement.
CTCTCTCTCTCTCTCTCTCTCTCTCTCTCTCTCTCTCTCTCTCTCTCTCTCTCTCTCTCTCTCTCTCTCTCTCTCTCTCTCTCTCTCTCTCTCTCTCTCTCTCTCTGTGTGAGTGAGAGAGAGAGAGAGAGAGAGAGAGTGAAAGAAAGATAGAGAAGGGGGACCAACAGATTGGAAATAAAAGCTTTCCTCTTTTTGTTCCCGTCTAATTTTCACACTTTGAATTGTTGAACAGTCTAGCAGAAATATTGCACACACACAGGGAGTCAGAGAGAGAGAGAGAGAGAGAGAGAGACAGAGAAACAGAGAGCGAGAGAGACATGCTCCACTTGCATTTGACCTGCAATTTTCAGCATCAAAAATACTTAAATCAGATATAAAAAAACAAACCAGATTGGTTTGACTGTGCAACATCCATTTCCTCCTATTACTATCATCACAGCGAAAAGGATGGTGTACCACCTGAATAGTAAAAATTCACTTTTTTTTCTCCCTCCTCCGCTCAGGGAAGCTTTTTTGGACTCTCACATTTCCCTTTCAGCAAGAACATTTTGTTTTGAATGCAATTACCCGGCTGTGGCTCACGTCGTAATGAGGTCATATTGGTTGTGATTTTGCTGTGAAAGAAGAAACCAGAACCAATTCCACTACTGCATAAACTCAGCTTAATTCAATTACAACAATTATATTTAAAGCTGCCACCAGCATGAATCCACATGTGAGAGGATCCCACCTTTCTATCTGTCTGTCAGAGCACTTATCTCTCTTTCATTTTCTCACTTGTTCTGCATTAGACGGCAGCTGGCTGCTTGTCACAATTTTATCAGACATGATCAAGGTCATGATTACAAAATAGATTTAAAAATCTGAATACACATACGTTGTGTTTACTTTAAAGGAATCTTGGCTGGCGTATTAATGCCTCAGTGGTAAGATTGCTCAATTCTCTGTGAAACGAGAACCTCCTTTCAATATAATGGGGCTCCATTAAGGCCACATTTCCCCTCATTACATCAGCAAGTGGGTCCACAGTGTATTGCTCTAAAAATACCTTGATGTGTGTCTTTCACCTTCATTCTATCTTAAAAGGACATACAGTATGTCTGGTGATGAATACAGTAGATGGATTATTGCCTTGATATGATTACAGGAAATGTTTCCAGCATCTGTTCATTATCTTTCAGGAATCTGTGCAGCAGATTGTGATTCATTATTCCATCTGAATCTCTTTTTTTTTTTTTTTTCCAGAAACACTGGACATTCAAAGAAGATGAACGCGCACCAGCTCATCCCAAAACCACGCAGGTCGGAAATCCAATCATCTCAACACACACCCTTATATTACTCTTTCTATAGATGTATGTATGCATCTGCATCTACGCTGTGGACCACCAGTGGCAATCTATTTGGCACTTCCGTATAATTTTCAGTTGGTGATTTTATTTCTGTGCAGGCCTTGAAAACACAGTGAGTCATTCACAGTGAGAGTCTCATTACTGAAACAGTAGGAAGGCAGCTGCTCTACCCGTCAATATGCTGGTATCCATCCATGTGACAAGGAGAACATCTGCCGTCAGAGTAAAGCAGACTTAAATTTAAAACGGTTTAACTGGATTTCAGATAAGGTCGCTTTATTGCATTTCAACTATTGTAAGCTTCATTCAAGTCAAATCAAGTCAGGGAAGGTCATTTTTGAGTTGTGGAAGAAGTATCCTTCATCAGATCTTTTAGCAATATCTCTATGTAAAAATATTCCATCACAAGTAAAGGTCCTGCACTCAAATTTGTTTTTAATTTAAAGTAAAAGTAATATCATATCAGCAAAACATGTATCAGAAGTACTCATTATGCAGGAAATGACCTCTGAGAGAGAGATAGTACAGATGCATTCATGTGAAAATAGCATTAACTGTTGAAGTTGGTTAACGTGAAACTAACTTTACCTGTTTTATATATTAGTATATTCATCTATAGCATAAACTAGTAGTATCTGTGCAACACAACACCCTTTAATCTTATACGCTGGATTCGGTTAAGAAAGAAAAGCTTAAAAATGGAAAAAACAGAGAAATTACCACAATACACAAAGCTTGTGTCTAAATATCTATTCTAATATGTCTATTCTCATTTAGAAAGGCTGCAGCACACGTGGATCCGACTGCTTCGACAAGATTGGGTAAAAATGTAATAAATCATCATGATCCGAGCTACAATAACACTGCCAAGCTCACATCAAACAGCTGGACCTTCAACAAGACCCTCTCCAACCTCATCAGGTAGGATCATGGCTTCCCACTGTTATCTCTGCCCGATTATATACTTGACTAAGCAGAGATAATTTGCTTTTTTCATATTGCAGAAAGAATATTCTGAGATTCCTCGATCCAGAGAGAGATATCTCTATTCTGAAGGGCACGCTGAAACAGGGGGATATCATCCACTATGTTTTCGACCGTCACAGCACCACAAACATCTCAGAAAATCTCTATCGTCTTTTGCCATCTGTATCCCCGATGAAGAACCAGCATCACAGGCGCTGTGCCATTGTGGGAAACTCGGGGATCCTGTTGAACAGCAGCTGCGGAGCCGAAATTGACTCACATGACTTCGTTATCAGGTACTACTGTTTTTCCACAGAACAGCATAAATGATTTCCGGGTTGGAAGTCTCTACTTGAAATAAATCATAAAACCTGCAAGCTAAAATGGAACGTAATTGAAATGGATTAACAAATTAGTTTCAGTTTTGGGTTTATCTCACTTTATTGAGAATATAATTCACATTGGAATGATAATCACTTTTTCCAGTTTAATTCTGGTTTAGAGTTGGTGCTCACACAGCTGAAAATATATTAATTGCACATCTGAAAAGGCTGTCAAAGCTTTTTAATGATTTAAGGTTGGAACGAACTGCCAGACTGAGAGCAATTAAATGCATGGTTATACATGAAATTGACATTTTGAAGAGCTTTTTTCCCCGCATCCAGCAAAAACACATTGTGCTTTTCAGACAAACACCGGCGCTCTCAAGGGTCCTGCTCTCATTTACCGTAGATTTTTGTTTGTGAAGACATAAGCCAGCTCTGTCTAGTGTTTGGGTGTAAGCAAAGCAGTTGCTTAGTGGGTTATTCATCACTGTTCATACCTGTCATTGGAGCAAGATAAATCTGTTGCTGGTGATAATGCAATGTAATGAGGAATGCAAAAAAAGGCACAATCTAACATTCGATATCTGCAGAGGTACCCATAGTGAGAAACATCCTCTCATTGATCAATTACTTTAATGTTGTGGTGTAAATGAAACAGGAAGTAAGCATCCATGGCAGCACCTCATTGAGCTGACTGATCAATAGCTGAGTCGGCCTCCTCATACTGTCCCTTTTTTGTTCTGAAATTGATTCTGTTGTCTTTCTGTCTTGTCTTTCTCTAAATGCTTCGATGTTATGCTGATGAGTAGAGGTCATGATTTCTCGACTCCAGCAGCATGATAATAAGTCCGGGGCACGGCGGTAATGGTTGGCTGAAGGCAGACAAAAGGGAACATGGCATTTTGAGAAGCTGAGGAATTTGCTGTGGCATTCACATATCAGATGGGTAGATAATGTCTGAGCTAAATATAGACCTCTGCCCTGCAGCTGGTTCACAAAAAGTAGGCGTACAATGTTTGGGGCTTTTAGTTACAGGTTATTTACACTCTGTATTATAATAAATATATGGGGTACTAAAGGAGTTTATTGGAACTTTCTACATTTTTTTCTGATAAACTAAAGAATTAAGTGTCCTCATGAGTTGAGGAAATCAGAACAAACCAATTATAAACCCACTGGATTAACCACAAGCATTGTCCCAGAAAAGTTGATTACTCAGAGGTCACAGGTTAAAATTAATAAATATGCAATCATGCTTTTCTGCCGGATTTCCCTCCTGGTAGAAAGTTCTCCAAGACAAATGCTTTCACTAGCTTAAGGACACACACAAGTCATTAATATAAGGGAAACAAAGAGTGTGTCAGACTCAAGAACAGCTTCAGTATTCTGTGACATAGATTCTCCAAGTGTGGAGCTCTACTGGAGTGTGTTGCTGCCACTATTACAAGAAAAACTGTCCAAAAATGAGAAACTTTTCTCCGTTTACCACAATCCTTTTCATGTTATTATGAGATCCTTTTCACATTATAATAAGATAGTTTCATGTTATAATGACATACTTTAGACATACTTTTCTCATTAGCAAAGTTTTCTTTTAATAACAACATACCTTACTTACATACTTAATATTGTTTAAAGTTGGTAAGTTATAGCAAAAAACTTCCATATGTTGTTAAAACGAGAAAAAGATCCAGTCAGCACCTACATAGACGATACTGTAACCTACATCAGCTGGAAAAAGTGAAAATTATTCTTCCGAAAGAGAGATGAACATTGTTGCTAAAATCCAAAGATACAACTTCCTTTGGTGTTTTTATGATGATAATAAAGCATTTCCATTACTTAAAAAATCTCCCACGGGTCCTCAAATAGGTTGTAGTCCATAGCATATGATTCAATCATTTTCATACTCATCCGATCATTTAGTGATCCCTCATTCTCTGTAGGAAGCATCTGATTTTTGTTGTTCTGTTTCTCTGCCAATTCATTCAGGTTTTAATTAACTAACTTTCAAGTCAAATAGAAATGTGGGAAAGCTTGGAGAGGTAGTTATTCAACTCCACCAGACTAACTTATATTTGTAGGATTTATACCACTTTAAACTTGAATGAAACACCTGTTGGTGTGGCCTTGACTTCAGTTACTTATTTATTTAATGTCTCAAACTGGCCTAGAAGTAGTGATGATTTTATTTGTAAATCACAAATCATTTCTTGTCAACTTAAGCTAAAACAATATAATAATAATTCTAGTTAACTGTGTGGATGAGTGTAGTGTGTGATTCGTGCAAACAAACAACACAAACGCTTAACTGTACTGCCTGGTGGAGGCCTGGGAGGAAAAGGAGAGGGGTATTGGAAATAGGCTGAGGCCCAGTTTCCTCAGATGTAGTCACTTTCCTGATGTCCTCTTCAGTTCTGCCTACTGGCTCCTGAACTAAGATGCCAAACCAACCACACAAGCAAAAAGCAGAGAGGAGGGACGTCACAATGGTTGAACAAAAATTTGAATGACATGTAACCTGTTCTTGTTTGTTTTAAGGTGTAACCTGGCACCAGTGGAGGAATACTCTCGGGACGTGGGGTGGAGGACCAACTTGGTGACCATGAACCCTTCAGTGGTGCAGCGGGCCTTCCAGGACCTCGTCAGCGAGGAGTGGAAGGAGCGCTTCTTGCAGCGGCTTCAGAGCCTCAGCGGTAGTGTGCTTTGGATCCCGGCCTTCATGGCAAAGGGAGGAGAGGAGCGTGTGGAGTGGGCCCTTCGTCTCATCCTGCTGCACACTGTGGACGTACGCACCGCCTTCCCCTCGCTGCGCCTGCTCCACGCCGTCAGAGGGTAAGATGCAGCTGCCGCTCCCTGTGTGCTGCGTTTCATAGGAATACCTGTGAGCAGCATAATCGAGGGGCTGGCAAACTCTAATCTGCTGCTCAGGTGGCTATTTTTAAACAAAGTATTAAAGCTGATCAACAGGAGCATTCAGTATGTCTCCCTCCGCTCAGCGCATTCACACCTCTGCACCTGCTTTTCTTGCTGAGCGTTAGATAAGAAGATTGATATCACAGTCATGTTTGTGTGTATGGAGCTGGAGATGATTAGCTTCACAAAAAGACTGGAAGCAGGAGGGACCTAACTGGCCTGACTGCATCTAAAGTTAAAACATATCCCCAACAACACCTCTTCAATCTGAAACTCACTAATTAACACATTATATATTTACAGAAACATTAATGTAGAAGCATTAATGTGTAGGAGTTGCGTGCTTTTACTATTTCTTGGCAAACAATAGCTCCCCCGCAGGCTTGTCACTGTGACGTTGCCATGCAACCAGCAAAGACACAGCACACAAGTATTAACAACTGACAAACTGTTGTTCTTGGTATTGATCTTCTCATCTACTGTTATTCTCCATTTCCCATAATGTCAATCTATTCCCTTAATTGGTGCCTATATGTTCTTTAGTCCAAGAATCCCACCACTTTGAGCAAGTGTTGTTCATTAATGTTGACACTAAACTGCAGTCAGTTTATAAATGAACTCCTTTCCAAGGAAAAAAGGTGAATTTATGAAGAGAATCAATTAGCCGTGTGCTTAAATTGTGTGTAAATAATTTATTGCTGTTATGTTGTTTCTACTGTGAGCAGGCCTGTGCAGAGGCTCAGGAACAGTACAGATAATGAGAAGTGCTGTTAAACGGGGCTATGTTTTGTTAATCCTCATTATTTGAGTTGATTTATTTTAGTGTTGGTCAAGGATTCTTTTTGAGAAATGCATTTTGCATATCTGTCACACAGCCTCCACTGCCTTCAGGCTTTTATAAAAATCACTCCCTGCATTTATTTATTTATTTATTTATTTATTTTGCTCTCTCTCTTTCATCACAACCGGACTCGGCTCTGGATCTTTCCTTCCTCGTTAAAAGCCTAACAACCACCGCTGGTCAGTGACCAAATTATGCCATTTTGCACGCCCCAACTAACACTCTGTATTGTGAAGGGGAAGAACTGGGCCATGATTTTTGTTGCCTGTATGACTAGTGTTTTACAAGAGAAAAGCTTGGAGGTTAAACACACGCCTTTGTCATTTTCCCAGTGAGGCTGAACTTTAAATCAAAAGTTGGCAATCGTGCAATACAGGACAACTAAACGCTGCATCCGATCATTTCATTGGTAATTAGACCCTCTTCTCTGGTTGTTAGAATTCTCATAACGTGCTGTTTGGTTGTAACTGTAAAACTGTGCACAGTTTGCCCTTCATGCTACAGGCTTTAAATAGTACAACCTCTGCATCTCAATATGACCTTCCATACTAACCACAGAGAGCGTGGAGTCAGAGGAATTGATAGCCTCGAGGCTGGAAAAATGGGTTTGTGACTGGAAAGGAAAATGAAGTTGGGGCATGAGAATTCCAGACCATCTGCCCCCTGGAGTTGTTCCTGAGGGCAACATTTGGCATGTCACTGCAGTAGGAGATGATTGAACAATTCAAATATTAGTGAGCAGCCTCATAGCTGTGTGCTGTTTTACTTGCTGTAAAAGAAGATAAGTGCTTATAAAACACTCAGAAAAAAGAAAAATCAATCTGAACATTTTTATTCAGCCTTCAAGACTTATTTTTCTTGAGAAATGTACTCTGCTCTGTCACTATGGTGAGATAAATGTGTTCTTTCAAAGTGCAGTTTCTATCATTTCAGGGTGTCTCTGCCTTCAGAGATACATACAGATAGAATTATGATGCACTGATATAAAAAATGGTATATTTGGTAGATTTTTTTTTCCGGTTATTTGAATTGGAAATGTGTGCAATAACCTTTCACCGTCTTAAGCCTGCAAGTACTGAATGTTGTTGATCAATTTGTTGGTTGTGTTTTTGATTCATTATTTATTCCATAAATTGTCAGAAACTATAGACAAAAAAATGGCTTATGTTTGCTTATTTTATCCAATTAACATGTAGAAAATGGAAAAAAGCAACACATTTAGCATTTGAGAAACTGCAACCAGAGAATGCTTGATAAATAACTAAAATTATCAAATTGATTGACTTATCAATTAATATAGAAAATTCATACGTTTTCTATATTAATTGAACAGCATTTTCAAAAATACTATTATTTTTGATGAAATGACTCCTGATGATCCCCTGAACAAATACAAGAAAGGAAACGGTCATTTATTGATCATCTGTGAGCAGATTTTGAAAGACCAGTTTGTTGGTTTACAAAAGAAAAATATTCACGAAGCTCAGTTTTTTAAATCTATATATATCTGGCTGAATATAAGTGTGGGATAACTAGATAAAAACACTTAAGTTCTTGAGCATCATCATCTTTTGCTGTGTATTTAGTGTTATTGAGTGCAGCTAACCACATTTCCTTGTCAACAGGTATTGGCTGACCAACAATGTCCACATCAAGCGTCCGACCACAGGGCTCCTCATGTACACCATGGCTACTCGCTTCTGTGAAGAGATCCATCTGTACGGCTTCTGGCCTTTTCCACTCGGCCCACAGGGCAAACCAGTCAAATACCACTACTACGATACTCTAAAATACGAGTACACCTCCAGCTCCAGTCCTCACACCATGCCTTTGGAGTTCAGGACCCTGAGCACATTGCACAGACAGGGGGCGCTCCGGCTCCACACTGGGACCTGTGATGTAGAGAGGAGACCATAGAAGGAGCCCCAAAACAAATAATGAATGGAAGACCTCCATGGAAACCTCTTTCTTAACTTAAAAGACTCTTTACAAACAACTGTCTTGGTAGCATACTTTTATGAAACTTGAATTAACTTATTTTCAGTAACTAGGATGAACTTTTTCTATTTCAAGCTGTTTTAGAGACTTGTTACCGCTCTGTTTTACCATTTTAATGAGATTTCTATGGCAACCTTTAAAATAACGAGACCCTTCTTTGATTAGCTCCCATCTGCTGGTGTCACCGACAGTTTATAGTGATCCTCTCATGTCCATCTGTTGCCCCTTATTAAAGCAGCCAATTTTAATTTCCCTCTCATGTAGGTTTCCAGGAAGGTTATACGTTATGAATTAAGGATATTTGTTTTTCCAGACTTGGTCAAGAGACATTATAAATTCATATTCCCAGTTTATGATATAACTAAGGGGGTGCTGTAACTAACACAGCATATTAATGGCATGAAGAGTTGTTGAATTAATCGCTGCTGTGAGTCACTAGTTGGGCCACAAGATGGAAGCACTTAAAAACCAGGGAGACTGATGATGAAAGAAAAATGCTGGTCGACTCTTCAAACATATGTTAGTTTAATATGATGAACCCCTTTGATTCTGATCTTTTTAAAGAGTGGATATGATATTCCCCTTGTAATAACCTAACAAATTTTACAGCAAGATACAAAATGTTATGCTTTTTTCAGATAGCCTAAATGATGATCACATTTAAAAAGTCCCAGTCAACCAGAACCTCCACACGATATTGGTCAGTTACTTTGAGGAGCCAAACGAAGGACTGGAAGCATGTAGAATTATACTCAAGTCCTGTGAGGATAAAGGAGGACTGTAGCAGCTGTTCACATAAGCCTGTTTACACAGACTCAGCCGACGGTTAACTCACTTTGTAAACTTTTTTCAAAGAGCACCAGCCCTGTCTCTGCACTGGAAATGCTAGTTAAGTTAGACTGTAGTTGTATAGTGGTAGTAAGAAGCGTTTTGCTTGTTTTTTAATGAATGTATTGGCAACACTTCTTACAAATACTGTAAGAAATAAGCCCGATAATGTGCTTTACATGCAGTTGCATTTCATTCCAATAGCACTGAGAAGGGGAAAACTTGCCTTTATTCATTTGGGATGATAAATTAATTATACTTGTATAGGGTGTTTGGGTTTGTATTCAACCAATAGATACTGTAGGTTAATAAAGTCTTTTGTGGATTTGAATGAAGCTGCCAATATTTAGTGCCTATAATCAATACATTTAACCAATTCAAATTGGTCATTCCCATGCCCAGAAATACAATTCTTCAGGGTTTATCCAGATTCATGACAGGATGTAAAAACACAGAAAACAGAATTACATGATTGTATTAATTGCGTTGCTAGCTTGACGTTAGTACTTGCTTACTTCAGAAACACAGACATCAAAATACACTTAAAAGACTGAACAGAATGTGCAAAAAATACATTTCATTGCAGGTAATGTTTTGCTTGTTTTTGTGTAGTAGTAATCAGATATGGCACTCCTTTGTAATAGAGGTAAACACCCAGTTTTTTACTTAAAAGCAAATTTCTAAATGATTCATCAAACCAATATATTAGTTCAGTGCTGGTTTTGCTTTGTATACTTCTGGCACAACCTTATTAGAAGTCTCAAACTTCACTTTTTGAGTTTATAGGTTGTCTTTTCTTAGGTTGTCTTTTCATAGGTTGTCTTTTCTTGAATTAGGGCTCTTTGCCAAATGCTTTGGGTATTTTTCTGCAAGAAAATGCCTCCGTTAATAAAAAAGTATTTTGAAATATTTAGAGGACACTGCAGCTAAACAAGAAGTCTCTTATGCGCTTCCAGCCATGTGATTTGTCTGTAAGTGTTGTTTTGACTGGATGCGCCTGTTGATTTACATGTTGGCCTTATTACGCTGCCAATTAAGTTAAGAATAGACATGAAAGTTGTACTGAAGACGTCAGCAGTCTGAAGTAATGAATGGGCTTTTTTTTGTGTAAGCTCTTGTGAGCTTGGCAAAAATAGAAACATTCTGTGACAAACACAATTAAGTTAATTAACCCAGAATGTGGAATTTGCCACAGTTAAAAAAACTTGCTACTGACGTGTAGTTAAAGCTGTGAGACTGTGGAGATTGTACTGTATAGTTTTGTCTTACCTTTACTCAAGTATGCTTTATGTTAACATCTGTTTATTGTCCAAATCCCAGCAAAGAAATGTGAACTTTTGCATGTTTGTCTTGTTTTGAAGTGTACCATTTGAGTATTCAAATTTTGGGGCTTTTTAAAAATGCAGTATGACTCAAGGACACTGGAATTGTGCAGTTGTGACACAGCGAATGTATTTTTCTGCGGCAGGAAATACACAAGAGTTCAGAGTGGGAAAAAAATAACACGTGAAGCCTCTCCCTTAAAACAATTTATACTTCAAAGGAAGCAGTTTTATTTCAGTAGTGTTTCAAAGACATGGAAACTGAGGAAACATCTGTGGGTACACGCAACATCTCTGTATCACAAACCAAGCAGAGACTTGTTTTCAATAAACTTCCAAAACAATTGGAACATTTGACTTTTTTGATTTAAATGTGGCATCAGGGAAATTAGCTTGACTCTTCAAATAGCTACCACAATGACTTTGATTCATTTTACAAGAGGAACTAGATGTAACAGATGGTTCAGTTCAAATAAATGTCCAGAATTAGAGTCATTAGATGAACAGGGTTTTTCCACAATTTCACAGACAACTAAATATAAAATAAGAGACCAAGATGCAAGAGAAAAACTGTACAAGGATGACACACTTGCCTGAGACCAACTTAGCAGAAGCATAAAAAGGATCTGCAGTTTTCTGCACGTACAGTGAAAGACTAAACTCAAAAAGGACACAATACTGTAATAAACAGTAATCATATAGACTATTCATATCATGGAAAACACACTGAATACCAGAATTACGATACATGATATCAAAAATATGGTTGGAAAGTTTGATTCACATATGATTCAATGTATTATTCAAAAACCTGGTCATTCACACACACTCCCGAACTCCTGCTTGTATATTAAGCAGTGACAGTAAAAACATCCAGTCTTCTACAAAATATCAACAACATTGTTTGAAATACAGGGAAATATACTATTATCCTGGAAATACAATGCTGAATAGGTTGCACAAGATTGGCCAGTGCAGTTTATTTTCTTTTTTCTTGTCACTACAGATGGAGGTCAGTGAGAAACAGCCTGCACCTGCAGGCTATGGTCCACTATCAAATAACAGTTTGGATTAAAACAGAAGGTCACCTACAACACCCACACTCACATTTGCTGCAGAAACCTAATCTAGCTGGACTCTTTGCTGTTAATATAATGTAATCACATTTAAGGTGCAGGCAGAGACTAGAAAGGTTTGTGAACTCCTTTTTCTCTTGCTTACATTTACTTTGAATCAGAGTGATGGTTGATTATTGTGTATCTTTGTATCTGAATTGAATATGTAGCCATGACTAGTACCAACTTAGCTTATCTTAACAGCAAATCTGGCTCTTTCTGAAGGTAAGAACATCTGTTACGTTCCAGATTATGTCTTGGCTGGGAGGACACATGATTGATTCCAGGAGGTCACTTTTCTTAGAAAGAACCTGGCACATGAACCCCATTGTCATTTTTACGAATTAAGCAAACAATATATATTGTGTTGATTAATTATCTTTATAAATGATGCTACGTTGATTTTAGAATCTTTGGACACTGACCAGGCTAGCTGTATTCACCTGTTCTCAGCCTCTATTCTAAACTAAGCGAACTATCTCTTGGCTCCAGGTTCATATAAAACTGACATACATGAGAATTACATAGATCTTCTCATTTAACTCTTGGCAAAAGTTTATTCCACAAAATGCCAACCTTTTCCTTTAATGCTCATCTAATGGGCCAAATAAATTGACTTTCTCAGGATCAGAAAAATATTATCATCAACAGTCAATGCTAGTGTCTTTAAAAAGTGTAAAAGCCAATGTTGCCTTTGCTGAAGGAAACAGGGCTATAGTTTGTTATTACTTCAGGAAAAACACATGCTGACCTTCTCAAGTTAGACATTACAAATGTCAGTAAGCCATTAAGAGAGACTTGACGTAATACTGAACTAGCTGTTCACCCACTACCTAACTTTACGGATAATTTCAGTTGGTGATTAGATATTGTAGTAATTACGTATTGTTTGCATTTAGAAGATAAGACACTGGGTGCATGTACATTTTAAGTAACTACAGTACCAGTCAAATAATTTGACTCACTTTCTGATTCAAGAGAAAAGGAAGGTGTGCCAAATTTTATGATTGAATACTGAACATCACTGCAGCTTTTAAAACTTTTGTTGATACTGTCTTAAATTAAGCTGTCAAACCAAAAGCACGCCTAAACAACAGGTTACAGCTTTCACATTCGTAGCAAATGGATGTATCCCATAAATACCTCATGACAATATTATTTGAGCTTGTAATCAAATCTTTAAACTACAGCTGAGATAGCAGCAAAATAGGAACGTCTCAAACACCACACACAGTAAAAAAATATACGCTTACTCCATACATAAGGACAAAAAGCCTTAGACAGTATATATGCACAATAAAGTGGTTAGTAGTTAGAGATAACATTTGGTATGAAAGTTAAGTTTAAAAATAGCAATTACTGTAATTCACCAGATAACTATTCTTCATAGTGTGCAAATTGTTTATCTGAATATTCTTTGCACGAGAACGCTTTATGCATCAATCAATGGCTTTTAGTGACCACCGAATATTTATTTAAAGAATATATATCACTCAGATGGGATTAACCCTGTATTATAATATGTGTAGATCATAGCTTGGAACATATAAACTCCTCAGCCCGCAGACTGTATACTGTAGCTCAAGTTTAACAATAAAATATACAGTAAAGTAAAAGATAAAATATTATTATAATGTAGTGGTTTGTTATGGAGATGATTAAACTCCAAGCTGCCAACAGCCTGTTTACTGAATGACTTTTAAGGGAAAGTCACGACTTGAAGCATCCTGGTCTTTAACATTAGAAAGAGGTGAGCCACATGATAAAAGCATCAGTAAAGCAGCGAAAAATGATATCAATGCGGCTCCTTCATTTAAACACAGATAAAAAGCCATGCACACGCAGTTGGTAAGACTTGGTAACACAAAAAAAGTAGAAGAAACTTGAGTTGTTCCAGGGAAAACAGGAGTTACCAAATATTGTTGTCCATGCTGGGATTCACCTGCAAAAAAGTGAAAACTCTGTTACTTTACAACGTTTGACCTGTGGTTACTCTCCACATGGTGAGGAGGAAATCTGTGCGCCCGCAGAGTCCTGTCTGACTTGGAAGTCAAGAATGTCAGGTAAACAGGACGTCATATCTTCCTTTGAGGAAGTGGTTGTGCGTTAAAGAACAATTGAAAGGACGGAAGGGTGAAACCTTGTGTCAACATCAGATTTGAACTAAAACAGTGTTTCTTTAAAATAGTGTTTTTTTCAAGAAAAGCAAGCATTTCAAAGACTTAATTCCTTGTATGTCCGAGTGTTTTTCTTCAGATCTTATGTGCTTTAAATGAAGTTATAACTACCCACTAAAAACAGTTAAAGATGGCGGCTGCGTTAGTGGCACAGGACAATAAACTCTGGTGCCACTTTGCAAAGTTTTCATAGTCAAAACAGACTAACAAGCTGCCTAACATAGGCAAATCACGGTTCAAACGTTTTCTGGCTTACAGTGTTGTCTTGAGATAAGCAGAGTCGTGGAGCAAGAAGTGAAAAGGTAACATGAGTAAAACCAGGAAACTTACAGGTAAAAATTAATGGGACAGTAAAAATAACCACAACAATGATATTGAATTAATCTGTTTGTTTTGGTTTGTTTGATAGAGCCAAACCCATATGAGTAAGCACCCGAATATTTCCATAGGGACAAATACAGATAAGTGCAATGTAAGGCTGTGCTATAGTGTGTGGATATGGTGGCCTTATCACACATTACTGTAGTCGATATCTCCACTGCCATCCAGACAGCATCCACATAGGGAATCAAATGCCTAATGTGTCTCTGTTATGTGAAGAACATTCTCTGTGTGGGCGGTTAAAAAACGAAAATAAATGAAGAACAAACCTGTATTTGACATCGAACAGAGTTGAGTCGTCCTCGTCTTCATTCTCCTCATTAAGAGGGGCCATCTCCACACGCTCTGCAGGTGTCGTGATAATGTCATATTTCCGTGTTTTCCTGATTCGTCGGCCAGATCTGTGGGAAAGAAAACAGCACCAAACATGAGGCATGCTCTAGAAATAAAATCACATCATTTAGGCTGACTGGACAACCCACAACTAGCTGTAACCTATTTTAGTTTTGCCAGATGGAGAGGATTAAGTTAGAAAATGTTGACATCTCTTACAAACATATAATAGTCAGCACAACTTGGGCGATAAATTCAATTCAATTGGAATAACTGACTTCTTTATTAACTAAAATGCCAAACAATCTACATCTTCTCTAAAGTGAAGATTTGTTGTTTTAAATCATAGTAAAGCAATTTGAAGACAGCACACTGAGCTCTGGGAACTCGTGAAGGGAATTTTTCATTAGTCTCCCTATTTTAGACTAGATGATTAATCAATTTATAAAAATAAAAAAAAACACCAACAGATGAATTGATAGTGAAAAGGATAGTTGTCTGCAGCCCTGACATGACAACATATCTAATTAAACTCTATAACGATGAATGAAATCATTATGGTAGTGATTATAAGTGAAACACAACATGTCACACTACATATTCACAGATTATATTCTGATGGATTATAACAGGAGTGTCACAAGCCAAAAAAGATTAAAACTAACCCCTTTACAGCACTATCATGTTAGGCTACTGCTTACTCAACTACCTCCACACTGGAGCAGCATTAATAGGCCCAGACCTTTCCTCTTGGCTCCCACCATCACATGGAGCCTAACACAACCACATGCTCCTAATTGATTCATTTACCAGGAACACTACAAAGAGCAACATTTAAATAGCGATCACAATATGACTGCATCATTGTCAGGCTGGCTATTATAGACTCCTTAGCCGTCTATGAGCAACATTTGCATCAACCTGCCTACCTGATCACTTTGATGACCAGGCATGTGATGAGAGCAGCTGTTAGCACGCAGATGAAAATGACAATGTTTTTCAGAGTTGGGAGATGCGTCATTATAGATGAAATCCGGGATCCCACGGCGGCATCAGTGACATTATTGGTCAATTGATCTCCGCTGATGATGGACGATGATGTTGAATTTAACTGCATCGCGGGTGAGGAAAGAGTTTTTGGCACGCCGCTGACCTCCCAAAGTGCCAATGCAATAATAAAAGTTAAAGCTAGATTGTACGTCACCATGGTGATGAAATAAGAAAGAAAAATAAAAGCAGGATGTGTAGTAGTTTCTCCAAACAAGCTGAAATGCGACGACAGCTGTCACATTATAGAGGATCGGCTTATCAATGTCAGACTTTGCTGTTTACACAATAAAGAAAATATGAGCTGCAAATATCCATCTCTACTCGTCCAGGCTTTTCCTAAAGATGGACTTTTTTGTCGTGACTTGCATCTGTGTCCAAAACGTGTTTTCCTCGGGGTGAGTTCTGGCAATTCCTTCCTGATTGTATTAGGTTGACTCCGTGTTGAGATGAGGATTATCCGCCTCCGGAGGAGCTCTGCGGGCTGGCCCTCTGTTCCTGATGCTGAACAGGAGCGCTGTTATGTGGGTTGGTGCCGCCTTCAGGTCAACCTCGTATTTCCCAACTCCTACAGACCTGGGGCCATCAATTTAAGCTCGGTGGCGTCATTCAGCGGAAAGAAATGACAAACAAAACATTTTTAGTGTTTGATGGCGCCTTTAAGGGAAAGGCCCACACGAATAGGACAAATAATTATTCAGTTTTTCATAATAGCTGTGGTGGGTTTACAGTCAGGGCTGTAGTCAGGATTTCCGAATATGCAAGTCTGCAGTCCCCAATCCCCAAACACAACTCCACCCTCATAACATTTTGACTAGGCACCAAAAAAGCCTGTAAATTTGTATTATTATTTTAAATGCTTTTAACATTTTATTACAGTTTAGTTCCACAGGCTGGTGCTGAAAGAAATAACCAGCCTGAACGTGTTAAAATCGGTTTAATATTCAAGTCAAACAGAGGGAACTTTTCTTCTTTGTGAGTAATGAATCATGAGGAAATCAATGAGCATATTGAACCTATCTGAACCAGTTTTAGCAGGTGGATTCTCATGGCTGCCCCCAGGATGTCACTGTTCTCTGCCGGCCTGTAAAAATAATCAAGTCTTTTATACCTTCTGCTATTAATTTCCTCAATGCCTCATAGGTCATTTCCCCTTCTATTTATATTCTTCTTATTTTATTTATTTTAAGCATATTTTTTTTGTGATAAACAGTGTTTTTCCATGTCTCCCATTATATAGGCTATGTTGATGGTTGGCAAGCTGCTGCTTGCAATTGCAGCAAGTAGCATTGAATTAGGCTGAATCAAATTTAATTTAGTTTATCTTTGGCTGTTCTGTTTTTAATTTGTTTTATTTCTTGTAAATTGTCTTGCCATGCATAACACACCTAGATGTACCCTCTCCACACTGCTAGGGATACACACTGGTGAAGAGAGACTGAGCTCCTTTATCATATTTGAATTATGAATTTGGTGTATATATGCTATATATATGTGTATATATGGTGTGCAAAGGTTTTAGATGCTTATCCATAATGCAAATACCATCAGGGAGGTGTCTGATCAGTCCCAAAATATATTCTTCAGCATGACAGCAAACCCAAACATACAGTCAGAGCCCTGATCTCAACATCATGAAGTCAGTCTGGGATTACATGAAGAGACAGAAACAACTGACAAGCTTAATCCACATATAAACTGTAGCAACATCTCCAAGATGCAGGAACAACCTACCTGCCAAAAACGGTGTGCAGGTGTACCATGGAGACCTGCTGCTGTTTTAAATGCAATGTGTGGTCAAAGCAAATATTAGGTTAGGTTTCTTCTGTTTACTGAACTTTGTATTAAACTGCTTGATATATTAAACCAATAATAGCATTATTTTTGAAAGAGTCCTCACTCGGTGACTCTAAAAATATAAAAGTTAACTTTGAAAACACTTCATGTGCAACATCTGTGTAATTGTAGAACGTAAACTCCTCCTCAGGTTATTATAATTCCTGCATTATCAGAAACAATACCAAGGACCATAGCTTTTTAAATTAACCTTGTATTGGATCTCTTGCCTATGATTGCTTTACTCCTTTTCCTGAAGAGACACAAGTGCAGATGTGTTGACATCCTATATAAAAACAAAATTGTGTAATGAAAAATTCTTGTCATTGTGTTAAAGTGTATGTGTTTGTTAACGTGCAATTATAGCCAAAAACTAACAGTCCATTCTACAGTATATTGCCTTTACTATCAAATTTTGAGATCAAGGGTTATACATTTCCGAGAGCATCTGAAGGCATCATTTCTCTGTTTACCCATGGGCCATAGCAGACACAATTTTCTGAGGGCAGCAGACTCCGGGGTCATGACCGCGGATTCCAGGGAAAAATCTTGACCAGACGAGATGATGATAAGCAGTCAACTGATCAGTGACGCTGATAATCATTCAGCAGATCTGAAGGCATGAAGCAAAGACATAATCAATGTCTTTTTCTCTCTCTCTCACTGAGTCACACAGACAGACACAATTTATGATTTATCCCCATTATTTTTTTCCACTATACTCTGGAATTCACTACAAACTGCATAGTTCTGTTAAATAAGTAGACCAACGTTTAGATTTATTCAACTCTTACCATAAATAATCTCTATGATGGCCAGTGGCTAGGAGGACTTGCATTTTAAACTACTTCAGCAACGCATCATACCCAACTATTAGTATAAACCTGTCATCTGAAAACAAGGACAGAAGACAGCCTGTTTAGCTTTGGTCCAGTTGGTCTTGTTTCTGTAATGTGTGCACCCACTACTATGTGTTTGACTTCTACTGTGCTGCTCTATGTGAGATCCACAAGATGGCAGCACAAAATAACTATGAAGCCTGCATTTTTCTATAAAGGGTAGGTTGAAATTTAAACAGAGACTGGTTTCAGTAGGCATTGAGGACCTGTAGCATTATGCAGTTGACAAAACATTATAATGGTATTTCTTTACATGAGCTTTTTAGTAAGGAACATGCACTAATGCACACAGAATCATATACATACACACTGCAAAGGGCCTGTACACAAGCTCTATCTTGATTTTGCATGCAGATTAATTTCTGATGGGGGGGATTTTGACTGTGAAGCTTAGTCGCCACAAGGGAAGATACAAATCTTTATCTAAAAGGGAATTGTGAGATTGTGAGAGGATGGCCTAAACTTAGCAGAGAAACAGCTTTAATTGTGACAACACTGATCCCGAAGAACATGTTAACTATAGCATTGTCATAAAACAGTCTTGTTTCTGATTTACAGACTCAGGTTGCCTATAGAAATCACATGAGCTAAAGCCAGTCTTTACCATGGTACAATGGTTAATTACTAATTCAAGTGAGAATTAACTGAACTCACAAACACCAGCTTCTAATTCCACTCACTTGGCTCCACCTGGCTTTCAAAAGCTGTTTGTTAAACATGACCACACCAATTTACAGAAGCTTTTTTCTTGCGGGTTGAACTGCAAACATAAGAACCCAGCCTACCTGTTAATATTTCAAGGCTTATTTGCAGTGACATTCGGTTGATGTTTTATCTGACATACAACACCCATGTTGGCAGGCCCGGCTGTGGTTTGTGCTGTTTTTACAACATATAAGGCACACCCTTCTGCAACAGTGCTGTGCCCTTTTCTTTTTACAAAACATTTCCGCCTTCCCGTTCTGACAAAGGAATGTTTCATGTTAATCCTTAGCTTGCAGGTTAGTGAGTTCATAGTATGTGGGGCCACTGTTGTAAAAATGAAGCCCTTACATAAACTCTTTCTGCTAACTTATAACTGAAGTCGGCACTTTAATAAAATAGCTGTTACATTAAAGACACATTTGTTGTTTACAGGGACTAAAGTAATTGTGTCAAGCACAATGAATTAATTATCCATATCAGTTGAAAAGGCATTTACCTATTTTTCTTTTTATTCTTTTTTGGAGCGCCAGTAGCAGTTATTTGCTTGACATGATTGCCAACCTGCTTCATGTAATTAAAAATTGAATTAGAGTCACTGAAAGAATGTTGTTCTAAAAAACCAAAAAAAAAACAAAAACAAAACACAAACAAATTCAATTTTCAATAGCAACAATCAGATGACTTGCAAACTAACTGATACAGTCCAAAGTCCAAAGGAACAAGTTTAATTTTGTGGAACGTATTCCTACGTAAACGATTTGGCGTTTAAGTGCTTCCCTGTTTAAACCAATCTAACCAGTCAGTCAATATAAGGCTATGTTCAGTTCACTTGTAATGTCTGGATTTGTTATGCACTTACAGGGGACTCTTGTTGCTAGGCTGAGGATCTTTTTAAAGAAATCTTCCCCTGCAGAGAGCATGCGCAGACCTGTTGAACATATCATTGGCCAGTGATGGGGGTGGAGTGCATACCAGAGACTCCACGGACTATCTAACAAAGACTGCGATGACTGAACAGCCAAAGTTTGCCAAGTTTGGTTGTTCTTCTGATTTTGTTTGTTCAAACTTTTTTTCCCGGTCAAAACAAATAATTTGATTAAATCAATCATGTTGTCATATTGCCACAAGCAGGTGGACTTCTCTCAAGCATTGACACTTGATTCATGTTCAGTAACAGTTTTTATAATAGGCCTTACTCTTAAAGCAGCTTTTCAATCCCACTTACACTAGAAATATAAGTACAAATTAACTTTTAGTTGAAAATAAGTACATTCAAAACAGATGTTCCTTAAGTGTGGTGCATGTATTTCTCCAAAAAGACTCCAGAGAGTGGGGCATTGTCTCAATTACTCCTTCATCATAAATGGTGGTTATCAGAAAGCCTACATCTATATCAAGAAGTCTGAACTATGTTGCACAAAAAACAGGGAATAAACATGTTATTGCTGGTGTATTATCATTTCTGTATCACATTCACCCTTACAAGACCCTCAGAGTAACAGGGTCATGGGAGGCCTGTGTTATTTCACACCAAATATTCAAAAATATAGTCTATATGGTCTGTTGTAAAAAGGGAAGCATGGAAGTACACACACTGGTGCAAAGAGTAATTGTATTTTTCAAGCCTATCTTCACACATTTACAGTAACATTGTGCCACTATGCCACATTTGTCTTCATAAAATTATCTTTAAAAATATAAAGGTTGTTTCTGTATGAGTGAGTGGTAAAAACTGTTTAGCTTGATTTGACTGATTTACTGCTAAGTGTCATGTGTGGCCGTGTGTTAGTAGCAATAAGCGCCATATAATTATTTTGGTTGTTTAGAAAAATGTTTCCAACTTTATTGCTATGTGTTTTGACTGAGTAAATGGGAGTTTAAGCGGGTTTCAGATTGCTAACTATTGCTAGCTTGACGAGGCTGGAGAGGAAGTGGAGTTTGGCTTACGTTGAGAGGAAAGTGGGCAGAGCCGCTGAAGAATATCAGCTCAGGGAGAGGCAGAGAGGAGGACACGCACAGCAGAGGAGCAAGGCGTCGAGGACGGAGAGGAGAAAGAGCGGAACGATGCGGCCGAAACACCCAGCAAATCGACGAAAAACGCCAAAAAATACGCCACCAACCGCGGCAGATGACGGGGGATAGCCACGGCCTTGGACATGGGTAAGAACTTAAGAGCAATCATACATTAATAGCTGTAAAATACAAACTAGTGGTGGACGGCAATATGGTGGAAAGAACGACAGTCAGACGCAGTGTTGTAAAAATGGCCATGGCGTGTTGTTAGCGAACAATAAAGAAAACCTTCTAGAGAGTGTACATTGCTCAAAATATTGTTTTAGAAGATTGAATTTGCATGTTTGCTCAACCCTGTATCGAGTTAACTTCGTTCACATTTGGACAAGCACATTTGTGCTCGACCTGTTTGGAGTTATTTCAACCTACGCATTTAAAATTTGCTTTGTCCTTGAAAGGGCAAATGCCCTTGTCTGAATTTGGTTGACAAAAACCACAAAAATAAGCGAATGTTTCGTTTTTTTTAAATGCTGTATTGAGACTGAGTGACAACAACATAACAAGCGTCAGTGTAATTTTGTTAATTTTCACTATATTCGTTTTTTAAGGGTTTCCTCGAATTGCAAATTGAATAAATATCTAAAAATTCGACACATTTCACACAGTATTCTACCACAGAGTGTACCAATGTAGTCTCTAACAAGATTTAAGTAAGCGTTTGATGTTTAATACTTATTATTCAATAATTGATTAAATAAATTGTGGGAAGTTATAAAAATGCCCCAAAATATGTTAATTAGTCACAATACTTCCAATGTAGACATTACACATGAGCTACACTTGATTTGTTTGTCAAAAAATGATCTATATGTTAAAAAAAAACTTAGGTATACTTCGAAATACAAAATAGGGTGTTGGCTTTTAACCCTTTGAGGTACTGAATGGAGAAGTAATTTAAATATTTACATCAGTTTTGCTTTTCCATCTTACATTAAACCTGCAAGACATGTAAAGGAGATTTTTTTCTGCCAGAATGCATGAACATAAGTATGTGAATTTGAAGAAACACAAAGTACTGTATTAAAACTATGTAAAAAAAAAAAAAAAAAATCATCTTAATATCACTGTCTCCTGGATGAGGTATGGATTTATCCACTTGTGAAAACAAATACTACCCATATGAAAAAAAGACGATATACAATCTTTTCTAAAGTATATTTGAATCTTTAACTATATATTGATAAATCCAAAGGATTAGTACCACACTGCACAATACACAATGCCCTCACTGAGCTATTCCCAATAGGATATTAATGTTAAGGACTTTTTTTGAGCCACCAAGATTAGCAAATACATAACATTTTCCCGTCAAAATATGCACCCATTTCTTTATGATTTTCTTAATATGTTAATTACATTTGACGCATAAAAAAACATTTAAAAGAAAAACAAACAGTTTAGGTAAGTCTGATTTTGTTTAGTTTGACTACAAATGTTAATAATCACGTTTTGTATTCTACAGGGATTCCCTTGATGTTTTACACTAAAGAAGAAAGGAGATCATCTGATCCGAGCAAAATGGTATGTTATTTTTAACCCGTCCAGGCTGCAGTAGCGTCTTTGTATTTACTGCCATATACACGTAGCCAGTAGGGTGTGCTGTTGTCACATTTCCTCTCTGAGCATCAATTTTCCTGTTTTAAAGGGTTGCCATTAAGCCAACATGGAGTCGTGAATTGAAGGATTTGGGCGACGTGCACTGCAAAGTCGATTTGTAAGTATTATTTTAAAAATAGATTAAATACCTTTGGAAGATTCCTTGCATGTAATATGTGCATTGAACTCTTCAAATCTGTCAAATCATAGTTTGAACTAAGCATACAAATTGAATAAAAAGAATGGGCAACATGCATATTCCCGCTTTTACTTTAAACTGTTCTGCCCCTTAGTGATGCAGTGACAATGTAAACGTCCATTACGAATAATAGCAAAGTGATTAATTACGTAAAGTCGGACTGGCATTTCATGATGAATTTTCAATCATTTCCTTGACTTAATTTTGTGGTCAGTTGTAAATTAAATTCATGTGAAATTCAGATTATTTAAACCCTTAAGTGGTTTTAAATTTAAACAACCTAGCATACTGCTGAAATGTGATTTATTTATTTATTTTTAAATCTTGAGACAACCCGTCGTTGTCTTCATCGATTGATTGCTTGCAGCGCCGTCTTTTCTTGCGTATTTAGTGCGATTAATATTTAATTTCATCCTTAACGCAAGTAATCAATTCATAAGATTCCTTAATACAACTGTAATAAACATAAGGTCAACAAAAATCAAATGAGTCAGATCTGTCTTATGTTCGTGTTGGACATCTGACTAGCTAGCTAGCCCACAATACACAGTCTTAGTGATTATTCTTCTAAACGTAACCCTGCCCCATTTAAGAAAATCACATAGTGACAGTTATCACATTACATTCACATCAGCTTTAAAACAATGAATAAGACAATAAATGAATTTAGTGTGTGTGAGAACCCAAAGGACGCGTTAGATTTTGCTTTATTTTCCATATTCAGTAAAGAAACTGACCAAGTTGTTGTATAGGAAGTAGCACATCACCTTCCAACTTAATATACCCCTGCCTGAAGTTGGTGTATCATGTGATGTGATTGGTTGCGTTTCGTAATCAAATATTTCGGATTGCTTTACCATTTCACTGCTTACTTGAGTGTTACATCTCCACTTTAGAGTTGTACTCAAAATAAGGAGTTGAACTAAATCTCGTAATCTCAGCTGGCATGGATAATGTTAAACATGACTCTGATTCACGCTGTGTATATCCTTAGCACATAATGCGTCATAAATCTGTCAGTAGTTTAAAAATATGTTTAAATACTGTATGCTAATCTGGTCATACAGCACTCAACAAATGCAAATTGTGGTATGTAGATGGCATGACAACAGTCTTGTTGATTATTTACTCATGCCACTACTTTAGATTTCTAACACCCAAAAACAACAAATCTCTTGAGAACCCCCAAATGTCAGCGAATAAACGTGAATAATATGATCACTCTCTGCCTTTATTGGCAGCTGTGCTATTATTTGCTGTCAAAAATGCGTTTGCAGTAAATATTAGAAAAGCCTTTTTTAAATTCAGAGATGCACTAATGTGGAATGTTTGGAACAATAACGGTTAACCTATTTGTGATCAATATGTATAGCTAATAATGTAGCCATTTTGCATCTCCAAAGCATTTACACTACTTCACAGTTCATGTGTCATAAGAGAAAATCAATTTTTTTATAATGTATAAAAGCATTGTATATTTTCCATAGGCACTACTCAACTAAATCAATCTGAACACAGAAAAGCTTTTTTCTTTGGTTTCCCTCTTCAAATGTACTTTGTACAAAGAGCCTACAGTGAGAAATCCCCTCAAAAGAACCTAAAGGCAGAATCCTACAGTTAGCAATATAAAATTATTTTTAATTTAATTTGGCTATATGACAACTCTGAGATGTAGTTGTTCCCCAAGAAATACACCACACCCCAGTGTGAAACGTACACAGTGACGTGTGTTTTAGTTGCATCTGCACATCAGAACTACATCTGAAGTCTATTTTCCAAAACCCCTCAGAGTCGTTGAGGTTGTAATAAGACATGTAATCAATTAAAATACCTTGTCAAATTCCCATCAGTGAAACAATAATAACCATCAATTGCTTTATTTGGCTTTTCATACCTAGTAAATCCCTGTAGAATGCATTTAACTACAGAATGTTGAATTAATCAGCAGAACCGTTATATTCTGCTGTTATGTTCTAACAATATGTTGTTAGTAGCTGTGATTGGGAATATTGCTGTAATTAAGTAAAATATGACAAGGTGCATGTTACTCAGGCTTTTATAACTCTATTACAAATGGGGAAAAATAGGTTCCAAATAGAAAAAAAACAACAACAAAACTTGGAAACCTTTTCTAGTCTCAAAATATTTAATGATGCAAACATGAGAGCTAGACTTAGGCTTAACATAATTTTGTCAAACAATTTCCAGCTTTATCAGTGAATAGCATATGTATAGACATTTTTATTAATCAAAAGGTATTACTCTGCATGTCAGAGAAAATTGTGTGTCTTGTGTTAATAAATCATCACATTCAAATGGTTTCATAGCTGAAAAAAGTAGTTCATCATATTAATCATCATACTCTGCTGCAGTTTACCTTTTAAAACAGAAGAAGGGTCAAACATGTTAATGCCAGCCACTTGTTTTCAATGTCTGAGTGTATCTGATCTGTATCTTACTATATGATATCATTCATTGTTCTCCTTATCTCTCCCACAGCAGAGACATGGACTGGTGTGAAGGCTTCGAATTTTGAAAAAAAGAAGACAGCTCTGTAAGTTTTTTTTCTCCATGTTTGACCAGATTATTTAATCAAAATGTGATGAGTTGTAAATGTAACTTTTCAAAAGCTCAGTGTTCAATTGAACTCATTTAGATTTCCAAAGAGGTTGAGCCCTCCTCACTTCTATTTTAAGCAGACCGCCCACATTTACATTGATGCTATTCACTTTTAAGTTTTTAAGGCTAGCAAAAGACAGATGTTAGCAGGTAGAAAACATAAACAGAAGCGCTGTTAAAAGGGCAAGTTTGTTAATGTAACTAGATGGTAGTGCATGTGCAAGAATTTTCACATTGTGTACATGCTCACTATTTAGAAAATAAGATGTATTTACTGTGACGTTAGGTGGACATTGGCAGTATTGCCTCAACATAGCCACACTTCTTCAAGAAGTATTCTCAATTCTTTCAGTTTTTGGCCTTAAAGTTGAAAACATGATAAAACACTACCAATACCATGCAAATGTTTTATTTTATTTCACTGTGGTATTTTAACACTTCAAGAGCTATGAGGGACTTTTCTGAATTTTACCAGTGGGTGTATGAACATTTGCATTGTTTGAAGGGTTGCTTTAGAGTTTTTGGATGCTATTGTGTTTTCCATCTGTTGATCAGTCGTGCCTTGGCTTTGGTACCTGATAATGTTTTTGTCAAACCAGGAAATGTATCTTAATTGACATTTAAGCAGTGTTTGCTCATATTTCAGTGTTTTGATGTTTTGACCATCATTAGTTTAAACGTCCTCGTTGTTGCGTAATGAAGTTTTACACATATCACATGACATGACTTAGACTTAGGCAAACTCCTAACTTGTCATACCCCTGGTGGACAGTCATTGAATTTTTTGTTGTGAGTTATTGGAGCATTTATTAACATCTTACAGACTTCATTTTGCTGATAATTTCGAACCAACCAAACAGCATAGCAATTAATTGGTCTACAAACATTTGACAAAACTTACATTGCTAGTATAGCTTTTTGCTTTCCTGGCTCCTAATGCGAACAATTCCTGTGTGGGAGCTTCTGTCAAATCTATTTATATCATTTGATTACTAAAAAGTTGTGTCTCACTGGAATTTTTACAAGTTAAAATTTGGCTGTACGAGAGTATTTCAACAGCTTTGATCCTAAAAGGAAGAAGTTATGAAGCATGATTGTAGACTTGTCCAAATCTGTAGCTTGTGTTCTACATGTCAGGTCGATATGCTGGATTCTAGGTACAATTTATGGGAATAGTGGATTTCTTAACATTTTAATACTTTTTTAAAACAAGTGTATTCTTATAAATGCTCATATTTCAGAATGGCACATGCACTTTCGCAGTGCTAGCTAACGCAACGGAAAGCTAGCTACGTATGTAACTTATTATCTGTATTAATTGTAGTGCAGTTTAGCATGCCTTCTTTAACTGCTGGACAGTGAATCATTACTCATTTCAGTTGCACTGTGGGCTTACAACTTTTCCTTCTTTTTTTATCCTATCAAGACCCCATTCAACTGGATATTGCTGAAGTGGAGACAGCGTTGTTTAACGTGAAGATGGCAAGTGATTTGGCGGTTAGCCAAACTTTGACAAGATGAAACCTTTTTTCTGACTGGATTTTCACTTTTTGGATTTTTACTTTTTACGACAACATGGACACTGGAACACCGTTGCTGGCTGTGTAGTGGACTCGTTAAAAAAATTACACTGTTGTTTTTGGGAAAGAAAATCAGCCTTTGTACATTTGATATTCAAATGTTGTTTTTAAATAAAGTGTATGTCCTCGTATTTTTTTCTTGACTTTGTTTCATTAGCTGTGAACATGGAAATTACAAATGGATACTTGCGCAATGTTTTGTTAACGTTGAAGTCTTCTGAGCTCGGCAGTTGGTTTTAATATTAGTTAATCTATTCAACAAATTAGTTTCGTTAGCAATGATTTTCTCTCACTTATCATCACGATTTGCCAGTATAATTTAAAAGCCAGTGTCAATGCTTAAACTCCGAACTTGGTTGACGAGTCTGCTAAAGTAATGCTTTCATATTCCAGTTTCCTGTAAATGAAATTAGCCCCTCGATTGACAAGATAAAAGGAAAAATAATTGATAAATCTGCACCCTTTTTGCTCCTATTATTCCTACTAAATCCTGTCTCCGTCAATTAAAAACAGTTGACAACACTTATTTGGGAAGACGGCATTACAAATAGTAAAAATGGGATTTGGTGTGAACAGAAATGGTTTCCAAGGGCTCTCTAAAATGGCTCCTGGTTGTCCTTCTTCCTGTCTGAGCAGGAAGTGATGCAATTGCTGCAAAAAATTATATTCTTTTACAGCCTCTCTGTAATTCTTCTTACCTAAATGAAGTAAGAAGAAAGGTGTCACTTTGAAGGCTTATTTTATACAGGCTGAAAACATGTGAGTTTATATAAAAGCAAAATTTAAACATAATAAAAGGGGAGGGACTTAAACATCACCTGAGTGTGGGGTAAATGGAAATAACGTCAATCAAAGGCAAAGCTTTCAGAGCTAGGAAGGAGCTCTAGATGGCGGCTGAGCCTTAGGAAGGGTGCCATGGGCTTTCGTCAGACCGTTTTTCTTGCCTGATTTTCGGCCGAAACCGCTTCTTTTTGCTCATAAGTTATGGCTCTAGTCATACGATCGGTGTTTTAACGGGAATTTAAGCGTTTCGTGTGTTTTTTGGACTGTTTATTCGAGTCGTTGGAGCCGTCTGTGCTGGGGGAGTGCTTGTCGTTGTTTTCCATACTGGGCTCTGGCAGCCATGGCGCGCCTCCATTTTTAGTGTGCTGCTCGCCTCTGTCGCTCTGAGTCTGTGACAGTACATGAAGACAGAGAAGGCCT
Organism: Scomber scombrus; assembly: GCF_963691925.1. Taxonomy (NCBI): domain Eukaryota; kingdom Metazoa; phylum Chordata; class Actinopteri; order Scombriformes; family Scombridae; genus Scomber; species Scomber scombrus. The sequence goes on along the minus strand of NC_084975.1, from coordinate 17,816,874 downwards.
ACAACATTTTTTTTTAAAACAAGACTCCCTTATTTTGTAAATTATTACTTAAGTTATTATTTTTAGTTTGCCTTTTTTTTTTTTTTTTTACCCGAGTCGGATAGTTATTTAAACTCTGATACAGCGAATCTAATAGTCGGTTTATAGGCTACCACCTTTCTCCACATTGAATTGGTATGTTTACATTGTGTAGTGCCTAAATTACTGATTTTCTCACGCTTAAATCTTATTTTTCCAAACCTTCATCTGATGACGCAGTTACAATTAATTGCATGCGGCTTGATCCGTGGACTATATTGAAAGACATACGTTGAATATTTCACTAACTGTAACAGCACCTGTCATTTGCTGTTTGCTGTAATTTTAAATAAGCGATAAATAATGAGCCTCAAATTTCTCGATTTATTGGCTTTTTCTCTTCTCGTGTCGCACCGCCTGGGATTGAACTGCCACCTGAGCAAAGGCAATCTTGTGGGACTTGTATGATAGTTCATGCTTCCTCCAACTTTTTGACAGTAAATACCTGGACAAAAGATCATCCTATCCAAAAAGATTTTTCAGGATACTACGATGATGAAGACTAAAAGTAAAAAACAAGAGGATGAAGGCTCGGCCCAAAGCAATGCATCAAGGTATGATCCGAATACTTCTTTTTACCCTTTTCATATCTGGTTTGATTGTTTACCTTGTCAAGCATGGTTGATCACCTGTGTATACATTGGCGACGTGGTTTTGATGAAGTGCACCACTGTCATGAATGACCTTGCTATTGTTTAATAGCCACACCCTGATTTTTCCTACCATTTCTTACACTCAATACCGAGGTTTCAGGCCTCTGTTAAGACATCATTGTCCACAAGATGTATGTGTTAGACCCAAGGAAAACTTATTTGTCCTGTATTATATTGCAGATGTTTTGCCACAAACGTCTCCTATCGCTATAATGAAATGTGACCTTGTCTTACTAGTTGGTACTGCATTGCACCATTTTTATCAACGTTGTTGTTTGGTTTTTATTTATTTCAAAACAATGTATTGCTTTGGTGTTCCATATGGTCTGAAACATTTCCACTATTTTGTATGAGTTATATGTAACATACTGTGCAGTATGTTTAAGCTTAAATATATTTGCCTGTAGCTACAGTTTTTATTTTCTGCCTACTTTAAAACAATCTGAATCTTTACTTAAAGTTTTGACCAAGTTATACAATTTTAAGAAATTCAAGTTTTGTCATGCATAGTTATTTCTGCTATTAGAAGCCTTACTTCTTAATAATGTTAATGACTTCTACGTTATTTTGTCTTATTTTAGATACATGGAAAAACCTAAAACAACTTCACTCAACATTGGTTGTGAAGTTATGTCAGTGTCTACATGATCATGTTACACATTTTTAACCTATAGCTTTCTATATTTGTTTCCAGGGGAGGGTTATTTTTACTTTTGGTTCTATGGGTCTTATGTGAGTGTACAGTTTCAATACAAACATTTGTCTTCTGAAACATGCTGATTGTTTATAAATATAATTACATAATTATTTCTTTCACTTACCAAGCAAGATATTTTATCCATTGATGGGACCCAATCACATACATTTATATGTGACTTTAAAGTATCATTTAGTTTAAAAGGCACTTCTTGTCTTTATTAATATGAAGCCATGTGAAGATTAATGTGTAAATTGTGTGTCTGACACTTGTGAATGTTACAGCAAAACAATGTTATTTTCTTTTTAAATCTGGGTATTTTATATTATTGCATTTCTTGTCAAGTAGATCATATTGAAAGGCCTGTCACTTTTAATATGGTGACTTATTTTATTTTATTTTTTATTTTTTTTACAGAATTGTCTCTTTATTATAAAGATGGTGAATATTTACATATGTGTATTTATCCTCCACAGGTATCTTAATCTTATGAAAAGGAGTGGAAACATCGTTCTATTTTGATCAATAAAGATGTTTTGAAAAACTAATATCAAATCATTTGCATGTTGTCAGGAATACTGAAACTACACAAAGAGACTAGCCATTATTTAATAAAATAGATGTTGGTTTGTATTTACTATATCAATACTTAGATTTGCTGCCTGACCTCAATAGACTGTTGTGGTTTTAGCTAAAGACACAAGTTTGGATGTTAAAAGCAGGTCATAACCCTTAAAGCATTGTACTGAGTGTACACTGCAGCAGGTTACATCACACTTGTAGTTTTTGGTGTGTGTGATCTTGTGGCAGCCATTTTAGTGTTTGAGCTGGAAGTGAAATATCCCCTCTTCTTGACATTAGGCCAACTTTGTCACTTTGACCAATGAACATTGTGAGCATGCAGAGCTGCAAGCCAGTAACAGAAAATCTGGTGACTCTGTGTAACATAATGTCTCACTGAAGCAGTGTGTATACATGTTCTCCTGAGTCTCAAAATGGCCCTTGCTTTGCCTGCCCAGCTTTGCTCACTTATCTGTATTTAAAAGTCTGCTACATGGAGGAGGAACAGGAAGAGTTTAGACACTGGAAAGCCTGAATGCTGTGCTCCTATAGGCTACATTTCCACCTAGCAACACATCACCCAATAGTAATTTGAGATTGTGTCGTTGTCCCGCCCACTTCTGACCTCACTTAAAGCGGAAGGAGCCATGCACTTCCGAGTTTGGTTATTGAAGGAGCACAAGGGACAGACTGTGCTTTCTGTTAACAGTTGTATCATTATTGTACCATCACTTACAATGAAATTATTATTAAAAATTATAAAAATGATTTCATTCAGGAGCCCTTTCAGTATTATTTGTGTATTAGAGACTATAGAAATGGTTATTCGTAACACATTTAGCATTATAAATATAAATCTTTTCACACTTTAAAAAACACCCACTATAGACATTAAAAACAAGGCTGTTTGCAAATCTTAACCTTTTTGAAAGGCATAAACACACTTATATTATATTGTTTTTTATCCATGAGGCTTTGATTGCAGGGATTGTTTTTTGAATGGGTTACAGTGCCCCCATGTGTCCAAGGTATGAGGTACTGCTGGCACAGAAAGCAGACAAGACAGGTCAACATGCCAAGCAAGATATTTTATCCCTTTTTCACCCTCAGTTTAAAGTGAGTTTAATTGTGTTTATATACAGACATACATTTTAAAATTCATTACAGTACATACAATGTAATTCTCAAGGGCTTTTGAAACGTGAAGCTTCTTGTTTGCTGTGACACTAAGCCGTATGACATTTGTCTGAATAAATTACATGAATTGCCGGTGGAGGTCATGACATCAAATGGGAAGAAGCCACGGGATGATTTTGAAAGGATAAATAACATTTCTGTTTCAAAAAATTGTATCAGGAATTTATGCACATTGCAAATGTATATAATTGTACATTATTTACACAGATTGTTTATTGTATATAGTATTTGATTTCATTTTATGTTATTTATTTTTATCACTTTGATCCTTATGCGGCTACTGTTGTGTAACTTTTGAATTTCTTCTTAGCGGGATCAATAAAGATGCCATACCTTACTGTACCTTAATATTTATCCTTTCTTTAGCAATTCTTTTTCACCTTTTCATGCCTCAATAAATCCTCCAAATGAAACGATCTGACAAGAAATCAAAATTTTGTTAAGAAATGGCAATAAACATTGCTTAATTTTAATTGACATGCCTAAGTGGGAGTAATGACACTTTAAATGTTTTTTCCTAGAATAAATTAGTTATTGTAGTATTTTCTGATTATATTACTGTTATACTGCCTTGTGAAATTTCAGTTAGGTCAGTTTTAAGTTGCTATTGCAGCTGTATGAGGGAGGGGATGAATGCTTTACAATTACTGTAAGAGGATTTGTGTGCCTTTAGAAAGAATGAGATAATTATAAGACTTATGCCATCACACTCTTCCTGTTCCCTAGTGAAAGTCAATTTTAAGACATTTTCCAATTGTTGCCTTCATTGCCTGAACTCGCATCTCACAGTGTTGTTGCTGAGTGTACAGAAATACTGAAGCAGTAGTTCAGCGAATGCACTGCAACGTGGAAAGAATGAACATGTTCTTGTTCCTGTAGCAATTCAGCCTCAGAAGAATCCAACCGCTCAGCATCGGAGTCGGGGAGTCAGTCAGAGAGCGAGCACGGCAGCGAGAGGAGGAGGAGATCCCACAACTCCGAGTCACACAGCTCCTCAGAGTCAGAGAGTCATTCAGAGTCAGAGAGCGAGTCTGCAGAGTCCAAATCACAGCAGACGGCAGCAGAGGTCAAAGACAAGCCAGTTAGAAAGAAGGAACGTCTGGCAGATGTGAAGAAGGTAAAGGCCACTGAATTTTTAGAGAGGCAGCTAGATTGTTTGTGGTGACGTACTATTTCTGAAGCAGATTTAAGGTTCCTGTCCTCTTATAATGAGGGCTTAATTGACTTTGTGTAATCGGACTCTAAACCTGATTATGAAGCCTTAACTTGCGGTTCACTAAGTAGTTGCTTCCTTAGTTATGCAAGGTTTACTTAAGCCACTCTCAACTGTTTTTGTGTGTAACTGTCCTAATTCCTTACTACACACTGATGCTCATCAGGTTTTAAGTATGTAGCATTAATAATAATTTAAAAAAAAAAAGAAGGTATACATACTCCACTGTAAAAATAAAATAATCTTTCTCAGTGGGAAATGTATTTAGCAGTGGCATTTTCAAAGTTACAGTTTGATTGAAGTCAGTTGGCATATATACTGTATACATTACTGTTAGTACAGCACTGTAAAGTACATTATTATTGTGTAGTATTAACTTGTGTTAATAATGTTATTTGTGTAGTGTTGCAGAAAGTCAGTGGTTATCTGACAGCAGATGTCCTCTGATTACAGATGTGGGAAGAACATCCAGATGTGTATGGAGTCAGGAGGTCAAATCGCAGCAGACAAGAGCCGGCTCGCTTAAACATAGGAGCTGAGGTATGCAGATAAATAACAAAAGTTTAAATTAAATAGCTTGAACAAGAGGAGTAAAACAATACAGACACATGGTATATGGTAATGGTTTAAAATACAAGCAATTGCTGCCATCTAGTGGACATTATGTAGAAGTGTCATAGTCACCTTTCACACAGGGAAGGAGCTGCTCCTGAAATGTGTGTGTGCTGTGCCACTGTATTTACAGGGCAGCAGTGACTCTGAGGGTGAAAGTCCCAAGAGGAAAACATCACGTTCTAAAAAGAAAGAGTAAGTATTAAGGTTGCAATCATTCGGGTGATTCAATTACTATTTTATTGTTTTCATAAATAAATACATTTCATGTATAATTTGACCGTACAGCACCGTATTTAAAAAAAACTTTTTGAATGATGCCATGTTGAGACACTGAACTCCTCTGTTAGCAAGACTTTTTTGTTATTGAAGATGTGACCCATACAATACTTCGTCAGAGTTCATGTCCGTTTGTGTCATTGTGCTGCCAGTCTGTAATCATATTGTGATTCTTATCATTTATGCTTATTTGTAAATGGGTATCTGTTTGCTCCAAATTGGCTATGGGCTCAGTTAGTTTCAGCCAGCCAGGTGATTTTATGCATTTACATCAAATTTGATCGGTCAGATCGGCGGCTTATCCCTGATCAAATTGGGTTGTGTTGAACACCCTATGGCCAGTACTGTGGAAAAAAATGGTGAAAATAGCAGTGATGGGCCTTGAGGGTGAACTTGTGGCATTTCTTTGTTGTAAGAAATATCTGGAAAGATGATGACTCAAATGATGAAGAGGAGGAGGAGGAGGATTCCGACAGTGCAGACAGTGAGCAGGAAGAGAAAAAAGTTAGATCCAGACGACTTCCTGCTAGAAGGTAAGAGAGAAGCGAGGCCTGGCCATCAGACAGCTACCCACTGGTCATCTCCAATTCATTCCATATTGTGTGATCAGTTGTTTAAGTGCATATTTATCCTTTTCTTTGGTTTTAAGTTTAATATCTGAATGCGGCAGCCAGATGTTGTACAGTCTGAAATTTGAAATTCAATCTAATAATAAAACATGATACAAATATAATTTTTTAATCCTAAAAAACACAGCTGGCCGTCAGCTGCAGTCAGGTGATTGGGTTTGTGAAAATGAACCAGGAGTTTATTCCATTATCGTTAAGCAGTCTGCCTGTTTCTTGGCTTAACTTAATGTTTTACAGACCTCAGACCAAATCATCAACAAGCAAAAAGCAACTGTCTCAAAAAGGAAGGAAGTCCAGGAAACAAGAGTCGTCCGCTGAGGATGATGATGATGATGAGGACAACGATGATGATGAGGATGAGGATGAGGAAGACACTCCAAAGAGACAGACGCGAAGAAGGGGTGCAACAAAAGTCAAAAGGTGCCTTTCTGAACCCAAAGTGTTTTTTTTCTTCCTTGATATTTTGATGCATTTTTGGTACTTTTACCTCACAGTTATGACTGAAACCTTGTTGTTTAATTACTTATTTGGTATTTTAAACTGACAAGTCCCACTGTAAGATGTTTCACATACTTATTTCTTATCTGTTTCTTTTCTGTTGTGTTACAGTTATAAAGAAGACCAACATGACTTTGAAACAGACTCTGACGACCTGATTGAAATGACGGGTGACGCATGTGACGAGCAGCAGGACGATGACAGCGAGACCATAGAGAAAGTGATGGACGCTAGGATAGGCAAAAAAGGAGGTGATGCATTTTAATTTGTCTCTCACCATAGAGAATAATAAACCTTTTATCACGGTTAGTAATGAAATGTATGCAGTCTAAAATATGTTTTACTAATTGTTTCGCTGTTCTAGCCACGGGGGCGTCCACAACTGTCTATGCTATGGAGGAAAATGGGGACCCATGTGAAGGCTTCGACCCCGAGAATGATGAGGGGGAAGCTCATTATCTGATCAAGTGGAAGGGCTGGTCTTACATCCACATCACATGGGAGAGCATGGACTCTCTGACACAGCAAAAGGTCAAGGGACTAAAGAAGCTGGACAACTTCAAAAAGAAAAACGATGAGCTCAATTCATGGTGAAAATCCTTACTTTTAGAGCAAACATTCAATTGAAACGGTATGTCTTTTCAAGAATTGTCAGAGTTCATTGTGGTTGTGTTTGTAGGTTGAGGAGGGCGTCCCCTGAGGATGTTGAATTTCATAACTGCCAACAGGAGCTCCATGCTGACTTGAATAAACAGTTCCAGTTTGTGGAGCGTATCATTGGTAAGAGTGTTTATACTAACGCTGCAGATTTCAGATTAATATGTGCAACAGATTATTTAATTTATCCTGAAATGAATTCTATCATCAACAGCAACAAAAACAGGAAAGACACCAGGATCCTCTGACTTCCCCTGTAAGTCCTGTTTCTAAATGTTCACATTACTGGAACATCCTGCTTTTAATGGTGCTGTTGGCTTGTATATTTTACACAACAATCAAGAGATGTGTCTGTCTTTAAAACTTGCAGCACATAGTCACAAGACATCGTCCTCCAATGAGCCTGAATATCTATGCAAGTGGATGGGCTTACCTTATTCAGAGTGCAGCTGGGAAGATGGAGCGTTGGTTTCAAAGAAGTTTCAGCACTGTATAGATCACTTCACAAACCGAAACTCCAGCAAAACCGTCCCCTCTAAAGACTGCAAGGTAATCAGAATGAACTCACATGCTCACATCTCCAGTTTATTATCTTAAATTGAAATTAAACAAGATTCTATTTGTGGTTTATAATTAAAGACATTTGTGTCGTACTGTGATCTCAGGTGTTAAAGCAAAGGCCAAGATTTGTTCCACTGAAAAAACAACCATCATATATTGGAGATGAGACTCTACAGCTGAGAGATTATCAGCTGGATGGGTTGAACTGGTTGGCTCACTCGTGGTGCAGGTACGGTGTAAATAAGTATATTACTTTGTGTGGTTTTGGTCATCTCATTTAAAAATAACTGTAAGAAAGGTTCAGCAATCATTTTGTCCTCTTCCTTCTCCTCAGGTGCAATAGTGTTATCCTCGCCGATGAGATGGGACTGGGAAAGACCATCCAGACCATCTCCTTCTTGTCTTACCTGTTCCAACAGCATCAGCTCTATGGACCTTTCATACTGGTGGTGCCTCTTTCCACACTCACCTCTTGGCAGAGGGAGTTTGAAACCTGGGCGCCAAACATGAATGTAGTGGTCTACCTCGGTGATGTCATGAGCAGGAAGTCGGTAAGTTTAATAAGTTTGTTTGGATTTTTTTGGTACATTGATGACCTGAGGGTATCTCAAGAGTTGGTTAGATAAACTTCCACACTGTTTCTGTGTTGAATAGATCCGTGACTATGAGTGGGTGAACCATCAAACAAAAAGAATCCGTTTCAATGCGCTATTAACCACTTATGAAATTCTACTTAAAGACAAGGTAGGTGCAGTGGTCTGTTTTCATATTTTTACCACACAATATTTATGTGCCTGAGGAGAATCAATCACTTACAACGTCTTAATGTTTTACTCCAGGGGGTGCTTGGGAACATCAACTGGGCATTCCTGGGTGTGGATGAGGCTCACAGGTTGAAGAATGACGACTCCCTGCTGTATAAAACATTAATGGAGTTCAGGTCTAACCACAGACTCCTCATTACTGGCACTCCTCTGCAGAACTCCCTCAAAGAGCTCTGGTCACTGTTGCACTTCCTCATGCCTGACAAGTGCGTGCTGATTTAGATCTTTAATGTAATACTGAAAAAAAGCAGTGGAAATGTCAGTTTGAATTCCAAGGAGGGATGAGTGACATTTGTTATCTCTGTTGTGCTCACCAGGTTTGTCTGCTGGGAGGATTTTGAAGATCAGCATGGGAAAGGAACAGATAATGGTTATCAGAGTCTTCACAAAGTCCTTGAGCCGTTCCTTCTCCGACGTGTCAAGAAAGATGTGGAAAAATCTCTGCCTGCCAAGGTGGAGCAGATCCTCCGCGTAGACATGTCTGCACAACAGAAACAATTTTACAAGTATGACATTACTTCTGTCCTTTGTAACCTTTATATTGTACCTGTCTATTAAATATACAGTAGCTGCATTTTTTCTCTCCATTAACTTAATTTGTTCCCGAATATTTCCAGGTGGATTTTAACAAGGAATTACAGAGCTCTTTCCAAAGGCACCCGAGGCAGCTCTGCTGGCTTCCTGAACATTGTTATGGAGCTTAAAAAGTGCTGCAATCATAGTTTCCTCATTAAACAGCCTGAGGATGTAGAAGCTGAAACAGCACAGGAACACCTGCAGGTACATCTCCACATGAACCCTCTTTAGCTTCCAGCATCACCTCAGGATAATCTGCTCTACAACAGATATGAGTTTACTTAACATAGAAGAAAACACTACAGTCACAACAGTGGGCTCAGTCCTAAATGAATTTTTCCTGAATTTCAGTGTTCACACTGTATCTTTATATGTCATAGAATCTAGTTAGGGGCAGTGGGAAGCTGGTGCTTCTGGACAAACTGCTAACCAGGCTGAGAGAAAGAGGCAACAGAGTCCTTATCTTCTCCCAGATGGTCAGGATGTTGGACATTCTGGCTGAATACCTCGCCAAGAGACGCTATCCATTCCAGGTAAGATTTGCACAATTTTGGGCTGAATTTAGTTTTCACTCAGGACTCGCATGCAAAACATATTGTCAGTGCGACATTTGGTTCCGCTGTTTTTGGCTTATAGTCATTCGAGCAATGCTACGGTTTGCATCAGCGTCTTAAAATCTGTTCCACCTGATACAAGATTATGGTTGTTTGGGAGTAAATACCTCTGTGAGATGTGCACAATTTCCTGCTTGGGTTACTTTATTATAGATCTAAAGGGCACATTTGTGAGGCATTTCTGCAAAAAGGAGGTACATGATGGAAATTTAAATGAGAAATGCGTTTAGAGCACCCTTTTCATGCTCCCACTGGGCTCCACTATCAATTTTCTGTAAAATTGAAGCAGCTGTATGAACAGTGTTTCCAGAAACTGAGTTTAGACTGACAGTTTAGTATTGGTGTTTATGATGAAGGGAGATTTTGGAGTTGTCGGGGGAGGGGGGGAGGGGGATCGGGCTGAGGATCGGATGTCAGTGTTGTTGAACACATACTCCACCAGACTGAGAGTTCATGTTGTTATTTATATCAACAAGCTATTTTCTGCTGAAGGCCACAGGACTTCTGCAAGTCACTTAACTCGGATTGTTTTTGCTGACTTAGTCTTTGTAGACTGTTGTGATCAATCTTGAACATGCAGACTCCGCACAATGGCTTGTAAAGCAGGATGATGATTAGTATAGCAGACAGCCGGCCAGGAAATCTTCAGAGGTTAAATGTCGCTCTTTGCCTCTGTCCTCTTTAGCGGCTGGACGGTTCCATAAAGGGAGAAATCCGAAAGCAAGCACTTGACCACTTTAATGCAGAAGGCTCAGAGGTATGTATACCAAAGAACTTACACCACTGACTGATCATCACAGAGAATTAAGTCTGAAATTGTATTTTTGGGCACTAAATATTTTTTCCAACCACAGTAAGTAAAATATCTAAGTTAAAAAAAGAAATGCCAAACACACTCAAATGCACTTTTTTGATTGTTAGAATATCACAAACTCTGGGCAAAATTTCTACTTTTTAATTAACATTTATTCAAATGACTGAAGTGACTCAGTATAGGATCTCCAATTTTTTCTTGGTATACAAAATAAAAGGCATATTTGCTGTTGGTGATATTTGCTGGATGAGATCTGTATTAACAGTTTTATCTGTTTTCTAGGACTTCTGCTTTCTGTTGTCCACAAGAGCTGGAGGTTTAGGGATAAACTTGGCCTCAGCCGACACTGTAGTCATCTTTGACTCTGACTGGAACCCTCAAAATGATCTTCAGGCACAAGCCAGGGCTCACAGGATTGGCCAAAAGAAACAGGTGATCTATGATGACTTTCCCTATAAGGGCACAGCATAATTTGTAAGATTGTTGTTAAGTGAATAAAAAAACAATATCAATGCTTTCCCCTCATAGGTGAATATATATCGACTGGTCACCAAAGGAACGGTTGAGGAGGACATCATTGAGAGGGCAAAGAAGAAGATGGTTTTGGACCATCTTGTCATTCAGAGAATGGACACCACCGGTCGAACTGTGCTGGACAGCAACTCAGGAAACACAAAGTAAGAAATTTAGTAACTTGATTTTGCTGATTGATCATTGATATACTTCTGCATGTTCAGCATTGCGGCATTTGTCTTACAGTTCAAACCCGTTCAATAAAGAAGAGCTGACTGCTATCCTCAAGTTTGGTGCAGAAGAGCTCTTTAAAGAGGCAGAAGGAGAGGAGTCTGAACCACAGGTATTATAGTATCTACATTATCTTCTGTGCATTGAAAACTCTTTGTGTTACATGTTTAAACCAGAATGTCTTTGTTTCTGCAGGAGATGGACATCGATGAGATCCTGAGGTTGGCTGAAACAAGAGAAAGTGATCAGGGCTCAAGTGCCACAGACGAACTTCTGTCTCAGTTTAAGGTCACTTCAAGTTTTTTTTTCGTATTGTTTCATTGCTTTTTAGGATCTGAAGAACTACTTTCAGCCCCGGAGCTGAAAGTCAGGCATCCAGCTTTCTTTCAAACTCTGAGACTCTGCTTTGCTTTGCCTTTGCATATTGCTGCAGGTGGCTAATTTCTCCTCCATGGAAGACGGCACCCAAGAGTTTGATGAGAAGTCCGTGCGTGACTGGGATAATATCATCCCGGAGGAGACGCGACGCAAAATTGAGGAGGAAGAGAAGCAGCGGGAAATGGATATCTTCATGCTGCCCAGAAGCAGGAGCTCTAACAAGCGGGTAAGAAGAGAATTATGGACTTATTTGTCTAAATGAAATCTTGTTTTCCCATTTTCCAGCACTGATTGCTTTTGGACTCTACGTTAAAATACGACATCTGCATTAAAGCAAACTCTCAGCTATTAAATCAGACCTATTAGATTTGTAAGAGTGCAGTGCCTGTGTTTTTCAGGCTCAGGCCAACGATAGCGACAGTGACGTGGGCTCCAAGCTGAAGCACCGCTCGTCAGGCTCCGAGAGCGAGACAGACGACAGCGACGATGACAAGAAGCCAAAGAAGAGAGGTAGACCTCGAGCCCGCAAAAACAATGTGGAGGGTTTCACTGATGCAGAGATCCGCAGGTAAAGTATATCACTGTTTTTTTTCTTCTGCTTTGATTTATTGGTCTCCTTTCAGGAGCACAATTAAAAATGTATTCATAATTGTATCGTTAACAGGTTCATTAAGGCATACAAGAAATTTGGATCTCCACTTGAAAGGTAAGCACACTGGAAAATCATATCAATCAATAATTGGATTATTTGGTCAGTAATAAATGAGCAATTAAGTTGTTTTGGCTCCTTTTCTGTCACTTGTCACCACACAATAAATTGCTTTTTTCTGTGGCCAGGTTAGAAGCCATCGCCCGAGACTCTGAGCTGGTGGACAAGTCTATAGCAGACCTGAAAAGACTCGGGGAACTGATTCACACTAGCTGTGTAGCTGCAGTGCAGGAGCACGAGGAACACCTTAAAGAGAACCCAGTTGAAGGTAGGTTGGTTTTAGTTGTGTAGGCATCTTCAATTATACAGTGGTATCTCAAACTGAAAATGACGTGTGTTATTATTCCAGCCAAAGGTCCTGGGAAACGACGAGGAATTAACATCAAGATCTCAGGAGTGCAGGTCAACGCCAAGTCCATCATACAGCACGAGGAGGAGTTTGAGCCTCTGCACAAAGTGGTGCCCTCCAACCCTGCAGAGAGGGATAAGTAAGCCACCACTGCAAATTTAAGGAGAAGCACAGGCTTTGCATTGTGCTCAAGAGAAGATGTTCAGCAAAGTGCATCCATCTTGCAGATTAAATTTGACATTGTTGTTTTTTTTTAACAGGTTTAAGCTGACATGCAGGGTGAAAGTAGCCCACTTTGATACTGAATGGGAACTGCAGGACGACATTCAGCTCTTACTTGGTATCTATGAACACGGCTTTGGCAACTGGGATCTGATCAAGACAGACCCTGACCTTAAGCTGGCTGAAAAGGCAAATATCTTATTTCTACACTTAGAACTTAGTTGTACATGGTTCTTTAGTGAAGAGGAATAAAACATATATATTATCATAAGCACACACTCAACTTAAATGTATACTGTTATTGTAAGCATTTAGACTAAAGCTGAGTTTTCGCAGTATTAAGAAAACTTTGAAAACAACCTTTACAAGTCAAGATTTGGTCAAGAAGTTTTTCCAAATTGTAAATGCAGTTAGATTTCTCTAATGTTTTTACACAATAATCGGCACTTTAAAATGGTGTACCAGAATATGAATGAAGCTAACATTTATGTACCTCTGCATAGATTCTGCCAGATGACCCAAGCAAGAAGCCTCAAGCCAAACAGTTGCAGGCGAGAGCTGAGTATCTTCTGAAGCTGCTGAAAAAAGAACAAGACAGCACAGACTTGTCCAAAACAGGAGAAGAGGTATGCTGACATTAATCACTGAGTAACCCATCCACACTGTTCCTGAACTCAACCAAGAGACCCACCACCCGCATACAGTAGCTCATCCAGTCTCTTCCTCTAAAGGTCAAAGTGAGGAAGAGGAAGCCTCGGGTGAAAAAGGACAAGATTCTCAAAGATGAGCAAGGCAACGACATCTCCTCCCCCCGCCTGTCAGACAACCCGTCTGAGGAGGGTGAGGTCAAGGTCTGTATAGCAAAACCACTGAAACATGTCATAAGTAGGTGTAGACTCAATTATGCTTCTCTACTGCGGTTGACTGGCGCCTACATTTACATATGATGGTTCTTTATGTACATTATATTCAGGGCCCCGTTGTAGCTGATGTGGTCCTCCTAAAAATATGACTATAGTGTCAGTAATGTTTGATGCCAGAGAGGACAACATAGAGCAGAAGGAAAAGTAATGTGCTATCGTCTATTGTTGCGTTACTGAGAACTTTTTTCTTAGGAAAAAACATCAAAGTATAGACACGTTAGTTCAGGTAAATCAGATGTCAACAACTATAGAGTAACCTCCACGCAGAAGTATAATTCAGCTTTCGAAGAAGACTTTGTCTTTTGGTGTTTGACCCACTGTTGTATCTCATGTTTGAGCAGGATGATGGAACAGACAAGTCCCCTGCCAAGAAGAGACAAAAGAAAAAGGATAACAAAGAGAACAAAGAAAAACAGGGAACTCCTAAAAAGGAGAAGGAAGGGGACAAAGAAAAGAAAGGCGCCAAGCCCAGAAAAGAAAAGGTTTGTGACTTGTGGGGTCATGTGCTTTGCTCATACTGTTTCAAATTCACATGATGGAAAGCAGATTAGTTTTTTCACTGCACTTCTATTTGGTGTACTGAACACAATTATGATGTCTTGTGTTTTTGTCTTTAAGCCTAAAGCAGCCAAAGGGAAAAAGACTCAAGGCCCAGTTCACATTACAGCTGGGTCTGACCCCATTCCCATTGAAGGAAAGGAGGATGATGAACTAGACCAGGAGACATTCAGTATTGTGAGTTTCTTGTTCAAAGAATACATTTTCCCAGGGTCTGGTGTGAATTTGAGGACCATGGAGTCAAAAAGCAGTGCTCGTAATAATTTATATGTAATACAATAATAAGAATTTTGTGTATGTGTCTAGTGTAAGGAGCGCATGAGGCCAGTAAAAAAGGCCCTGAAGCAGCTGGATAAACCAGATGAAGGCCTGTCTGACCAGGAGCAGCTCCAGCACACACGCACATGCCTACTTAAGATTGGAGACCGAATCACAGAGTGCCTTAAAGCCTACAGCGACCCCGAACATGTCAAAACATGGCGACGGTAAGATGATTATATATGATCTTTGTTGAAGTAATAATGAAGCTAAGCTGTTAAACCCTGCTAATCATTATTTTGTGCCTTTTTTGGCAGAAACCTCTGGATTTTTGTGTCTAAGTTTACAGAGTTTGGTGCGAGGAAGCTTCACAAGCTTTACAAAATGGCACAGAAGAAACGATCACATGAGGAGGAGGCAAGTTGCTTGAGTTTCATATTTAACACCCTGGTTATCGAGTGTTGTCTCTACCAACACTGAAATTGATCTGTGACATTTCCAGAAGGAGCAGAAGAAGAAGGAGGACCCTGCAGGGAGAGGAAAACCTTTCAGACCAGAGGCCTCTGGTTCCAGTCGAGACTCCACGGGAACACAGCCATCCTCTAAATCTGCATCTCACTCGACTCAGTCGGGACCCCACGGACACCACAGAGAACCATACAATGCGTCTAATAAACGGCACTTTGGCAATGATGGTACGTGTGGAAATAAATACAATTATAAATATATTGGTAGCACTCTTAAACCTCTTTAACCAGAACAATTTTGTTATTTAATATCATCTTGTACATATTTATTTTACAGATAGGGGAGACTGGCAGAGGGACCGTAAATACAATTACCCTGGTAACAGCAACCAGTCATGGCAGGGAGACAGGCATCATCCGTATGATCGCTACAAGGATCACTATGGTGATCGACGTCCACATGGAGACTATCGCAGCTCAGGCAGTTACCGCAACAACACCTCCCCTCGAAAAAGGCCATATGATCAGTACAGCAATGACCGGGACCACAGGGGTCACCGACCCTATTACGACAGGTCAGTTGATGAAACTTGCTCATATATTTTGGTGTAGTTGTTTTGAAATATAAGGTTGTAACTTCTGTGATTGATATTTCAGGCATCCAGACCCGAAAAGAAGACGTCCTGATGAATTCCGTCCCAACTACCACCAGGGAAGAGATGGGCCTCTTCAGGACTTCAGGAGGATGCCAGAGCACAGGCCAGGTGGCCCACCAGGTCCAGAGCACTACAGCAGGCCCTTCCACCCCGACAAACCTTCCACCCTGGACCCTCGCTCCCCGCAGGCTCAGAAGTCTCCCCAGGACTCCCGCTCACCACTGGAGCGGCCTGCAGAGCTGAACGCCGCCGCAGACCCAAACTGGAACAACAGGAAAACATAAAGTCTGCCAGGGCTGGCTAAGAAACTGATCTGGGTGTTTTGTCCAGGGTCAAAGCCACATGCTGCTGATGGACAAGTCTGGACTCGCCAATCATAAGCTCACAGTTGGAAAGGGAATCAACATGCACCCTCTTTTCCAGCAAAACCAAACTATTTTGCTCTTTTCTCCCACAGTGACTGACTGTGAAAGATTTGTTCCCTGAAGAAAGAAGTTTGCTTCCTCTTGTCATCTTCATGATGGAAAAAAACTAAAACGAGCATCTTTATTTAAATGAATTGACTCGCTCAGTCAATCATGATAAGACTAAGTGGAATACTTATGGATTCTTAGTCCCATGGACTATTATCTAAGGAATATTTAGGATATATGAACTGATGACTGATCTCAATCCTAAAAGTGCCTGAAGGTTTTGGCCTTTCTGAATGCTAAATGTATGGGATTATTCCCAAAGGAACCATGACATGGACATTATGTTTTGTGTTTAGCTTTAAGTCATGCAAATGATGTCATTAGAAGATTTCAGTACAAAAGAATGTGTAATGTGTTATCATCTGCACCTTCAAAATGTTTATCTTGAACATGTAGCTGAACCGAATCATGGAGCATCACCATTTAGGTTTAAATGGTGGCACAATGCGATGCGATGGCCTAAGCCTAAATTCGAATGATTAATCAAGCCAGTAAGTTCCCTCTACATACGAAACAGAAGTTTAAAAAGGTTTTAGCAAATTCATATTCCTCATGTGTACAGATAATCATTATTTCTGTAATTGTGTAGCGATAAAATCATTGCAATCTTTGTTCACTATAACCACTTTCCTATTAGTAGGCCCAATGAAATGGAAGCTTTGTAAGCAGTATTTATTGCAACATCATGTGCAAAGGCTCATAACACTATGACTTAGAACAATCCTTTATTTTTGCCTTTCAGTATTATGATGGTTAAAAACGGTACTTCAGTGTAGATTCATTCATTGCACCCATTTTTCCTCCTATAACTACTCAATTATCTCTGAAAATACTACATGATTAAAACATTTCTTTCCTTATCTATGGTTTGGCAATATTTTTGATATTCACAGACAGTTGCGCTGTTGATGGTAGCTTGTTAGAAGGGTTGTCAGGAAATTGCTGACGACATTTGATTATGTTTATTACCTTGTGTCACTCTTCCTGTGCCAAATCTGGCCCTGCTCTGGCCCTCATTTGTTTGTTATGCCTCTCCATTTGTGCCTTATTTATGTGCGTATTATCATACTGTGTATTGGTTCATGGACAGTACTGGGGTCAAACACAAGCAGGATGTAGTATTAAACAGTCACATTTTAAGGAAATTGCTCTGAATGATTGACGTATTATTCAGTGAAAACCGGTGAAGGGACCATGTATCTTGGTAATTGTTGTGCGGTTCTGTGTTTTCCAACAGAGTTGATGATTTGAGGGAAAATATAAATATAAAGAAATCTTGTGTGTTTTTGTCCAGGGCACTTAGCCAAACCTGTTACAGTGAACAGCCAGCACCTCTTTCTTCCACATCAAGCAAGCTACAGTTCTTGTATCATATGTTCTTTAAGAAAGTCTAAATAATTTATATTTGTGACAAAACCACTCTTCATGAGAAATGTGCTGTACATATGTTTGGACATATGTAATAAACTTTGTTACACGACAGATGTGTTTGATTCCTTATGGGTGACTTGATTAAAATACATTTAATTGATCATAATTGCATCACTGTAATCTCTGTCAAGTATGACTGCTTCAAAAGCTTTCAATAGATTTTCTGGGCTGATGGGCGGAGGAAACACATGTTCAATATTTTAGAAACATGTTGATAGATGACATCACCTGGGTAACACTTAAAGTCCCCCTTATTTAGCTATATAAGCAGTTAATAAATGGTGTATAACACTATAATCTAGTTCTAATATATAGTACATTTATAATATGTAATATAATAGTGTTATTAAGGTACAGTTCTTATCAATTATAACTTCTCCACACAAGTGTTTTACTATATTGTCATTCATTATCAATTTATATACAAGCATCACTTACGCGTCTTACAGGAGGAGTTCCTAGTTGTTGATGATATATTAAACACTTGACTACTTAAAACTACATTATAGTCTGTTATAAATCACTTATTAAATGTTTATGTGTTACATATTGTTAAATAGGGAGAGGTTGGCCCCTGTGTGTTTTATTATGGAAAAAATCTAAATAATGGCTAGAAAATGCGTTTATAAATATTATATAGCATTAATTGATGGTTCTCACTTTAAATGGTTAATGCACCTTTTAACTCATTTAAGATTTTTAGGAACTAAATCCCAAATAGTTTATATTAATACTCTAAATATAACTGTAGGAGGAAAATATTTCCTCTTGCATGCTGCAATATTGCATCAAATATGAGATACAATGAATGATGGTTAATCTTAATTAATGTAATGCAGCAATGACAGGACACCTTTAGAATTCTACTATTGGTTCTTTGGTTGAGGGAGGGCGTCATGGTTAAACATCACTATATTCCTTATTTGACAACAAAAAGAAGTCTTATACTTAATTTCACTAAAAGTTGTATTCACATATTTTGCACTAAGCTTTTAAGTCCTACTTTTAATTAAAAAATGTGCCAAAAGTAAAAGATGAGGATGGCTATTCTTAACACAATTTCGTAAGAAAGTGAAGTTATATAAATGCTGGCCAAAGGATCGATATAAACATTTCCTCACGTTCATCACCACATCTTTACAGCAGGGGGCAGTCACACACTGCTAACTGTATTGATTCAACACAAAAGGTGATTTTCAAAAAATGCTCTCACAGAAGCAGCAAATAAGACAAGAGGGCATCTCATTAACAAGACATTTTCTTTTATTCAATAAATAATTTACATTATAAACAGCTGGCATGTGTCACCACATTTGCTTTACATACAAACACAGTTTGATCTTTCTGGCATTTCCCATTCAGCTATTATTATTATTCTTTTTTTTATTCTTTTTTTTTAATCCATTACAAGTCTGACACAGAATTTCAAACAAAGTAAGAGCTAAATCAAAAAGAAAACATAAAGTGCTTGAAACTCAAAAACATGAACACCCCAAAACATGTTCCTACATTCCCTTTCTAGATAAGGTGGGCTGCATTCAGGATGTTTCACTTCGGTTACAACCAAGTAAGCAAAAAGTGATGACCTTGTGTGTATACTGTTTTAAAATATTCTGTTCTGTGGTGTTCATGTTTTTGGAAAAAATCCCTTTTAAAATTGAAAAAAAGTTCACATTCACCAAAACATCTGATGTACAAAATCTGGAGTGATACATTTAAACACAACTGGTAATATACAATTTAAAAACTCAACTCACAAAACATATGTACAATCTCACATTACACATGTAGAACCATACACTGTAAAACTCACAATACAAATTACATCTATTAACACAAGATTCAACATTACAATCATTTGTTTTTTTTGTTATTGTTGTTGTCAAACTGCACCAATACATATTCCAAACAGCAGTAGTAAGGCCTGCCGAATACTTCAGTGTAGAGATAAATGACCATAAGACTGTGCAGAGTAGTAACAGTATCTACAGGGATGACTTACACATGAGCAGACACTGTAGCTGAGAGCCAAAGTTCAAATGAAAACCTCTCGTAGCAGGGGGTGTTATCATGAAACACAAGAGAAGCAAAAGTAAGCCTGCAAAACATAAACAAATGTTGCTTTTACAGTGTGTCACTGTCATTTTTCAAGAGGTTTTTTGGCCTTAAATTCACCCACAAACACAAGTTATGTACAAGTTAAGAATACCCTAATGTGAATACTTCTCTAAATAGACTGAAAGATGAAAATTCAGTTGTTAGGGAAATGTTGGCACAAAGGCTTGTTCTTTGGCAATGACTTAAGCCATGAAATCACGCCTACAGACATATGCTTATCATTTACTCACTAAGCCACAGTCTGGTCAGCACACTGGTAGTCTATAAAACGCTAAACTGACTAGAAGTGACGTCTTTACAGCTAGTATCAGTAACAGTATCTACACCACTGCTCAAATGGAGATTCAAAAATCACAAAATGCTCAAAGAGATGCTTTTCTCTGTCCTTAAAATCATAATTTGATTAGTTGACATACATTCTGTAAACGTTCTGAGTGCCTTAAACTAAATTTGTTCTTTTGCTTTCTTGTTAGCTACATTCACATTACAGACTTGAAATACAAACACTGTCTGATCAACATGTCAAGCTCCAACAATGGAGGGAACGGCTGTGTGACACTAAGAATGGAAGTACAGATGAAGAGAGATATTTTAATCAGTTCCCTTTTGGGATTTGCCTCTTGGCTGATAAAGTCCATTTGAACAGACTGCCGAGCGCCTCATCTTTTCTATTTCTGAAATTCTGGGTGCAATATAAAGACATGGGAACCATTTTTCCCCCACTAGAGGTTGTTATCTCATTTCTGGGAACGCCTGCACCCACAAACACAAAATTAACCACAGACGCTGAATTCTGCACACATATTGTACTAATGCAAACACACACACACACACACACACACACACACACACACACACACACACACACACACACACACACACACACACACACACACACACACACACACACACACACACACACACACACACACACACACACACACACACACACACACACACACACACACACACACACACAACCTAACAATATGACCCATTAATCTCCACAGCAGACAACTGGAGACGTTGCTCTGACATCCTTTTGGCTGAGTGCTTCCTCCAAAAGGCTCAGGCTTTTCCAAAGCTGGAAACTAATCAAACATAGAGCTGCTTCTGGCCTTAGGTTAACAAAAGCCCCTGTCAGGTCCTCTCGCTTCGCCACATGAGCAACAGAGAGCCTCACTGGCTTGGCACCAATGAGCAGATCAGGGGAGGGAGGATCAGCAAACTCCTCTTTCTGCAAAAGATCATCTTGTCCGGCTTCCCATAGGCATGCAGCTCCAGTGAGAATGTGGGATTTAATCCCAGGTGGATATCCTGAGCTGTGGGGTAGCTGGACTCTCTCACCGCTGCTCTCTTCAAAGACCAGTCCTCTGAACCAGCTGAACACATGTGATGATAGGTGAGAGCGCCGTGAACTCACCTTGTCATTAGACTGAAGTCAAGACATGACAATACAACAAAAATGAGACACAAGGCTGAAAAGCCACTGGTCACGTCAGACAAACCAGAGCAGAAGACTGAAGCTGATGTATGACACAAGGATGCTACTCTGTAACACTCACTGACAGATACACCATGAGGATACTGTTGTAAAGTGCCTATAGATGAACTGTGCAACACTCAATCCACAATAAGAGACTGAGGAGGTTGAGCAAGAGGAGTGAAAATAAACTTTTGCCCCTCTGTGTTGCGCTACTCATAAATGCATCATTTTCAAAGATGTGGTATCTTTTGCTGTTTGAGTGGAGCATCTTTACATCCTCGAAGGCGTAGTAGGCTGCCATGGTGAAGTTTATGTCTCCAGAGGAGAGAAGGTCAAAGACGCAGGACTGAAAATACAGATCCTCCACCGGTAGCCGCTCTTTGCACTTGGCTTTTGCAGACTGGTAGGTAAAGCCATGTGCCGAGCTGCTCCTCGTCCTGCCTGCACTCTGGGCCTCCGCTGCTCGAGCCCTGAAGTTCCTGAAGTCGATGCGTTGGTTGGCAGGACAGCCATGAAGACACAGGTACAGGTCCTGGTTATCACCTTCCTCCACAGAGTTCACAACTTCTTCCGGCATCCGTACAGCAAAGGTCAAGTAGCGGCCTACCTGCCGGATCACTATGGTTGTTCCAATGTACTTGGCCTCAATCTCCACATGCTGCCCTGAAACCTTCTCCACCACGCGCAGAGTGTTAGCCCCGTGCCGCTCCCCTCCATTCTTGGAGCCATCTGCAAATGCAGCTGGCAGTTCATCTGTCTCTGCGTGGTACATCTTCTGATCAACACATTCCTGGAAATTCTTAAAGATGATTGTCAGCTGCAGAAGGTGAGAAAAAAATAAATCTTATTAGCATTAAACATGAATGATTACATCTTTTAGTCCTCACAAATGCGAGTATGCAGCCATTAGTAGTTTTTCTAGTCACATACAGAATCCTTGTAAACTGTGGTAAATGTAAACACCAGATTAAAAGGGAAGTGCTTATGCTTCTGCATTAAGAACAAGTTTGTGCAATATGTGCCATCTACCCCACCACCCCACTTAAGTGTCACATTTCAGCACTGGCTCAACATGGGGGAGGCCAAGGTAAACGCCCTCAAAAAACACGAGTCTCGGCCATGTAAAATCAGGCCTCAGTTTGCAGACACAAAGACGATCCATTCATAGCGCTGAAAACCTGCCTGTGAACCCCAGAACTATGCTCCAGGGAGTGGCGTCGGGCCAGGACCAAGCGATATACTCTGCAGCTAATTAAGTGAGACTGGTCAGGATTCTGCAAGCTTGGTTTCATCGGGACACCAATGAGCTATTGTTGGAGCAGTGATACCAGAACAGCCTAGGGACTAGGACTGTCTGCTCACTGAGGACAGGGGACAGTCTACAGAATACACTATTAGCTTGACTATTCATCTGTTGCACCACCTCTGTCTCAATTCTTCTAACCCTCGGCTATGTTTCCCACCTACATCAATTCCATTTTCTTTCCTGGTTCATTTCTTAAGCTTTTAATGAAAACAAACAAAGCAAAAATGCTTCTATTATCCCATCATAAGAATGAAGATGGAAATAACCAGACTGTTTTATTTGGTGTACTGAGAGAGAGCATCACAGAGTGCTGCTAATGCAGATCTTTTACCAGAGGAGCCTTGTTTGCACAGGTGGCACTGGCTGCTGCTGCCTTGTTTTCCCTTTGTCCAGAATCAAGATCTTAAAAAAGCCTCTGATTTGCTTCCAAGAACAGCAATATAAAAATGTCATTACTTTAAAAGCTAAAAAACACACAAATGCTTAATAGAGTATCATTAAGAAACCTTGATTACAGACAATTACTTTCTACAAATGTGATTAAGCACAACGTCCCCTTATTCCTAACTAAGGTATATAATCATTACTGTCAAAACTTTGCCAAATCTGGACCAACTCTAAGTGAATTTGCCAACTACAACTACTACTGCGTCTTTGTTTTTGACCTCATGTTCTTTGAAAAAGCCATTTAAGGGACACGCTAACCAATGTACCATTAAACACAACAATAATGAGAAATGCACTGTTGATAAAACTTGTAAAGAAAATATCTTATAATTCAGAGAAAAATATCTGCAGTTTTGTGCTCAGGCAACATTGTGCTCAGCATGCTCGACACTCTAAGTAGGTCAAACATCAGCCTGAGCTGTCCGCTGTGGAAAGTGAAAATGGAGCCTCGTGTTAACATTTGATGCAACACTGCTGTTATCATACTAACATATAATTTATAAAGCTTATCAAGATCTTAGTGATTGTTCGGAGCTGGTCTTCTTCATCTGTTATTATGGAGCCCATCCAAACACTAACCAAAGTCTACAGTTTGAAAGAAAACCAGACCCACAGCAGCTCTCACAGTCTGACCACATGACAAAGGAGACTCACATAATACAAAAATATGAACCGCATGATGTTTTGATGCAGCGCTGATGTTTATGGACCTGATACCAACAGAAAACTTGAGTTACAACTAACAAATAACAAACCGTACAGCTAAGGCTGCAACTAAAGAGTATTTTCATCAATATCTGATTTTTTAAATATATTTTTTAAATGATATAAACGAGAAAAAAAAAGAAAATATTGAAAAATGCCATTGGTGCTATCTTAAGATTGCTTGTTTTTTCCAACTAACAGTTCAAAACCCGAACATATTCAACATTAAACAATATAAAACAAGAGAAAAGCAGGAAATCCTCACATTTGAGAAGCTATAACCAGCAAATGTTTGATGTTTTCGGTTAATGATAGCTGAAATGATAAGGGGATTAATTAATCCACAACAGCAACTGAATTTGTTAATAATGTAATTGGTAATTGGAGTAATTTTTCAAGCAAAAATGCCAAACACTAGCTAGTTCCATCTTCTCAGTTGTGAGGGTTTGCTGCTTTTCTTTGAATAACTTGAATATCTTTTTTGGAGTTTTGGACTTCTTGTCAGACAAATCAAGTAATTTGAAGATCTCACTTTGGGCTCTCGGAACATGTGATGGGCATTTTCACTATGAATATTTCTTAGGGCTAACAATTGATTGAGAAAATTATTCCCAGATAATCTGTAAAGAAAATAGTTGATAGTTGCAGCCCTTTATGCAAACAGGAAGTACAGAAAGTGTCCCCACCTTGCTTGTGGCGGTTGCCACAGAGCCCGGCACCACAGGAGTGTTGGTCACCTGGACAGACAGGTATCTATTGTGGATGAGCGGCCATGCTCCTTCCACTTTACACGTCTGGAAGTCATCACCGAAGGTTCGAAGGTGCGGGTCTCCGAAGAAGCCGCAGTGGGTGTAGTTAGGTGGTGCTGTGTTGCGCGGAATACTACGCTCATAGTGACACACTTCCGGGCCATCAGATCGTTCCTGACTGTCCGGCAGGGATGGCTTGGGTGGAGAAGGTAGCGGAGTCCGGGTGCGTGATTGAGATGTTGGCCCCTCTTTGGAGCAGTTGTGTTGGCTCATTAGATCCTCTATGCCATGCTGGGCCGAGTGGTACGCCAAGTCCCCCCTGCAGGTACGTGCAGTCCGGCGTACACAACTGTTGTACGTTCGCAGCGCTGCACAAACCTCTTCCTCCGGTCCAGAGTTTGAGGTGGAAGCCCAAAATTCGGAGTTACACTTGAGGATCTTGCACTGCAGACTCACTGTCAGGGAGGAACAAGAAACAGTTTGAACAAGAGAAGCCAACCAGAGGCAACCATGTCATTCAGAAACATGATTCGATTCATACTAGAACATGAATAGAGCTCTACATGCAATCTGATGATAGTTTATTACCCCACATTTACATAATACTCCAGTTAAAACTAAAACAAAGAGAACTTTGTCAATTAATCCTAATATTTAATGTCTAATTCCCAAATGCCAAATCAATCAAATGTTTTACTTTGCGTATTATATATTAAATGATTTACATTATAATAACAAAGCAGAGGATCATTAAATGTTGCTGCCATTGTTTCCATTATAAAGGAAATTTATATATGCTAACAACACAAAGCTTCATGTTTTTGAGCAAAACAAATTAATTAAACCTCAGGAGGAAAAGCAGGAAGCAAGTCTGGCCTTCTCTCAGGTCAACCTGGATATAAGGTAACCTCTTTGTTTATTGTAGGAAAGTGGACTTCCATTTCACACCCAGTGGCTTTTAGTTTATGTACAGTAAAAATGCCATGCGGGATCCTAATCTACACCTTCAGCGATAATAAACGTTACTTGACTGGGGATTGTTGTCCCCGCCTTTAATACCACATCCGGCAAACTCTTTACACAAACGTTCTTCAAACATCTCTCAGGATGCCCTGTTGCAACACCGTGTTTGACTAGTATTACCTTCAACTAATAAAGCATTTAACTGAATGGGCTGTGAGAAGTTTCACCCAGTGTGTCTCAAGGGGGGGGGGCATATCAATACTTTGAAGTCACACTTAGAACAATATCTCTCCTGAAAGCTTCCACCACATCTCCCTTCAATCCCCACCAACAAACTTCTCCATTTACCCCCCATTTGATAGACCGCAATAAACTAATCTTGATCTCGACTATCAGTGCATTATCACTCTGTTGTTTAACGGTAAGTGACTTAAGAGGAAAACTGATAAGGGTTTGACAAACGTGCAAGGTGAGCTGCTGCTGAATGAGGTGGCCCCACTGCAAAAAGTGACCCACTTCTATCATCCTGTTGTCAAATTACAAGGATTTAAGTTCATTTAGACACAGAAATGTGAGTTTATATAATTATAATACTTGGCTACTATAGTGCATGCAGCGTTTTATAAGAATGCAGTTGTGTTTTCTATCCTCAAGCATTTGAAAAATCTTGAAAACAGGTGCTTTGGTGTGCCTTAAAACATTTCAAAACAGCCACATTCAAAACCATCATAATCTTCACAACAAATGTGTTTCTTATAGTTTTAGTGGCAGCAATTAACAAAAACATCTCAAATTGCAGTTCTCTGCTTCTGGATAAACACATTTAAGGTAGAGATTTAAGGTAGAGGGAAAAAAACAGTAACCTTCTAGGAGCTAGTGTGAAATACTGAAGCATGCCCCATCCCCCAAACAAAACAAGGTCTGAGTGCTGCAGCAGCTCCAAGACTTAGAAGTTTGGTCTGTCTTCTCAGATAAAACAACATATTTAACAGTAACTCATAAATCTGTGCAAGCCTGTTCACTTTTAAAGCTGCTGTAATATTTTCCAAACACTCAATCTTTCCCAAATGTCTGCACTGAAACACTTTGCTTTAAATCTTTGTAATCCAGCACAGGGCTGAGTGATATGGACAAAATTAAATACATGTAGCCTATATATATATATATATATATATATATATATATAGTTTTTTTTTTTAACCAAATACCTCGATTTGTATATTGTATTAAATACATGTAGCCTATATATATATATATATATATATATATATATATATATATATATATATATATATATATATATATATATATATATATATAGTTTTTTTTTTTTAACCAAATACCTCGATTTGTATATTGTGTCAATATTGTAGAGATTACTACTGGTGTTTTCACAAAACATTCACACAATGACATTTTTGGTAAATAATCATCAGTAATGTAAATATAATGACAGTGTGGCTAAAGGTAAATAATAGAACAGCTAGATCAGTCAGGTAAGTTCAGGTTACTGTAATGCAGCCTTTACGACCAGGAAAAAACAACACTTCTGCTATATCACGACATTACAATAGCCAAAATCTAAGACGATATTTGGGCTCATATCACGATATTAATATAATTTCAATATATTGCCAAGCGCTAATGCAGTGTTACACAGTATTTGGTGACCCGTCAGATTCTGTGACCTGCAGTGTTGCAAGAAGTACTTAGATCCTTTACTTAAGTAACACAATTAAAAAATACTTAATTAAAAGTGCAAATCCTGCATTTAAAATCCTATCTAAAGTACTCTAAAGTCTCAGCATGATTTACTGAAAATTTACTATAATACTCTATAGTAGCTGGTAACACTTTTACTGAAGTAAGATTTTAAAAATAAGTCTTTTACTTGTAATAACGTATTTTTACATTGTGGTATTGATACTTTTACCTAAATAAAGTATCTGTGTAGAGTTTAGTTTTACAAACCTTAAGGTTAGTTAATGAACACCGTCACTGTGGGAAACATAACACTGATTTTTGAGGGTATAAAGTTCCTTCTTACCGGAGGGGAAGAGTGACAGAAACACAGCGAGGACTCTGCACACTTCAAGCGCCGAGGGTCTTCCTCTTTTCCCCATAACCATCCATCCAGCTCGGGGTCGCACTTCACTCCTCTCCCTGGTCAAACCGGATTAAGGAAGAAGGAGACAAGAGTTAGAGCCACCGATTCCTCGTTGGGAAAACACAGAAGGAGTCCATAAAAGAGAACTGAAGTGGGTCCCGTCCTCTCATCACTACCAGGTAATACGTTTCTCTTGTTGTTTTTTTTTATTTAGATTTAGCTCAAAGGCTGCGGCGGAGCTACATGAGCTAGCTGACACTCAGAGCGGGGTAAACTAGCTGAAAGCAGCCAGGCGATATATCTTCCTTTTAGGGAGTGTCGAGAAGGTGCAGCCTCTGAGGGCCAGCAGACACACTCAACCAATCACGGCTGCCTGTTGTGCCCTAAAAAAAACCTCCACCAGTTTCAAATTACATCTCCATGTGCACACTTCTGTTCTTCGAAGACCCACAAAGTGGTTAGTCCACAACTCCATATGAGAAAAAGTCTGACAACAGTGAGCTCAGTGTGGAGGAAAACTGGCCTCCCCTCCCTCCACACAGCAACTGTGAGGAGATAAATACGGAAGAAAGAATAGAAATCAACGTTATTCACAAAGAGCTGCTTCTCCTCTTCATATCACAACTCTCCACTCCTCTTTATCATGTTTAAAGCTTCTATAGCCTATCCATCTAAAATAACCTTATCAACAAGCTCATGCTGCGCAGTCAAACCAACACTACTTTATTTTAATGTTTGAGTTATTGTAGTTATTGTACCATTTAGCCTTTAATTGCTTTTGTTTCTTTTACCTTTTTTTTACTTCATTATTGACTGCCTATTGCTGCACTGAATTAATACATTATCTATTGTTCTATCTATCTACTCTTTCCACTATAAATTCTAGTGGAGACCCCGAAGTTTCCAAAGAGATTTTTGGAAAATGTAACATTTTTGGAACATTGGAAAATAATATTTCTATTGCATTAAATGGTGCAGCCATGAAAAACATGAGAGTCATTGTGGGGGAAATATTTGTATTCCCTTGCTCATTATCATTCACTTGTACTTTAACTCTGTTCTCCTTGATCGAGATTCAATAAATGTTCCTGCTCTCCTGACGAGCTATTCACAGCTGTCAGCATTTCCTCGACAGTCATGGCCTACATCACTCATTTTAAGAGTAGAAAAATATGATTAGGGCTGTAACTAGTAATTATTGTATTAAGTTTGACTGAATTCATTGTTTTGTCTGTTCCCAAAGCTAGTTACTCAGACTGTTTTTTGTTTTATCCAATCAACAGTCCAAAACCCAAAGATATTCAGTTTCATTCACTCATCACTTCACTTTTATATATGACACTGTCACATCGTGTAAAACAATAAATAACCTTAGAGCTACGGTACCAGTCAAAGGTTTTCTCATTCAAGTGAATGGGGAGGCTTCTATAGTGCAAATTTAAAGGTACTGCTATTTCATTTAGCCATTTTGGAAGCCAAACACTTTCGTTACCCACATTTCAGACAGTGACAGGGCCGCAGCCATAATTTCAAGCTCACAAGTCCAAAACCTCATAGCGTAACTCCACCCCACCAGGACATGCTTGACTATACACTAAAAAAACCCACATTATTCAGTCTAATTTACAATTTGCAGTCTACATTTATCTTCAGTGAATGTTATCTCCCAACATATTAGAAAGGTCTCGTGATTTTTGAGTATTGTTGCCACATTTAAAGATGTTCATTGTAAAGAATATAAGAATCAGCATTTAAAAGCCCAGCAGGTTCCTGTAGCTACGAACCTGGACGTAAATATGTAGCCTACTTTTCACTGCGGCTGTTGTTTGCATTTTGTAGTTAGTTATAGCATCTAAAGATTTATCTGAAAAAGGAACCAGTGAGCTTATAAAATATGATGCTTTGCTCTAGTTTCGACCTCCCAGTAGTGTATGAGGTACATGTTCAAAGGTTAATACATGTTTGCTAAAGTATGACTTGTAATAGAGTATTTTTTTTACATTTTAGTTCAAAGGATTTTTATATATTTCTACCAATACTCAAGAGAGGCAGGATACCACCACTTCTGATGATCTTTCAATTGAACAAATGACACATTACTGCTGTCATTTAAACTCAAATACTACCACACAGATGGAAGCGCACTCAGGTCGTGGCTGGTTGTATTTTTCCATAGAGAGGTGAATGTCTTTGTGATTGCTGTCCCTCTCATGGATGATGGATACGCTCGTGTACAATGAGGTCTGAGCCTATACATGCTTTCAACAAGGGTGGCCTTGCGCAAAACAGCTTCTTCTTCTAATATAGCAGCGTATTCACATCTGAAAATGAATGACTGCAGCTGAAAGGTATAAGCTGCTCTTTGATATATTTTGCTGAACATTTCTTGGCTTTTAGCAGCAACACTGTGGATGTGACAGCAAAAAACTGTCCTAAAAGCACTCCAGGTGCTTTGATACAGATATATTTAAGAGTAACTGATTCAGTTTCACATGTTAATGGAGTGTTGGTTAGAAAAACATCAGAGTCCTTGTTTCTGTACGTGAAATCTGAAAAATAGATGGCACAGATAGTCTGACATATTCACCTGTTGCGGTGACGATATAGACTCAGGTTCTGTATTTATATACATGTCTTTTCACAGACAATTAGACGACTAATTGGTTGTTGAACATTTGGTCAATTCAAGCAACGATTAGTCAATTTGTGGTCTTTTAATGGGAATGAGCTGACAATAATTACCTGGAAACAATAGTCACATCTCTGGTATTACTATAATATTCCCAATTAAGCTTTGGTCACAATTAAGAGCTTAGAAATGGATGACTGCAACCTCTGCAAAATGACAATAATAGTGGAGAAACTGCTGTATTAAAAAGACTTAACAAAATAAAATAAAAATAAATTCCTTATGCTGAATGAGAATAATCGACTATATGATTTATTCGAATAGATCAACAAAAAATTATACGATGGCCAATTTTATAATTAATTTGAATTCTATTGTCAAACCAAAATGTCAATCATTTACTTGTTACTGCCCCTGAAATGTGAGTTTTCACTATATTCTTCCTTTTAATACCACTGTAAAATGAACATCTTTTGTCTTTGGGCTGTTGGTCAGACAAAACAAGCAATTTGCAGACGTCACCATTGGCTCTGAGAAATTGTGACCACTATTATTTACTATTTTCTGGTATTTTTTAAAGTAAGTGATTAACTGAGAGTGAAAATAATCTTCAACTGCAGCCCAAATTTTAATCACAATCAAAATTCGACCACAATCCTCCAATCATCCAAATTAGGTTACAACCTGCTGTCACCATTAACCTTTTATAATAAAAGCATTTCCTCTGTGCCATTTTTGTATAATAATATAAGAGACTGACTGAGCAGTCTGATTGACAAGTCTGATTGTTTGATTTGGTGTTAATCGAGTCAGTTTCATAGATAGGATCATTTAGATTCACTGCATCACTGCATACTGTACTGTCTATAAAATGAGAACATATTCACAAGTGAATTTTACATGAGGCAGACCTTGTGCTTAACATGTTGTAACAGGTAAAGGTGACATGATATGACAATAAAACATCCCATAAATCCAGCAGGTATAATCCAGTCACATTTTATGGTGTGCTGCTTTAAATCTATGATATCACCTGTCAAACCTATTGTTAAATGACTCATAATAGGCACCTTTCAACATTTTGATACACCAACTATGGTATAATGCGAATAATATATTGGTGAACTGTGACAGCCCTTGCGCAGTTTTTCACTGTGTGCACCAACCTACACCCCCTCCCCCCACCCCCCGTACATGTGTATTGAAAATCACAGCGGACTCATCTTCTTTTTCCCAACAGATGGCGCTTGTTATTGGGCTCTGATATGAACCCTCAAATCATGACACAAACGCACATGGCATTATGAGGACAACTAAACCTGTCATTAAATTTGAGCTTTATGGACAGCTCTGTTAGTGATCTAATTGCAGCTGTCACCCAATTAGGATTTTTTAAAAGGTGTAAACTCTGCAGCCAATCTGCATTTGTCCTGTTTCTCTGCTCTGAATATCACCATTTATTAGATAAAAGTATCCTCAACTGTTTGGGGGAACAGATGTAATGAATGGTGACGATATGATGAATAAAACAGGGCTGCTCTCTGTATCCTCCTATATTTAACAGGAGTGAGCCAAATGAACATGATCAAATTCACAAATTCAGTTGTTCTTGCCTGACAGCAGCAAATGGATCAAGTTTTTGCAGACATACAGCTCTCCTGACTGCACAGAGGGTGTACAATAGAGACATAGTTTTAAAAAACCCAAGCAAGCAAAACCAAAAACAGCTATTCCTCCTGTGTTTAATAAACTCAGATAAGGTTGGCTTAAATTCAGAATAAGTCTCCGACAAACCTTGGCGACTGCATGGGCTCTCCGCGACTCTGGAGTCCTGCAGGAACCCGGAGGACAGCGAACAGGAGCGAGAGGAAGCAGACTCCTACCAAAAAATCTCCCCCCTTTAAAAAACCACACACGTCTTGTGTGTCACAGTAATCCGAAATCAAACGCACTCAGTGGCTTTCTGAGTGTAAAATCCGCCAATCTGCACATGATGTCCACCGACCAGCTTCCTCCGAGTCTGCTCTGCGGTGAAATGAAAAGTGCTTTTCCCTCTTAGTTGGGATTCATCTGAGCAGCCACTTCTTCTTCTCTACCCGGTGGACTCAGATCACTTCAGCCATTGCCTAACTCATTGGACTATCAGTCGATCGGAAAAGAGACATGATAGATTAAGTCCAGTAATTGCCCTCATTCGCGCGTTGAATCCAAATTGTTAGTTATGGTTCGTCGTCGGGGCTGAGGGGGGGAAGGGGGGGAAACCCTGAGGGCAAAGACTGCTGCTGCTGCTGCTGCTGCTGCTGCTGCCGTGCACGGCCCGATCCGCTGTCTGGATGTTGTGAAATGGCTAGTTAGAAAGTGTGAGAGAGACAATGATCCGCTCTGCATGACGCCGCTGGCAGCCCCAAATCTCAGCAGAAAACCCCTCTTTCCAGCTCACTTACATTAGGTACTGCAATCCTGCCAAAAACATGCCAATAATGAGTTTTATGTTATATTTATATAGAGAGCCAATATTGAGTTTTATGGTATGTGTGCGTATATATATATATAATGTGTCAAGAGAGACTAAACCTGTTATGTCAGCATTGATCAACAAAAATGAAATGTCATTTTCTTGAACGGTATTGACGTTATTTTACTTTTTGCAGGGTTTAAACTGAATTTGGATGCAATTTTCTGCATCTTTGATAACCGAGGCCAAGTTTTTACAACTCTGTAAATGCACTTTATTAATTTGTGACACTGCCAAGAAATAGTCCCACTGTTGGATCTATACCCTCACCAGATAACCTTTAGCAGCCCCTCCTCTCTGCAAATCACAGGTTGGAAAAAGACAAATCCATAATAATCAGGATTTAATGGAGGATCAGATGGACAAACACTTCGGCAGCCGGGGAAAGGGAAGAGGGGGGTTGTGGTACACTCAAAAGCAGAAAGGGCTGCATGGTGGCTGCACCTGTGTTTTAGGATCAGGCTGCATGCAGGAAAATACCACCACAACCTCCCCCAACACCACACCCCTCCTTCCTCTCATAGCCTCCACTCCTTACAACACAACCAGCTCTCTCTGCTCTAGTTTCTCTCTGATCAGGAAAAATCCATCACACCAGAGAGTGCAGAGACTTACAGCGTCTGATAGAAGCAGCAAAATGACCAGTTTAGTATTCTTACTATCTGCCAAACTGCAAATCGATGCACGTGATCCAGCAGGAACACAGTCATAGATGGAAACCTTTCTGTGATTTCACCTTCTGGCAGTGACTGGACTGAGCCATCACATTACATCATCCTATTTGTGTATCCAGCAAGAAAATGACCCCTGTAATCCACTCGTTTACTATCACAGCCCAGACCTGCCCTCTCCAGATGGCCACTGAGAGGCAGCGTATTTTACATTAATGTAACACAAGAACATGAAAGAGTGACACCCCAGTGTGAAAAGAATGTTTTTTTTTTTTTAGAGGTGCCGGATGCCGGCCCCATCTCAAACACAGCTGGTGTACACGCTGCCTTGCTGAGGTATTATGGCAAGTTAACATAACAGATCTACTTTACATATTGCTGGATTAATGCAGCGCTTTGATTCTTTTTTTCATTCCTGCTACAGTTCAGTTTCTGCTTCTTTTTACAAAACAAATCAGTGACCGTCAACCATGTGACAATTATAGGCACAAATGAAAGAAGCATTCAGTAATACCTACCCTAGGGTTTCTCTGTGCCCTTAGCAGCCTGTGATTTCGTCTATTATAAAAATCTGATAAGCTCAGACTGCCTCAGCAAATATCAGCAGAGGTAGAAACAGGAAACTAAAGAAAGAAAGCAGAAACTGAGAGAAGGATCATCTTTCAACCAATGTAAAAAACATTACAAGCTACTTGATTCTGGTAGGAATATATATTTTTTTAAAACTTTGTGTTACAGAAAGAACACATTTCCAACCTGACTTTACGCTGACTTTTCCTGAAATTCATTGCACTTAACAGAGTAATTGAAATCTTGCTTCACTATCTGGTGAGTTGGATTTTTTTTCCAATCATCAAATTCCCCTCTTTAGGATCAAAAGTTCACTGTTGTCTTCCTGTTGAAGGGCAATCATATGATTTCTGCCGCTGGTCATCAGTTTATTACAAATCCGCTTAAACACAGTTTTTATTCTCAGATTAAGCTTTGCATAGCAATCAAGATCATCTCAGGTTTGATCATCTGTCTGTAGATATTCAGGTGAATAAAAAACAAATCAATAAGAAATGGCTCAATGACTGACCATTAGGAGTGGATGACATTACGAAAGACGTGGGGGAACTAGTCAGCAACTGCAGGATCTCTGAGTCAGACATGGATTAGTAAACATCGTACACTCTTACTGACTTTCCAGTAGTCAGTTGAACTCCTGCAGCATAACAATTAGTCAGTCACAGTCAGTTGTTTCAGAGGTATCAAACTGCATTGTAAACGGATGTCTCAGAGATATCAGAAAGGGCTGTTTGAGATAAACACACATACTCATGTCAGGTGACAATATTCTGACAGATGTATGTGAACTATTTTCCTGATTTCACTCCATTTAGAAAATATGATAAAGCCTTTTTCAAATGGATCCATAAAAATTTCTTCACAAGTACAACCTGAAAAAAACAACAGAACTCATTTAGCTTGCAAGGGATGTTTCTGATGTTTGAGAAATCTCAGTTCTTTTTAATGACTCTTTGCTCTTTATAGCAATGCTGCCAAGTTAATGGCCTTTCTGTAAGATGCTGTAACTTATATGTTTGTAGTAGTGTATAGTGTGTAGTTTATAGAAATGGTTCTGCTCTGCTGACTTGAAAAGTATTGGTAATGACTATGACAAAAGCTAATGTCTGTCTGCTCCTTGAAATGAGGCTCATTGTGTTCTCCACACACCAACAGACATGACCACACAGTACGAAGTAATATTCTTTCATGTAGGAATCGTGCATATACCATGTAGCACTTCTCTCCTTTGTGTTGAAGACATCGTATGCTGAACTGGAACACATCTTGTAGACGCTGGGTGTATTAAAGATGACCGAGAAGCAATATTTAGTGTTACAAATGAACCTCTTGCTTACTTCTTCAAAAGGCTATTACATGTGAAAACTGTTAACCAGTGAGAGTGCCTTGGTATTCTTTAGAAGTACAAATAGACTAAGATGTATGTCTCATGTACATGATTGACATTTAAAAGGAGCATCCAGCAGCACTGTCTTTGGTAATAAGGTGTGAGCATGAATTCAAACAATTCTATTAAGAGGTGATATATGGGGCTCAGACACTGCGTGGAATTACTGCCACAGTCAGTAACAGTATGAATGCAGGAAGCTTGCAAATTGGCCTGTTCGTGCACACAGAAGGAATGGCCCTGAATGTGTAAACCCCAATTACAGAATCTCCTTTCTCATTTTAAGCAGAGTAGGTGAGCTTTTTTTTCTCTCTTGAAAAGCCAGACTGCAATCCATCGAGAATTATTCACACTGTTTAATTCCAGACATGGACTGAACTACACAGAGTGTGTACAGACTGCAAGACAAATAATTAGCTCTGCCGCTAAATAGAACTGATCTCAATGAGAGACACAACACATCAAGCCAAATTTAAGAGAAGAACATTAGTGAGTGATTAACTGTTTTAGACCATGAATGATCATCACAATTTTGCACCTGACAGCGCCTAAAAAAACACGCTGGTGAGCAGCCATGACTGCATTAGCATGCAAGATGCCATAAATGCATGCAAGAAAACGGAGGCTTATCTCAATAAAACAGCTGCCTTTTTAATTTCCTGCTTGTGAAATTCTGCAAAAAAAGCACATGACTATTTAAACATTCAGTTTATGAATATAAAATTAGATAAGGTTGTACTGCATGCTGTGTGGCAATCCTTTCTGTCAATTTAATTTAAAGTAATTCATCACCAATCAGTCCTAGAAATAATAAACAATTTTGGCATTAAGCCCATTTTCCCCCGTCATTGCTATAAAAACAATCATTGCATATTTAAAATTAGATTTTTACGAAAACAGTGGAAATAGATTTAACAAGGCTAACTCATTGTAAACAAAAAATTAAATTATAAAATTGCGTGGATTTTTAAACTAATAAAAATCCAAAATATATGTTCTTCTATATCGGGAAAAATATTAGGTTCCCTAACTGTTTCACTGCTGTTTTGGCAGCACTGTTCAATTTGCCTTAAATATTGTGTTTCTGTGCTACAGATCTACAACACAAAACAACTTTCTGTCTTTGAATATCTTCCCATCAGAATCTGTATCTTGTCTCCATCTAAACTCTTGTTTTCATCCTTGACCTGCTTAAATGCAGCATGATAACACGGACGAAAGCACAGAAAATGTAGACGACATCACGTCAACCTGATTCTCAGTGCAGCTATTGTGAGTAAATGCTACCAGTGTCTGGATGTCAGAAAATAAGCAGCCAGCCAATTCTTTTCCAGGATCTTTTATGTCTTGGCTTCTTCTGCTTGGTTGTTGAACTTTACTAGTGTCCTGTAGAGTTGTCCTGTATGCACAGCTGCAGGGGCTACGTCCTGCCCTTCCTTTTGTCCCATCTTGTCACAATAGCTGCAGAGAAAAGCTCAAGTTTTTGCAGATGCGAGCAAATTATCGGCAGCCCCCAAAAACACTTTGCAAGCTCTCATGTTCTGGCGATAGTGAGAAACAGGAATCAGGATGATTCTTCATGATGCACAGGAAAATCAGATGCATGCACTCTTTAACATTTATCATATGTAACAAAGAGAGAAGGAGCTAGGCCCAGCTGCATTTTGCTTGTTAGAAATAATGCAGGACTGAAATCGAATAAGACCTAACCATCTAAAATAATTTTCTAACCAGTCTACCGACTAGTAAATCTTCATCATTATTGCTTGCAAGTTTTTCACGGGTCACCTTTAGCCCCAGCTGCTTCTAGCCTTCTCTCTTTATTACTTTGACCACACACATTGTCTTTACGGTTCCCTAGCCAAGCTAGCCGCTTCTACAAATCCCACAAGACACTTAATTCACTTAATTCCTTCCAATTTACCATTATTTGTCGCAAATATGGTGATTTGTGGATATAACAGTCGTAACAATATGTGTGCAGTAAATTAGATTTCATTTGTAATATAAATTGGCAGCCTTTTCTCAGTTTGAGCCATTATCATGGGTTAGTTGCTCAATAAAAGTAACCCTAACCCAACAGCATATTGTATCCTTTGCAAGTGACGGGAAGATGAATTTGCAATTTTAAGGCCTACACAAGGATAATTTCCGTGCTGAAATATTTATAGTCTCTGTAAAATGTTGAAGGGTGGAATTCCGCGATGGTTGAAAGAACAGATTAATTTGAAAGATGCATGCTGTCTCCCCAACGGGCCAAAGAGGACGAGTTCTCATTAGATGCTTCCCAATATTTGGATATGCTTCTTCTATTGTTGTTGTAGACAGCCGGGCCACGGCACTGTATGTGATCCATGTTCATACCCATATGCAGCCTTGTAGTCTACTTCATCTTTGTAAACTGGGCTGTGGTTCATTAATGAGCTGTGGAAATGTCAACGCTTTGGGTTCAGATTAATTGAAGAGCCCGTGGACATCTAATTACAGGAAAAAGACTTACAGATATCCCCCAGCCCTCTGAGACAGTAGACCTTTCCCTCGGGCTAAATGATGCTGTTATTGATCATTATATGTAAAATGATACTGTAATTTCTCTGTCTGGGCTATAAAGCAGGTTAATTGGATCAGACCTTTAAAAAAAAACATTAGTGCTGAACAAGCTGTAAAGAAGCCTTTGCTTGAGGATTGTGCTTAATATGCAATGAGGTTAATGAACAGTGAGTTGAACGGGTGTAGAGCTCCACAGTCTGGCCCGGCCCCACGCAGCCGGGGAGGCGATGTCATCTGGTGTTTGGTCAGGTGTTTGTTGAGCAGTGGAATGATGATGGATGCTGTTGATGTTTTACTGACACCTCGCACAGCGTGGCTCTCCTGAAAAGTTGTGAAACAGGAGGAGACTCGAACCCCCCCTCCAAAAAAATCCCAATGCCTGAGCCAAAATAACATCAGTGAGTCATAGTTGCCTTCAGGCCACGCTGACTTTATCTCCTCTGTCTCAACATGTAGGCAGGTCCGCTCACCAGTAACTTTAATTAAAGCTAGAGTAGGAGTCACCACATATTTAACCTCATTGTAATTTGTCTGTATGACTGTACAGTTCAGAAATTTGAAAGAAACGCTGTCTCCTTTTCAAATCAAACTTAATTTGTGGTCCACTGTCAGTTTGACCAAATTGTGTAGAGTTATGTGCTAATATGTCAATTTGCATGACTGTTTTCACCTGACTGTAATACAGCTGAAATTATTAGCAGCTGATTTATGACCTCCTCCTCTCAAGGTGCAGTTACTGTAAGTTGCACTTTGTAAGGGAAAAGACTGAAAGTGAATGGTGAAAAGAAAAAGGGTTTCATGACTAATGACTAGGAAAAGTCTGATTCAGTCTTTATGTCTCTACTTGCCCATGTATTGTCTACATTTCCTCTCATTTATGCCAATCAAAGCAAACCAAGAAAGAAACAGACCTTTCGGCTGTTGAAAATGCAGTGATACGACAAATGACAAATTGGATAAAATAGGTTCCCTTTTATTTATAGCTATCAAGTGTCCTGACAGACACTTGGTAAAACTGTCAGGGCATGTAAATCAGCTTAACCTTTCGCTGCCAAAAGAAAGAAAGCAAAAGAATATCAGTGGAAAGTACTTCAATAATCAGTTAATTCAGTTGTTCAGAATGGTGTGATTTCATGCATCCATCAACAGAGAAGTGAATTATGTTATTGATTTTATTTTATTGTATGTTCCATCTACCTGCCCAGGGACTACGGGCGGAAAATACATCTCTCCTTGTTTTATACAAGGTTAATGTTTTATTGCACACTGTACCTGTTTAAATAAAATACAAATTACAAACATTTTAGGTATGTATTGAACAAAAAAAGCATCTAGGCTACGCTTTAACAGCCCACACTGTTCTTTACCTGTGAAACCAGAGAAATACTGCACTGACAAATTAGCTTTGAGGGCAGAAAACAGTCCAAAAAGGCATGTAGGTACAGTAACTGAGAATATCCATGACAGGAAACTGTGATATCACAGGCTTTGAACCGTTGGTTAAAGGCACACTACTTCAATAAAGCAGCACAGCCACATTAAATGGTAAACATGCCAATAGCAGACAAAAATGATTTCCAATTAAGTGGTTGTTTTTCAATATCAAAGTCCTGATCAAGGAAATAAAATTTCCCCTAAAGCCACAGTCAGCAGGTCTTTGCCACAGGAGAACCTAAAGCTTTGCTGCTGCCTCTTCTTAGTCAGCTGGTGGCACCCAGGCATCCACTTAGCACACAACTATTATGTCAAGCAGTCTGATAGCAGCTGGAGCTGCTAAATTCAGGTTTGCTGAAGGTGTAAGGAGCTGGTGAGAGTCACATTAGCACTTGGTACCTCAAAGCTACACATTCAAAGGCAAGCAAGTTGTTTTCTGTGCACTGGCTGAACAAGAATGTGGAAACAGGCTTCCTTTTAATTTCTGAATGTAATCAAATATCGCAGCCCTCTGATATTACACCATTAATACTCTCAGTGTAGGGCAGGAGATAGCGTCTTTGTGCTTTTAAGGGTAGTGAAAGTTTCCAGTTGGCACAAACCAGATGAACTAGCAGCAGTGATGTGAGACCTTAAGTTCCGGATGTGGTGACAGAGATTATACTACATTCCTGCGAAGGAGGAAAATACATGGCCTTCCCTTTCCTCTGAATATCAAACCACACCTGGATGAGCTCAAGGCCCAGTCCAAGCATAACTGGTATCCACAGCCTTAGGGCCCCTTTCACTCGGTCAATAACACTGTGGCAAAAAAAATCTGGTTTCCTCTTTTGTTTTAATGAGACTACTACATTGGCACACCAGGGGTTCATGTCGAAGAAGAAGCCTTGAACAAACACTGGATAGTGTAGCTAAGAAGTTGGTTCTTGCTCATCTTTTTTGTGACTTGTAAAGTGTCATCGTGCAACACAATGCACTGGCCAATCAAAGCTAGAGTTCTTCAATTTGGCCTCAGCTAAACCTCAAAAAGTATGAACTGCTGTGCCACATCTTAGCATTTGATGAATCTTAATCTTGACATGTGGGTTTAGATTTCTTCTTCTACTTCTAAACCTGCAGAAACACCAATGCAGTTTTTTCAATGTTTTGCTGTAGTAGTGCTGTCAATCTGAAAATCAGCACTCAAGCCATCTCCTGACTGAAATTTGTTGCGTTGCTTACAATTGCGCTGCAACTGACGGACAGGAAACCGCAGTTTTCCGCCTCATCTGCAGTGAAGAAATGGAGGGCAAGTCTTTTCATATAGTAAAATGACTCCTTTGTCTCAGGATAAAGGATGCATAGTGTTTTGGGTGACTTTTCCAGATGGCTGACACATGTTCATTTGCTTTCCAGCTGCTATCAGGCTCTTTTTCACAGTAAGGTGATCTGTGCTCATGATCCCAGTTGTATCTTTGCAGCAAATTCCAGGGTATCAGCAGTCAAACACTCAACGTCTCACAGCTAAGACCAGACTTTACCCCATTTTAAAACGCTACCACACCCAACACACAAGAGAATAAAATTACAGATAGATGGATGTGGATGAATCAAAGAGGACCAAGATGAGACAAAATGCCAGATTTAAAGCTTCATTTGATTTTTCTAATAGCAATAAATGTGTGAGAATTAAATAAAACCAGAACTCTCAGTCAGTGCAGCCTACGCAGAGGAAATCTGAAATCACACTGCCATTTTAGATAAGAAGCTCAATTTGTTAGATCCCAGAGCCAAAAATTCTGCCACGCAAAACCTGGAGACTCTGCCCATACTTGTCTCCTGATGCATTTTAACAGTATTGATAGTTTTGACG
This sequence comes from Scomber scombrus, assembly GCF_963691925.1. Taxonomy (NCBI): domain Eukaryota; kingdom Metazoa; phylum Chordata; class Actinopteri; order Scombriformes; family Scombridae; genus Scomber; species Scomber scombrus. Next base: position 17,775,754 of record NC_084975.1, on the reverse strand, counting down.
TTTGTTTATTTTTCATGTAGATTTAAAGCAGTCGTGTGAGAGTTCTCCCTTTCTCTCTTGTGTACAGTACCTTCATGCATTTCTAAAAAACTTCCCCGATGACCAACACGTGTCCACTAAAATGATGTAAACCCAAAGGGCCCAACTTTTATTCTAAAAAACCCTGCTTGGTATTGTACTTCCTCCTGCTTCATCTCTGAGATTCTTTCTTTATTTTGCATGTGACACATACCCTTCTCACCATATTTTTCTATTGATTCACCAAGTCCTTTATGCACCTGCGAATCTTCTGACACAATGCAGCCAGCTAACAAAGAACTGAAGCCCTGGTTTCACAGAGGCAACTGTCAGCTGGTATAGTTATAACACAATGCGGGGTAAAAAAAAAATCTTTAGGCTTCCAGTTGGAACCGCACTGGCAGGCAGCTCACATAAACCCAGGCAGGGAAGACATAGACAGACACAGAAAGCATGAAGGGTGTATGAACAGGCAGCTGGAGAATCGAGAGATGAGCACAGACAGGCCTCACTCCGATCTACAGTGCTGCTGACATCCATGCATGGAGTCTTGCTTTTATCAGCACAATTGAAGGCAAAGCAAATAAGTCGGAGAGAAAGGTTTATTTGGCGTAGTCATTAAAAATCATCCATTACATTGACAGCCGTGCATGCAGTGACAACATCAGTCTTTCTTCTTGCTTAATCAGTGCTTTCATGCCGTCTTCTAACTCTTTTTTTAAGTTCTTTTGCTCAAGCTTCTCTTGCAAGATTGATATATGATCCAAAAGAGAATAATGCATCTTCCATAAATCTGATAACAATTAAAATATGTTTATTTAGTGAGCAAATATTAAAACCAGTTAAACATAAAAATATGTGAGAAAGCAATAACCGAGACTCAAATGCAACTTAGTTCCAAAACTGAAAAAAAAGATGATTGAATCCGGATAAAAATAAGTTTAGTTGAACAATTTAACCCATTTTTACTGTATGTTTATAACTACCTCAACATGCAACCTCCTCCAGAGGATGTTAATCCTCTCCTGCTGGTTTCAGTCCGGCGCTCTGAGCCTCTGGGTTGTTACATAAGTGAGCAGCACTGATTGGACTTGATAGCTCGTGCTGTTCTTTGGTTGGGAAACAGTCAGAAACGACTGGACATCCTTTGTGCTGTGCTGTGAGCTCAGTGATAAAACCCTTAACTTGTCAGGCTAGTTAAATTATTTTCCGGCAGTCTACTTTGTTTGCTAATAACACTCTGGATTATCGGTTTAACTGTTTTCCCTCCTGGCGACTCACTAATTCCACGTAAGATCTCGGTTTTTAGACCCTGACATCATCGGCCGCCGCTGACACTTTGACTGCGGCACGTGGAACAATCCTGTGTCATATTCTCAGGAATTTACCAGCCATTTCAAATGTGAGGGTCTATGTGAGAAAACGGAAGCAGCAATTTTGAATGTGCCTCTCTGTGGCTGCAGCATATCTGCTCCCCTAATCCTCGACACAAAGCCTGGATGAGCAGCACCTTTGTGTGTGTCAGAATGGCAGGCTTAAGAGGCAGGCCACGGCATGCACGGCTTCTCGCACAGCAGCAACACTGTGGAAACTTAGCTGACACTGAGAACATGTACAGTAATGTGGAGGAATAATGCTGGTGGAGATGAGAACAGATACATACTGCACACATGCACGCGCTTCAGCCAGACAAGTACATACCGACTGCTTTAAGACTGTAAACATCTTGGTGTACATGCTCATCAATTTTCTCTAAATAAAATGACTAGAGCGGTGTCTTGCAGGTGTTTGCTAATTTGTTACCCCAAATGCCAATTAAGTTAATCAGACACTGAACTTGGGGCTTAACTTTATTCATGTATAAAACAGTGGGTGAGGATTGTGTCAAATTTATTTGAGAAAATTGTGAATTTGGTTTGGTGTTGCTGTCAGGTTGGCTGATGCTTCTATGTCACTTTGAAAAGGTTTACATACAATATAATGCAAAATGTTGAGTGATGATTCTATGCTTACACCTATATATGAGAAAGTCTTTCATTTGAAAAGAAAACATGTTCTCTGCATGTCTCCGTACTCGCATGTGTGTCATGTAGTGTGTTATTGCACCTGGGGGTGTCTGCTCCTACTTCCTGAAAGCTATGAGGTATTTAGAGCAACTCCAATAGAGACATACAAAAACATACAGAGGACGTCGGCCTGTAGCAAAAAAATGTGGGCTCTCCACTCCTGATCCACAGGTACAGTTTTTATGTTTACTTTTTAAAGACTAAAATCTGATTTATTTAATCTACAAACATCAAAGCAAGTCTAATATGTACATGTAGAAGTTCCGTTCTGAAATAAGATCAAGTTTAATCTCTTTGAATTTACATCTCACATTATTTTACATCATATTCAGAAATAGATGATAGACAAAACAATATTCAGGTCTTAAGTGAGGCTTTGATCAGAAGGACAAACTCTCACAGCATTTCCAGGGAGGTTCAAATGAGTCCACAGGTCAAAAAGTACCTTCCATTCATGAATTTTCTATTGCAGGAACTTTTTTCTAATATCCTGACCTTGGGATATGCTGATGTGGAGCGTAACACATTTAGACACTGCCATTTTCATTAACGCTGTCATGTTTTTCTGGGGCTCCCAAAGGCAAACTCATTTTGGCAGCCTCGTGTTGGATCAGGCCAACCACCTGTCATCTTATTTCTGCACATGGCCTCCTCTGTCAAACACTCGCTCACATTCCTCCCTGTGCCCCACACAGCACCTGTGATTGGCTCGCCTATTGCCATCACAGCTGGCAAGCTCACCCTCAGTGTTAATTAAAGTGATAGACCTCCCAAAAAGCTATTTCAACAGCTTGCTGCTTTTGAGCCTAACCTATTACAGTCAAAATGTAAATGTGTGAAGAATCCAAATGTTATGGAATAGTATACAATGAATGTAGATGTATTTGGGGCTCCAGTTAATGGCTTTACATCAGTCCACAGAGGTGTTTAAACCATCATTTGTAGATTGTTGAAGGACTTGGTTCATTTCACACGCTTTCCTTTTGGAGCTTACACAACATTACATGTTAAAACTCTGAGTTGTACAGACACAAATCAGACAGCAGAATGAAACACAAATGTACGACGTCTCTGCACAATTGGATTTGTGTCAACTTCGTCTCCGGGGACGTTTGTTCCCAGAAAGCTGCGATACTCAGCACAATGAGACAACATCAGTTACAACACATTGATCCAATTCTTCCAGGCACTACAAGCACATTTGGACATAAACACAGGCACTTTTTTTGTAGATAATCTTCTAAATCATTGGCTACTCGGCATAATCTCAAGGAAGCAATATAAAGGTTTGAAAATATGTTTTTAAATGAAAGCATCTGAATCTATTGTGCACACAGTAAAAATAGCTGCATGACTCATTTTCAGCATCAGCAACATTAATAAGTAAAGTCTGTGAGTGATTATGCAACAGGCTTACGAAAAGCTTAACTGCCATCACGTGTCATTAGAAGTCTTGGGTCCAGAATACAAATGAGTGAAAGCCTTCCCGTGGAAAAAACCCCTAAAACAAAGTTTGCAATCTAAGCCAGCATCCTCTTATGCCATTTATCTGTACATTAGTCAACAATATGGATGTTTTTTTTTTAACAACAGTGTTATTGGATTCACCTCATTATGCTGCACAGACAATGCCTCTGCAAATATCCTCCTTTGATCCATTTCTTAGTGCTAATTCCTCATTGAAAGGCAGAAAATACTGAGAAATTTTGACTTCATTGTTAGTGAAAACGTGTGCAACTCATGCAGAGAGAATGTTAGGTTGCAGGAGAGATTTATATGATAAAATATGTTCTCTACCACATCCATAAAATAAACTCTTGATAAATGATCGCGTTTTAAAATTAGAGTAACAAATTAAACCAATAACCCCTGAATGCAATGCATTATTCATGTTCTTGACAGTAGAACTGAAGTTTAAAGGGAACAACATGTTTTTTTTCTTTTCTCTGGTTCTTTTTCTGTGATTCGACAAAGAAACATCAAAGTCGGTTGCTGTTTTTAGAAAGTGTAAATGGGAGCAGAGTTGAATGAAGCGGCTGGGTATCTCTGTGTGACTGACTTTTCTTTTCAGTTCTCAACACCAGTAGCTAAGCAGAGCCTCAACTATGGAAAAAACATCTGATCGGTGCCCTCATTGTCAGGCCTCTAACATGTTTACCAGATAGGACTGTTACAATTATTATCCTGATATGACAAAACAGAAACAAGACTCTAAATGGGGGAAATCTTGTTATTTTAATCACAATGGCACTCAGTCAAATTAACCAGTAATGAAGCTTTACTGTTCTTGAATGGCAGCAGTGTTTTGTTCCGCTGACAGAGGACGAAGCCTGCTGCTGAAGGAGTTCCTGAAAAAACGTCCGGTTTTTGAAATGCTCCCATTCAGGCCAAAGGAAAGGATTTTTCCCAAGCCTGGTGTTCTCACACTGGTGCTTGCATCTCAAATAAACCTCCTATGGATTCCTAACTTCAGAGAATGGCAGTGGGGGGAGGGAAGCCCGGGGAGATGGTGCTGCAAAGGAGGGGGGGAGGGGTTTGCCAAAAAGAGTGTTTAATAGAGATGCTGATTTCTTATTCACTGGCCCTCTGCAAGAACAGAAACCCAGTGGAATGCACATTGAAAGCTACGATTCTCTTTCAGAGGCCATAATGCATCCATCGTATATGAGCTGAAAAAGAGTCCCCTGGTGGGAAAATAGTGACCCCCCGAACCTAGTGAAAAGATAGCTTCTGTGCGGGGGGGGGGGGGGTTCTTATTGCAGAGGTGCATTGTGGAGCAAGCGTTGCTGCCCTCACCTGCACAGAAAGCGAGCGAAAGCCATCCTAGGTGTTTACACCAAGCCCTCCTCTGCCTTCCCAGTGGAGCGAAGGAATAACAACTTAAGTCCTGCCTGAAAGTGCGGAAATGCGCTGTTGCTAGATCGTAATCAAACCATTTGCAAGAGGGATGGATGACATATCATTTTGTGTTCCCACTTATTTTGCATACTTTCTCTTTCATCCTCTGTTTTTTTTGGTTTTTTTTGGTCTGCGGTAGATTACGATGATGACATTATGAAGCATGAAGATTGTCACGACAAAGAGCTGTCACACCTGATAAGCATCATAAAAACACCAACTAAACCCAAGAAGTCAGGCTGGGTATAGAGGCCGAGCAGACACGAGCAGATAAGACTCTTCAAATGTGATTAACGTTTCTAAAAATCTTTTCTACAACATCTGAAGTAACTGACAGTGTGGTGACTTCAAAAAAATTAAATATCGTCTAACCTAAAAATAAAATCTCAGCCAACAAATTAATTATGAGTTACACTGTATATTTTGGACTACTGGAGGCAAACTCTAAAATTTAGATAGCACCGACCCTTAAATATGCATAAATAAGAGAGAGTTGCAGTTAATCTATATCCCAGCAGAGCTCCTTGGAATTGCATTTTCTTATATTCCTTGTCTTCAAGCCAACATTATGCATGACTCGTGCCACATTTGGAAGAATTAGAGATGATCCACTGTTCCAGCTGACAAGACTGTTAAACAGATGTTGAATTGGAGACAGATATCCTCAGCAGACTGAAGCCAAGAAATACCAACTGGATTTACAAACTGCACTGATGGACACATGACATTTAGGTTTCATATGTGTGCGTGTGTGTGTGTTCGTGTGTGTGTGACAAGGAGAAAAAAATACAGAGTACATGTTTTACATATGAACAAAGCACCTTAACAACAAAGCCATGAATCCAACAGACTCATCCTTTAGTTGGAGAGTACAGGCGCTGACGGCTCATTGGCAGATGCACAGTGAATTAGTTTCCTGGGTGATATTAGTATTTGTTGCGAGCTGTGCATGCCGGTCACATTAGAGATGCTCTTTATAATATAAAACCTCTGAAGAACCTCAGTTCAATGGGTCCATAGTCTGGGTAACGCTTTGTACACAGCCAAAGGTCAGGGCCTTTTCTTCCGCCCCCCTCTTCTCAGACTGGTTTTCTTGCTGAGGCCATATGTTACATTTGCACTTTGAAGACCTCCACATTGTGAATGCATAAAATGCTTTTAATATACACCTACATGCATTTTCATTATTCAGTTCTACATGAATTTGCATATCTTTAGATATTAATCAATATGATGTGGAGGGAAAAATCAATACAGACAGCTAAAGTAATGTTTATCATCACTAAGTGCATGTTTTACCAGTTCAAGTGTAGTTAAGATTACTGAAACACCAAGCAAACATGACAGTCAGCTGATCACATGACCATTGTCATAACCAATACTGTTCTTGGTCATCTGTTGACATTATTGATTCACTACTAGCATAAACATCAGGCGGCATAAATAATCAAAGATGTGTGTCTTAAACAGACAATGTAAGTGATGTAAGGATGTTAAGTATTTAAGGAATGAGTTATCTTATTACGCACGCTACAATTACACTTTCTTAACAGGTTGTTGCTGTTGAGGCTCTATGGACACATTCATCAGATGGAGTCAGACCTGATCCCACAAATTTAGATGACATGAGTGAGCCTGTTTCCACCTGAGCATTTCTTTTATAGGTAAGTATTTAAAAAATGACACTTGCAGATTAACTCATTGATACGGCAAAATGATTCCACCTTTGTGTTGAGTTATTTTTACATTAACACTGATGCAGCTGAAGTTCTCACAATGTCGTCTCATGCACACGTGCTATTTTTACAAGATGGTTAGTGAAACAGTTTCGTGTTTAATGGTGGAACAATACTTACTTGGCTTGGTAAATTGTTTTGAACTCAGAGTCGTACACAGCCATTAGCTAATACTTTAACATTTTAGTTCACACCATGAATTTTATTCCATATTTGCTGGAAGTGATACATTTCAAAATGTCATGAAAAAGAGAAAGAAAGAAAATACTGTATTACCTCTCATTGTACACATGCACAACACTGATTTTATAGATCAGTGAGATTACATCATTACCATTACATTTTGTTGCTGCAGTAAAACAATCACAGAAAATGAATTTTACACTGCAGGAGGGACACTTTATGATTTTATGGTCAGAAACGATATAAACTATCTGTCATGTCAGTGTTGTGAACAATCTTTGCTTGTAGTCTAACACGATCCAGACCAGAAACTGAAGTTTTTAAGTCAACAGGTAAATCAGGTTTGGAAATGGTTTCAAATTTAAAACACAAACACATGTGTGAAATGTTCATATGTAGCTGAAGCTGCACAAGCTCCAATAATTTATACTGAAGCAATAAAAAAAAGTGTGATTTCATCATAGTGAGCTCACTGTGTGGGTGGTCTTGCACTATAAACACTTGTTGCAGGAGAGCACAAGTGCTTTGGGTCTTTCTGTTGAACAGTCCAGCCTTTTCTGTTCACTGTTGGTAGCTGATGTACTCCACATCAGTTAACTTCAGTCATTGATGGTTTATTTTAGTAGTTATTATTGTTTATTTTATTTTATTTTATTTTATTATTTGGTATCTACTTTGATTTATTATACCTGCATCAGTAGACACTGGTATGTTCTTTGCGCCACATGATGTGAAAATGTGAAGACTATATTTGCTTTAAAATAAAAAAGTCCTCCTTCCACTCAATTGCTGGCAGCTTTGACGAAGATGAAGTTACAGCTGAACCTGGCAGGGATTTAACTGTAATAATTCTTGTTGCAAAACTGAATACATTACATGACAATACAAACATTTCAAGTCGTAGCCACACTGAACAGGGAGAAAACCGTGTGTGGTGCAGTTTCTGTGTCTTTCTCAAACAAATGAAGGTGAGAGAGCCAAATGTTGTTCAGAGGCAAATTTAGAGGCAACTTATTAAAATTCAAAGGACAAATAAAAATACTGGCTTGGCCAATTAGACCAGAGCAACTGAAGTTTTCATGTGACAGAGATATAAACATGAAAACAGAGCTGGATATCAACACACTGGATTCTTGCTCAGATAGAAAAGCCGGCGTTATTTGTGGACGACCAGCTAATCAATCCAGAGACAACCATAGAGAGTTAAAGTATTTAGAGTCCCAGAGTGACATGCCAGAGAGCTGCTAATGATTTCAGTGCACATGGCAGTGCTTGGCAACTGGCTCCCCAAAACACAGAGCAGAAAATAAGCCCTTGGGGCGGTCTCAGACCTCTAATTGGCTCTCACCAGTGACAGCCTTGGCTAATTCTCAGCACTGGTCAGATACAAATGGAGAGGAGAGAAAAAGTTTATTATTCTTAGAGACTGAGGAGAATGAAAGGTGGCCTCCTTTTGGAGGTACCTCAATGGGATTCGTGCCAAACTGGAGAGATACATCCGTTCCCAGCAGAGACGCATGGCTGACATTCAAACTGACAACAGTGTTCATTGTTGAGACATTCCAGGGCTGTTGGCGTTATTGATTTCTCAGACACACTGCTTTATTGTCTAATAAACTCAGATCAAGACGATAACGGAATCAAAATGTCAACATGGAAAAGTTGGGGAGTGAAGAATTAATAAAAACAGCGACGTGTGCAGAGGTGATTTTTTTTTCTTTCTCACATGATGAAAAACAAAGTTGATATAAAGTCATGTCACACACCTTTTTAGCAGCTACAATAAGGTTCAATAGAAGACAAACTGGTAACACGTTAATTATAGTCCATAAAAATGCTCAAACTTCCTCTAATTACACACTAATCAAAAAATGGTTCTATGGCTGCATTGTTAAATCAAATGTTGTTTGGTGTAACTAATTCAAAACAATTATACAAGTATATCATTACCAAAGGTATTACTCACAATTAGTAATTGCTATATTACCAAGTACCCCAGAACTGTGAAATAAGGCGTCTCTGTCTACAAATAATAATAATTAAAAAAAAAAAAAAGATGCATAAGTGAACATGGATTTGTGTATTGGAGTGAGCATGTTTTTCAAAAAGTAAACAGGATTCACTGTATTATAGTCAGTCATTTATTATACTTGTATTATAATTAATTGATTATGTATTTACTTGTTTTGAGTTACGTCCTTCTCAACCACTCATACATTCACTCATAGAGTAGTTAAAACTAAAAACTGGAACAAAATCAAATATCAGTTTTTTCACCTACAACAAGGTAAATCAAACGTGAAACCACAGACCCCATCTGACAAAAACTGTAATATTTAAATTAAACTACATCACATATAAGATAAACAAATTGTATATATAAATTGGAAAAGTTCATGCCTGTATCCTGGTGGTTGTTGAAAGTCATTCTGAAAGCTGAAAGAAACAAAAAGTTGAAGATCACAGGTTGATGAAGAGTATCCAAGGTTTTATTTTCCCTTTAATGTGATGTTTGCTCTGGGGTGTTTGTGTATGTAGGTGGTCAACCCTCACAGATGCAGATAATTCCCCCTGTCGAATGCATTCAGTTTGTTGAGATAAAACACCGGTGACAGAGCACGACAGATGGTCTGACACGATACCTGTCAGCAGGCATGAGGGAGAGCAGGGAGCCCTGCTGTGCTGCAACTGAGCGCACTCAGACCTCCCAGATTTGTTTGGAGTGGTCAAGTCATTAGTGGTAGTGTTTGTGCTGTATTTGTAAAGTGACACAGTATCCCATGTGGGACACTGACAGGTGATCTTAGACAGTGATTCCCAACCTGTTTCCTTAAAGTAATCTCAAAAATTTTAATTTAAAAAAATGTCAGTTTAGTCACTATCTATCTCCGAATGAGGACACACAATTGTGATTCAGCCTTTCACCCACTGATGAAAGCTCTTGTATGTGCAGTATTATGAGTATTATGATCTGGGTGTCCTTGGCAACAAAAGGCGCACAGTTAGTGATGTGTTTACCATCACGTAGTAGGGGTTGGTCCGCTAGAGAGAAAAGGGCGGAGCTAACACAACAGACTCGCTCTTCAACTCACTTGTGTGTGTAAGAGCACAGAATGACTGATAAGTGTTCAATTACCCAAAATAGTAAACATAATAATGGCTAAATGTTTGTGTAAAATGAGAAATTTTCTGAATGAATATTGAGCTCATTATGTGAAGATTACACCAGAGAGTAGTTTCACACTGTTCTCTGTATTATTTATTTTGGACTATCATGATGCTTATTGTTGACAAATTATGTGTTTTCTGTGTGTGTATATGTATATAGGATATTTTTAAGTTTTCTTACACCCCTTAAAACATGATGCACATTAATGTACTAACTTCACATGAAGCAGGTCAGTATTTTTATTTTTCTTCTGTCTAGTTGGAGGGGGTTGGGGCTTTGTTGGGAAAAAGGTGATGTCAGCTATGTCTACACAGGCAGGATTTATCAGTATAAGAATCTAAATCGCAATCTGATGGCAATCATTGGGTTGTTTATTTATGTAGGCAGCGAGATGCCACTGCCACTTTAAAACTAAATGATATGTAACTACACCTACAGCAAAGCAGATCAAAGTTTATGAGTGATAAACTATTATTATCGATTAATAACTTTAGCTTGTATTTCTTATTTAGTCACAAATGTTTCATATTATTGAGAACAACTGGGCACGATCCATTGGCTATAAAAGGCTATGGGATATGCCAGAATGTGCCATGGACATCTTTCACTTCAAAGTAAGCAACAGTAGAGTTTAGAATAGTTTACAGCAGATTTGTCTCCCCAAGGTTAAGAATGAATCTCCAAGCTCAAAGATTTACTTTAAAGATGCATGAGTCTAATAACTGAAGCTGAGCTGCCAAAGACAACTGCTAATCTATCCACTCAGATGGACTTTTACGGTGCAGACTATACACACTAAAATACAACATATTTAATAATATTACTTCATGTACTGTACTGTGTTTAAGAAAATGTGTGGGAGGCTCCAGGGAGCCAGTTGAGCATTTGGCAGAAGAAATCACATGCTGGAAACAGCACATTCTGATATTCAGTTCAACATTTCTCATCCGAAGCAGACACAGCACCCAAGGCTTAAACATCCTTACTGCAGTGAACCAGTTTTGTATCTTTTCTTGAAAAGTTCTTTAACATCAGCAACAACACACAGACAAAAACACTTATCAGTAATGTGATGAAGGGCACACAGCTGCACCACATAACACCTGTTGCTTTTAGTGTGAAAGGTATCGATATAACAATACTGCCTTTTCTATCCTGTACTCCATTTCCCTTGAGCCCATCATACTAACATGTCATGTTAGGTGCTGGCTTAACTGGCTGGGTGAGATTACACACAGGTGTGAAAAATAGCAAAAATGTCTAATCAAAGCTGACATCGACAGGTTCATATAATGTTCGGTTCACTTAGCTCCAACTATTACATACCTGACATTACTGTAAAGAGGACTTTTATTCTTTTACCAGTTTCAGTTTATGTCACGAGTCTCATGAGTTGATGGATGAAACAAAGGCAGGTGAGGTGGTGGTGGTCCAGAGGCACAGGCCTCAGGTGTGAACAGGTGTGCAGGTTCACTGCCATGCTGGAATGGTAGCTGATCCAGGTGCACAGCTGCAGGGTGTGGCTCTCACTCTCATACACCCAGCCTCCCGGCCTGTGTTGAAATACTGATTCCCTGGGAAGGAGGGAGTGCAGGCTGGGTGGGGTTTCTGCTTGAATATAATCTGGCATTGCCATAACTTTGAACAAGTAACTCTGAGGAGCAAAGGAGAGTATGTTTGGAGCTGCAGGTTAGAGGACATTAGAGGGGGAAAAGAACAGGAAAGCACAGGTTTTTGAATTTTTTCGCTTCAGCTCGGGTGCTCTGTGTCTTTACTATGTGTGTTTCTACGTGTAGGCGTGAGTGATCTGTGTATATTTAAGAAACAGTAGCCCATAAGCAAACATAATGACAAAGAATGACGTTTGGGAGGTTGCATGTCTGGGAGCTAAATGCGTGGTAGTCTGGTCTCCTGGGAAACTATTGTTCTTATCAATCCATGATTCAACAACTTTGGTAATTTACAATCCTGCCGTAACACATCCTGGTGAATTTCTGTTGAAAGAACATGCCTGTATTGAACTCCTCTAAGCCCTGGACGGCATCAATCTCAGCCTCAGGACAGATTAGGTTGGAGACAAGCTCTCTGTCTGCAGGGTACATGATCTCTAAGTCTTCTCAATCAAAGGTCAGAGCAGCCGAGTGAGGAGGAGCATCGGGGCCTTGCGTGGTTGGCAATTTTGAAAGGAGAAATGGGTCAGTGACTGCTGTGGATGGGTTTGCTTGTGTCACAAATGCAAGCCCACACATGCTGCCAGGGGACAGATATACGTATGTGGACAATGATGCAGTGATGGAAGCCTTCACATATTGTGTGTATGGATTTGGAGCTTGCCTTTCTGCAGCTTTAATCCCCGATTTGTCTTGTACAATGTGGTCCCACCAGTCCCATTGACTGCTAGACAGTGTGCCAGATGAGCAGCCTGACCTTTCGTGTCCTTGGAACAGTTGATGCTCTGTAATATATTCTGCAGTTGATTCCTTTTTTCGTTCTATGAATTTTAACAACTTTCTTTCTTCCCTCTCTGCAGCAGCACTGAGTCTTTCGCTGTGTGTCTCTGCAATGCTGGATATTATTCCTCCTATTACCTTTTAGAACTCCAATCACCACATGTCCTGTGGAGAAACAAAGCTGCGACACACAGTCAAAGATGAAAACAGTGCAGGGAATGTTACTTTCCTCCAATCGGCATCGGAGGACAGTTTTATTCCTGCAGGGGAAGATTAGGCTGATGCCAAATCAGACATTCGATGTGCTGAAACCAACCTGTGCTGAGTGTGAATGGGCGAGGTAGGAGTGAATTTCGAAATGGGCCAAAAATCACTCCAAGAGAGCTGTTTTAAAATCCATGTCAACCTATTTCAGTTCGCCAACAATCATGTAATATGAATACATTTGTAATTTTCTGCTGCCATTGATATTCCTCTTAGTATCAAATCAGCCGACAATGAGTCAAGGGATGCCACAAGTGTCCATCAAAATCCATTAGTCGTCTGTTACTAATTACCAGTGACTCCGGGGTTGATTAAAAGAAATCACCAAGCAACAGCACACACCATTATGCTAATGAAACTCATTTGGAGAGGCAGAGCAAGGCCTGCAAGTATTTGGATGAATTTGCTGTGCAGCCGGGCTGGCTGGAGTAAATAGCTCCTTGGACAGCATATCATTACAGGAATGGAGGCGGAGGAAGCCTTGTGATGATGACGATGATGATGATAGGAGAATTTGAATCATGTTTATCTTTACTATCTACACTGATGGGTTTCTTCCCAAACAGACTTTTTTCTCCTGCTACTATATATATATATATATATATATATATATGTGTGTGTGTGTGTGTGTGTGTGTGTGTGTGTGTGTGTGTATATATATATATATATATAGTGTTGGGTGTAATGCTGCAATGTAACACGTTACTATAATCACATTACATTTACCTGTAACGCAGAAATGTAACGCAATACAGTGTCTACATTCAGTAATCACATTACAGTTACTAAACAAAGAAATATGGCGTTACTTGTATCACATAAGTTCTTCAATTATCATGTATAAATTGGGCAGATAAAAAAATAATCAAAGGTGTGTTTCATGCACGCTTACGCTACAACTGCCTGACCTCTCATGCTAACACAAAGCTGATAGCGAAACACTTATGGACCCCAACTAAGCAGCCAAAGCTTGTGTATTGCTCGTTAATCTCCGTCTTTCAGAAACAAACTCAGCAAAGTAAAGATAATAGTGAACGGACGGCTGTCATAAGACAGGAACATTTTGATGAGCTATCTGGACTGATGTTGGATGGAATGGATGGAAACGCCATCTAGTGTGCCTGTGGAGAGGCTCTTCAGCCCGGCCAATCTAGTGCTGACTCCGAGGAGAAACAGGTTCTATATTATTTTGAGGCAGTTATTATTCGTACAACATGGTGTTATGATGGTCAAGACCCATATTATTTTATCTGTTGATATATTATTTTTACACAACATCACCGGCGTTGCTAAGGAGTAACGCAAAAGTAATGTAACTAATAGTGTAATTACTTTCGACAGGAAGTAATTAAGTAACGTAACACATGACTTTTTAAAAAAGTAACGAGTAATGTGTAATACATTACATTTTTTGAGTAACTTCCCCAACACTGTATGTATATATATATATATATATATATATATATATGTATGTATATATATATATACACACACACATTTTCTCATCTAATTAGAAACCCTGAGGAGAAGGAGTAAGGCACCACAGCTCCTAATCGCTACAAAGAGATTGCTTTGATGCCAGCAAATTTCGATACAAAGATGTTACACTGACAGCCTGTTACAGAAACATGTTCACTAAAAGACACTGATCATTCATTACACAGGCAATGCTCCATCAGTGAACACCACAACATCATTAAACCCGACAGCAGCTTTCTGTGAGGCATAAACGTAACCTTTAGTAAAACAAACTAGAATTACAGAATAATAAATTGTTGATGATGTCATGTAACACTAATGGCTTGTGTATGACTTCTTAACCATTGTGGGTATTACTACTCAACATAATCACATAAAAAGTAGAGGAGCAGATAGGGGAGTCAAATAATTCAACAAAGATGGGTTTTTTTCCCAAGACACTTTTTGTACAATTGAGATTTGCAGATATATAAAACAGTAAATCCTGTTTACTCTTATTGTTATTTAAATGTTACTTTCCACCACTGTATTTTTTCATGTGACCAGTGAAAACGGATTTAGTGTTTCATTCTTTCATCATAATATTCTGTTATTATTTTTGACATCCTGCAAGAAACCCAATGGATTTTATAGTAACTGCCCTAATTCGCTGCTTCCTTTGTTTGATGAAAAATAGCCGGGGGCTTTCCAGGGGTTCATCCTCATGCAGTCCAACTCCAGATCCACTATCCAACCCCAGAGCACCTGTTAAAGGCTGCTTCTCCTCTGCATCTAATAAACAGCTCCAACTCTTGATCCTTTCACATGGCGTCGAGGCCACTTTTCATCCTTCACATCTGTGATTTCCCCAGCATTTACAAAAATCCCCTTGGCAGTTCAGTGATCTCTCTCAGCTGTTAGTGTGCCCTCGGGCCAGGGCAGCCTTGCTATGTGCTCCAGCTGCAGGCTTTGCTATGGTCATGGGGCCCCACTGAAGGGCACTATTGTCCATTCATGGGGTTCACTGTGTGAGAGGTCAGATGAGGGAGAGCCCGCGTTGGGGCCTGGCAGGAAATGAAGGTGGAGTGGCAGTTTTGGCGATAGTGTGGGTTTTGAGCCTGAATAAATAAAATAGTCCAAATAAGCAAAGAGTAAGCTGAGTTACTATTTTATACTGCAATATGTAAGAAAATGAAAGCTATAGTGACTGATGGATTAAAAAATCTTTATAAATTAAAGTGTGCTTGAACAAAAACTTAAAATGTTTACTTTTTCCTCACTTAGCATATGCTAAACTGGAGTGAGAAGTTAAGATACACAGACTGACTGAGGCCCAGGACCCAGAGCGCCTCACAGATGTGCAGATAAATCATCATTTCTCACCCAGTTAAGCAATTCAGTCAGCTTCAGAGGCAGCATTGCTTCAAGCCAAAGGCACATTTCAGGATCCTGAGAAACTGCAGAACAAATTGGGGAACAAACAGTCACACTGGGTCATTCACATTATCCTTTCTTTAAAAAGCCAAGGACCTCAGGAGGTGGGCTGGCTGCACCTAACAATGAACAACAACACACGTTGTGATACTCCGTTGACACTTTCTAAAGTGGCATTTCTCACATAAATCTTTTATAAGCTTTGCTCAGAGTCTGTCATCCACGGACATCTTACATGGTTTTACAGGGGACAGAGTAGCCATCAAAGACAAGTCAAAAGGCTTTGTTGTGAGACTGCAAATATTGGCCCAGTCTGAGTGAGAGTACAGGACACTTTCAAAATGTCTTTTACTGCACTACAAAAAGGATGTGAAGAGCAAAATAGAGAAATGGTTTAAGACTTTAACAATTCTGCTTTTAAATGTGGTGTAAATATAAAAAAAATATCAGAAAGAAGGTAAAAGATACAAACAAGTAGCCAGTTCCACAAATTCACTCCAAAATATCTACTGCTTAGCACAACAACAATATCTCCATAATATTCAGCTGAACATGCAGGTATTGCATATACACGTGCTAAATGTCTTGAACAAAGCCACTGAAATACACTGCATTCACCTTCAATGTAGTAAAACCCTTTACAGAGATAAGCTAATGTGTAGAAATATGTTGGACTTCCATGGAGAGAGATGAATAGGAGAGGAATAGGATTTTCACCTCAGAGGGGAGATGCCTATATTTCTGCATATAATACAGCTAATTATTTCTCTACAAGCAGCTCCTTTTCAGCAGCAAACAAAAGCTGGAATTAAAAAAGAGGGGAGGAATCCCTCCATTTGAGGAAAAAAAACATTAAGGAGGCTTGAGGGAATTTTTCAAAGCCCTTATGAAGCTTAACGAGAGGCAGAATGAGAAAGAGGGAAGAAGCAATTGCTTTCAGACAATGCACCATTGCTACGTCTATTTTCTTATAGTACCAAACAAAGTCACATATTTTCAGCCAAAGATAATGAGGGACCCATGGCTCTGAGGAGAGAAACATAGACCACATACATGGGAGGTAATGCTTTCACTTCAGCTGCTGTACGTCTTTGTTTTCTATTATCTAGCCATTGAACAGAGAAGGGAAAAGAGTCACAATTAGGATTCAGACTACAACAGACAACAGTAATGATCTAGATTGCTCTCCATGGTCAGAGGTGTGGAGGGGGGAGGGGACAACACAGACTCAGGGTGCTGGGGGATTATGGGCCAAAAGGGTGTCTGAACGGCAGACCAGCTGACCTTTCTCTACACTGCACTGGCAACTGGTTAGTAGGGGCAATTATAAAGGCCTCTTGGCCACAAATCACCTAATCCTGTTGTGGGAGTGGGAGCCAAATGTAATTACGGCACTCTGGTACGCTCACACTGTGCCTAGCGGAACTAAGCCCAGAAGCCAACCAGAGCAGTCCAAACCGCCAACTTTAACAGCAGACGACCAACATATTCTCATTTGGTCAGAAAGAAGGACCACCTGTTTCCTGCAGCTACTGCTTCTTTATTCCCCTGATATCGAGCTAATCAGTATTCTGAGAAGTACAACATGATACTGATACTTCATGATCCAAATCTAAATCAGAACTCATATATAATATAAAAGCAAATAGTTAGTTTTTTATATGAGCATGAATGCTTGGCTTTTCTCTTCTCTCTCTTTCATATGATGTGCTTTGGCTAACGGTATCACATCACATATCGTAGGGTGTGTTCAAACCTACATTTCTCACAGCAAAATGAAAATTTAAAAAGCAATTAATATCAATTGAATTGCCTTAGTCACTTATCAAGATAAAGTAAATCCATGCTGTGCTTCTGTGTAGAAATCAACTTTGGTTAACTGAAACACCAATTTGTGTTGTGGACTAATCTTAGCAGCACTGACCTTTAAGGTAATGGACAATAGGATTGAGGAAACTATTAGGCCAACCATTTTATTGCACACTGCTCTGCCTCAATAAATGTCCTCACAAAAGAGAAATATTTTGTAGTCAGTCATGAATCGATGGTAGAATGGCATTGCTAACCTTTTGTCCACGTAGTGACTGAGCTTGGTAGATTAATAACTGCCTGTCAGTGGTTAGTGGTTAGTTCACAGTTCACTAACTTGTCCCACAAGTAGTCACTACTATAAGCCAGCACCAGCTGTATTTTTATGAGGACTCACGGGCACTTACACATAAATATGTTTTGTTTGTGTCATATACTGGTAACATAATACAGCCATGTCAGCAGCTCTGTGAGGCTGTACCACTGTAGACAGGCGTGCAGGCGCTGAATGCTAACATAAGTATGCTAACATCCTCACAATGACAATGCTAACAGGCTGATGTTTAGAAGGTATTATGTTTACGTTAAGATAGTAAATTAACACTTGCAAACCTTCACTGGGTATATCATTAGTTCAGGTATTTAGACATAAGTTTGAGTTTTGAACACATGAAAATGGCACTAGTAAAGAAATTCAGTCAAATTATTACAATTCATCCTGAGATGGACATGAATGCCTGTAAGATGTCATGATATGGATGAGTGAAAACTTTAACCTGCTAGTGGTGCCAAAGTCACCACAGTCAGTAGGATTCATTTTCTGGGGAAGGTTATGATCTTTACAAATTTTCATGGCAATCCATCCAATAGTTGTCAAGGTATTTCAGTTCAGCTCCTCTGCATTGTTAAAAAAATATAATAGTTGAACTCAAAATCCAAAGCTCTTTTTGGTGTTTGTAGTCTTTAGTTTTGCCAAAACAAATCACACACCACACATCACTAACGACTGCTGTAGTGTCTGAGCTGCAGTGAGGTGAGTAACTACACAGTCTGTGCAGCTGAAGCACATCAGTATGTGAGTCAGGCTGCAGAGAGTTTCAAAGTGAGATGGCCAACTCCATTATCGGCCTCCTACCAATACAACTCCAACAACAGAGTGATCACTCAGCACAATGAGCTCTGACAATTAATAATGACTGCATTTTTACTTCCTTGCCCACTTCCTCCTTCTTCAAGCCTGCTTTTCACTGCAGAGTTTCTACACAAGAGAGAGTGAACCCAACTTCACAGATTTAGTTTAGTGAATTTACAAGAGGAAGAAAACTTTTTATTTTTACAAGAGAAACTTGGTCGATATTATGTGTTCCCACTTCAATAGTATGTCAAGGCACTTTATTTTTTATTAAATCCTTTACAGAAACCTTTTGATAGATTGAATGTTTTGCAGAAAAACCTGCATTTCCTACATTTCTCTCTAGTGCAATTACAAGGCTCAGCTTGGATCAGGATCAGTTTATAGCACAGCCAGCAGCAACAGTGGCACCCTGTCAGATTAGATTAGAACTAATTCCAGCATCACACTTAACACCATTTATTTAATGCACCTTCAGTTTAACAACATCATTTATTTAACACACCATTGATTTTGCCTCACAACATAATCATTTGATGGATTTCTTTGGCACTCCACCTGAAATCCTGCAGCACCACAACTCAAGCCCATAGTGGAAAATTGATCTTCAGTTTTGCTTGTATTTTATACCGATCTCCTGTGATACAGTGATTTAAAAATGTCTAGTGTCTTTGATAGGTTAGACATCTTCCCTTTCTGACGCTGAAAGGACAGTTTTTGTTTATTTAAATAAATAAATGGTCTCCATACATTAAAGCATAAGAGAAAACCATTTCAAATAAGTGACAAAATAGTATTTATCATATAAGGATTTAGACTTCAGTGTCTATTTTCTTGTTTATTGTGTGCATTCAGTTGCCATCTGTGACAGCAACACACCTGAGCTGGGCTGTCAAACCAATAATTCCAGTCTGTCAGTTAAATAATATCAGAGTATTAAATGTCAATCAAACTGTGATAATTTATACGCCGTATTCACCACTCCTCTCATAGAATAGATGCACCCACCCACAATTAATTTACCTGCTCTGTAGCCTGACTCCTAAATGAAATACAAATGGCAATCAATCATTATGTAGCAGGCTGAAAGCCTCTGGGGACAGACAGGCCAAGCCTTTGAAAAATGGAACAGATCAGGCAGCAAAGTACAGAGTGAAAGCATCAGCTGCACGGCAATTCAGTTTTGTCCACTTGTGGTGCCATCAGGTGGATTTATTTAATCAGATTTAAGCAAGGAAAATGCATCTGCAATCCATTTTTTAAGCTTTAAAGTCATTCAACTTGTAATTAGAGTATGATTTTTAAAAAAAGAAGATGTTCACAATAAAGCCAACGCAGTCATTTTGGTCTCAATTGCTAAATTCAGGACCTCTAATAAGTGTGCTGTGCTGGTGATCATTTTGAAATTATTGCTCCATTATTGAGATTTGAGGGCTTTGAAGTCTGCTATGTGGGCATTGATTGACGGCTCTGGGACTCGCATTGAGTTGGACTACTGGAACAATATGCTAGTGAGTTTAATTTTACTTGATTATACTTTCTGTATTAGCATGATTTAGCTAAAGTAGCTAACATTAGCCTATACGTGCACCACTTGGTGTTCCCAGTAAGCTAGCTTCACTTCAGCCTGAGCTAGCGGGCATTTCAAGAGCGGGAAAGGCGACATCTTGCACACTGTGTTTGAAAAGTTCTGGCTTCAGTCTGGCTGTAATATAAACCAATGAATTTTTGTCCATTTTACTTTGTGACATGAACCGTATTTCCACTGTTAAACGTATCATTAACCCAAGCAGTAAAGTAAAAAACTGTTTCTTAAAATCTTAATAAGCATCCAAACTTGTTAACTTAAACTGTACTTCTTGGATTGTATTTCAATGTCTCACAGCAGGCGAATTATTAAAATGGACCATTAAATACACAATAAAGACTAAAAAAAGGTTAAAAGTCACTTTCCAGCTTTGTAGAATGTGTGTAAAAGTGGTTTAAAATGCAGATGCAGCCACTGTCTAATTTCATAGCTGTAAATGCATTTTGTATTGAATCTAGAAGAACCTACAAATCAATATGGGCAAGCCGGAAGTAGGGCTGAAAATTACTGCCTGACTTTATTGTCTCTGTATTTCCATGAAAGCATCAACTGTTTCTGTTGAGACAAACTTTTGAACTGTTAACCTCTCTCTCTCTCTCTCTCTCTCTCTCTTGCTCCTTGCAATCAATTTAGACAAATAATAATCCAGCCAAATTACACCAACAAGATGGTATTTCCTGAAATAGAATTGAAATGTCTGTGTTCTAAATTAATGGATGTATCGGTCTATACAATTGACAGCAAAAATAAACATGATATTATATTTCATTTTTGCATGATTTGAGCAATATACCTGTGTGTGTCACTTGTAATTAATATAAATTGTTCTGGGTAAATAAAAATCTATCTCTGCATTGAAAATGCATTTTATAAGTGTCATAATCAAGCAGACACATAGTTATTTCTGTTTTAGGGAGACTGGAAAGGAAGGCAAACAGTATTAACTTCTGTAATTAAAAGACCCAGCCAAAATTACTGTGGCCCATCCAAAATTGAAATCCTGGCACTGTGTCCGTCTCACAGGGACCTGCAACAAAAAGAGCCAATCAACACAGCTCCTGGCATTTTATAAAGGCAGGTTTTTGGTCCAAATGAGCAGTAAATTAAGTACCATTTTTGTACTACTTGCAGGAAACCTTACTGTATTTGGATTCACTTAAAGAACAACCATGTTAGTCTAAAAACTTTGTCAGTATATTAGACAAACCATGAAACTAAAAACTGAGCATCACATTTTAGTGGCACCTATGCAGTGACGTTTGTATTTTTGTTTGACACTGCAACAACACAATCAGTTTCTGCCATTTAAACATTGGGACCTATTGGTGAGTTCATCACAGCACGTCTGGACAGAAAATGAGACAACACAGCTCACAGTGACACAACAAAGAGTTAAACCTTGCTTTCAGATTGCAGCATCTCTTGTTTCCAGCAAAGGTCTTTGAGCGGTAAAATAATGAGGGATGAAGATGCAACGGATGCATCTAGCGTTACAGAGAAGTGCTCCCCTGAGCGAGCAGGGCAAGAGGAGAGGGACCAGGACACGTACAAGTACAGGCAGAGGGCAAACTGCCTCTCAGCTCAAACTGATGACTGCAGGAAAAACCTGATGAGGCATCCAGCCACAGCCCACATTCATCACAGAATTATAAAGACATCAGAGTGTCTTAAAAGTATTTTCTTATGTACAAAGCAGGCATTCATCGTACTTAGTTCACCACCTATGATTTATCTGTGTGAATGTATCCACTCATCGGTCATTGTTCAGACTTATCACTCTGTGTTCGCAGGAAAGTCACCCACAGACAACATTTTCATCAAGCAATACACAGTAGAGTGCAGTGGCATTTTTTATGAGGAATGCAACAATAAAATCAGGTGTACTAATATCATTACACCTCAGGGAAATCAGAAGCTTTTTGTTTTCGCTGTCTCTCTAAGAGGATTTCGAATAAACTCCTCTGAAAGGCAACGTCGAGGTTATCAGATGACTGCAGAGATTCTCCTGCGAGAATTTCCAGCCAACTGACTCCTAATGAGTTTTCTGCAGAAACAATTAGATATCCGCCATGCAAGAAATAAGAAACTGGGCATCATGCCACATTGATTCAGTGCAACAATTCATAGTCATTACATTTTCTGATAAATGGATGTAATGTAATTCTTTTGTTTCACGCTGACAAACAATGGGGTAGCTTATCGGACATTATATTCTGTTTTTGTATCCATGACACGAAGCATATGAAGGTGTTCAAATAATGGCTGTAATTTAGGAAATCACAGCTCTCTATCTAGGCTGAAATATGTCAAGAATCTGCTGGAAGTAAAAGTTGGAAGCATGTGTACTTTTTCAAAGGCAAACACCCACTTGTTGTCCCCTTGTTTTCTTTGTTCCTCTTCTGCTTTGCTGGAATCAGTTGTCTGTTTTGCTCCTCTGATGCTACTTTGAAGCTGATATCAGTCAGAAATTAAGATGATGTCTTCTGCTCCCCGTGCTGCTTTTAACAGCCGCACTGAGATGCTAAAAAGGCTTGTAGGAATATTTGTGCCATTTCAGAAGTTTGTTTCTGAAGGAGACTGCATGTTCATCAGAGGAGAATCATTTATGAGATATGCATACAACCTGGCAGCATTTTCACAGTTAGTGTACCACTGTGGTGCTTCAGCAGGCAGCTGGATATGATTTCTGGTAATTATTCATAAAAGACAAACAGAAATTCTGCAGGAAATTTACAGTTTAAGATGAAATATTGATGGAGTCTAGCAGTAGCATGTATGAAGGTCAGGTCTTTTTCTTTATTGCAGGAATACAAAGGCAGCTATCTCCATGAAGACTGTGTCACTCTGAGCCAAATCAATATTCTTTGACATTTGTAGTAAGGTGCAGGTCAGCAGGGTTTAGACTGGAGCAGAGCGCATACAAAGGATGGGCTTTGGAGAGAATTGACAGGCCCCGTTGTGACCATTAGCTTTCTGAGAGACCCCACGGTGCTTGAAGAGTGGGAGGTTGGGGAGCCGCTGCAAGCTTTTTATTTAGGAGACACGACAGGAGACCCAGATGAATAACTCAGCCAGAGAACAGAGGATAATGGTAGGTTTCAGTCTTCAGAGCAGAATTCAACGGCAGTAAACAAAACAAGGCTTAGTGATGCATTTGAATTCGGGCAAATAACCATATTTTCCACGCCACATTCCCCTGGCTCAGATCTACCCAGAATCCCTGTGTGGGAGCGCCAGTGTAGACCGTTAAATATACATGTTGTTAGTGCTGTAATAGAAGCACTCAAGGTAATAAATTCATGGTTTGTTTTTACAAAAAATTCCTCAGTCATGGAAACAATGACTATAAGTGACATATTCAACAGAGCCTATACAGTAAATGTCACACTGATAGTCAAACAAAAGCACATGAGATGAATAGAGCTAAGACAAAAGCAACAGGACCTTCTGTATAATGTTTATCAAGTTTATTGTTTTAACTTTTGTGTAAATTGATGGATTTTTTGTTGCTTTGTTTGTGGTTCAATAGGGACAAAGCTTCACTGCTTATCAGTGTCTCCCAGACGATTCAGTATTGACAGGCCTCACCAGCATCACACTTAAAATTAATCAAAAACAGTGAATCCGTGATGAGTGTGGCAACAACAAACAAAATTCATGTTTGCTGCAATAAAATGTGCGTAATGAGTGGGTGTAAGATAACGAGATAAAAAACAGTATTCTTACAGAGACAATTATGCAATTAAAAGTGGTAGTATCAACATTTGCATGTAGAGAAAAGGGTCAGTTTCATCAGATTCACTGAAATGACGCAACAACACGATATTTTGGGAAAAGCTTTCATTCTTTGTTCTCAGCTAGGCGGATTTCACCTCTGAAAAGGGACATTTTCTCTCAGTACCTGCTGCCTCTAATTCCAGACAGAGAACAGCAAAAGTGATTCATGGATCAGAATATTGATTTTTAACAAAGCGAGGGCTTCTCCATTGTTATCATGCACGACGTGTCTCTGTGAGCATAGAGCTGGTCTACTGTGAAGACTCCTCCTCCGGGACTGCCCTCTAACAGGTACAATGAAATAATGAGAGATTGGAGCCAGCTGATCAATAATTGAACAGCTTTTTTCTTTTGTGCTGTCATCGTCTAACTGCAAAAAGTTGCTGTATTAACATGTTCCAGTGATGCTGCTGTCAGTTTGTTCCTCCCACTGTAAATCTGACCACAGGGCAGCCGCAGGGTAGCAGCACAGGGGATGATTGCATTTCCATTTAATTCTGTCTGTACCTAAAGGCGAGGTGCCTTTAAATCTGCTGTTTCAGATTCTGCTGCTTGCATTTGGTGTTTATTCACCTCCACAGCACAAATTGAAAAGATTAAATCTAAACAGATATTTTGTATCACTTTCCACAAGTTATTTGTTTTCAAAATGGGCCCAAATCTTTGTGTGCAAGACTGTTGAGGCTACAATATTTCACTCTCGCCAGTGAAACCCAGGAGATAATCAATATGACATGCCAAACAATAGAACACAATGATTTGAGTTTAATACCCTTGGCTCGAGAATCACTAATGTTCCTGTTGCAGAAAATCGATCTCTTCCAAACCGGAGCGGCTCTAACTGAAATGCACAGAGCGATGAGGAGTGAAAGTACATCAAAAACATACGGCGCTAACAGTGCTACATTTACAGTGTGACATCAACATGTAGCCACTACTAACACAATGCTATTTAGGGTCTATCAGGTAGTCATGCTGTGAAAAACTGAAAATAACATCAGTGGTGAAGTAGCATTCCAGATCAACACTGTTTTGGGTTTTCACACCAATTATGTCAAGTCAGTTTTATTTATATAATGCCAAATCACAACACAATTTATCTCCAGAGGCCTGAGGCCTGTACTACGAAGCTGGATTTTCTCTTATCGAGGTAACTTCAGGGTTAACCCTGGGTTTTCCGTCCTACGACGCTGGTTCACTTCTTACCAGGGTAAATCACCATGGTAACTTATGCTGAACGGCTAACCTGCTCCGGAGCAGGTTATGTTCTGGATAAGAGATCAACGAGTATAAAAGCACCACCTCCTGACCAATCAGTTCTCTTGGAAAATGGCCTGCCCATTCATAGAAGATCCTGTCGACATTGGTGCGCGGATCGTGAGAGGTTGAAACTATCCGAAAGGTACAGATTTTCAAGCGACATTAAGTTTGATAGTTTAATATTCAACATTCATTTGACATTCAAAATACAAACCTATTATGCGCTTCAACCATTTGAGTGAATGATGTCAAACCAACTGTATAACATACAGACTAATATCACCCATGTGCCTCACCACTCCAGTTTCAGAACTTGTGTCAGGAAACCTCACAAAAAGTCTCAATAAGAACATCTTGAGAGTAATCGCTGCAGAAAAGCAGAATTCTATTCATATTTTTTAATTGACCAAAATATATATTTAAAAAATAATCCTTGAGGCACATGAGTGATATTATTCTGTATGTTATACAGTTGGTTTCATTAACTGAAATGGTTGAAGTGCATAATAGTTTTGTATTTTGAATGTCAAATGAATGTTGAATATTAAACTAACTTAATGTCGCCACGAAAGGAAGGGCACTGAGGAAGCGCTCTGCCCGAAACGTCTGTGCCGTAATAAGGTGAAATTGAATGACCAGAGTGCTGTCCGTTTATATTGTCTGATGAATTGATATTGTATAATCTCACGAATTTACGCATTAACAGAGTCGGCAATGTTCTGCCAGCATTCCTTCCTGGCTTTTGCTGCGGCAACAGTGTTGCTTTTGGCCTGGATATTGTGTTTGAATTGTTCATATTTGTGAAGAATAATCGCTGCTCCTCCATCGTGACGTACGCTGCTCTGCAGGGTTTCTCCATGTTTGCGATTGGTCAGACGCTGCAAACACCACCCCTTTTATGTGAACGCGCACTGATCAAGATTGGAAAACCCTGGGTTGAATTACCGAGTTGATAACCAGCTTCGTAGTACCGTTTATCAGGATTGTGAATGTCTGGGTAAATCAATCCAGGCAATGGAGTTATATCCAGGATATGTTAATCCAGCCTCGTAGTACAGGCTTCAGGACTCAGGCTATCCCGTCTGGACTGGTTAGGCTGAGGGAGAAAGAGAGAAAGGAAGAGATTAGAGAGACACAGAGAGAAGCACAGCAACAACAATAATAACAAAAACAACAATATGTAATTGTGTAATTTTGATTTGAACAAGCACAATGGAGACGTGTTTTGTTTTTGTGGCTTAAATGATGATAAGAATGTGGGCACTGAATTATTTTTAATTGTATTTTTAATGTACGCCTACACACATATACATACTCTTACACACACAGTCACACCTACATGTCAATGCACTCACAGTGATGCACACATAGACACATACACATGTTCACTGTTGTTTTTTATCCCAAATCTGTTACATTTTAGGGTTACAAGCACAGATTGTTTTTTATTAGTGATCAATCTGACATGTAATTTCTCAATTAGTCAATCAATCAATTTGGACTATAAAACATGCAAAGCCTAGCCAGAGACAGGGACTGCAAATTTGCTTCAGTTAGACAGACTATACCCATTAAATCTACTAAATTACTTCTTCTATTGTAACTATTGCTGTTAGTCTGCATTGTCAATAAACTAACAAACAAGCCTCAGAGTTCGACTGCTGAGTCTTATTATTTCTCTCTGCTGCAATCACACTGATCCCAAAACTGCACACAGCTTCCCTCCTGACATAATCCCAGATTATAATGTTTGCACTGTGAGGTCTTCTGACTGATTTGTTTACATTCATAACACAGAGAAGAATTGTGCAGAGTGTTTGGTGTCTTGTCTCAGTCCAGGCTGTGTTTCATATTCTTTCAGACACATTCGAACATTATTATACACTAATGTGGATAATGTGGATAGGTTTGCTCAGAGAGTTTAAGTGCAGGGGCCAACATGTAATTAATTAACCATGTCCCAGAGGCAGAAAATAAGAGCCACATGTTAGGATTTCTATTACAGGGTGTTGAGTTGCAGGCCTCGAGGGGGGGGGGGGGGGGGGGGGGGGGGCTGCTGCTGCCACATCTCAGGAATCTCTCTGCCTCATCAGATACATGATAAATATTCAATGACACACGGGCTTATGGGTAACAGCGGGTTCTGTTTCCCTGAATTTGATGGAAGATGGGCCTGACGAAGCAACGTAATACAGATCCTCAAAAGCGCAAGTCTGCATCAACACCCCCTCGGGATTCACCCTCTGATCTCCAAAACCGTAGACGCCAGTGTCAGTAAATGATCCCTGCAGAACACTCCTCTCCTTACAGGTAAAAGCACGCTGCAGGACCAGCCCAGATTCACACAGCAAAAGAGGTGGAGGTGTTACTGTATCTTATCAAAGCTAAAGTTCAACATTATATTTTAGTATTGTAGCCTTGTTGCTTTGTTTGTATGCTCTGTGTGCCTCAGAGTAAAATGTTACTGTTCACTGTGTTTGCTTTTGCAGTTACTGAAGTCACTCTCTGACAGTGTGATCAATAAAGCAGATTACTGATGTTTTTGGGCAATTAAGTCACCTTGTAATCCTTTTTGGCATTATAGAACAAAATATCCAGTTAAATTCAATCACATGTGAGCCTTCCTCACCGCACTTTGACACAATCACAGGTGTAACACAGTGAAGCTGATTAACTGTAAATCGTTGCTTCACATCAGCATATTGAACAAAGAGATATGTTAATGAGGCAGAAGATGAGCAAACTGTGCTCTCAGCCTGTGACCTTAATTAAGTCATCAGACAGAGCTACTTGACCTGCGGTCAGGATGCTCAGTCACACTGCCCTGCAGCTCAGATAGGACACAAAACCAGTTTTTACTGGAAAGGATCACAAAGCTTTCAGTCTCAGGGAAATATCTGAATACACAATTAAAGTTTTGACATAAATATTGTATAAATGTGTAGTATTTTCAACCTTATCGCCAGAAACAAGTAAATATTGGACAATTTTGCAAAACCTTAAATTAAAAAATGTTCTCTGCCAACTACCAGTAAAATTAAAGCTGCTATAATCAATATTTTTGCATTAACAATTGATCACGTGACTATTTGTATGTGATGCAGTTTGCTAGATCTATTGATTATCATCTGACTGAGCAGCTGTTTTCAGAGAATAGGATGTGATTAACCCACAATGCATTGCATACTAAATGGCAGAAAGACAAAATTAGTGATTAGCTGGTAAAATCATTGGATCTTAATTAGTGGAGGTCACAAACAGAGCTAAAGAGAGTGAATATTAGAGTTATTCATCAGGTGGACAGAAACATGGCCCCAAATAAATGCTAATGTTGCTCTATAACAGCTGGATGTGTAAATAGGCAGCTGGTAGCTAACAACTTCACCATATTAATTTAGATAAAAAGTTGGCTATACAAATAAGCCCGCCCTTCCTTAAAATGTGTTTATATGTCAGTGTTGTGTGTCACAGCTGTGTCCACTCCTAAGCAGCCCAATAACCAGTTACTACATTGTTATAGTCAGGAAAAGATTGCACTGGTACTCAGTATTGGCAGTAGTGTAATAAGTCTATCAATACTGCAATGGTAAACTATTTGTTAATGAAAATGATATTCATATCAGTGCTACTGCACAGTCTCATGCACAGGTTGTGTTTTTCACTCCCTGACAGCAAAAGCTACATAGGTCAATTGTACCTGCACGCCAAAACGACCCACAGGAGCATTTTCAATTATGCCGCTGAAGCATTTTCAGCAATAATCTTAGAAAATAATCTTTGCTTGCTGTTGGGAGTGTGATACTCCTACAGCTAAGTTAACTTTTTTCCAGCTATCTCGTCATTCACACAACCTGACACCTCCGATTATGGACATTTTTTTTTTCTGGCCTGGCTTTTTTTTTTCTTGTGCTGGACGTTTTCTTTCCTTTTTTTTGCCTGGCTTTTTTTTTTTTTTTTGTCTGGCCCTAATACTCCATCGTACGTCTGTCACTCAAACGTAAAGTTGTTTTTCCCAAAATAATTTTCAACCTATGTTGTCGGTTTTCTTTTGAGGATGGGCTGAAATTAGCATTCACCAACATCATGGGGTCCATTACACACAAACTCAATTTAGTTTTCAATCTCCCAGAGACTGATTGATCAAACACAGCAGGAGAGATATGATGAAGGGAAGCAGCATTTGTAATGAAATGACTCTGCATAGTCTTGAAAGTTAATTAGTGCCCTATGATTCGATTGGCTGTCTGGTGCTGCCGTGTAGCTCACAAGGCTTAGGACATTATGAGCAGACAATATGAGCTGATGAGTCAAAGGTTCAGACATTAAAACTTTAGTGGACACACTACTTCTTACACATTTAGAGCCCTGGTACTCACACAACATGTCTTAATCCTATTAAAATAGATCACTTACATACTGTATAACACCAAGTCAATAGAGATACATGTAATCTCATTGCCTCTGAAAAAGAAAGATTGCCCTAAAGATACTTAAAGTGGTATTAATTTCACTCTATTGACGGGGCCCAGAGAAGCCAATAAAGCTGATACTGTGTCTCTGGTGAGACATTTGACAGAAGGAAACGGGTTACATGAATACTTCATGGGCTTTGGGTGCATATTCCCACACACCCACAACCTGTTTATCCTGCTGGAAATGGCACGTTTTATGTCACAGGAGCGCAGCAATTTAGAGAAATGTGATATTCAAAATAGGAACTAGTTTGACTCACTTTGTGGTTCAGTGTATGATTGTTTTTAAATATAAATACATTTCACCTGTGACATGTTGACACAAACATTAAAACCTGTGAGCAGTGACATTGACAAATCTACAGCCATGTTCATGGTAACTACTGTCTGTCTATGGCAACCTTTGGACAGATGATCATGCCGAGGTCTGTAAGAGTGTCAGTAGCTGAACTGTAGAAATGAACCGACAAGAAGATGAGATTTGAATTCATTAGACACACTCATATTAAAAACCACACTACAGCCAAACAAAGAGCCCCGGATTATACACAAAGTCAACGTCTGAACTGTCACTCATCTGCCCTCACATCACGACCGCGAGAAATAAACTCACTCACTTTCACTGGAGCTTGTCAGCTAAGCTGTGACCTAATTAATACCACAGAGTGGTGCCTTCGTGTTGCACTGATTAACCATGTTAATGAGTTCAGTCTCTTCATCTGAACGGGTCGTGGCTTTATTGCCACCTGTAAGTTTTATTGAATTTTTTTAATGATTACGGCAGATACAAGGCCGTATTTGCATCATCAGTAATGACTGCAGGGAGAAACAGCTTTACCTTAACAATGTAATAATTACAGTATAGATAGATAACGACACAAGGTGCCAGTCATGCTGTGTTTCATTTGCCCGGTGGTGAATTTAAGTCCAGTCATGTCGTCGAGCTGCAGCTGACAGCAGGTTGAACAAGGTGACGTTACCCTGAACTGTTAACTGACTCTGCCTGCATTTACCTTTGCTACATATATTCATTCATAGTTCCTACACAGTAGATTTGCATGCTATAAAGCACTATGAACACTATGAATGCAGAAAATGCCTTTGCCCTCATTATTGTCAACAAAGGCTTTGTCAGTAAAATCAGTGACAATGAAGGAGACAAAAACTCAAAACTAACACTTAAAAGAAAACCACTGAGATGTCTGAAATATTTTTAACAACAGATTTGAGGCAATTTTGACTCATGCAGAGTTTTATTAAATATGACAAGAATAGATGAGGAAATTTTGTGGTGCAGTTCTGCTGTTTGTATTGTCAGCTATTGCAGTCCATTGTTTTACTTATTCAATTACCTATCTATATCTCTATGTATGCTCTTGTGCTTTTTTCTTCACCTCATATCACTAAACCTTTGTCAGAAAAAGTTTGGAGATATATTTGCTTTTATTTAGATTTTTTCATTATAATCTTTCAACTATACTGTTAATTAACTCTATCAACTGATGAAGCATGTGATTATGGTTAAAAGCTTTGAAAAATGGCAACCAATCAAGCTATGTTGAACAATTTGTGATATAATAATAAGAATATTGTTATTGTTATTACAGAGAAAAAGCAAAAAAATCTATGTTTATGAACAGCTTTGTCCCTTCAGTCTTGATTTAAAAACAGAAATTGACAGAGAGAGCATTCAGGATCAATAATATTTTCACAGTTTTTTAATGTTGTTTTGAGGTAATACGATGGGGCGGTGGTGCGGATGGATTAAGCTGGTTATGAAATGTAGAGCATAGGGTTAGAAGAATTGGGGGAGGGCGGATATGTTGTACAATCAGGAAGCAAACTCTACATATGTTGGTATATGATATTGTCTTGTTGCATTTGAACAGTTTGTATGCTACAGTGCCTATAAAAAATATTCACCCCCTTGGATGTTTTCCCCTTTTTATTGCTTTTATAAATTGAACCATGGTCAATATAATTTGACTTTTGTTTAAAATAATTTACAAAAAACAACTCTTTAATGTCAAAGTCAAAACATATTTCTACAAAGTAATTAATTAAATATATATAATGTAAAATAAGTGATTGCATAAATATTCACCACCTTTAAAGTGACTGACCTAATTCAATAGAGGTCCAGCCAGTTGATGCTAGTAGTCTCATAAATAGTGAAATGGAGATCACCTGAGTGCATTGAATGTGTCTAAAGTGATTGTAGTATAAAGACACCTGTGTCTGGAAGGTCCAATCACTGGTTAATTTGTATTTGTGCTACAATTACACCATGAAGACAAAAGAACACTCCAAGAAACTCTAGAAAAGGGTTATTGAAAAGTATTAGTGAGGGGATGGGTACAAAAACATTTCCACGTCACTGAACATCCCCTGGAGTTCAGTTAAATCCATCATTAAGAAATTGAAGGAATATGGCACATGTGTAAATCTGCCTAGAGCAGGCGTCCTCACAAACTGAGTGACCGTGCAAGAAGGAGACTGGTGAGGGAGGCCACCAAAACACCTTTGACTACTCTGAAGGAATTAAAAGCTTCAGCAGCTGAGGTGGGAGAGACTCTGCATACAAAAACTGTTGCTTTATGGGAGAGTGGCAAAGAGAGAGCCACTGTTGAAGAAAACTCATATTAAATCTCAACTAGAGTTAGCCCAAAGGCATGTGGGAGACTCCAAGATTAACTGGAAGAATGTTCTTTGGTCTGATGAGACCAAAATGGTGCTTTTTGGCCATTAGACTGATTCTGATTCAGTCTGCAATAGAACTATGACTTGGGAGAATTTTTTTTTTTTTCTAGCAAGACAATGACCCAAAGACACAGAAATGGGTTAAAGACAACAAGGTGAATGTTCTGGAGTGGCTGAGAAAGAGCCAGACCTCAATCCAATAGAGAATTTGTGGCTGGACTGGAAAAGTGCTGTTCACACCTGATCCCCGAGCAACCTGACAGAGCAGTTTGGCAAAGAAGAACGGAGTAAAATTGCGGTGTCCAGATGTGCAAGCCTGATTGAGATCTGTCCTCACAGACTCAGTGCTGTGATGACTACGGCCAAAGGGATATCTACTAAATACTGACTTGAAGGGGGGTGAATATTTATGCAATCAGTTATTGTACATTACATATTTTTAATTAAATGACATTACTTTGTAGAAATATGTTTGTTTTTTTTAAAGCCAAGTTATATTGACCATGATTAGATTTATAAAAGCAACAAAAGGGGAAAACATCCAAGGGGTTTAATACTTTTTCCAGCCAGAAAATATGAATTTGTGAATTATAGTGAAACTAAATGGTGCTGTTGCATTGGGGAAACAGAAAATTCAGGATTGTGGTCAGTGAGATGAAGTCATCATTTTTCAGGAAGCGTGAACAGAATGATGAGCTGTAGATGTGCTGAATGTCACACAGGTGGCTCGGAGATGGAAGGACTTGGCTTTCCAATTACAGTCAGCGAAGCATCAAATGGATCTCAGTGTGCGATAAAGTGATCCCTTAGTGGCTTTGAATGTAGATGATCTTAAACATCACCAATGTTTTTCATCAACACTGTTTTCTGCCTCTGCATAAACAACAGGAGAGCTCTTTTAATCTATTTGAAGTGCCCTCCAGTTGGTGCTTGACTTAAAAAAGCCTGTCCAGGCGCCAGGAACACAGAGCTGACTATTATGTGAAGCACTGGAGTGAGATGCAGCCAGAGAGTCGCTCATGAGGAAAAACCAACCCGGGTATATGTCTGAATCTATATGGCTCCTGTCGTTTGAAATTTGCAGTGCCTAGGAGATAAAGTGCAAAACAAAATGACAGAAAATGACTTGTTTTCTCTGCCACTTTGAAGCACAGCAGAGGATGAAAACAGGCAGGCACATGCTTTCATCTGCAGGGAACATGTGCTTTTGAAAATAATTGTTAATCAACTGTCTCTTTTACACACTACAGGGAAATGTGGGAAGAAAAGCTGCTGATATCAGTGTCAAAAATACATTAAGTGATCTCAAGTGTTTATTCATGATCATTGGAACATTACTAATAACACACAAATCACAGAAACATGATATAATTAATGAGCCATGCTAGAGAAAAGATTCATTCTTTATAGTGTATGTTCACCATGTGAGGGAAGCACTTGTTGGTCTGAATGATGCTTATGACAAACGACAGGCTCATGCATGTAAAATATCACTTTAAAATATCTAATGGATAGCAACATAGAGCTGACAAGTATGCAGAATATTTAGGGCTCCATAATATTTGCACTAATACATCATAATAATAATAAATATAACCTGCACTTACTGTAAATTCATTATATTTTTAAATTCTCCCCTCATCTCCATCATCACTGGAGATTACTAAGAATATTAACAGATACAATCAAAGTCATTCACTGACTTCTGCTCTTTGGAGTGCAAAGGCGGGTAATTGCAATCAGTTGTACCAAATGACTTAGGTAATTGCTCGCTTCAAGGGTTTTTTGTTAACTTTGCAAAGTGTTCATTTTCACAGAAACCAAAACGTACAAAGCGAGCCAATTTATTCTCATCTCGTACAGAAAATAACAAGCCACAAAAAGTAGATTGAACTTGTAATATCCTGGATAAATAGATTGCCTTAGCTAAACCCCAAAACCGAATAATGATGATGAATGTAAGAAAGATGTATGTTGTGGACATACATATATACATACACACATATAACCTATGAATTAAATTGTACATAGCTTACATTGTGACTATGAAGCTTTCCTCTGGGCCTGTCTTCCATGGGAGACCTTAATGAAACAGAGGATTTATTATTCTGCTGACACTCTTACAAGGCTGGCAATTCTCAGTTTACTCTTCAGAAGACACTTTAAAATGTAAATGACAATTTAACACACTTCTTCCTACTGGGAGTGTTTAATAGTGTGAAACAAAAAACACTGACTTATTTCCATACGGCAGCAGAACAGAAATATGGGCTGCTGTATTCACAGGTGAAATTGTCTCCAAGCTCTTTATGCATCTTCGAAGTCATGACAACATCCAAGATTCGAATTTAGATATGATATCGATGGCCGGAATAAAACCATCTCGGACACCATGAACAAACACAAGACAGTCACTAAGACACAAGTTACTTATAGTGCTGAAATCTGAATTCAGTCAGTCAATCTGCCTTTGAGTTTGTAAACAATTGATGAGGCAGCTTGACAGTGTTGTAACACTGAATTCCCATCATCATGAATCCTGTGTGTTTTGTGCATTCAAGCTCTGCTGCTGATCAGCCTTCTTAATGCACCACATCCTGCATTATACTGACAGTATTTGGTGTCAAACCTATACACCTTCAGTGCGTACAACATGCACAATCTATAAAATCCACTCTAATGTGCGTCTATTGTAACACAGCCTATTACTGTAATGGTGTAATCATGTAGTTGTATAAGTACTTGTATTGTGCAGTGGCAATAGATTTGAACATACATGTATCTATACTGCACGTACAATTGCACTGTAATGCATGCATTGCATCCATCCATTGCTTTCAACTAGTGAAATATTATTTGCAGCTATTGGATGGATTGCCATGAAAGTTTGTACAGTATATTTGTAAAAAAAAAAATTGTGTCCTGCAGGATGAATTGTTGCAATTTTGAGAGCAGCTAAGTGCATTCCCCTCTTGGCCAATCAGGGTGTGACAATGCCCTTTTTCTGGGATTTAAGAGAGGTCATTCTGATCCTTCCTTGACTTACTGCAGACCTCATCTGAGCAGATATTGTCAGGTCTGTTCATGGCCTTTTAAGTCTTCTTTCCTGTCTTTAGTGTTTCTGATTGAAGGTGACTTTGAGCATTCTGGCTTAGCTTGAGGGAATATTAACAAAATAACCTTTCAACCAAGTTAGCTGCATTAGGCCAGATCTTACTGCTATTTGTGAAAGAGTATTCCTTGCCAAACAATAACTTATCGCCTGCAGGCTTTTTAAAAAAAAAAACCTCCTTAATACACTTACTACTTAAGAAGCCTTTGTTCGTCATTATTAGAGGCATTTGTTCATTATTATTGAAGACGCATTTGTTATTAAGGAGGCACTTTTTTGTATCTTTTATGTAGTTGGGAACTGGTTTTCAAGCACTGCCACAACCTGGCTCTTCATCCCATAAGGTCAAAATTTACATTTGTTCAATAGCAGAGTAATAGTGTCAGCTCATAATGGCTACGCTGTACATGTATGATTATGATTGGCCGTGACTTGTCAGCTCATAGTGACACAGCAGTGATAGTGAAGCATTAATGAAACAGTTGATACCAATCAGCTAATGCAACAGGCTGAAATGTGTTTTTCAAACCTGTGTTATTTAGAAAGATAGAATAGAATAGTTTGTTATCATTGTACAGGTACACAACAAAATTAAATCCGGTTTAATAAGACTCATGCTTGTTTTCCTCCCTTAGCATGATTTGTTTAGGCAGGTCTGAACTCTGCATTGTACCCAGGTGCAGACCAAAACAGATGTACTGAGATCCTTTGAGGATGTGGTCCTGAAGAGTGTATGGTTTGTGGTGGGAACATAATAAGACCTCAATCCCACCCAACTATAAGGCATACTCTACAAGTTTGAATTAAATGGCTGCCATAGCCGGGTGTGCTTTTCATACTAGGATACAGATGAGCAAAATCAACAGTTGCGACCCGTTAGTTAGAGAGTGAATCATGATCTGAACTGGACTAGCTCAATAATGTTGCATTTTTTATGTGGCAGAAAGGAGCTTCTTTAGGACCTTTTTCTTGTGTTTATGATCTTGCTCCTTTCCCAAACACATCTGACCAATAAGTGGGGTGAATATTCCCACATGGCTTGTTATGATGCAGATTTTTGTCTACGTGAAAAGAAAACTAACTAAGTTTACTGACTCATCCAGTGATTCAGACCAGAGCAAGCAAACTAAAGGTTTGAAAAAGCCCAAAGATAGTAACTTGCAAAACATCAGCATGTTCACCACTGAGACAGCCTCAAAGTGCTGCTACCCTTGCTATGAACTCTTAGTCTTGCTGTACAGTTGCACAGAAGCCCCTGTCTGTAACTTGAGTTTTCCTTTTGCATTAGATGTTCTGTCATTTTGAACTTCATTTGCCTTTGTACATGAAGTGAATGTGGTGATTAAAGGTAATTCTGATTCTGAAATGTGTCCTCTTGGGCAAACTTCATATCATTTTAAATGATCTTTGCGTGAACAAAAGGAGCAAGTGTCGTAGAGAGAAAGCGACTCTGGTCTGCTTAACCACTGGGATTATTTAAACCCTATTCTTGGAGACAGGCCATCTGAAATGCAAGGCGGGACCATCAGCTCGGGTCGTTATCTCTCGGAGAGGAGGTAAAAAAATAGATGGAGGTATTTATCTCTGGGAGGATGCCTGCTTTGATACTCCTTTGCAATAAATCTGTCTCCAGTCTTCAAAGGGACAATAGTGGAGAAATAGTCTCTGTGGAACATATTCTGTCAGTGTGTCGCCTTCATACAGTCTTTGTCTGACTCACTGACTTAGTGTCTTTAATTGTTTCTCCAACCTTTTGTGTGATAAAGTAATTGAGATTCTTACAGCTGAATATTGTCCAATTTTGCAATCACCTGTCCTCATTGTCGTGCTCAGACATTATACTGAACAGGTATTTTAGTAATGTCGGGAACAGCTATTGCAAATCAATCATTCCTATTCTTTCTAAACAAATTCACTTGCCAAAGAACAAAGGGAAGGACAGCTAATCACAGGTTTCGCACACACTCTGATAAAGGGCAGATATTCAAGAAATAAACATAGGCTTTAGGTGAGCTAATTACTTTTTAAATTGATCAATTTATCTTAATCTTAAAGGCTTCAAGATAAGGCAACTGTATTAAATAGCTATGTGGAAGATCTTTTGTTACAGGTGGACAATGGATGGATCCATACAGATGCTCTTAAAAGCACAGTGTAGCTGTATGAGATTAAAGCATGAGGAGACAGTCCAAATAGTTTTTACATGCACTTATATATAGAAGTGCTCAGTCTAGCTATCATCCACAGTAAATGACCTGCAGCAGTGGTATTATAATTACAAATCAGCCTTACACAGCTCCATCAAATATCGTACCTTTAAACAATTTGAAAGTCTCTTCACCCCTTCTTTCTTTTCATTTATTCATTTATAGTGCAATATTAGTGATTAACATGAATACACATATGATGAAGTACAAGACTAGAGGGGGAACAAGAACCAACCAACCAAACAAACAAATAAAACAGCTTCTGTTTTCAACGTGTAGAAAAAGAAAGCAAGATGTAGTTTATCAAGCAGCCAGTTTGGAAGTTTTTACTGACCAGCAACAACTAATTTAATGTTAGCCTCAGTAGCTGCCTGAAGTCCAATCTGAACGAAGCCAGATGCCAGCTACCTGGTTGTAGTCTTAGTAATGGCTAATGTTAGCAAGCACCGCTAAGACACACTATGTAAATTAGACAACTTTAGAGTTACCTGGAGACACATTTCTCCTCTTTTGGCAACAGCTAACCATCTTACTACACCTCCAGCCCCC
Source organism: Scomber scombrus (assembly GCF_963691925.1). Lineage (NCBI taxonomy): Eukaryota > Metazoa > Chordata > Actinopteri > Scombriformes > Scombridae > Scomber > Scomber scombrus. The sequence continues at coordinate 17,737,472 of NC_084975.1, read as the reverse complement.
ACACCAAAATAGCAGGTACCAGACCAGTCTGCCCATTGAACCCACAGACACCAAACTGATATCAACCGTCCATCAAACTAGGTAGGCGGTAAACAAGTTGCCCACCAAACTGTCAAAGTGACAGAAAGTTATTGGGATTATTAACTGTAATGTAGTGTAATTACTGAATTATAGTATCTAACAATTCACATAATAGAAAAAAAGTAGTCACATTATTTTAATGTGTTAACATGACAAAGTATTGCATTATTGCCTCTGCATTTTGATCTCCAGTATTTCCCTGTGGTGCTAAAGGATTACAGACAAGGCACAAATAACAGTGAGAAGAAAGAAAGCATGATTTAATGTGCTAAAGCTTTTATACACAACAGCTTTGGAGGCCAACTTTTTTTCAGGGCTTGACATGTACCGTGCCAATTGTGAAGACAGGCTCATTAAAGGCTGCTTCCCCTTGTATGACAGTGGTCATTTGTTTAAGAGCCTATCTTCTCTCCAGCCAACCCAGATGCGATAAGTCAAAGCATAAGGGCACTTGCAGAGACACCTGACAAATGACAGTGTATACCTGTCTTAGATCGCTGCAGCATCTCTGTGGAAGAATAATGTCCAAGAAGAATCAATTTCCTCCAATGAATCTCAGCTCAGGCAAAAATCTGCACGATATTTATGGGAGCATGTGTGCACATACAGTATAGGTTGACAAAGAGCCAACCTTTGATGAAAAGAGAATGCAATATGTGCAACAACAGATGTGGGTGAGATTATGTCATTCAATGAAATGTATCTGGGGAAACATCAGTGAAATGACTGAAAAAAAAATCAGTAAAATAAACCAGTGGTAGATCAATAATTTTATGCATTAGTTTGTTGCTTTATTGTTTTACTGGCTATGTACAAACGTACAGCTCCATTTGTTTAACGTAAAACCAGAAACATAAATCTAGATCATTAGAGCTTGTGAGAAATCAAAATGTTTAAAAGGATTGTTCACTAATTGGTTCAAGTAAAGCTGAGGAATACCATGTGATATAAATACACAAAACAGCTGCTAAAAGGATCCAGTGGTGAGAGGTTGTTTTGTCATCTGCTGAATGTTAAAAGTCCTTCAATTGTTCAGAGACATTACATTTACTGTACAATTTCAAGACAATTGTCCAAACTCCTTGTACTAAGAGATTGTATAATACAAGCACAATTTCCAGAACAGACTGAAAGCTTCCAAATGGACCTTGAGGTGACATTGTTTCAGTTCATCATTATTATATTCAACACTGGTTCTCTGAAATAAATGTGATTCAGTAACAGTCACTGGTGCCAAGATACTATATATAAAATAAGTTAAAATCCAAATGTCCAAATAGAAAAACAGAGAAAAAAATATTGCTCTCCATGCATGTACTGTTTTTCACCTTCTTAAGATAGTTGCTCAGTGTGATCTTTGTGTTTCATTTGAAGTGCACTTCACCGTCCTCACTTCTTCTTCCAACTATTCTGATACACTGCGAGATGTGCAGAATAAAAGATTGCCAACATCAAGTGTCTAATAATCCTGCAGGCCTTTTCTAGTAGTCTTTTAGACAGAAATCACATTTGTATTACATGTGGTAGCATGTTAAGAAAAGAAATACATTTGCTTGAGAAGACAATACATGTGCGTCTACACTGTAGTATTTGGAGTAATTATAAAAACATGTAATTCAGGAGACATGATGCATATAATGAACAGATCCAAATATCACCAAGCAAAAGGCTGAATTTCAACCACACATTTTTACAACCTCCCTATTAATAGCCATACTTCCTATAGGAGACCTCAGTTGCTCTCTGACCACCTAAATTAATAGCCTTATACATCCTTCTTGTGTCACAGATACTTGAGCTTCAAAAGGACACAACACCTGGCAAGATTTCACTTGAAAAACCCTAAAAACTCTTTTAAAACCACAAATTGAAATATATCACACAAATGGAACTGAATAATAGTCACCATTTCTATTAAAATATCATTTTTTAAGGGCAAAAGAAATGAGTCATAATGTCATTTTGTATATTCTGTCTCTGTGAACAAGCCTTCTTATCAGACATAAAACACATCGTCGGAGCTGTGAAGGGTTAAGCTGCTGGAGCTGTGTGCTGTCTGTATTTCAGTTCCATTATAGCCGTCTCCCTCTGGCTGTATCGAGTGTCTGCTGCTCAGGATGTGGTGCAACAATTAATCCTCAGATTGATTCACTTCCTATTGAATTGCCCCCAAACTCAAGCTGTAATTCAACCTGTACTTGTTAATCCTAGACCCTGCGTCACTCACATGATTTAAAAAAAGAGGGAAGACATGTAGCAACTGTTTATCAATCAAGTTCAGCTCTGTTAAAATCGCATTTGTGTTAGAGCTTTGAGTCACTCCTCAGTTTGTCAATTCATGAGTAAAGGATTTTGATGTTACTTGGGACTCTGTTTTTTCATTAATTGCCATGAACATGTGACCTGAAAGCTTCTTAAATGCGATTTGAAGTTTGTGATTGAATTATACCCGACCAAATATATCATAGAGGGCTGGGGGGAGAGATTTTTAACGTTTCTCTGCAATGCAAAATGTGATCAATGATCATTTTAAAGTTCCAGATTTTGAGATTAAAAGTTAATTCTTGTTCTTGGACACAGGTAAACAGTAGTAGTAGTAGCAGTTGTGACGTTATAAGATACCAAACACCCTGTACTGTCACATAATTTTGTCAATTTTGTCAACAAACCTGTCAAGCCAACATGGACAAGAAGTTGTTGAAGTACTCAGAAAAATGTCAACATATACAATTCCATTAAAACTGGGCAAAGTCCAGCAGTACAATTGAAAGCTCCAGATGGACCATGTGGTGATATAGTTCATCCTGCACAGATGCTGGCTGGCTCTTGGTTCCGCTGAGTTATCTGGTGACAAACAACACCTACAGCAGCTGGTGAGAAAAAGATGTGGAGGTGGAAACGTATGATTAGCTTGCTGTCAATAATTCTTTTTTTATTTTCTGTTGTTTTGTTTGTTTATGTTAAATAAAATGGGATTGAAACTGAATATCGTACAACAAAAGATAATGTAACAACTATTTTCAATGTCAAAGAAAAAAAAGAGGCAAAAAAGAAAAGAAAAAAAAGAGCCATTACTCAGCTGTACTGCAGCTGTAGAATTTTAAATGTGCCGCAGTCTTAAATTGCCTCTGATCACGTTTCCATTGATAAAGTGTTGGAGCAGCCTTTTTCAGAGATTTCATATCACTTTCAGGAGATAATATATTTATATTAAAAGCCTCTCAGTGAAATCAATCTTTCCTCAGGGACATGAAAAAGAAGCTTAATAAGTTTTATCAGAAGAAGCTTTTTAGGGCCTATAGAGTCCTGTTCATTATGAATATAGTGCAGTATTACAGGGCTCTAGGGGCCGCTTTGAAATTGTGAGAGCAAATTTCACAACTGGGAAATGTGTGTGGGCTTCAGACGGCCAGGTAGGCTAAACCTCTGAATTCTGGGGACAGTATGCTGTGAACATCATTGTGCAACATGAGACGGTAACAATACTAATCCGCTTCAAAGGCAACGTGCTTGTCACAAGTTCTTTAAAAGCTTGCTTTCCCAGTCAGAAAGTGCCAGAGGGAAAACCACTAGGCTGCACTTTGATCTTGCCAGGTCTATCACTTTTGATAAGAGCCTCTGAAGCAAATGAGGAAAACATTGTCATTCTAGAGGCGCGCTCGGCTGTATGGCACGTTAATTAATGTACACCGCTGGAAGCTCAAAATGCACTGCAAGGGGTTGAAATTCAATTTATTTTGTTTGTTTTTACATTATTTTTGTCAGAGATTTAATACATTGAAAACATGTTTTAGCAGTTTGTGACAGCGCAAATCTGAACTGTCTGAACTTTATGACACTGTACATTTCTCAAAGAAACCGTCAAGAGAAATGCAGTTAACAAAATGCTCTGAAAAGGAGGGGAGCTGAATATTGATATGGGCAATATGTTAAAGTGTTAGACAGATATACAGTCGATGCAATGCAAAATTTATATCCTGTGCTTCAAAGGCGAGAAATAGTGAGTGTACTATTACAGCATTCACATTCCTCACCTCTGCTTTAATGTGCAATGCTAAATAAATTAAGCAGCTTTGCCCGCAGTCCAAGAAAAGCCTAAAACATTACATGATTCAAATTCATGAATTAACATATTATTTGAACAATTTACCATTCTCTATAGCTTTTGTTCAGTCTATCAATACAACTGCTGACCAATTGCTATTGTCATTTCTATCGTTTTGCTGCTGGCTGCACCACAAATTGCCCCTCGGGGACAATAAAGATATCTTGAACTTGAATTACCTTTTTAAAACACTGAAAGACAAAAACCTGCAACCGAGCTGCTCATATCTTCATCACTGTAGTCACATAATGTCACGTAAATATGTGAAACCGGATAAGCAGATAATCCTTGTGTTACTAAGTGGACGCAGAGGTTGTGTTCTTGATATATCACCTGTGCTCGACTCAACCTGTTAGTTAAGAGACGGGTGCTTGTATTGATTCCTGTTTCAAAGCCGACATGGGAAAACATTTCACTGAGCTCTTTGATGCACGAGACATTATACTGCTTTTCTCCACCTTCAAACCATTTAAGCGTCTGAGCTTTTTACAGCTTCCTCATGGCAGAGAGGTACATATGGTATCTTACACTTAGATCGTAGCCTGAAGACAAACAATTACACCACTGTGTACTCTTTCTCCTGTGAGATGTCACATGGATAAAGAAATATAAAGCACTCTATACTGTGGAGAGTGTGGACATGTTGTAACAACAAAGAGGTTTTGGGATTATTCTAATGGGAATACTAAATAAAGCATGTCATACTATGAATAATGTGGTAACTGCTCCTCCATCCGTTTTATCAATTGAAGAGAAAAACAAAACTGGCGCTGAAGTGACATTCTCAACCACAATGTAACCTGAAAATATACAGACGAGGGAGTGAGAACATTTACAGCTCATTCTCCTTGTGATAATGAGAGCCCACTGAGTCAATCAGCAGAGAGCTAACATGCCGGGGGGAGCGTCTCCCGTGGAGGCACCCCGTGTCTACTGAGCCCGAAATCTAAATACTGCGGAGTTGTTGACTTATTTAAATGAGATGGATGTTCCTTTCATGCTACAAAGCAGTTCTCAGACATTTGCAGGATGATTTGAGACACTTGTAGGGGGGCATTTTGTTCACATACTCACATTTCTGGATACAATTTGAGGTAATTTCCTGCTGCTGCTTGTACAGTGCAGCGCTTCAGGCTGCGTTTAGAAGATTTGGTTGGAAAGCTTACTGTAAATCCATCCTATTGAGAGAGGGAACTGGGTACCATTACTGCCACAAAATTCCCTTTAAATATTAAACTTTCTAATCACTGGGCATAAATTCTGAATTTCTGGAGTTAAATGAAGTCATTTAAGTGTGGCTTCTCACAAAAATATAAATAAAGATCTGAGTGTAGTCAATATGATAGTACTAATGTTATTGTTACTGGAAATCATACTTCAAGATCCTTTTTTATTGTACAGTTTGGATGACGTATATATCACTGTGCAAAGCACACATAAGAGTGATGAAGATACAGTAGGAGACAACTAACTGTGAACATGAGACGCATCAGTCTGTGATCAATAATGAGCTTATGACAGTGATGGACTATAGGAATTGTGGAGAAATTGGAGAGACAAATTGTCCAGAGCTCAGAATACACAGCTCCACCTTGTTTCAAGGTCACGGCTTTGTAGCTTAATGTTCAATGATTGCTTACATGACAACCCCCCCAAAAAGTCCTCCTACTGCAATAAAATGTCCATCATTTTATTTTTCTTTGTTTCTAAATAATGGTGTGATTTTTATTCAAATGGCAGCCATGTTGGTATGTGTCAACATAAAAAATGTGTTATTAATAAGAACATTTTTGCAGATGTTGATTTATATCACTATATGGTGAAGACATTTTGAAAAGTCAGTGAGAAATACACATACAGGTGTAAATATTAAAATTAATGATGGCTGGATTCAATTTAGCTACTTCAGTGTCAAGGTCTTGGTGCCATGTATGCTGGCTCTCTGTCACACTATCATGGCTTAATGGGTATGGAGCTTACGGGCCTACTGTATCTTGGTCCTATGGTCTTTCACTTAAAGAGCATGATTTATGTATTTCATGTTCAGATTTTTGAATGATTTCCTTCAAAACCCTTCTGTCGCACTCAAATAGTTCCTACTTGCACTCAGATTTGCTCTGCTTGCGTTCAGACTTTATACTTGCACTCAGATGTATTGTCATTTGCACATATTTCCTGCCCCAGCTTCAGTCCTTTACCTCACACTCAGGTTGCTTCTGTACCCCTGTGAAACATCTGCTCCCAGACTTCTGCTCTGCTCTCGGGTTGTTTGGGCAACAACTCTGTCAAAATTCACCAACTAATAGAAGTCCAGGTGTAGTGCTGACCAATGAAATGTTCCCTGCCTCCTTGTGGGCGCATTCATTTTCTTCTTACAGCATCCAGTGTGGGCCGTTGCTTTTTAACTGTCCCCCAGTGCTTTATTATATGTACTTCCCTAGCTTTCTTTATGGCTTTTTGAATGAAAGACAATTACTACCAGTGCCCATACTTTTTACTCTAGAAATTACATATAATAGCAGCTATTATAGTAAAAGTAGCTAAGTTAAGTCCAAGGGCCCCAATTCATTATCATTTTTATTGGGCCTACATCTTAACATTCAGATAAAGGGTTCTAGTAAGAACCCTCTATAGATTATTAACTGGAACCTTTTAATCTCCTAGCAGCAGCAAGGTCCCTACCAGGGCTTTTAGACTCAGCCTTGTTGTGTTATTCATAGTTTTAAGCAGACTTATCAATGCCAAGAAATGTTTCAAGCTGATCCAATGTTTTATATTGCCAGATATTATAAAGTCTCCATAGTAAAGTGTAGGAACCAGTGGCCAGACACAAGTGAAGTGTCACCTCTCTGCTCTATTGCAGCTCTGCACATGTAAACACATTTCTCTCTCCAACTTGCACAGTGCACATTTTAAAGGGCCATGAAACCACTAAGTCCTAAACAAAGAACTCAGCCCAACGATTGAAAAAAACACCCACAGCACTGCAGAGCGATGACCATCAATACACATCACTGTGGTTTACACGTTCTCAGCTGAACACTTTTTTCAAAACAACTTTCAGACCCAGACACTAATACTAACTACTACTGCTGCTAATACTAAGTGTAATATTACTACTAATATTGCTTACACTAATATTCCTACTAATGACAAGTAATAAACTTTATTTGTATAACAGTTTTCAAAATGAACATTAAAAGTGCTTCACAAGACAAATAGAAAAATGCAGAATGTTTCAACTATGGGTAATGGGACTATTTGGCAGGTTTTAATTATTCATTATATGATTTTCTCATAGCAGACGAGCAGACAGGAAGCCAGATGTGAATTCCAGAACATGCAGCTGCCATTTTCCTCATGGAAAAGAGAAAGGGACGTGTTTTTTTTGTTTTTTGAGTGGACAAAGACAAACGTAATCAGCTTTCCCTCAGTAAATCAGTCCACTGACCACAGCTACGCCAAAGTGCATGAGCATAACCAATCTGAAGATGAACCCGGAACCTTTGGCGTACATTCTGGACCCAATCGTTCCGAAGACCAGACAGGGGATGACAGCCTGCAGTCTGGGCCTGTTGCTCGCAAAAGAGGTACAGGCAAATACTCTTCAGCATGGATGATAGATGAGGTCATATGGATGGAAACAGGGCCTCCAGATATGGAGGGTAGGTAGAGTGCTTTGAGGGCTCCATCTTGTATATCAGTGGATAGAAAGTGGAGGGCATCCTGCTGCAAGACCCTCATGGCCTTGATGAAGATCTGCCAAGACTACCCACACATGTGTTTTGCACAACTGTTTCAGTGCAGTACTGCAACAGTCTGTAATGTGGTGAACACATTGATCCATGTGTTCACAAGGTGGTGTTCCAGAGACTAATGAACACTGTGCCTATTTGCCAAAACAATCAGAAAGAGCAATTGTGGACAGCACCGACATCCATAAAGCCGCCCCCAGTCAGAGGGACCAAATAAAGTTGACCTACTCAGAATACCGAGGGATGCACTCATTCAAAGTACTCATCTCTGTTGCCCCAAATGTGTGACCAATTTTTGCAGCCCACTCTTCAAGGCTCTGTGTCTGAAGTATATAATGCAGCAGTCTGGCGTTCTGGCACACCCAGAATTGCTGGCAACCTCATTTTAGCTGATAAGGGGTGGTTAATCTCAGACATTGTGCCTGAGGGTGTCATTGTGAAAAGTCTGCCCTTCCTCAATAAGGGAAAGTTCACAGAGTGTGACGTGCATGCAACCAAGGATATTTCCAAGAACTGCATTCATGTTGAGAGAGTGAATGTCAGGCTGAAGGAGTTCAGGATTCTGGACCTGATTCTTTCACACCTCAGGAACTCTGCCAATGTACTAGTGCAGCTCTGTTGTGCCTTGGTAAATCTGCAAAATCCGCTGATCAAAGAATTGCCAGCACCCTCAATTACTGGGTCCTGTTAATGCCTCAATTTAGCAGTGTTCCACGAGTGTGTGTGTGTGTGTGTGTGTGTGTGTGTGTGTGTGTGTGTGTGTGTGTGTGTGTGTGTGTGTGTGTGTGTGTGCGTGTGCGTGCCTGTGGTTGCCAAATCATCCTGCTCTAGCCATGAATTTAAAATTTTGAAAACATTTACCTTTTTCAATACATTTTTTAGAAGAAATTAAAACTGAACATTCCTCCAGATGACTCCTGAATCTTTAAACTCTTTAAAATTCACGGATCATAGACAGTGTCAGTACCTTGTTGTTGATTAACTGGCCCTGGTATGTCAAGGGAGAAAAAAAGACACATACGCCTCAACAAGGAGTGTTTGCCATTTTCAGGTTCTTTGGCAATACCTCATACCATAAAACAAGTAATGTGGCATCGATGGATCTACACATACAATAGACTATGTGTTGTCCTTTCCATATTCCATTCCTGTTTTAGGGCATAGGACCATATAGCCTAAAAATGGTGCCCTTACACACAATTAACAGTGTAGATAAATTGTAGTGGGACATGATCAAGGTAAGGATATTGAATTGGTATTTAGATCATTAGCTTTCCTGTTGTGTTAACAAGAGAAACGGCGAGAACGCTGATCCAAATAACTGATTCTATTTAAAACAAACAAACAAACAATAGATCAGACTAATATGTACATATTTACATGGCCTCCTCTCTACTGGCCAACACAGGGAGCATGTGCTGGGTGTAAAAGCTGTCTAAAAGGAGATTTCCACATCATGTAGTGTCTTTTAGGATTGTAGTGATGCAAGAATACAGTTTGAACAGAAGCAGAGCAAATCCAAATGTAGGCAAGGGCTATTTAAATGTGAGGTCAGGGTTTGAGGGAGAGAATTATAAAAATGTATGTGAAATAAATAAATAAATCTCTCAATTTGAACAACTATGTTCTTGAATAAAGATAGAACAAAAGCTTTATACCTGGGGTACTTGAATAGAACAGAGCCATTCTAAACATTATTTGTAACACCTGTGCTTTTCCTATGATGACAAGTCGAAATGCTTACTTTGAAAAAGGTCTATATAATCATAATCATATCATTGTCATACCATTTCAATAAGAGATCAATTGGAAGTGTATACTAATATTGATTTGCCACAGAAAGATTTTTACTGATTAGACTCCATCAATGTGAAGCATCTTCATACAGTGTCAGCCCAAATGAAGGTAGGAGAAAGGACAGAATCCCTCAGAGTCTAGACTGCCTAGATGCTGGTGGTGGTGGAGTGGAGCCAGCAGGTGGTTGATGAAAACCTTTAGACAAGTCTCCCCAAATTTCATGGACGTCACGGTTGTTATGGGGAGGAAATGGGTTGCAGAGTAAATGTTCTGAAAGACAGAATGGCAGAATTGAAGCGATGTTTAAAGATCGGCATCTAGAGACTGAATAGCATAATTGGTATGGTGACATCAGGATTGTGAATTGAGGGGTTTTTGACAGCATAGTGAGTCAAATATGACATAGAGAAACAGAACAGGGGGAAACAACAGACATTCACCCTTGGTGAAATGAAGGCAGAGCGTGAGGGAAAAGATGTCACTTCCTGAAATTTTGCTGAAGATCAATTTCAATGAAAGTCGATAAACAATCATATTAATTGCACACTAACATTTTTCTTCAATATTTGTGAGTGATTAACAGAGTTGGATACAAAATTAATCAAAACAGTAAAACTCAAGAAGATTCAGTGCTTTTGGCCAAAGGCTAGTAGTTTACATCTGTCTTGAAGACCCCAAGTAAGATAAGTAAATCTGCTGTGGTTTGTCTGTGTCTTAATGTTTGCTTCATTCAAGCTGTGAAACTTTAAACCCTCTCAAGAATACAGATGGTTTGACTGATGACACTAGTGTTTGTACATACAGCCTGTAGCCTAATGTATGTGGTCTTTTAAACCGCACAATATAATGACCAAATTAGTACTCGTTGATTGGGTATTCCTCCGGATCATATTTTTTCAGGGAAGACTCACTAATGTCACATTATTTAAAAAAAAAGTTATAGTTAAGATAATTACAGTAAACAAATTAGACCTTAGTTAAGATGATCATTTAGCTTTCATGTGATATTGTTGGCACTAGTGTTCATGATTATTAACACCTCATAAATCCTAAGTCATTCTTCAACAGAAAAAACATGATTATTTCTGCCATTTTGAGCAAATGCTGAATGCTCAATTAGATCTGGAAGAACAGCATCCTCCTTCTGTTTTATGGTTTAAAGCGTCAAACAGATTTTCTGCAAAATTTAACCAGGTGGCACATGAAGTGAAATACCAAGCAAAGGCTGATAGCCTTGTCTGTGTTTGTTTTACTGATGATTAAATGCTGCAAATAAAATATTTAAGTAGCATTTCAACCTATTTTTTTTTTTTTAGTAAGTCCGTCATCAGAATAGAAAACTGAAAAAGTAAAACTGATGGTTTCTTTACTATTTGACTCCTATAAGTTAAATTGGAAATTTCTGTGGCTGTGTTTGTTTTAAACTTGGTGCCCCAGACTCATTACACTTTCCAGTCACTCTAAGGATATATTATTAAGGCTTACATTGTTGTCCCTAGCAAAGGCACAGAAAAACAATGATTTTGCTTCAGACTAAGCAGGTCTGAAAATACCACAGCCAACAACACAAAGCAGAAAATCAATACTTTAGCATCGGGTGGTCATGCTGCTCATTGCTATCTGGTGCTCATACAGAGTTGTTCCTTAAGTGGTCTAAACCTGGAATTACTCAAATAAAAGCATGATTGATTCCTGGCTTGCCACCGAGGGACACAGCAATAATGCTTGCTGCTTTAAAATGAGATGTATGCTACTTGACCAAAGTGGTTTTCTGAAAGGAACCCATATTTGTGTTTGAAGAAAAGTGTGGCTGTAATCTCACTGCAAGCCTGAGACCAATAGAATATATTAATCACATGCTGGAATCAAAGCACACCTTCAGTTTAGCACACAAACACACAGAACATTTTATTTCCTTGTCTCTATTCCCCCAGTACAGGCTCCACATAAAATACATTATTTTTGGCTCGCCAGCCCCATAAACATGAAAGTCTGTGACTGACTGACTGAGTAACGTCATCAGTTGCAATGGCCCAGTGTCGCCATTTCCTGCATCCATCATTTCAAATGAAAAGCCCTCTAGCATTTCATACACAGTCCAGCCATATTTACACTTTAACTCCATGTAATGTTAACGGTTAGACCTCTGCGGAGTTGCCAGTCATCTTAAAGCTATACACATTGACAAGCTGTAGCCTGTTAACAGCAGCAGTAGTAGCGAAGTGGAGAATCTGAAGTGGTTTGTATTTATATTTTAAATCTTCCAAACGTCACAGAATTGACTTCACTGGACAAAACTAAAATCATTTAATATTTATTTCAGGCGTTAGGTGTTGTTAGTTAATTAACGATTGGTGCACAGACATGCTGCTTAATTGGGTGAAAATTCCTCTCAAAAGTAAATTAAGACATCTGGTCCTTTTTTAAGGAAGACCCAAAGTGTCAGTAACAGTTGACCTTAGTTAATAACAATGTTCTGTAATCAATTCAAACATTAATCTTTGGCATTAGTGGGATAAATATTTACACTTTAATTAATCTCTCCCCTTTTTCATTATTGCTTAGAGTCATTAAGACATGAACATTATTCATAAGTTAAATTAGCCACAGATTGTCCAACGGATCTGTTTGTGACTGTCAGGCATAATTTCATTATGAAATTCCTGTCAGCAGAAGCCTGAGCAGAACAGAGAGTGGTGGTAATTTGGTTCTTAGGTAAGTAGTTTATCAAAACAATAACATTTAAAAATCAGAAAAGAAATCATGACACGTCAGTTTCAGGCAAGCCAGAAAATGCATATTCAGTAAAATAAACATTTTGCAGAGTCAGGCTCTTTATATGTATGAGCTCATGTGCCTATGAACGAGAAATAGTGATAGAGCTTATGTACACACACACACACACACACACACACACACACACACACACACACACACACACACACACACACACACACACACACACACACACACACACACACACACACACACACACACACACTGTTATTTTGGCCGTCTGACAAAAAAGTGTCCCTACAAAAAGTTAAAACCAAACCTACGCTCTTGCCTGGCAGAAAAAACGTGCAGTACAGTTTGTGACAAATAAAGATGGCAAGCTTGTATAATAGGATATTTTCATCCGGATGAGAGGGATAGTGATGATGAGTTTTTTGTACTTGTGGGTCTTGTTTAAGTTTTGAAGTTGGGGTAATCATGAGGGATGAGACTATTTTCAGTCCAATCAGGGGGAACACGAGTTGTAACTGAAGTACATTCCTGGAGAAGATTGCATCAGTCTCACAAAAACAGATTTAGGTGACAAGATCATTTCATCTGGTTGTTCATCTACCATCTCTGCACGGCTTGGTGTGTGATCCAATGCAGCTGGGATCTCATCTAGAGCTGCACCGTAGTTTGTGGTTAATACTAAAGGGCGTCAGCAACACTCGAGTGAGCCATTAATTCACATCACACAAATGAATCCAAGTGTAGGCCTCTGCCACACACATAGAGCTCCTCTGCTTTCCCACCATACGCGATATATTCCAGCACCACTGCACACAGCCACAGTTTGGCACCCAAATGAGCACAAGTGGGAAAGCTAGAGGGGAAAAAAGAGAGAGAGAGAAAAAAAGTTGGACAAACTTGAAAAAAGCGTCTGTCAGAGCTTTAAATAATGCATAGTGCAAGTCAATGTAGACGTCTAGCCTGAAAGGAGTCATAAATACCACACACATGTCAAACCTTCATAGTGTATGCCACTCTGAACAAGAGTCAGCAACTCTGAACAAGAGTCAGGGATCTGTTAACAGAGATACAACCCACACATACCGCACATTTTTTTGCAACATTATGTTCATGTTTATGATTAATCTTTATAGGTTAAAAGGGTTGACGATATCTTTAAATAACATTGCTTAAGGTAGTAGTTTGACTATTTGGGAAATGTACAAATTCGCTTTCTCGTCAAGATTCAGATGAGAACATAGATACCACCTAAATCACTGTACAGTATATGTGAAGCTGCAGTCAGCATCTGGTTAGCATAAAGATTGGAAAGCTAGCCTAAAGGTAACAAAATCCACCCATCAGCACCTCTAAAGCTCATTAATTAACATGTTCATCTCATCTGTTTAATCTGTACAAAGTATAAAAATGGAAATTTGTGATTTTTACAAGAAGTTACATGCTAAGCTTAGCTAACCAGCTGCTGGCAGTAGCTTCATATTCGGTGGTTTAACTGTTTTTTGTTTTGTTTGTTTTTTTATAAGAAATATTTGCTTGTTATTTCATTTGGCAATTTTACACCATTTGAAGTCCTAAGCTTTCTCATTTCAGGTTTGCTTCCCTTATTGTGTATTTAGTTTAAAGACCTCCAAAGTACAATAACTTTATCACAGAAATTTCTGTTCTCTTGTCCATTGTTTTATCCAAGTGTGACAGAGTACTTATTTTATGTTTGTTGTCCTGTCTGGTGAGTTTTCCTGGATCTGGTTGAATCATTCAACTTCTTTCAGTCAGTTATAAAGGTCATGCCAGCAACTTGGTACTTTCTTCTGGTCTCTGCCCAGACAACCAGAGTTAGTGGACTCTTTCTATCTGACCACACAGCTGTTATAATAAAAGCACCTCTACCCTCTCCTGTTTTAAAACCACACCCTGTCACATGGTCTCACATTTTTACTGCTGACTCTGTAGCTAAATTGAGTAATGCTTTTTCCAATTGGTCTTATCCAATTACAGATGTACACATAATCCAGATGAACTATTAACCTCTTTTAACAGTCACTGTCTTTCCATTCTTGAGTATATTGCTCCACCGAAAATCGGAAAGCTGAAGTTAAACACGCATCCCTGGCTAAGTGATCACACACGATCATTGAAACGACGGTGTGCAAATGGAAGCTAATTAAGTCTGCAGTTATCAACAGTATTCTTAACCAATGTATGACAAACTACCAGAAAGCTGCAAAAGTTGCAAGACCAGCATATTGTTCTGTCCAAAAATAATCACAACCCCAAAATCTCATCACTGTTAAGTACAGATCTTGTACCTGAAAAGGGCTGGCCAGAGAAATGTTCTGCTCATTTTATGAGGACGACAGAGGGCATTTGGTCTCCAATTTCACCTGATCCATGAAATCTACCCACCTCAACAATAATCTTGCTTCACTATCCCAGTTCAAAATGTTGTCAGCACCCCAGCCAGCATGTCCATGTGAGCCCCATAAGGGTTAAATTTGGGCTGCAATATGGGTCCCATGTGGGTTTGTCTGCAATTTCCATGATGGCCCCACCTGTGTTTGGGCATATGGGCTTCAAGTGGGTTCTGACTGGGTTTCAGGTGGGGCTCAACTGGGTGAGTAACACATGTGGGGCCTATGTTACTGGAATCACGTGGGACCCGCAAAATTTGCCCAGTTCAACAACCCCAGCCTTGATAATCTGTTTACCTGCCTCAGTGATGTTAAATGTTGCCTGCCCCAAAACATTTTAAAAGTCAACAAGGTCATAGTCATTGGTCCCACAAATTGTACCAGCCTGCTCTAAAGCGAGTTTGGTTACCTGACCAAAAAACATAAAGGCAATCTGCTAGAAATCATGGGAGTTAATTTGATGAAGATCTCTGTTTTGATGCTCAAGTGAAAAATGTTGTCTAGTCATGTTTTTATCAACTGAAAATAATCTTAAAAATCCGATCATTCCTGTCTGTTACTGATTTCCTTAAGGTCATACATGCATTTATTGTCCCCCGCCACAACTACTGCCAGCATCAGAGTGAGCTCCCATCACCAACTCCAACTGGTACAGGATACTGCTGCCCAGATTTTAACCTGAACTAAGAGGTATCAACATATTACTCTGGTACTTGCAACTAATACTGGCTGCCTATTACATTCTGCATTGATTTTAAAATTCTACTTATCACGTTTAAAGCATTAATTGGCCTCGCTAAGGACTCGTTAACCCCCTGTGTGCCTGGGTGGATGGGGGTTCTGCTGGCTATTTCTAGGTCTCAGTCAGTGACCAAGGGTGATCGAACCTTTGCAGTTAGAGATCATACAGGCATCTACATACAGACATCTTTAGTGTCTTTTAAATTACTTCTTAAAACACTTTTTTATCTGAAAGTTTTGTTGTGTTGTTGTGTTTTATTATCCCACTTTGTGTAATTTAATTTTATTCCCATATGTTTTGTGATCTCTGTTTTAATTTTTATTTTGTTTTTTAATTTGAATTCTTCTCTCTGTTAGACATTTTGCAACTTTGTTAATAAGAGTGCTATGTAAATAGAGCTTATTATTTAGGTGGTATCCTAAACACCTTAATATTGAACCTGAAACAAATAGGCACATTTCTCCAAAAAAAAGTTCATTAAAGATATTGCCAAGCTTTTTGACCTATAAAGATTAGTCACAAAAAAAAAAGATTCATTATGAAGCATAAAAATGACAATTTGTATTTGGGGAGTTATATACTAAGCTAAAGTAATCAGCTGTTGGCTAGAGTTTCATATTTACTGTATAAACACGAGAGTGATATTAATCTTTGCATATAAGTCTTGGCATAAAAAGAGTGTCCCAAATAGATCCCCAAATTTTCAATTATTTCTTTCATGGTGTTTTCATGGTGTTCATATGCACAGTAAATAGTGCATTTGACTGACAGTGTCTTAGTGTCTCAGTGTCTTAATAGCTCAGCTTGTTTTGCAGTACACACACCTTAGATGTACATGACTTTTGTCTTTGTTTTGTTTTGCTTTGTCTTTCCGTAGTTGAATAATCAAGTGGACATCTGTTGGAGTAAGACTCTGAATATTGACATTGCCACCATCAAAAAGTCCTTGTCCTCAGCACAGCTTGTTTCCTTGGAAACCTGCCCGGCTCACTCTGTGTTGGGCTCAGCTTTAATATCCTGATGTCCTTCTCCTATATAGAACTGCTGGTACTGTGGTACACAATAGTCTGAAGTGATAAATTGATACATTTTCTTTTTCCCCATTTTTTCCCCATCTTTTCATTTATCTCAGTTCACTGGGTTGCACAAAAATGAATATATCCCCACATTACACAACACTTTCTGCTCTAACAGTTTAATATTCTCCTCATTTATTAGATGGAATGGCTGTATGGGAGAGTTGTCCCAGAAATGGGCATTAAATGTCATACTAACCTCCAGGGAGGACTACAATTTTGGTCAGGCCGTCTTATTATAAGAAAATAAATTGCATTTACTTCATGGTGAAATGAAGACTTTATCATTAAGAATATGTTGTAAGAGGAAAACAATCACCTGTAGACAAACAAATCATGTTGCACTTCCCCTCCTTTCTGATATACTGAGTAATGGAGATTGCATATTGCACTGCAGAATATTGCAAATGACTCGAAATCCTCAAGATACATCTAACCATAAAGTAAAGTCAAACTTAACAAGTATTTCACATGGCATGGTGTATTTGATCCTGATGCCTCAGCCCATAAAAACAGGGTCATCAGATTCTCTCCTGAAACTGTGGAGCTAATTAGATGTATATTGTCCACTGCCCTGCATAATGATAGAAATCTTTTACAGTAGTAAGTAGTCTTAGGCGCACTCAAAGTGCCTGAAAACCAAAAAAATATGGATGCTGCACATCAGGCAATCTAGCAAAATAAACTAAATATTCACACCAGCTTACACACACATAATTACAACTGGGGAAACGCTGACTTTTCTGAAAACTTAGACATTTTCAAATTGGTGCTTCATAGTATGGAAGTGCTGGAAAATCATGCAAAGAGGAATTAAACACCTCACATCAGCCAAAGCCTGTTGTTTAGTGTGATTAAACTTAAGTTTACTGACCCTAGTTTTATTTTGTTAGTGCACACTTTTTGAATCCTCACTCTACCAATTCTGTAATCATACAACTGTCTTAAGTTGTCTAATAACATGAATGCTCACAGGTCAACATGGGAATTTCTTCCTATTGATCCCATACTGTATGACAATGTAGCATCAACCAGCGCAGTGAGTTCAGGGAAATTGGTGCAAAGTTTCTATTGTTCATTTTGTTTTGTTACAAATAAATCCAAACAACAAAATCTGCTACAAATTTTTAAACTACAGTTTTATTGCTTGGAATCCTACATCAGGGCTAACACCAGTCTAGAAAATGTTTCAAGTGTGGTCAGGTTGGTCAGGTTTATTTAGTTTATTTCTTGTCCATTGTAAATGTGTTTTTGTGGTTTAGAGTCTTCAAACTTGGTTAAGTGCAGTTTCATGCTTTGTGATGACTGTTGTAAATCCCTGCCGACCGTCCTTGAGTAGTTTTGTTAATCTCCGGGGATAAGCAAAGTTAAGACATTCAATTATAAAGTTTACTTTCCAAAAACTCCTTTTTCCTAATAAGGCATATAATCTGGCAACCCTGAATGACACATTTTTCTCCAATAAACTAGTTGGCGCCTCAAATCAATAAGAGAAAATTCTCCTTGGTAACAAGGTCATGTACATTTTTTGAGCGAGACAGAAAATCTCTGACAGCTCACGATTAGTGTTCTCACCAAACAGGCTGCCAAAAATAAGCAGGCTAAGTCTGTCCTGACCTTAGCTTGCACACTGATACACACAAGCTAACATAACAGGACATGCAATGACAAGCAGGCACACAGAAACACACTAAATACACAAAATGAAAATACACCTACACACACGCATTATCTGTCATGCAACCAGATAAAGAGTGAAAGAATGAGCAACACAAAGAGAAGACAGAAATGTAAGCAGCTGCAAATATTTATTGCCCAACAAAAGATAAAATAATGATGATAGAAAATATTGGCATTGTGTAACATCAGAAAGGAACATTTTTAATATATATTTGCCCGTGAGCCTGAACAACAAGATCTCAGGGAGGAAGACTTGTCATGCTGTCTTTCTTAGATTTCAAACAGTAATTTATCTATTTTATAAAATCAACCCTTTTGAGCGAAACACACTAGGGCATCAATACTTTCATAAATTAGTAAAGCAAGCACTCACAAATGTTCAAAGAAAATGTTCAGCATGTTTGAGGAAAGGAAGTTTTGTTTGTCAAGGTTTGTTACTTATTTCTGGATTTTATAAATATTGTACATTGCTGGTAGCACCCTGAATGATTTTATTGATATAAAGGAAAAAGTGCTTCCTGTTCCTTCTCAATTTCCCATTGCAAAAGGATACTACTCAAATCGAATGAACTCTTTAGTGTGAGATATGAAAGTATGAGACACTAAGTGAAAACATGAACACATAAACATGATGCCTTAACATCCCTTGAAAGGAAGCAAGTCTACTGGTTACTCATCAACATCAGCTGCCTATTTGTTATGATGATGTCAACCATAAAAATGCTTCTGTTAAAAATATAATTTTTGAATGGTGTTCCTATCCTGGTATTTGTTTGTGACTCCTCAGATTCGTCTTTCAGTTTCGGAACATTTGGAAATGTTTATATACTAAAAACCAGTTATATCAAATAGTAAATCAAGAACCATGTCATTTAGAAATATATCAGAGTACTGTTTGCACATATATATCCATTATATAACAAAGTAAACAGAGAGAGAATGGGTGAGAGGGAGAGAGGGTTAAAGAGAGTGCTATTGATTTGACAGCCTGTTAATTCAAGTCTTTTGTTACCTAATACAGCCTGATCAATCGCCAATCACATCCTACAGCAGAGTGCTGAATGCGATTTGCCTCAAGCATGTTGATCCTCTTTCAATAAGGCACCTGGGAAAAGAAGAAGGCAATAATAAAGAGAGGATTTCTGCAAACAGGGACTCATATTGATATGCTTCACAAAACAAGTGATGACCTCAGGTTTGATAATAATTTATATACGAGCCATGTGAAACAGTAATCCATCTTAACGTGCGCTTTTACAGAAAAAGTACAGAAAAACACACATTTAACTGTGTAAATGTTAAGCATAAGAAACCAGTAATGTCAGATGAAAACATAGAAAACACAAAATTAACTGCGTAAATGTTAAGCATAAGAAACCAGTAATGTCAGATGAAAACATAATGGATTTCTAATATTGACTGTTACAGTAATTTCATCTGGTTTTAGTAGTTCTGCCAGGATCACAGCAGGGCAGCAACAGTGTAGTCAGCTGAGTAGATATTATGGCATAATTACAAATATGTTACTCAACCTACTTAAAGATTTAATTAAATAATGTATGTACCATATACCCAGCTATACACAAGCCAACTCCATTACTAAATACCCACAGAGAAAGCCTATAACACCCCCAGGATCTGTAAGTGATTTCAGGTTTTCTTAAATTAACTATTGCTGGTATTGCTTGGTTACATTTGACCAAGTAATAATTATGTAATAATGAAATAAACATTTGCTTCTGTAAGGTCATGGTCACATCAGACCAAGCATGTCTGTAGTATAGAAATCTCTGGGTATATTGAATCTTTTCATTTGTTGGAGAAAGCATGTGTTTTTCTAAAGAAGAAAAGAAAAAGAAAAGTAAAATAACCTTGCTTTAATATTTTTGAGTGTTTTTATGTGTGGCTTTGTAGCTTTTCCCCTCCGTGATCACCATATTAAACACAAGGCTGTTTCCTTTTTGTCTACCAAAGGAAAGTTGCCACATTACGCTCAGAATTAAATGGAAATTTTGAGGAGAATAAATTAAGGGCTTTTTTCCCTGTTGTGAAAATGTGAACATGTTGAAGAGTATAAAAACAAACAAAAAGTCTTTGTGAAACTCTCCAGTATGCCTGTAGTGTGTCCCTTTTATGCTGAAAACAAGTGGCTGATAACATAGGGATACAATAATTATGTTTAACTTTGAGTCATTTTCAAAGCATCAATTGGATTTCTTGAGGTATACCACACTTTCCTTAATCCCAGTAAGTGCTTATTTGATGCAGTCAAAGATAGAGATCCAGTCAAAAGCAAATCAGCCAATAAGCCATAAAGCTGCAGCGTTGCATATCTGATGTTATCCCTGTGCAACCAGTTGAGCGTAAACTTGGCTGTGTGATTTGAATTGGTATTTTCTGCTGCTTTATTCTAAACAGATGGCAGATAAGGGCAGGAACCTGTTGCTGTGAAATCTTTCCACAAAGTCATACGAACAACATGGGGAGACAATTCCATAATTTTTCAAAATCTGTCAAAATTTAATTTTGATAGTAAATATTTATATTAGTAAATATTAAATTTTCTGTGTGTATTTTACCCTGGAGCTGTCCATCTATTGAATACTTCAGAAAATGTCAACAACTGGCCATGTATGTACTGTACAGTATGTGTTGTATATACATGGTCCTCAGAGGATGGTTACTAATATTTCTGAAGACCCCATGACCTTTCCTTCATCCACCAGGCCAATGTTTCCATTTACACACAATGGATTTTAATATAGACAGTTCCATGGGATTTTCAGAGCACATTCATGTTCCCAAGAGGAAAGACCTTTTTAATGCACTTTTCTTCAGACCAGCATGTCAGCATTGTACACAATCTCACTGTGTGATTACTATTCAATTTGCTGAATTCAGGGCATCAAGTTAGCCTTCTGGTTAAGAAGCAAAGTCCATGGTACCATTCTGGCTGGAGAGCTTTGTAGCATGTCATAGCCGTCTTTCTGCCCGTTTCCTACCTCTCTGCACTTTCAACTGTTAAATAAAGGCAACTTTTTTTGAAACAGAGTGCATTCATACTTCCTAGGGAATAAACCACTGAATGACCCAACAGCAATTTCTCTAGTCACCCTCTGGAAAAAATGTAATGTTTTAGTCTCTCCTTTAGTAAAACTGACAGAATCATCATTTGTCCAACACTTCTGGGGGTTTCATGAACACTGCAGCCTCATGGGGTCACCGAATTTAACCCTTATATTGTTCATATTCTGACCCTTAACAGTATCCTCTCATAATTTCCTCATAATTAGTTTCTATATAGTCAATATATAATTAGTCTCAAATGTCTGAATCACAAATCTATTTTTCATTCATAAATACCTCATCACGGTATTTATAAATACCTCATCAGTCACTAAGAAATGTGTGTTTAATGCTTAATTAGACTTTCAGAGAGTAGAGAGAGTATATTATTTATTTGCTTATTCACAAGCAGACTATATTACAGTCCTTACATAAAACAGGAGAACATAAAATAGTAATAGTAATAGTAATAGTAATAGTAATTGCAATGAAAGTTTTTGAATGTGAAGAATACAACAACATTTTTGGATGGTGATTTTTGAAATGTGTAATAAATGTGAGTCAGATTTCAGGCACAAAGAATAGTGTTTAGGTGAATAGTGTCTTTACTGCTTGCTAATTTGAAAATGGGTCAAATTTCGCCACAGTTCAGTACTTTTGTTGCTATTTCTATCTATTGGGAGAACAAGGATAGTATTGACAGTATGATTTGTTTTTTAAGCAAGAATGACAAATGTTAAAATGTGCTAATTTTCTTTGTGTATACTGTATTATTGTAAATTACATACAACATCTTAAGGTTTCGGATTGGTGGTTAGTTATAGCACACAGTACAGATTGAATTCAACTGTCTTCCCATCTATTATCTCACCAGTACCTCAGTAAGCCTCCACAGTTTTATCCTGAAGCTCAGTTTTTATTATTTACTGTGTCAGTAGTTTTCCCCATAAACTGCAAACGAGGAAACTTCTGTCTGGAAAAATGCCATATGAAACTACATTAGAATCACATGACCATAGTCCTTAAAGCATATGCATTGACTGTGTTTGGCAAACAATGAACATAAGTGATATTATTAACAAATAAAAGACAACAAATGAATGATGGCATCTATGCTAAAAACTGTGAAAAAGAAAATTCTCCACTGGTAGCAATTGAGGGTCACAAGAAGTTAAGAAAGATGCATGTTGTGTTAGTTAGTGTTGTTTTGCTGCACAGTCACTGCAGTGAAGACTCTACAATGAAATAGGTACATTCTGAATATGTGAAATATAGTGTGGTTCAATATTATTCTGTCTACACGCTTAATGAGAAACATGCATACTTCTAATTCTTGAAAGCTGCTAACTGGTTCAGTTGTATACAAGCTGCGTCTTAGAGCAATGTTGTCATAACAAAACCAGATGTCTTTTTGGACTGCATTTTTGACAGAAAAACACCTCTTTGGCATACAGCTTTTAGCCCAGCTTAATGCAGCATATTGATGCATTATCTTAAAATAACAGCATAACCACTCTTTAAAACTGAACAGAAAAACAATGAAGAGTACAGAATAAATAAAATCACACGGTTTGAATGATACAAGTGGCTTTGCTCTGTCTGTAACCTATGCAGTGTGTGTCTGGATTGCAAGAGAATTACTTACACCCTGTTGTGGTCCTTCCTCTGGCTGTTTGGGTTTGGACGTGTCCCAGACAAAAGTCGTCTAAATAAGATCAATGTGTTGGTGCTCTTCTCCTGTGAGTGGGCACTCTCCCACAGCTCCAGAGCCACACTGCCTGAAAGAAGGAATACGTGAGAGTTTGCATATATGAAGCCTATGTTGGAGGGGAGAAAATCTTGTTTCTGTAAAATCACACATTCACGGTATCAAGGGATATCATTTAGATGCATAATTTCTTCACATATTTTCATAAATTTAGATTAAACAGATGCACATATTTAGTGGTGGTATATGTAAAACTCTACATTCTAGCTATATGCAGGTCTTCAACAAAATCTTCATATTCAGGTCATCTGGATAGCACAAAGTATTGTCCTGATACCTTTGCAGCTCAGTTTAGATAGTGTGCCTAATTGTATCACAGCTAATTACAGCATGGCGAAAGCTGTGTAATAAGAAACCGGGATAATGATCCATTACAACAGAAGAAGATCATCAGGACTTCTAGCACATAGTGGGCTTGCTGTGGTTGTAAACATATAATAGCTTAATGGCGGGACAATTTGGAAGCAGCTGGAGGCAAAGCAGTCAAGGCAGCTGTTTCACTTCAGAGCAGCAGAGGAGGAGGGGGGAACACTGCAAACCATAACACTGCATTAGCATACAGTACAGCTCATCACAGTGCAAGTAAACACACACGTGCATGCAGCAAGAAGATCACATTGTTTGGAGTTTGTGCCTTTGTCTATTGAAACCATTGTCACTCATCACTGATATTAAAACCCATTGCAAAGGAGGCATTGCTACAGATATTGAATCCAAATGCTAAAAAACACAACACTCTGCATGTAGCTGAGCACACTGCAGTTACTGCAGTTTCTATCTTCAAGTTAGTGACAGCACATTTGTAGGCATAAGACATTTTCCAAGCAGGCTTTGGGAGCCGCAGCGCCCTCCACTGGAAGCAGATGTATTTTGGTTCTGTGGTTGCAGAAGACATACCCAAGGTCCACAAGAAAAACTGTCACTCACGTACTCTCGCCCGCAAGCTTGAAAACTATAATTTCGTGGCTTGGGCAAAGTGATTTATTTGGGCAAGATGACTGAGGTTTTCTGCTCCAGCTGATGTCAGTTCCTTAGAATGAATCTGTCGTGTTTGTTGTCTGGCCTTTGAAATGATGGGCATTAAAAATATAGTATTTAGTGCTCCGTTTGTTGAACAAAGCAAATACATTGTGTATTTGATCCATTTTGGCCTGAACGGTTTCGAAAAAAAGCAACCTTGTGCTGTACGTTGTCCTGTCTGTAAGATCTAGCCATCCAAACAATAAAGCCGACTGTGGTGCCGCTCTGTTTTCAAGTGGAGAGCCACTCGCATTTACTCTCAGCACAGCACAAATTGTACACAGAGCTGAATTTTTTTGGCACCTGTGCAAACACACGCACGCAAAGACACAGACACAATCACAACACCTATTTTTAATGTAATGGCTCTGGAGTAGCTCAAACAGAGGGGGCACTGCCTCTGAGAAAACAGAGTCACATTCATTTTTCATTAATTTTTCTAATAGTGGCATTTAAAAAACAATCCCTCTGTGACAAAAATGAACACTACTAAATTAAATCCTACTGACCCTCCTAAATTAAATGATTAAAAAACAAAGACATTTTATTGAGAGTAGTGTGAAACCTTGCAAAGAGTCAACTCAGCAATACCTTTTTATGAATTTTAGTCCAACAAATTGACAGACTGAAGGGAGAAGGAAAGACACCTTTCACACAATGACAACCTGCTGTGACATGGCAGAGAAATCATACAGACACTCTTGACAAGGTCTTATTTGCAATCATCTGCGTGAATAGATAAATGGTGGGTACAGCTTCACAATAACACAGCGAAGCAGATGAACAAGTAGTGGAGGTAGAGAGAGGCTAACAGCTGCACTGCTTCACCTACTGCAGTAAGTGTACATAAACACTCTTCCTTGCAAGAGCTTTACTTCTATTTTGCAAGCGATTATGAAAAATATGGGAATGCTTGACCCGTGAATGTGACAAATAGGAAGCAGACTCTGCTTACAGCTGTGAACAATTACAAACAGTGGAGGAATGTCTCTCTGCTGCTGCTCTCAGGAATGTGCATCACTGCCCTTTGTCCTCTGAACAAATTGGGGAGAAAGACTACTCAAGCCAGTATAATCCATGCATTAGTGATGTTTCAGAATGGTCATACTTTGAATTCTTTCATCTTATACCAATGTTGACACCTGCAAAAATGCTTAACAGCAATTTCTATTTCTACTTTGTTAAATATAGACATAAAACTGAAGTTTTGAAAAACCTTAAATATCTGATCCAGACAGGTTTAAGATGTATATAAAGTTCTCGACTTTGAATAATAATTTGTATCTAATTTTTTTTTTTTTTTGCAAATCTCATCTGGTCCCTTCTACCTCATTAAAAACTGCTACTATATACATGTATTTTCAGAAGTCTAAAAAGATGTCTCATACTTCAATACTTCACTGTAAAGTCAATTGTCAGTGTATATGGCTTTGACTTTCCACAACACATTTGTTTAAGTTGAATACTGGCCAGGATTGGCTTCCAAACTAGTTGTGATGCCACAAATACTATTGTAGGCCCACCCCTCAAAATCTGATTTTCAATAGCACAGAGAAAATTTTCACTTTCAGCAGATGAACATAAAAACAGCTTTCAAGTGTTAAACTTGTCACATACTGTATAATCAAACTCAAACTTCTAACTGAAGTAACGAGAACAGACACATATTTGTGAGTGGAGGAGAACTTTAAGGCAAGATAAAACTTTAAAGTAAGATAACATTTACTGATCCCATAACAGGGAGGAAAAGGAAGAACAAAAATAAATGTATAGTATAGATAAGTAACCTTAAAAAGCTACAGTGCCAAATACATTATGAGCATTTATTATTCTCAATATGAAGCATGAAAAAAAGCCCACACCAATAACTACAAAGTGTATTAAGAGGAAGTGTATTGACACATAGAGAGCTATTTCGTGAATGCACCAACATTTCAAATGGACTATTTTACATGCTGAAAACATCACTTCAAATATCATCAAACATTAATGTGATTCACTCCAGCGTCCAAGTTGCATATCCCTTCCCATTCCACTTTTAACAGCTCCGTTCAATCAATGTAGCACAGGGGAAAGGAAAAACAAAAGTAAACATCATTACTTGGAAAACCAAAAAGCCTATGAAAAGAAAAAGATGTCAAAGTTTTAATTATTCATAGATAGCTTATTAACTCATCAAATTTAATATTATGCAGATTCTATAAATATTTCTTTCTTCTAAAAACCGCAACAGCTTGAGGTATAAATCTCTGCAGGTTTGCATAGCGCCTTAGCTGTGCAGAAGAGGACAGATCTGTCTAAAAAAATCTCCATTCCAAACTGACAAGTTTAAACAAAGCAATTTCAGGCCCAGCTGCACCTGCAGTATTGACATGCCTCGTCAGGGGTGTCTAGCAGGAAGACAATAATTTGTCTAGTCACACTGAAATTAACTCAGAGTCTGGACGCTGTTTACTGGGGGCAGAGGGACAGCTAGTAACAGGCCCACTTCATAAAGGACGTCTCTCATTAGAAGGAGTCATTTAAAGTTAGCGTACAAACTGCACATCTTAATAATACATTAACTGGCATATTTGCTACATATTATCCATATGTGGTAATAATGCTGCAATGATTTTGAGACAGACAGACAATTATTGTCATGTATAAAATTGATCATAAATTATATGAATTAAATATAAATTGGATTGTAAAACACTAGGATCATAAATAAGTAGCTGGAATCATTCGGTTATTATCTTACTGCCAACTAATCACATAAAGAGTCCAAAACCGGCAATGTATCAGTTCGTCTTTCATTACTTTCCATCCTCTCTGCTAATGTTTCCTCATCAAAGATATAAATCTTTTAAAATGTGTCATGAATATATTCTTTGATAAAAAGCAATGTATTTTCCTAAAAAGGCTTTGCTCTGTAGTCTTTAACAAATGTCACTCAAACAGGAGTAAATGATAATATTTTGGACGATTTTCAGCTGTGGATTTGGTTTTATAGCAAATGTAGTGTTGGATCGACTCAAACCTACCTATATTGTCAATTTTAATGGTAATGAAGGAATGCAATTATATGCATTTTTGATAATCTTAGAGGTCACAGAGGAATAACATATTTAAGATACTTAGCTACACATATCATACTTGTGTGCAGGACTGATTTATTGGTTTGACTTCTTTAAATTAGATTTGTTGACAAGAACAAAAATATAAAATATTATCAGCCTCATCCTTTAAAGACATCAAACAAAGACAAGATGTTTGTCACATTCCAGGTTTTCTTGTGCTTGAAAAGATCCATTATTAGCACATTTCTTAAAGAGGATCAGCTTTCACTTAGCGCTTCCTTCAGTGTGCCTCAGGGCTGAGGTTGCTAGGTGATGGTGGCTATCTCCGTGGTGACGTGATCCCCCTTGGGCCTGATTTTCACTCATCACCACCACAGAAAGATACAGGGACAGGCGCATGCACACATGCACATGCACAATACAATGCCCCTCCACCCCCACTACACACACACACACACACACACACACACACACACACACACACACACACACACACACACACACACACACACACACACACACACACACACACACACACACACACACACTGAGGCTATCCTAGATCTTTCTGTAGTTCCTCTCTTATCTCTGGGAGGCTGTTGTCACTCACTCATTGCTGTGCTGAGAGGGGCTTCAATAGTCTGACCTGATGAAGCTTAGAAAACACCTCGGAAACCTCTCGGGTGTCAAGGAGAACCAGATGGTGACAATGAAGAGGCCCAGAGAGCCAGAGCAGCTCAGCACCTCCTCTGTTCACTGCTCAAACACGTTGTGAAGAGAAAGCTCTGTTTATTCATCAAGCTGAGTGCAGAGATTGGCAAGACAGTACAAATCCCTGGGAAATTTTAAGAGCATATTCACCCTAAAACACCTTTGATATGCCATCCATTCCTGTTGAGTCTGTTGTTTGTTTATTTTTTTATTTTCTTATAATTTTTGAGCTTTTTTGTGTCGCTACAGTTCAGTCTAACTGTTTTGCTCTTACAGAGAACGTCAGGATCAGACTCTTTTAATTGAAATATTCTCTTAAGTGTGGGCCATAGCAAGTAATCCCAATACAAAAAGTATGTCTAAAAATATTCCAAAATCCAAAGTAAATCCAAACATTACAGCGTGTTATCAAACATACAGCATATATCTCGCAATACAACAAATATTTAAAAAGTGTAATTCTGTTCATTGAATGTCTATAGCCATTCTATCAGCTCTTTGAGGATGCACTTACACATATGGCATAGATGACGGCACTAGTTCAGTGGTCTTCACTGTTTTTTAAAATGGGAGCCACACTGGCAGGACACAGTCCACAGGGGAGTGACT
Organism: Scomber scombrus; assembly: GCF_963691925.1. NCBI lineage: Eukaryota > Metazoa > Chordata > Actinopteri > Scombriformes > Scombridae > Scomber > Scomber scombrus. The sequence goes on along the minus strand of NC_084975.1, from coordinate 17,708,844 downwards.
TCTACCACATAACACCAAAATCCACCCTAACCATGAAGTAAATCTGCCTACTAATTTGTCATCCCATGACATGCAATCTGTAATGCAGCCAATAGAGTATGAATTAAAAACAGGCTTACCTTAATATTGGGATGAGCAGAAGCAGGCATAAATTTCCTTGACTTTCCTCATGCTATATTTGTAGTTTGTTGTTGCAATCCTTGTGAATTATGTGTATTGGCTGCAATATGTGAGCCGCCGATTACAGCTTGGTGAGTCGAGCAATGAGTAACACTGCACTAGATGAAAAGTTAAGGGGATTATAATTCTTCCTCAGGGAGATATGAATGTCTGTACCACATTTCATGGCACTCCATCAAGTATTTCACTTAACACCACAAATATCAACCTCATAGTGGCACTTCAGGGAAAATCAACAAAGTCTGTAGAAGTCCTACTCTGGGGACCATTTAGGTTTGTTCAAAGGATCATTTCAATCCCTCCAATATTGGTGAGATCTTTCAGTCTGGACTGAGTGTTGCCATCTCTGCTAACACAAAGAAGTCAAGCCACATTTCACCACAATTCATTTATATTGATAGAAAAAAGATGTTGTATGCAACTAAATCTGATCATTGATATTACTGGATTCAGAGTCAACAGCCTTCTTGGCAGCCTTACAGCTATTCACCTTGCTTAAAACTATTGTTCAAACTTTCAATAAAGGAATACTGCACAAATTTCATATTTTGTCCAAGAAAGGACCGCAGACCGCCTCAATTATAGTTGCCAGTCAGAGTTTCACTGACTGACAGACTCAGTGACTGACTTCATGACTCAGATATAAAAGTACCACAGGGTGGCATTCATGGTAGATGGAGCTAAAAGATAAAAGCTCCCCTGCCCACTGTTCTAAGTGGCTTATGGCATTTTCAAGTGTAGAACAAAGTCTGACCTTTTGCATCAGGTTTCAGAGTGTTGGGAGGCTTCATTGTCATCACTTTGACGCACACATACAGTCTGTGTACACCGTACCTACCAAGCATAGAAAAGAATCATGTTTTCCATTCCCCCACTCTTCATCCACTGCAGCTGTATCCATGGGAGCACAAATCCGGTCAGAAAAACAAAACAACACAAGGGAAATCATATCTATTGCACAGTGAGGAGAAAATGACTAAGAATGATTTTTACAGTGCGTTCATCAATCAAATCATCATATTACAATCAAGTTAAAGATATGTGACACAAGTTAGGCAAGTCAAGCATTGCTCCATGTATCCTATCTGAAGTCATCAAAGATGATGGACTATAAATAGACTACTGTGCAAGCATGTAGTGTAACTGCTTCCAGAGGTAATACAACCAGTTACAGATTTCAGATATTGTTCAGTTTAGTTGAAACTGCACCTTGGCCTTCAGCTGTTCCCATCACACTTGATTTATTTCCTTCTCTTTACTTGCAAATATACCTTGACACGCTTGACATCCTGCACATGTGCAAGCTTGTTGTCAAGCTGGATGAGTTATCCTGATTTTATTTCTTATTGGGTATCATTTTTATTCCAAAACTGTAAGTCTTAATTATTTGGGTATAAAAACACTTCTTGCTCATGTAAAATAGTTTTTTAACTTTGTTAATCCTCCTTTTCTTTTATCAAGCTTTACTTGCTCTAAGCCTTTGCATGCTTGATTCTGCTTGAATATTCAGCAGCAGATACAGTACTAAGACAGACCACAGCATGTCTGAAGCCCAGTAGCCTATGATCTTTCTCTGTACACAAGGGAGTGTATGTTTATCACAGGGCTGAGAGGCAGAAGGGGAAGAGTGTGCTTGCATTTCTCAAGGGGCATGTTCCACTAATCTTGATTGCTATCTTGGTACTATTAAAGTGGTGAGCACCTATCGTTGAAAAGTGTTGATTAGCTTGGCTTCTAAATGAGTTTACTGATGCACAAGTATGTGAAAGCCTTCATCAAAGGCTGGTACAATTCTCAAATGCTTTGGGAAGGTGATTCACTGCAGATTGAAAAAAACAAGGATATTGTCATCCCACACACTAAAGCCACAAATTGGTGACCTACTTATTTCTGCAGCTCAGTCAGATAGTTCTCCCAGACTCCCCTGGCACATTGATTGTCTTTTTACAGGTTCTTGTGGTTTGGCTCTCTCATCTTTTATTGGCCACCTGATGTGTTTTAGTCAATGCTAGCAGCATGGCGCTAGGAATGGCAATGTCAGTCAGTCAGTTGGTCAGTCCAGACTGAAATATCTCAACTGTTGGACGGATTGCCATGAAATTTCACACAGACTGTCTTTGGTGATCCTCTGAGTTTTCCTCTTGAGCTACCATATGGCTCACTCTTTTGGTTTTGAGCAAGATGGTTTAACAACTATTTGATGGATTGCCATGAAATTTGGTTCAAATATTCAGATTCAATCATGTTAGCTAAGATGATTCCCCAGATTTTTTTTCTAGTGCCACCAGCAGTACAAAATTTGAGCTTTTGGTTCATGACCAATACCTGCAGAACCAAAGACATTGCCATCAGCCTCAGCTGTTACTCATCTCACAGAGCCACCAGCATGGCAACTTTGTTTGATTAAGGTCACAGAATGCTTAGGTTGAAAAAAGGACATCAATTCTTAAACCATATCAAGCTCTAAGAAAAGAGTTATTGAATCTCATAACCAGCTGTCAATCAGACCAACAAAGCCAATATCCCCACCGCACTTCTCTCCAATTGAAGTGCCAGAACAACCAATATAGAGACCAATATAAGCTCTGACTTGCACTGACAGAGCACTGACCACAAGACAAGCTGAGTTAGATTTGAGCAGCCAGTAGTTAGGTGGCAAATCCTTTGCTGCACCCTAGATGACCCTTGATTTCCCTGTTGTTGTCCTACGCCACTAGTTTTCCATTTCACAGAAAGAAGAACACAGAAAATTACACTCACTGCCCTCAGTTTATACACTGGCTTCGATTGTTGTAATCTGCTGAACGATCTGCTTGTGTCTGGAGACTGCAAGCACAATTAATGACCAATCAACCTGACTGTGTCCATACAAACACACGCATCAGTTTACATCTCTTACGTCTGGATTTTCTGGCATCCATGAAGCATCTAAGAATAAAAACAACAATTCGGGGTCAGTTGTCGTCATGTCACAAGCTTGATTTTGAGTTGAAAGCACTTGTCCGCCTCTCCAATGTCAAACAGTCAACAAGGCTACAATTCAGTCTTGAGGTATAGTATAAAGGGTCTGTCGCTGTGTCTTTATCTGGCCTTGGATCAAGAGCTACTCGCTAAAGGGAACAGGCTGACAAGTTCTCCCCAATGTATGCTGGCTTTGTGAACCCTGTGATGACAGATAGATGCCTGTTCCCTGTGTTCGTCCTCATTGTTGACCAAGTCCTCAATTGTGATTTGATCAACTTTGGCTGACGTCACCATTCAACGACGCCTCAGAAAGCACTATCTGACAATTGGTTGTGTCAGTCAGTAAAGTGTAAAATGCAACTGCAGAATAAGATGAAAATAAGCAGCTTTAGTGAAAACTCTGAGTCTGCTAAACCTATTTTCAGGAACTTACCTATAGTCTTCTTAAAAAATGTATTATAATATTAATTATTTCTTGCCAATTGCTGGAGATGATGGAATAAGTGGGAAGGGTTTTGGATTTTGGGATGGGTAGATTCAGGAGTTGAATGGGATAGTATTTACAGTATGATGTGACACCACTTCCCAATATAATATCCATAAAGAATATCCAAATTAACAGTATGTATGCTTATTAAAAAGAAAATAATTAGTTGATTAGTTGTCTTCAATATTTCAAGTTTACTTGCATGTTTTTTTCATGCAAAAAACAAAAATCCTGCCTGATGTTTTTGTTTAGTTTGTTTTTTTGCCATGATTCCTCCATTGTTTTACATTTATTTAGTGTTTTAATGCCTTAATGACTTAAATTTACTCAATTATCTAATACTGAGGAATATCCACAAATCACATTAAAAATACTTTTCTTTACCACTTATACCTTTTTGAATTATACAAAATGGAAATAGACAAGTCTGTAATTATGCACAGTTTTTTGCTATTATGTTTATTTCACATGACATTTACTGTAGGTCTTGTGTAATCGGTGGTTTGTTCCAGACACGTCTTTATGTTGAATGATTTGCAAATGCCAACTTTTTCACAGATGTGTGAGCAATGGCAAACATTAGAGCAGTTTTTTGCGCGCAAATAACTTTTCCTTTGAAAGACTCCTCTGAGAACATCTGGACGGGAACATCTGGGAATGGCAGGAAATTCGGCATCTCTCAGCGTGACGTGCGATGAATGTTTTTCAAGAACTTCAGAGGGATGAGCAGAGTATTGAGCCTTGCAACCTCCAAACACAGACAAAATTTATGGAGTCCAGCAGCAAATGGTTCTCATTACCCATGTCATGATCCAAACAAATTGCCGTATTGGGCTCCCAGCTGAGATGCCGGGGTGATTTTTTCTCCTGGCATAATTACTGTTATATTGTGTTTTCACAATACGTCCACAACAATGTTCCAGTTACTGTTGACGGTACACAGTGATGTGACTTGAATGGAGCTGACAACAGAGGCTTTCCATATCATTAACAGTCACTATACTTACATTATTTATTACACAAAAATCCCAAAAGTCCTTATGTGGAATAAAATAATAGAACAATAAATGTGTGTTAATAACAGGAATGCCCCCACCAGTTAGAGAGGGGCATTCCAGATCCAGTTTAAAAGCCAACCAGATTTAATAGTGTTCATCTGGCAGTGGGAAGCTACGAATAATGCGCCAGGAATTATAGTATAAATTGTGCCTGAGACTGGAGACATGAACAGACTGCACCTGGTGCTGTTTTGCACACACTTCTGCAGCTCAGATCAAAAGGCCTGATTTTGTGTTAGAGCTTTGAAAATGTCTCAGAGGCAGAGAATAGAAAAGGAAAACGTTCTGTTTAGTCAGTTATTTAAAACCTAATGAGTATAAAGTTTTTAATTTGGATTCTACAAGCTCATTGGAGAGAAGAATAGAGACAAAATAATTTATTCACCTTATACAGAAGATGAAAATGCTTCCTTCTTTCAATGTCTGAATTAATATCATTTATACCTGATTACCTCATGTAATATCCCTGTGATTAATTTGAATGTTCATCATTCATCTGTCTTTCTGAAAGGGGATGTATTGTATTGATGAGCTAAGTGTTTAGCTCATTACAAGTTTAAAGGTAATTTTCTCCACATAACTGTAAAGTCTTTGTTTTTCCTCTATTGAAAATAAAGGACATTTTACAAAAAGCTCCTGCAAGTGAGGGTGTGGTCACTTCAGAGGCATACATTCAGATGTTGTGGATAAGGGGTTAATGTTATCAGCACTGCAGGTGTAATGTACAAACCAAGTACTGAGAGCCCATATTGAGCCTCCTGTTTATGTCTTCTTGTGCTCCTTCCAGCCAAGCAGGTGCTCAGTTGAGTCGCATCCAGTGATTTAGAGTAGCATGTCCAACCCATTATCCTCTCTTCATCCATGCCTGTCTCAGTAGATTCTTTCTTCCTGCCAGCATTTTACATTGTCCTTTGCAGCTAACAAGGACACAGTGGAGTGCAAGTTTATGTGAGAATATATTATCTCAGAAATACAATTCTGAGTTTTTTAAATTGCTGACACAAAATGACAACTTTTTTTGTGAATTTTAAAACTAGTTTAACCCAGCTTTTTTTTTATTTTCAGTGTCAGCATCTATGACGCAGTCCACAATTGTCAACAAAATCTCAACATTGACATTGAACATATCATGTCTTATTAATGTGAAAATTACTGACGTGCCAAACGACAAATGACAATTACCAAATGGTCACACTGACTTTCCTAATTTAGAAACATTAGCTATTAAGTTATTCAATTTCAAAAAGGTACAGAGGGCCGAAGGTGAGCTCTTCAGTTAAATGAATAAATGGTATCACTGTATAGGGAACGACGGGGTGAGAGGAGGATGAGCAAGTGATGGAACAAAACTGGATTCGTCATGCCAGGCAGTACTCCCCCACGGCTCAGCCAGAACATTGCTGTTCATGCCACAGAACTGAGATCCAGTGGTCATGCCAACAAATTAGCCAAAAATAGTATCTCTTTTCTCCGTTTGGTAGATTTTTCCATTATGCAAGTCCTGTAGAAAAATTATGTAGCCTACCGAATACAGTATAAAGCCAAAAACAGTCCAATTGCACCATGTCATTTTAAAATGTTTTGAAAGAGGGCTTAAACGTAAATGTGTGATTTGTACCTCACATTTGAGTAGTATTATGTCTTTCACAGCATGTTCATGTACAGATTTTAGTTGCTATATTGAAGGTGAAGGATAACAGTACAGCACTGACAAGGGAACCAGTTATGTCTCATATTACTGTATGCAATAATATTTTCTGAGCACATCATAAGTATACATATGGTTATTTACAGCTGAAAAATAAACAGAAACACAGAGGAAAAAACAGCTAGCGTAGGTAAAATAGCGCAATATAGAACAATTAAAACCAACACTATACAACACTAAATATTATCTAATGCAAAATGGTGTAAAACCACAGTTTATTAGTTTTATAGATATATATATATATATATATATATATATATATATATATATATATATATATATATATATATATATATAACGTTTATTTATATAGCACTTACAAAAAACAGAGATTACAAAGTGCTTTGAAAGGACCAAATGATTGCAGTACTGTAAGAGAAAAGCAAGAAGCAAATATTTTCCTCTGTTGCTTTGCCAAATTCTTATCGATGTATACAGTGCATTAAACCTGGGTTCACTGTTCCCACTACGAATAATGTGTGACGCCTCTAAAACTATGTTAAACACATCTATAAATGTAATGTTATTAATTAATTCAGTAAAATAATGTACAATGTTATCTTTCTAATAATACATAATGCACACTGTACAATATATTAATATAGTAGTAGCCTATATAGTAGTATATAATAAACTCAATATCCAAAACAGCCACTTCTAATGATTAGGAATAACACGTTATCTAATACTGAGGAATACATTTCATGATATTATGAATACTATATTATTATTGTATGGTTACTGGTTTGTAGTAGCAAACACTTAAGACTGGTCAAAACAATAATTCACTAACCTATTCACCACAGAGACTAATTACTACTGTCTGAGACGTGTCAGAAGGATTCAAGAATTATTCAAGAAAATAATGGACAGATCAACTCTGTACTCTTCAGATACTCTGTCTGTGTCATTTGACTAGAATCGTTCCTTAAGTGGAGACCCCCTGAAACTGTTGGAGTGCTGGTGGAATGTAAAACAGGTGCTGCACAATTGGTTCCTCCACAGCAGGGGTGAAAGAAAAACAGCCGCCCCTGCAGGAACATGACTGACAGAACATCACATTCTCCAGCCAGCTGTATCACCAGATGATCCTTTACTTAAAGAGTCAGACTTAAAATGATAACTATGGAGGGGTTTCAAGGGCCAAAACTAAATTATATAGATGCATAAAAATCCTTAGATAAATAAATAATTATATAATTTAATGCTTAACTGTCACCATAACTAAATACATAAATAAATAAATCAAGTCATTAAATATACAAATGTTAAATGTATTTGTTTATTTATTTATTCAGTTATATAATTACACATTTGTATATGTATTAATTAATTAATCTAATTATTCACTTATTCACATATTTATTTACAGATTTATAATTATTTATTCATATATACTTTTCATTATTCATAGGCTAACTTTCTGCAGCAAAATAAATAACTCTGTCCACTTCATCCATCAAAAGTCAGGAGGGGGACTTTGCCCTGCAGTGGTTGAACTTGAATCTTCTGCTTTTGCTTAATTCAAGATGGCAACATCCAGTGCGGATCTTAATGAAATATTACGTGCTGCAGTGGTAGATATGCTGGCTGTAGTTGAATGGAAGCAAATGCCAATTCCTGTGCTGTTTTTAGATCACGTTTAGGGCTTGACTGAATATGATACGTGAATGTGAGAATGATATATGAATGATATCGGCCCTGACAGACACGACAATTACTGAAGCTGTATTCATGATCCTTGCAGAGAGTAACTGATGCTGCAGGGGGACCAGTCAGAGGCTTTAACCCGCCCCCTGACTTTTGATGGATGGAGTTGACCCATTTATTTATTTCACAATGAATATGTAAAAATACACATAAATAAAAAAATAAAATTATGAATAAATTAATGTGTGAATGAATGAATAAGTAAATAAATAAATGAATATACAAATGAATACATAAATAATATACAAATGTCTAAATATATATATGTATATATATATACAACTAAATAAATTAATAAATTTAACATTTCTATATTTGACAATATGAGTCCAATATGAGTCCAATATGGTGACAATTAACATTAAATTACATCATTATTTATTTATTATTTTATTTAAGCATTTCATTATATAATTAGTTATGTATTTATATATGTATATTTAGTTTCGGCCTTTAAAACCCTCCATACATAACATACAGCATGCACACAATATGGATTAACACTCAACTCAATTTAACATTAAAATAATCACACTCTGGCGATGAAATATTTTCTTGATGGCACATTATCTGTTATCTCAGGTGGATTAGTTTGGATAGCACAAATATATATGTTTTTCATAAGACTCAATATATGCTGATGAAAACAAATGAAATAATCTTGGCTCTTTTCTTGACACCTTGTGTGTTCTTCAAGTGGCGCTGTAACATCTGCTATGGATTTATACATTGAAATTCTGGCTGGAGATTCAAAGAAATTAGTTTTTAATTGAATCCACTCTAAAGCCAGTGAGACTGAAATGTCTTCTGGCAAGAAGTAAATACTCATGTTGCTTTGTCATGTGACCTTTTTCACAGATTCAACCTGTATGTCATGTTTTTTCCCCTTGTTGATATGTAAAGAGTAAAAAAAAAAACCCAAACGTCTTTGGACTTACTTTCTAACATCTGAAGTTACCACACAGATAAAAAAAATGTATTTAGCTGAAATCCTTTTCAATGTATACTGTAGTAGTGGTTGTCCTGCTGCCTTCCTTCCACTAGTCCAGCCCTGACTGTAGCACATACCGGCAAAACACTAAACCTACTGCTGTGCAACAATACACATATTCACAGGCCACAGACAGCAAATTGCTTCTCTCATTCCGCACCACGCCCTGCCTTCATTCTCAGCCACCTGCACAACAAACTGTGCTGGAAATTTCACTACAAATTACCCTGTGTCTGCCAAATCCCCCCGGGAGCGGAGGAAATCAAAACCCTGGATCTCCCTGCCCCCACAGCTATAGTAGACCTTAACCTCACTATCACAGAAAATATCTTGACTATATTTGTGTTTATAATACTTGGCCCAACTGTTTATTTTAATTAAAGAAATGTATATAAAATATTTCGCCATTTTTGTGACATTGAATTTTAAAGCTTTAATCACTATTTTGGTATTTGGTATTGACAGAGTTCATTTGGCATTAAAAGTGGAGACAAGCTTAAAAAAAAAAATACTGTTAAGCTTTCACCAAAATTTGATTTGAATTTGAATAAAAGTGTCTGGAGGTGAATAATACAAACCATATGAAAGGTTCAAGTTTATGTTTGTCAACACCAATTTCATGAAAAACATACACTTCTGTGGGCTTCAGGTCAACTTGACACTGTGAAACTAAGCCTCCATTCCCACTAAAAAAGAGTGAAAACTGAGACCTGTTTCGCTTCAGGGGAAAATCAAAGGAAGGCACATACTTTAGCAGTGAATAATGATCAACAGAAATGAATGCTGGCATTTACATTGTAAGGGTCATAGTGCCTCCTGGTGACAGCTCTGCAGAACTCCAAACAGACAGGAATGTCAGAGAGAGAGAGAGTGAGTCAGTGGCCGATGTGCCAGAGAGATGAGTGTTGAAAGCTCCTTGGAAAAAGGATTAAGGCTGTTTATGTTGGCCAAGTGGCCCACTGCCAGCTGCTCAAGTGTGCAAACTTCTTAAAGCTGCAGAGCTTCGGGTTGGTCATGAAACTTCTCATCTATTTACCCTCCACCCAGACTGTATGGATGGTTGTACTTTGTTCAGGGGGGAAAGCCCCCTTCTCTTCAGCCCCCACCTCCAAAACAGCACACTCCACTCAAAAAAGAAGTGCTGGGTTCTACACCAATCCTTCTGGGACAACAACCTCCTAAACACACCCATACACAATGTATGTGGGTATATAGACTACTGTATATGTATGTTTGGATTGCTAAAGGTAAGAATCAGGTTCTTTGACAGGAGCAGACTTGATATGGATTTCATCAAATAAGGAAATGCTTTGGACTGGGAGTAGAACTGTCCAGGTTGGAGGTAAAAGAAAAAGGGGGAGGCCTGTGTATCAACAGTAGGATAAAACTCAGCCTGGGAGCTGGCAGGATGCCAGAGCTCTGCGGCCTGGAGCTAGATCAGAGCAGGGTTCGTGAGCTGTAGTTATGAGACGAGGGTCTCAGGTCATGGAATAATAAAAGGCATAGAGCCTCTGCAGCAATAGAGCTAAACGACAACTTTTGTTCTCTTCTATGGCGATTAGGCTCAGCAAATGTTAGCTTGATTTTCCTTTCACTTGGAAACTAAATGTATAGGACTTCTGTTTGAAACAGAGGTCTGAGTTCTGTAGTTGCATATTCACAAAACTGAAAATCTATTCAGCTTTCATTGTCCGCTAAAGTTCCTAAAGCAGTTCTGTGTCTCTTTAGGATGTATTCATCTGTTTTTTGCTTAAGGTATTTATTTGGACAGCAGTTTTTTTTTTTTGGGGGGGGGGGGGTATTATCCGTCATCCAAAAAATCCAAATTCAGACTCCATTACATAAAGTATGGGACAGACATTCAATTTCCTAGTCATAGCAGCACTGCTCTGGTGCTGACCTTGTGCTTTGACTGCTGCATAGAAGGGGGGAAGCAAAACAATGAATTTTGCAATTGGGTTTTTTATATCCTGCCAGCTACATTGCTGTATATTCTATTTCTGCAGAGTATTTTTCTTTATGCATGAATTTTTTCCTATGCAAAAGTATTCATATAAAGAATTGAGTGTGGTGTAAAAAAAAAAGTTTTATGGTGGATTTTCCCTTTAAATTCAGTCACTACATGATTTGTTTTCACTTGGTTTAGCAAAAATGGAGATGGCTTCAGGTTATAAAGAGTGGTTTCCCATCAATGTTGCATCAAGCACCGTGAAGACAGGCATCAAACCACAACATTTGCATGGTGATGAGGATATTAACTGCAGGAAATATTTCCAAATTCACATAAAATGCTGATTTACAATTGATACTCGCATAGTGTAGTTTAATAGTTTGCCTAAAACGTCTAGAGAACAAGGCTTCTTTAGAAAGGGGCTATAATAACTTGATACATCAAGTTTTCTGGATCTCGCCTCCAATCAGATGTGCTCAGAAGAACACATGCCAAGACATTAAAGTGTAGAGCCATGATGTCAGGGTGCCAAAATGTACACCTGCTGCTATTATGCAAAACCGTGTTTATAGTTGTAGGATAATTTCAAATGTTGCATTATGTATTTTTTTTAAAAATGTGTATATCGTATGAGTCACTTTAAATAAACAGTTTATTTTTAATTTGTCAATCGTTTAATTTCTAAAATTGATGTATAAAGCCACTTAGTCATCCTGAATGCAGTCTTACTCCGGAGCTTTCAAGAAATAAGAATGACTGACTGCCCCTAAACAAACATACCACAGCAAGATCAGCAGCCATCTTTTGTTAATTGTGGGTACTGCCACTGAAAGAATTTTTTTTATTAAATAAACTGATAAAATCCATACTATAGCCCTAAAAAATGTTAAACTACATTTTAATTAACAATAATGACCGATTGACTGAATTGTCCTAGTATATTGTTTATGTCTTTTTAAAATCTACATACAACACTGTCACAATAAAGAAAACACATGTCAGAGAAAACTTCAATTCACACTTTAAAGTTTGTATTCAAATAGGAACATGCTGAATTAAAAGATTCAGTCTAACACATCCATCATGTCAATGTTTCCATGTAAAAAATGGTTTACAAATTGACTCAAAAGGTTGTAAAATGTGTCAACAGCAGAATCTGTAAAAAGTGCATTGGACAAGCCACACAAATCAACTCTGACTCAACTGCCCATCGAACAATGTAAGATGGAGTGTGCAGTATTATGTAAGGCACCTTCCTATTGTATTTCTCACATTTAATTCAGAGAACTTGGAGATGAGTTGATGTAATTTTCAAAGTGCAACCTTGTATTTTAAAGATGCAATGTCAAATAAATACACTCAGTATATTGCACCACACTGTTACTGTAAACACAATTCACACTTTTGGCATTGAATTCAGGCCCAGAGAGAAGGCACGAGGCACATAAAAAATGCAACAAAAAAAAAAGAAAAAGAAAAAGAAAAATAAGTTACATCCAAAAAGGCACACAAATAATGCTCAAATACTTTGTAACCCAACATGGTTTTGCAAAATGGGACCACTGCTATGTGCCATCAAGTCAGCACGAAATATGTTTCTCTATCAGGACATTTATCAAAATGATGCTGATAAATTATACTGATATGACGAGACATTATGTGTAGATAGTGACAACAGGCACTGTTGAGAAGAAATGTTGTGATTCAGAAATACGTAGAGGGTGGAATTTCCCCCCAGAAAAAAAGATATTTTCCATTTGTAACTAATAATCAGCTCAAAGAATAATGACCAAACTTAATAAATTATGTGAGAAACAATAATCCCAACACACATCAAGATTTTGCCATAGGATCAGTGATCAACAGCACCAAGAGTGACATTTTCAGGATGGTGTTTTTTTATAAAGTTTTTATAAATCAGTTTGATTAAATATTACAAATGAAACAAGTGTGCAGCTATTTCATTAAAGTATCTCCATCAAGCATCACAGTTACAGGATATCAATAAAACCTCACTGGTGGAATTTGACACATGTTGGTATCTAACATCGTAAGGCTTTATCTTGATTGTCACTTACTTTTGAGTCTGCACTATCCTGGCTTTCCTGTCTCTGATCTGTTTGAAGAGGTGATAGATGATAGTGGTGCACCACTACCATCTGCTGGTGAAGCTACTCCATTAGATTTTGTTTTGAAGTAAATCACATAAAATAATGGTAGGACAATGCCTATCAGGAGCATGGCAATCACAGCGTTCCACCACTGGATGCCCCAGTCTGCACCGTGACTGATGAGGCGCTTTCCTCTGAAACCAAACCTGTGCGCTCTCTCAGAGTCATCCATGAAATCCGTATCATGATCATTTGTGGTCTGAATCAGTTTCTCAATATCATTGTCCACATCCATCAGAAAGTCCGTGACCTCATTGAGATGTGGTTGTGCTCTGGCTCTGTCCCGAGTCTCCACCGGCGTGGTAGATGAATGTGGTATTTCTTCTTGAGGGTCACACAGGTCTGAGTAAGTCTCTGTTAAAAAGCTGTGTTTCTGAACTGGTATTTTGATGGATTTCAGTGCAAATATATCTTGTTCCTGTATAAGGTTGTTAACCCGCTTTATATCTGCCACCTGTTAACAGAAATAAGTATGAAGGTAAATTAGTGATGGCACTTAAAGGTCATTAAAGAGACAGTTCATTAACACCAGACATGACAGAAAAACTCCTATGACTTGAAAATACTTATATTTACCTTACAGCCATACTGCAGTGCGAGCTTGTTGAGATTGTCACCATCCAACACCTCCCGCTCGAGCAGCTGGACGTTCCTCAGTCTGTCCTGTTTCTGCTCTTGGAAAGCCTGTGGCCTAATCTCCATGACACTGAGCTCGTCATCTTCTGATGATGCACCAGATTCATTTGGCCTCCTCTTGAACATGTACACCTGGCCATCTGCACTGGCGTGGACATCCACAGGGGCCTGGAAAGCCTGTGGAACATGCTCCCCTCGCCACATGATCAAACATCAACCTGTCAGGAATATCCCAATTCCAATATTAAAGCACGGGTACTTTTAGAAGTCACAATACAGGTTTTAATCTAAGATACATGTAACAGTAACACTTATATAGGTTTCTTTCATCTGTCTTTTTGAAACTTGAAACATTTTTGCTTTTGTCTAGATTCAAAGCTGTACTCATAACAATGAAATTTAAACACCTCAAAAAGCAACATTAATACAGATTACATGAACATTTTGTCAGCATTCAACAAGGCCCTTTGGAGGCATAGCTGTTAATTGCTAAAAAAACGTATTGCATTTCTCCTGAGGCAGTGAGAGTCCAAGCACTGAAAAATCTTAATTTTGTTTTGTAAAACAGGTTCTGTGTTATAAAACAGACTGAATTTTCCATGTCAGTACTCACTCATATTGTAATCAAAGTACATTTGTCATATTTAGTGAGTGGACAGGAGCAACGCATTCATTGGATAATTAGATGACTCATCAGAGCTTCACTAAAGAAAACAATATGTTTATTCCTCTAACTGACAGAAACTCATGCTGCATTATTTATTATCTGTAATAATTGTGAAATTTTAACATTGTTTTGGGCAGAGGCTTCAAATAAGCTCTTTTGGGTTTTTTGCCTCTCCATTTGTTCTGTGCAGTTTTGTAACTTTTGGTTTGTGCTAAATAAACTAAAGACTTACGCGCATTAGATTTGTTCATCATCTCCACTGGTCACAAAGAGAGTAACGCACTTTCCCAGTAAAACTGTCCTGAGTCCTTTATAAGCAACCCAGAAAGTTGGGGAAGGTCTCATTTTATTATTTCTTCAGAATTTGTTGATAATTTTAGTTAATTGATTGTTTTAAAGTAGTATTCTCACATATTGCATCTTTAATAGTGATTTAGGTTAAGAGTGATAGGACCTTTACATAGACTACAAACTTAAAGAGGACTATTCTTTCTCTTTTTTCAGACATGCAGGGTGTCCCATAAAGTCTCTTTACAATTTAACAAATGTATTACAAAAGCAAATGAAAAGACAAATCTGTGGAAATTATCACAAAATGAGGAGTAGATATTGAAGCTTTTTTGCCTCATTTAATACACCTCTATATGGGCACCATTAGTTGCATGAAGTACATCAAGACGGTACTCGATTTCTTGCCATGTTCGCTGTGGCATAGCCTCATCAATGGTGGCAATGGCATCAGTGATCTTTTGCATCAGGTCATTGATGTCCCGTATCTTTGTTCGATACAATATCTTTAACATAACCCCATAGAAAGAACAAATTTGATTAACATATCTCATCAATTGCTTTTGTAATGATTTTTTTAAATTATAAAGAGACTTTGTGGACACCCTGTATATATAATGTCACATGTTCATGTTAAAAGTGCATGGCCGATTTGTCAAATAATAAGTTATGTAGGAATATTCCCTGTGAGCAAAAAGCACTGGCTTCGATGGCTCAATTTCCTATATATGTTTCTCTTTCAGCCTGGACTGGTGTTGGCTCGTGACAAATTGTATCTGCTCCACGTACAGTGTGCAAATTCACTGCACTGCTCCGCTAACATGGCATTTTTCCATTGTTTTCAGGGTAGTCATGTAGAGCCATGATTCCATTACACAGCAAAGTAAAATAAATAGTTTATCTGTCAGAGGTGTGCTTTCTTTACAATTCTTCAGTATAAAGTCTCCCATTATATGGTCATTTAAAAGCATTTAATTTGAAGCAGTAAAGTAGATGTTGGGTTTGCATCAGTGGTAACTCAACACGACTCTCCTATGAATAGCTGGCTAATCAGAACAGGAAGGGCTCATCAGGAGAGGGGGCAAACAAACTCTAAAGAATAAAGGCTGAGCTGAGGGGCTGCATAAAGGGACAGTCTAATATAAATAAGGAGTTTCTTAAAATGTGAATCATGCAGAGCTACTAAATACAAATTTAGTACTGTACTTTCAACAGTGAATTGGAAACTGCTTACTTACAGCATCTTGTGTATACAATTTGAGTCCACTATCTCAAACTATCTTCTATCTTACCATAGAGTAATTTTTATTTATTTGTATATTTGAGATATTGAAGAAATTATTGATTAATATAGACAGACAGCTTTGAAAAGTTTGTCTTTTTGCTTAACATTTTTAATTTGTGAATATAAAATTTGGTCAAAATACTTACATTTATCAAAGAGAACTGCGAGCAGACAATCGTGCCATATTTGGACAAGTAATTAAAAAACAGGGTAGACATGATCTGTTTTGAAGAAATGTATAAAATTTTTTGAAGTTTATACACGTTTAGATTTTGTTGACATTGTAAAAAAGGTAATACTTTTACTTTATGTTTTTTATTGAGGTCATAGTGGTTGGTGGTGGTGTAGAGGTGCATTATATTGACTGGTGTTCCTATTAGTTGGTCCCTTTCATGTATGTTAATGGGGTGGACAAAATATTAGGAACACCAATCAATATAATGAGCCCTAGTACACCATCACCCACTATGGCCTCAAAAATAAACGTAGGCAGAAGATCACCTTTCTGACAATGTCAACAAAAACTGAAAATGCAGAAGCTTCATAAATGTAGAATTTCTATTGGTTCCCTACAAGAGGTGCAACTTTCAGAAGTGTTTTTCTTGAGTTTCTGCAAATAATGACTGAATGTGTTAATACCTTGAGAAACACCAGTGAAATTGTTCAAAGGATATTTCTTGTTAGTTAGAAAAAGTATGCAACAATAGCCAAACTTTGTCCCAACATCGCTGGTGTTAGCATGGCCAGGCCGTATTAATTAAGTATCATGTAAGTTAGTCAAAAGCCGGGGTTTACCGGGAGCCCATGAAGGCAGCATTAGCTTTAGCTTTCATTAGCTGAAAGACTAAAGCTAGCGGGTTAGCTTTAGCTTTGACGTTGAGCATGTGTTCACCAAACTATCGTCAAACAAGCGTTAGCTACAATGACAGTTAGTTCAAGTGCTTCCGACCAGGTGGAAAAACACAGTTCCACACACTTTTTTAGACTAGCCTGTTCCCATCTAGTTACCTTCTCCAAATGCTTTGCCAACAGTAACATATGCCGCTGCCTTCCCAGTGCAGTCCTCCCCAGTTTCACGCAACATTACAACGGCTAGAAGTGAGCAGTAGCTCACGGTAGGTGATCTTTTTCCTAGGACGGTGTAGTCATGACCCGCCCTACTCTGCCTCTGATTGGCTCATCCTGATATTCTTTCTCTAATACTAACCAATCCCACGCCTCATACCTAAATTTAGCCAACCCAACGAACGAAGGCAAGGATACTAGCCGATCATAAATAGGAGAGGGCAGGTCATGAATTCGCCATCCTAGGAAAACAAATCTGGCTGACCGGGAGGTAGCCTACTTCTTTTCACCCTCTATAAAAGTGTCAGGTAGAAAGAAAAGAGTCACTACTGCCTCCTACTGATCTGGAATATAACACACACATTTTTTTATTTCATACCAAAAAAATACATGTTGAAAATGATGATGATTATGATTATTATTGCTTCAGTTTAGATGTTTTTTTCCTAATTTCTGCTCCACATACGCTTACGTTTTTCCCACATATGTGACTAATTTCACATTCACACAGTGAGTCAATGAAAAAAATATGTCAGCTTTTGACCACTGCACTAAAATAATTTTACAAATATTAAAACTAAAACTGCTGGAAAATGTGTCTCAATGTACAATGTATCTGTAACTCAGATTTTTTATATACTTAGTAACTAAAAATCTCCCCTACTTCTGACATCTGTTGGTAGAAATCATTATTACATCTCGTGTAAGCCAAGAACATGTGCAGTTTTCTTCCTCTACTTTATGTATCTTCCCCTTTTTATCGGAAGTCAAGTGGTGGTGAGGACAGCAGCAGCGCACAGCCCTTTGGTGAGAGGATGCTGAAAGTGAATACTAGTTTCTGGGTCCTTAGGGAAAGGACCAAAGGACAGGTTAGTGGTGATGCCCTCTTGTTGTATGAACATACCACTAGATGGGGCTATTGGACTGTCATAACTCATGCCTTCCGTGTAAAGCAGCTCTAATGCTAAACTGATGAAATATGATGAGGACCATCAGGAAGAAAGATATGAGCCCCACACAATGAAGGTAAGGTATTCTGCTCAGTTACAGCACTACAAGAAGAGAACATGGAAAGTATGGGAAGCATGACATTTTTCTGTCCATGTTTAAGATATTACTAGCCTGTGCACTACTTCTATTACCTGTTGTTACCCCAGCCTTTGCCCAATTAGACATTTTTCCCCACAATAACTCAAAATGTATCTTAAGTGAAAGTCATGATTTTTCTTTAGGAGGAAAGGTCCAAAGTTCAGTTGATGTCAGGTTTTACATTGGATTTGTGGATTATGGTTTTAAGACAAGTTGTACCTTGAACTGACTGAGAAGTCACATCCTCAGTATGCACAAGAAAATTGTGGATATTGTTCCTTGATTTAGGCTATTAATTTAATTATTTCAATGTATTCCAAGAACTACACATAGCAAACCAACCATTCAGCAGTGACTGCCTTAATGCTCTGCTCTGAAATTATTGTCAGGATTTGAGATGATACTGCAGCTCAGTTATCCTAGTCAATCCATGGTTTATCATGTTTTGCTGAATCAGCCACATTTTGGGGCATTACTATGTCACTGTTACCTTCACCTTCAATAGAGACGAAGAAAAGGCTGTTCAAGAACCTTCAGGTTATACATAATATCAAAAAGTGCCAGTGGAGGTTTCCTGTGCCTGAAAAAAATGATCTCAAAACTGTTATTAAAAAAGAAGTCAGACTGAAAAGTAAAAAATAATATATAAAATATAAATATAAATAATATAAAAAAATAAAAGCTGCCTCGCAGTTTCAATGTGCGACTTCTCGGATGGTTCATGTAACAAACATTGACTGTATAACATAAAGATAAACGTCTCGATCTCCCCTTGGTGGCTGACTGCAGTATAACTCATAAATCCAGCTCCCTCCATGTCAAATTCATTATTTTATTTGACGATATATTGAAAAAAGGCGGTGACATCATGAGTGACAGTTGTGACAGCCACTGCTGGGACAGCTGAGGGGGCGTGTCCCACGGCCGTCATCGCTCTCTTTTTTATTTTTATTTTTTTCCCCCTCATCGCTCTCTATTGCGTTGATTCTGGCTCCAAATGACGTCACACAAGCAACATTGCATCTCATGGAAAAATATATTTTGGCTTCACCTCTATGGAATTACATTTGTGCCAAATGAAACAAACAAAAATAAGAATTTGAGAGAACATAAAACTAATTTCAAAAATAAAACTTATAACTTGCAATCAAATAATTTGTAAAAATAGTGTAAAATATTGGCCATTATTATTATTATTTATTTTGCGCTGACTCGGCTTTGCGGTCTCTGCTGCTCTCGTTTGCGCTGCCTGATTTTTTGTTTGCAGTTTTGGCACAAACCTCTCGGGTGGGCGGGTTTTATCAGAGTGTCCCCATTGGCTAATTAGTTTTTGATTGACAGCCTACTGACAGCTCAGTAGGCTCAGTGGCCCGGAAGTTACGTGTAGGTAGCAAAAGGCGCGAAAACGGAGAGAAGAAGAAGAAGTACGCAGAGATCCATAATCTTTGCTGTTACTATTAAAAGCAGTGGTTGTTTGTCGGCCTTAATTTGACCAACGTCATGCCCACAAGGAACCTGATTACTCAATGCGGGACCTCGCCTTCATTTTAATGTTTGTCGGTTCGCTGCCAGCGTTAATCCAACCAGGAGATGTACAGATTCAGTAAAAAATAGATGACTCTAACCCAGAAAAGTTTCTGCCGGTCTTGTCAACCAGAAGTCCCAAAATGGTAAATAAAATACAATAGTTAGGAGGAGCATGAACATTATCAATGAACCATCCAAATGTCCTCTTATTTAAACATATCTCCCTTCTGTATCTTTCTCTTCAAATATGAGTTAAAAAACTAATTTTGTTAGAGATTAGTATCGCCACTCTGGCTGGCTGAATATGATGCTGGAAACTGGTACTGAAAACCTATTCTCTTTAGTTTAGCAGGCTGTAGGTGTGTAGATAGAGACTCAGCAGCCAGGCATTTTCCCGTACTCTGTTTGTATTATGACGTGTATACGTTAATTTGCCTTACTTTACATAGCATGTCCTGTAATTTGACGATTGTACATTGTGATGTGGTTGAACTTGTCGTTCCAAAGAGGCAGGGCTCCGAATCTTCCCATAACAGGTGCTCTACATAAGAAATCATTAATGGGGTGTCCTCTTTGGTGCCCTCTTTCCCTCCTAGCTTGCTAACCTGGATGTCTGCCCTGAAGTATTGTATAATGTAGTATTTTGACAGAATTTGAACCCCCAATGCTGATGATTTATTGTGTCTTCAGAGTACACATTTGGGCAAGATCTTTGTTATTGTGTGTCCCCTGTTAAGTAAAACTACACCCCCTTTCATACATGCACTCTGAAACCCTGAAGTTATCCAGACATAACTCAGAGGAGCTGCCTATTTTCTGTACATTCAATGAATAAATAGTTTCTTGTTTCTGCTTTGTTTTACAACATTGAATCAGGAGAATTAATGTGGCATTTTGACACTGTTCAATAAAGATAATTACATTTATGACATTTTATGTGCAGATTAAAGGGGACTGTTTTCATGTCATGTATATAATGTTGGATATTCATATTAAATATGGCCAAAGTGTCAAAATAATAATTAATGCCTAGTAGCCTTAAATGGAAATACTCAAGTAAGCTACAATTACCTGAAAATTGTACTTAAGTACAGTGCTTGAATGAATATACTTGGTTACTTTCCATGACTGTCTAATAGGAAATTAATTATACAGTGTGTACTAATGGAATTTAATTGAACTGTGACTCTGGAACAAAATAATGATGAAAACTTCACAAAAACCATTGAAGTTATTGCATTTATTATTTGTGACATTATATATTTGTTTTTGAGCTGTTGTCCACAAAGCATGACATTGATATTGATACTCATCTTTGGTCAATACAGGTGCAGCATCAGCAGGAAGCCAATCGGGGAGAGAAGGATGAATAGGTGAGAAATGAGACATAGTAATGTTAGCTAATATGGCAAATACCCATGTCAAATGATTAGTCACTGCAATTTATGTCTTTTTGGGAATTTCATATCAAGTGCATGAACATTTATAAAATTGTCAAAACAGATGTCAGTGTATGACTTTATGTGTTATCCAAACAGGCATCAGAGCTTCAAGTAGAGAAAGAACATCTAGAACAGAGAGCAAGAAGTGAAGAGGTACGTTTTGTTTGTCACTCACAGCATGACATTGGTCTCGTAACTGATGTTTTTATGGAACATTTTGCACAAGGCTTATTGAACTGAGCCATAACCAGTCCACGAACATTTGAAGAAAGCTCTTTTTGTGCTTGTTGTTGTTGCAGTCACTGTTAAACTAAATGCTCTTTCGAAAGAGAGTTGCTGTGTGGGTATTGGTGTTGTCGCTGGGCTTGCGAATCTTGTGCTCCTGCTGTGCCAGTACATAATGTTAGTCATAGCACTGCTGTTCTAGTTGTAAACATTAGATTTAGTCAGGTTTGAATATCAGGTGAGGCATAGTTATCTATGGCCACGTATTGTGTTTCCTGCCATGAATGTTGTCTATCTTCTTTGGCATCTATAAAAGCTGTGTTAACAACATTTTAATTTTTTAGGATTTAAAAAATCTGATAACGATTTATCGTCCGTAATTTTTAAAAACAGAAACATGTTACATTACCATTTTTGATAACGATTCCCTACATTTTGTTTGGTGGACATGGACCTATGCAGTTGGGAAATAACCTTACTGTTTACTGTCAAAAACATAGCAGCAACAGTAAACTTCACTAAAATGATTACTATAAATAATAATTGGCTAGTACGGACAAGTAAGGGTTCTTCTTTGTAAACAAAACAAATCATATAAGAGGTATTGGGCATTGACATTGGTGACAGGCAATTATAATGTATCTATATGGTGCAAACTACACAAAAGCATGTTCCAACCATTATCATGTCATCAGATTAAAAACACAGCATCTTTAATGATGCAGTCAATGGATACAGTGACTGAGCGTAAACGTTGCTGCAGAAACAAGATAAATGAGAGGGATGGGATGGGGAGTGTCTGAATCTGCTTTCACCATCATTTACTTCTCTCAGTGTGCACACATTTATTTCTAGTATTTTTTTCTGCTGGCCTGATAATCCCTCTATTATTACCAGTTCTACCAAGTTGTTTTGTTATGTGATGATTACACATCAGCTGAGGGGATAAGTTACTCTGAAAAGGCACTGAGTCTTAGATTTAACATTTTGAGAAACACTACTGGTATCATTTCCCTAGTGAAGATGTGTTTCCAATGCACTGACTGTAACTACTGAAATACGAGTCGTACATATATTAAACATTACATCAGTTTGGTAGAATGAGTTTAATGCTAACAACTCATTTGCCATCTTCACTCTACTGCCATGACATAAGCTATCTTCACGGCTAACTAGGGAACTAATTTTGCAACAGATAAACTGCAAACATGTTTCATAGTGTCTGTCAGCATTATACTGACGAGATGCTGTCGTGTTCAAATATCATTATGGCCAAACCATTATTACTCCCATAATATCAGCATGAGCCTGAGCAGGACGTCAGAATTACTGTGCTGTGGTCTTTTACAAACTAATTAGGCTGTATTTTATTTAGAGCATTTATAGCTGTTGTTATTGCTCTCTGATGTCCATTTTGTTTTTCAGTAATAAACACATTTTAATTGTCTATTAGTTTTATTTTTATCAGGGCTGACGCTGCAGTCGTTCAATAATCAAGATAGCAACAGCAGTTATGAGTCGCTTGGTGTTTTCGTTTTAAACTGCTACTGTTACTTAATGTTTTCAACACCTTTGACAGTTGAGATGCTGTGCGTCATGTGAGTAATTGATGTCTCCTCAAAATGATGCTGGACCGAGCGAGGATGTGTGGTGAATTCAATTCCTCCATCCTTGCATCTCTTCCTCGTATCCCTCTCTCACATTCCTGCTGGAAGGAGCTTAGACATGGGGAAGAGATGTCAGAAGGAGACATGTTAGCCAACAAGCTACTTCTAAAATGGTGACAAGTGTTATGAGATCGTCACAGGACACTCTCGAGAATCTGCTACGATCTGTAAGGCGAGCGTAACGTGACTAATGGGGGTAGCCGAATTAGCATTACCACTAGTGAGGTAATCTGCTAGCATGTTTACTGACCACTACTGAATGTGTGAGCTGTTGAAATGTTGTCTAACAGACCACACTGGCTACTTGACAGTTTTACAAGTTTTGAAGAAATAGTACAATGGACATCTCTCAGTGGGAATTGATTATTGAAAATTACTTTTTCTGATACAATTCCATTGTGCTGTGTCCTCTTTATTATCTGATATTTCTCACGATAACATGAGCAGAGCTGCTGGATGTCTTCAGCTGAGCAATAGACCAAAACATTTTTGAAGCAATATCCAGTGTTAATACAGCTGTAGACATTAGAAGGTTTTGTTGTAAATGAATCAAGACAAGAACAACTGTAGCATTCTTGGTTTTCACAAGTACATCTGTACATTTTCATGCATGAGAATAATGTGTGCACAAATCTTTGTGGCTGACCTGTCAATTGATTTATTTTCCCTTGCAGTAGGCGAAGGCTTTGACTGAATGAACTTGTGTAACTAAGCTTTCAGTTGGGTTGGCTTGAGCAATTAATGTGTCAAGGATTGAGCATATGTCATATTTTCAGTGGCTATAGTTTTGTCTTTGTATTAAACACAGTATATCTGTATATTATTCTAAGTCACATTTGATGCAGGCTGAGCTACAAGCAAGACTGGTTAAACATGAAGTTAATAGCACTCATGCATATTCTAGTGTTTCTTTCCACATACGCTTAACCATTCAGCTGGAAACCACAAGTGACCTCCAGTTGACTTCTTTACCTAGACAGCATAGTCAACACAAAAGCAAATCTGATTTTGTGTATAAGGGTATAAACCAATATTTTTAATTAAAAAACAACTATTAACCATTTGCTTCATGTGCTTACACTGTTACCCCCTTTTTGACCTTGATTGCTCTGAAATTGTTTTCATAATTGTACGTTTATCTGCCAGCATAACCACCACATTTAAAGCAAGCCTTACTGTTTACTTCATTGTCTCATGAAGTCAACCTTTGCACTTGAAAAAGCTGAACGATAGTAAAGTTAATGTTGCCTTAGAGGGAATCATCATATCATTTACATTGCATTCAGATTCAGGGTGTAACGCTGAGCGATGATCAACAGAGCGGCATAATGTGCCATATTTCAGGGCCACTGAGCAGCTTGTCCAACTGACAGAGAGAGATAGAGAGAACGAGACTGTGTGCAAGAGGGAGGAAAGAGAGAGAGAGAGAGAGAGAGAGAGAGAGAGAGAGAGAGAGAGAGAGAGAGAGAGAGAGAGAGAGAGAGAGAGAGAGAGAGAGAGAGAGAGAGAGAGAGAGAGAGAGAGAGAGAGAGAGAGAGAGAGAGAGAGAGAGAGAGAGAGAGAGAGAGAGAGAGAGAGAGAGAGAGAGAGAGAGAGAGAGGATAGGGAGGGAGGCAGGGATAGAGAAATGGGGATAAAACCATGTACACTGCATGCACATGTTGCCCGAAGAACAACAGAAAGGGCTTTGCTTTAAATGATTCAGACCAAAGATTAAATATTTATTGAGGTGAAAGATTCATGTATGCCACAGCTATGAACTCATTGCTGTATGGCCATATTAAGCAGTGTTTCAGTATCTTGTGCTTAAAAACCAAACAAGTTTTTGTTGTCATTTCAACGGTTTATATGAGATTTTGCTTTACAAATGGTTCTAAAGCAAAAGCACTGAACCATCAGAAACACAATGTTAAATGTTTAACACACACACTCACATACTCTATTAATGAAAGGAAGCTGGTTATACATATAAAGTATGTCCTCACTATTCAGTTAATAATACTGCTTTGATACCACCTTTTAAATGCAACGTTTTAATGCTTTAATTATGATTTTGATTAATTAGTGGTAACTGTTCAGGGATAAATGTCATTCAATGCTTTCTCCAGTTTCTCAAGCATGGGCTGTTTTCATTAATATAACTTAGCCAGTATCTCTGCAGGGAATATTATGTTGTTTAAACTTGTTACAGGTTGTGCTGCAGGCAGGTCACTTGCAAATCTGTAAACATGCACATCAAGGGCAGATTATTCATGTCAACATATTCCAGTTATTCCAGTGTATAATCAGTAGTTATTTTATGTATTATTGAAGTGTTGACAAAGGTCTTGTTACACCCTGTTGTTTTACACTGTGAGAAAAATATTTGATTATTTGTCTTGCAAAAAATAGAGCATAAGATTTTTGTTTTCCTCTGCTGGGTGGATGTTGAGATAAACCACAGGTGATTGGAGGTTCGTCCTGGAAGTCCGCGGGGTGCCTGCAGCAGTTGGTGTTGGGAAACCAAATTAAATCCTTATGGCTCAGGGTCATGGCAACAGTTCAGATGTTTATTGATTAAATGTCAACTCCCCAGGTGAATGTGATTCACATCTCAGAGGGGCCTATTTCAACAATCCATCACTAGCGGAGGAACATTGCAACCAACATATCATAAATAAGCATGTTTAGATCACATGCTTATAATATAACTTTACAACATTTTAAGAGTGGTGACACGTTTTGAGCTGGAATAGCTGAGTCTTTATAACTGATATTTATAATAATATAATTATGAGATAGCTGAGATGAGTAAGTCGAATAGGAACTCACCAAAAAACATTTCATCCTTCAAATTCCTTTCATATTAAGCAATAATACTGTTTAAAAGGTAGTTGTTAATGAAGACTTTCATAATGTCATTTTTTTGGGAATTAAGAGAAACAGTTTTGATTTTTGATCAACTAATGTGTATTTTCGGTTTGTCTCAGTGGTTTTAGAAGTCTTTAATAACTTAATAGTAATTAATTAGAGCTGCAATGATTAATACATCAACCGGAATTAATAGGTAACTGTTTTCATAATTGAGTAATTTTTCAAGCACAAGTGCCAAACATTTGATGGTCGCAGCTCCTCACATAGGAAGTTTTGGTAGGATAGGAGAAGGGATTTGAAGCTCAAAAAAATTTGGGCTCTAAAAACTTTCAATGGACTTTTCCAATATTTTTTGATGTTTTATAGGCTGAAAAATACTGGCTGATAAAATGATACTGAACATCATTGTTTTTTTGTGTCACTCTATTCTTAATTGATGAGACTGAGTTTTCATAATAATATTCAGTGTGTAATTGAATGTTAGATAAAGAAATACAAGGTTAACTTTGCTTCTGTGAGCACAACACTTGAGTGCAAACATGCATGCTAAAAAAACAAACGTACTTACATATTGTACTGGCGTGTCAATGATGGTGTAATTCAGGCTGCTATTGGTGCAATTTCAGGCAAGGAAGGCCCTCAGCCAGAGGACTTTGGGAGCAATTTGCTCATAGGTGCAGTGCAACTCTAGTGGGGTATATTAATTTGGATCCCAAACCCTAAGGGTGACCCCTCACATGAGACAGAACTCTGGCAGTCCTGGTCCTCATGCAGGCCATGAGCATACAGTGACACATAACCTTGCCCTGTCACCACCCTCACCAGTGTGTCAGCCAACATTACTGTGATTGACGTTGAGCCGGCACTCCAGCCCTATGAGATCTGAGGCTCTGTATAACCTCGCCCTAGCTATGTACCAGGGCTAGGGCATTTGGAGAATGGTACTGGATCATGATGCCTTCTGTGTTTGTGGCCTGTACTTCTGTTGTCACAAGTATTTGCAACTTTGTTTAAATGTGAGGTTTTTTTCAGTTTTCAGTGAGATTATTTTTAGATGAAATTAACATCTGAGATTTGAATGTAGTGCTATAACTGATAAGGGTGTAATCTCTCTCCTTGAGTTATATCCTGTAATTGACACAAACAATGCAGGTAAACTTTTACAATTGAGAACAGTTTGCATCTAAAAGAGCAAAAACTGCTTTGGGCTAATCAAGCTTTGGATTTAAAACTAACAAAGTTTTTCCAGATGTCAGTAGTTCACTGTCTGCTGCTCTGTGATGCTACTTTGAGGTAAACCCAAAAGGCTGCTCCAGTGTGAAAGACAAACCACTCACAACATGATCACTAGGGGCAATCCAAGACGGGTATGTGACTCATGAGCCCAGAAATACTAGTGACATCCTAAGTTAATTACCTTTCTGCTGGCTTGCTAAGCTATCCATCTAATGCATACTCTCAGGAAACATTGAATTGAAAGGTTTCATGTAATGCCCTATGCTGGAAGAAATACTCTCCCTCTGAGAGACTTTCTAGCTTGTAATGCTTGGTATCCTCTGGGCGAGTTCAAACTGCAGTCACAAGCTGCACTACCATTGCTATGTAGTTTAATAGGATGTCAGCTTCCTTGTGACCGTGGGATTTTAATAATGTACGCCAGTTGTGTTCAGGCACTGCACTGTGGTGATATGCCTTAGCTGAACCACTATGACCTCAACTTCCCTGCCATTAACTCATCACTGACAGTGGGGAGAATGAGATGTATTGAAATATTGATCATAGTAACATGCATCATGGATCTGATGGATACCCCTGAGTATATGGGAAGATTCTTAAAAACAGTCTTTCTGCCAGTAGGGTCAAAATGTTGCCTGTATAATTTCAAGATACTGTGTGAAGATACTCTGGCTTTTTTGTTTGTGTGAGTTATAGTGATATGCAGGAGATCTTGGATTTACTTATTAAGAGCAACATTGAATGATGACCTTTGATTTAAGAAAAAAAAGGAGAAGGAAATTAAAGGATGCATAACTAGAGTTGGGACCAATCTGATCCAATATCAAGACTTGCGTTACTGATCCACATATCGATCCAGATTCCACAGTCTGATGTTGAGTAAATGTACTTAGTTACTTTCCACCACTGGTGTGCAGTAAGACAGTATAAAACAACTGCTGAACAGGAGTAATTTTTTCACATACCAACATCAAGTGCACATACCATCATCAAAATGTCTGTTATGTAGAGGTGCTCATTCAGCCTTCAGCTGTGACAGCTTCATGCTTACTAGCCACCGAGCACACTACAGCAATACATTTTCAACATTAATAATTTCAAACTAGCCGCCTGTAGCAGCCTATAGTTTCTGTGTTTACTTTCGTTCAGACTCAGAAACAAATGTTTGAAAAGGTTCATGTAAACATCATGTTTTTTTGGAAAGATGTTGGAGGCTCAGCAGCTTACCCTGATATTCATTATTTTCTACAATATATTTCCTTTTGTGTATTTCCCCAGCACTTTATTATAGAAATACTCAATACTGAGTACAAATCTGTCAATTCTCTCATCACAAATCCAATCAACACATACCCGAGTAGTGTGTGGACATCTCACCTGTCGAAGGATGTCAGCCACAGCTGGGAGTTAACACTGTCAGTGTCTGCTTATTGACAAGCATGTGATAGCACCCTAAAGGATAAAATTCCCTATATTGGCACCCAGTTCTTTCAGTGTTTGAGCTGGCAGCTGGTCTTCAATGCAAGTAGTTGGCCACCATGAGAAACTTTGAGCACCTTTTTTATCTTATTTGAGAAAAGAAAGAGATGCAATTCATGACTGACTGGGGACATCGAGAAAATAGGAAGTGTAGAA
The DNA here is from genome assembly GCF_963691925.1 of Scomber scombrus. Classification (NCBI taxonomy): domain Eukaryota; kingdom Metazoa; phylum Chordata; class Actinopteri; order Scombriformes; family Scombridae; genus Scomber; species Scomber scombrus. The sequence goes on along the minus strand of NC_084975.1, from coordinate 17,680,009 downwards.
GATGAAGTGATCTGTAAATTGTTTTTGATGTAACTGGTTGTTACATGAGGAATTCTTGCATAACATAAGCAGTCAATAACTTCTGAATAAGCCACAGTAAAAAGAAGGGGTGTTAAAGCGAAAAATACATTATTGTAATCATTTTAAATTACCCATAATACCACATTTATTTCAGCTTTAGATACAATAGGATTCCTAGTAATCTGTAGAGATAACTCTGGACTCAAATATTTAAAGGATAAAAAAACAATATTGATTTTCAACAAGGAGACAAAATTATCATTCATCATATTGTTACGATAGCGTTTGTAGTATCTGCCAGTAGTATCAGAAACAAAACACAATGGCCCTCATCTTTCATTTCAAAAGGAATTCTATACAATACAATAAAGAGCAGTACTGTATTAACCTTCTGTGGAGAATGCCACGACCTACTGATGAAGTACATATTCTCCATTTAGTGGTCATCCACTGGGAAAGAGAACAATTAGGCCAAAAAAAGGAAATGGTCAACATCAGGAAACAATGCTACTGTTTCCAACCGTGCTATCCCTTTGCCACTTTTTCAAGAAGACAATAAAAGACGACAGGCAAAACTGAGAGTCAAATCGAAGGTTAATTGGAGCCAGGAAAATGTCAACCAATTTTACCGATCACCCGCGAGGGATACGCAGCCCTTGGTGAAAAAGATGCCGGAATATCTGCCCAGTATATTAGCTTCCTATCCATAATGGCCTCCTGAAGAGAGTGATGATGACATCTTTTCAGCGCCCTGTACCCCCTCAAAGCGTTTGTGCGTGCACAAAAGACAAAGCGAGAGTGTGTGTGTGTGTTTGAGTTTGTGTACATGTATGCATGTGGTTTATGCTTTATGTCACAGTCAGTATTGTTATTGGACATGCAAGCTCACTGGGAACCGACAGGTGTTGGCACCAGATCTGTGACACCTCTGTGGTCATGACATATCCATCCCCTCCAGTTAGGTCTATCATAACACATGGTAATTTGACAACATCCTCTCTGCTGAAGAATATAAATGGCATTCTAGGCCTGATATTTCCTTTATTATAAATATGACAAATGTAACAGTATAGTAATAGTACAACTGAAGTCTGCTTCTTAAGACTTTAAATGCGTATGAAAAGCTTTCTTCGTGGCAGCTTTTAAGAAATCACAGGTGTGAATACAGTTGCCTGTCAGATTTGAAAGATTATTAAATCTTTCTTTACTGAAATTGAAATCTCTAGAGAAAGATTGATAAGAGACATTAAGAGCGACAAGGGAAAGGAAATGAAGAATGCTCTATTTTAAGGTTAATCTGAGCCAAAATGTTTCACCAGTCCAGCAGTCCAAATTGGCTTGGCCTTCAGTTGGAAAAATGAAAAGAGTTAGTCTTTATAGACGCACATTTGTTATATTTGGAATGGTTTTACATTTTCTGTGGGTAGGACCAGTTTGATGTACAGTATTATCTAAGTAGAAATCTGTTGTCCTGTAGACATTTTATGAAATTTATATTTCCTGCCTCGTGTTGTTGAAAGTAATATCTCTTAAATCTGCCTTTAATCATGCCCCCATCTGTTAAAATGATTAAGTTAGTCAGAAAAATCAATCTCATGGGGAAAAAATTAACAACCCACTGCTTTGACATTTACAGTACAACAGATTCAAACCATTTCCATTACTTTGTTGTTAATTAAATTGATAAGCTCATGCATGTGCATGTTTATTGCAACCTTAGTGGGCAGCATTCTACATAGTTGGAGTAACCCATACTATCACTAACATTTAAATCTTGCTGTCATGGCCTGTAGTCCTTTTTGTGCCTTTGACAAAGGGCAACTAAGCCTTGATCTTCCTCACAGGGCTATAGAGACTAATGATAATAAAAATGATTAGTCTTGGTATAAGAAAAGGTGCTTTAGTCCAGTCTTAATTGGTGAGTTCCCTTGCTAAGTTGATCTAGTCTTGAGGCTGCCAGTTAGTGAACTGGTCAATTAATCTTCCTTCTCTCATAATGAGGTGGGGGATTTCAGATGGCTGGTCCTTCACACAAAGACAGACAGTGTGCCCAAAGGATCCTCTGTCCCTGCACCAAGTGACCTGACAATTAAAATATGTACCTCCCTACTTCCCCCACCTCACCAGGTGGCAAATTGGTCTGACCCAACCTCATATCCAAAGGACTAACAATGACTTCAAATCAACTTCACAGGCACAAAGAGGGGGAAAGGGCAGTATCCTCCATGAAATAAGATTGTTGTATTAAGACTTTTGGCCCCATATCATTCCGCCTTCCTCATTTTGAGGTAAATGAAAAGAGACTTGTTGGATGCTCCCTGCTGTGTGTCACAACGGTTTACCATCTCACAGGAGAAAAAAAAGTCTAGTAGCTTGACATTAATTTGAAGATGCAGTTGTGACAGTGGAATAAGCTAAATGTTCAGGGTTAACTGTGCTTGACCTTGCATTGTACCAGGCATTAAATCTGTTTAGCAGAAAGAGGATAATAGAGGAGCCAGTCACAATCGTAGGCAAAATACAAACCAGTGATCAAAATCTTGACATTTGAACTTGACACAATTTTCTTATGTGTATATTTTTGTCTATACTGAAAAAACCCAGAAACTCTTTGGTGTTGAGTTTCATCAATTTTTAGACAATGAATGTTCAGATATCCTTTTGTACATTGTAGCCTCCTGCAATTAATAAGTCTTTGATAAGTGGGTCTTAAATACTATATTGGAAGTTTTGCATGTTTCAGCTTATCACTGAAATAAATCTATGCCTAACAAACACACCACATGCTGTTATTTTGGTATTAAAAGGTGGATAGATGGTAAAGATAAGCAGTTCTTAAGAGGATATAATAATCTACCGTCCCCACAATATTAAAATAAAAAAGCTGTTGTGGGTAAGAAAGGTGGCTACTTTAAGCACCACTTGGCCACCTAGTAGATGACAGGTATAAATGGGAAAAAAGGCAAAAGTCCAACAGGAAACGGATCAGTTAAGTATTTTCTTAACTTCATTGGAAATCTACAAACTAAAAATGTCAAAAAAGTACTCACACACAGCAAGCAGTTAGGTACTCTAGGCAATCATGTTGTGACAATGAAAATATGATGGTTGTGATTAGAGATGCTCGATATTAACTTTTCTGCCGATATCCGATATTCTGATATTGTCCAACTCTTAATTTCCGATACCAATATCAACCGATTCAGATATATTCAGGCTTTTTACACCAAAACTGTTAGGTAACAACAGAACATATCTTCTATTGTGGAATTAACACATTATGCGTAATTTTATTGTGATGCCCCACTGGATGCATACATAAATGTAACATGGCTTTCCAAATGTAAACACTCTCTGTGCAAAATAAGAGAACAACTTCAATTTAAGTTATGGAAAAAAGTGCCGATATGGCACTGCCATATTTATTATGCTGCTTTGCAGTCATTGCAAATTGCAAATTTACTATCCGTAGGACACACTTGGAAATAGTTCCAAACCACAGACATAAGCGTTGGTAAACGTCCCATGCTGCGTTCATGCAGGCTCGGAAATGCTGAAGCCTACAGAACAAACATCGGTTATAAACACCAGATACCGATACTTCCCGATATTACATTTTTAAGTTATCATTATCAGACATTATGAGACATCCCTAGTTGTGACTATGATTATGTATGTCAAGCAGTGTTTCAAATCTTTGTTCAAGTAGATTTTCATTCTGATGTGAAATTAAGTGTAAATTAAGTTGTACTATCAAGTAGGAAATTAATTTTAAAATCTATGGGATGTTCTGAAAAATGGTAATGTAAAATTAAAATTATGTGTAGTTAATAGGTTAAAACATGTACAGCCCCCACAATCTATCACTTTAAAACTGATTGATGTTTCAGTACATGGAAAACAACATCTAAGTCAATGTTTTCCAATGAGGTTAAAAGTTTCATTATACCAGTAATCTTTGTAAACTCAGCTGCTCAGCACTTTATTCAGCTGTTCTTTATTTAGCTCTATTAGTATAGTATTGGTGTAGTATTGTATTTTATTTCCCCGCTGGTCATTTATCGCCTCCTCTGATATTGTTTTGTAGGAACCAAAGTTGTTGATTACTGTTTGTTTATGTGAGGTTGGGCTTGTAGAAACTGAATTGCCCCTCGGGGATAAATAAAGCTGAATCTGAATCTGTAAAACAGGCTTGTATTTTAAATTATAATAAGATAATTAATACAAAGTGCTATTTTTAAAAAATCTAAAAACATGCAGATTTTGTCTTATGTTGGTAGCAAATAATTTGAACTACAAAGAGAATCAGTTTTGCTCTGTTGGATTATGAAGAGATACTTTTTGAACCTTGGTGAGTAACAGTCTTTTGGTTATAGCTCCATTGCTAACCATTGAGGGTACTGATGACATTGTTTAATTTCATTGATGAGTGGCAGTTGCTACAATCCTCAGTGATCCATGACCGTACTAGGTGCTGCCATGCAGAACAGTGGTACAAACCAGGAATTAGTCCACTCACTGCCTCAACCTGGTTGTTTGACCTCTGATATTTTGTCATTGTCTGCTAGAATTCAAACATCACAATTGGACAGAAGTACCTGCTGAGATATGTCTGTTCTTGTAGGCAATGTAAAGCTGGACAGGACAAGCTTGACTTACAGTTTGGTTTCACTTTACTTACAGTTTACAGTTGAAACACGGGCGTCATATTGCCATATATAATATTAAAAACAAATTAAGAATACATTAATGCAGTAGTGGCAGCTATGACTGTGGCAGGCATTAAAAAAACAAGATTAGGAAATGAGTGTTGTACAAATGAATCAGTTTATCTTAACCCTTACATACTGTTCATATTCTGACTCATAATTACAGTCATTAATACATGTTTGACGAATCCTTAATGAAGAGTGAATTCTATTTATTTATGGAAAAAAATAAATTCACTGTTACTATTTTATGTTCCAAGAGAACATTTTATAGAATATGAAGAATATAACAATATGTTTGAATGGTGTTTTTGTACATAAATGAATATACAAAAATGTCTAAATGAATAATAAAAATATGCATTTTATTTCCATTTTGTATATTCAGGGTCACATTAGGAAAAGTCAGACTAAAAGAAAAAGTGTATAGGGTGTTTTTACAGCTCTGGGTCAAGTTTGACCCTGAACAGTATGTAAGGGTTAAAATAATTTAGCTTTATACGTATTAACAAAGGGTGCTAGCTTCAAGTTACATTCAGGTTTTGTGGGTTGGTGTTTGTAAACACACATTCAAAGTTTGCCCCTCCTCCCTGGTTCTGTGAGTGAACGAGTGAGAGAATGGGAGAGAGAGCAGTGGTGGTTGAGTGAGCTAGATAGTGAATGAAGAGAGCCACCCACACCTCCGCACAACCATGCAGGAAAGTGCCAGATTTTGTGTGAATGCGGATCTTCATTCTGTCTGCTGCGGCCTCTCTGCTCTGTGTGTGTGTGTAGCTCAGCCCTGCCCTCGGTCAAGCAGACACAGAGACCTCCAGCTCTTTACACGTCCATAACACAGAGACAGAGAGCAGAGCGGAGCAGAGGAGAGAGACAGACACAGTGATGTGACCTGGTCGCTACTTACGAGTCCAGACTTGGGGGCTACACACCCACTTTCCAAAGGTTGATTCTGAGAAATGTCTTGAACACAGCAAAATAATATGAAAATACAGGCTGAGGGCAGGATAAATACACCACCACACACTTCTAGTGGGTCATAAGTGATTAAGTGATTATTTTTATATGTTTCTATACACTTTTTAATATATTATAGTATACCTTTAAGTTAGAGCTCCTCCTGTCCATATGTCAGACTGTCTTTTGAGCAAGACATTGAACGTCCCAAGTTGCCTCTTGTGGGAAAGGCCAATGCCTTGCATGGCAACTCTGCTGCATCATAGTGTGCTTTTTGTGTAGCCCCCTTCTCCTCCCCAAACCACCAACACCCCCCCCCCCCCCCAACACACACACACACACACACACACACACACACACACACACACACACACACACACACACACACACACACACACACACACACACACACACACACACACACACACACCAAAGAAATGGCTTCTAAGAAATTAGCCGAAGAAAAGGAAGAGATTAAAAAGTCTCTGAACTTCATATCGGAGGAGAAGCAAGGTAAAAAAAACAACAGATGGGACTACTGGATTTGACTGAAGGCTGTGATTAAAGAAAAAGATAAGACAATTGAAGAGCTTGAAAGAAGAGCGGAAGATTTGAAGTAGTACACAAGGATGATATCTGGACTTGAAACAACCCACCACACCTATGCATGAATAACAGCAGGTGACTAGGAGGATGACGCACCAAGAGGTGAACTGCAAGTTGCTAAGTTCTGCATTAAAGCTCAAAGACATTCCTATAGAAATAAAACAGACCAAATATCATCATTCGATTTGTGAGTAGAAAACATTGAGGTGCTGAAGCTTGCAAAAAGACTGAAGGGCACGGGGGTATACATAGATATATAAACAATCATCTCACAAAGAGAAACGCTGAAATTGCAAGACAAGCTAGAATCCTGAGAAAGGGAAAGCAAATTCAGGACACTTAAACAAGGAACTGTAAAGTAATCCATATAAATCAATGTAAAGATCACAAACTTTATGACTGAGAACATGACATTGATTTAATGATCCACTTCTACCAGAACATTAACATTAACTGTAAATATTATTTTGGGTTTGGGTGAGTCTTTGCAGTCAGGCAGCAAAATTATTTGTATGTGTATTCAAATAAAAGAAAACACTTCTAATTTTAGAATACAAAGTGTCATAGTTTTTTGCAAAGGTGGGTTCCCATACTGCGTCTTGAACCGACGTGTTTATAAACCGGGCCATATCAAAAAGGCAGTGCGCAACAGGGTGTTCAACACACCACTGTTTTCATTTAAATAAGCGTTTTGCTACATTGCGTCAGGGCTGAATGTGCCCCAGGTGAGGGAGGTGTGTGGGGAGCCAGTCGTCCTCTGTAGCTCTGTGTCTCTCTGCATTTCCGTATCACGCTTAACTCTGTAAGCCCCCTGCACTTCTTTAGCTGTCCAAAGGATTTGATTTTAAATACGTCAGAGTAAAGAAGCTAAAGATGCTCTAATGTCCGTATCACTGGGAGGGACTTTAAGGAAGTTACTGACATGTTAGCATGTTACTGTTTGCTGTTTTTTGCTTTGTGGTTCTTGGATTTTCTGAAAATAGAAATGTTTGTGCAACCAGGCGTGATAAAACCATCTTTGGCTTGCAAACATTTATAATGATAAGAATAGTACAACTGCTTTTCTGGGAGCTTTGTTTTTTGGCAGTTCGGAAGATTTGAGTCCTTATTTCTTGCTAACTTAAAGAAAATTCTTAGGTGAACTGAAGGTCAAGCAGTAATAGAAGAACATTTTCCTATTCACTTTTAATGTGATTCATTCAATCATACCTTTCCGTTTACCAAGTTATGTATTTCCTCTGAATGCAGTATAGCCAACAACTTATTTTAAACACAGTATGTCTAAACATGAACTTGACTTTTCTCATTTTCCATTTATGGTGACTGAATTGTTCAAATAGTAAAACCCCCCAGTGAGAGGATGATTTTATAGGGAGAGTACCCTAAGTATAGGTCAAGATAAGAGTCAAGTTTTTTTGGCTGTGTCTTGTGGAGTACAAACTCCACCGAGAGTAATTATTTGTGGAGGGTTTAGGGCCCTGGGGGTGACGGAGTGGGCGGGAGGGGCAGAGGGTGCGCTGAAACGGAAAGCACGCCAGTCCCACTCACGGTTGATGCTCAGTGAATCTGAAAGGTCATGTCATGTTTTCTGGCAATTGACTCGATTGGTTTGGATTCTGCAACATAAGGACGGCACAGTGGTGTGTATGTGCGTTTATGTGTGTGTATTAGTTTCTGCACATTTGCTGGGAAATGTGCCCCTGGGTTATTTTTTGCATTGACCTTATTACCCTGCACAGTGACGAGCTTGCCACACAACCTGCTCCCTTTGACTCTTTAACACAAAGTGTTATCTAGTTGCAAATATTAATTTTTAACATCCATAAAAAAAACATTTAAATATGATGACTTTATCTCAATTAATTCATGCATTAAACATATATATTTATGTAAACCTTTAAAGTAAATTAACCATAAGAAGAGATTTTTTTGAATGTTGTATTAAATGCTTAAACAACACAATGTCACTGAATGTGTGGATCCTGGAATATGTCGGTAAGAAGAGACAAAGATAAGCTTACTGGTTTTGTACATATGTGTCAGAATTGCTTGTTGTAGTCTCCATCTCCCTAAATCAACTGGGACAAAGACAGTATTAGCACATTTAATTAAGGTCGATCACAAACACAGACAGCTTACAACCAGAAGCTAGCTCAGACATATTGTGCATTCTGCGCTGCGGTCTTCAAGGATGTAACCACTGATATGGCTTCTGCCTTGCAGCCATTCTGTGCAAGTAATTTACCAGAACAGTGTAATCTTAACCTCTCCCCTTTATTCATCGTCCGGGAGGCTCAATCCAGCTATAAATAAAGAAACACTGTCAGCATCAAAAATCTTTCTGTGTTTTGTTTGACAATAAGATGTAACACTATTTGATATAAATGTCTCTTTCAGTATTTTGTGTTTCCTAATACTTTTATTAATGTGTATATTTAGACTATTATTTATTAACACTAACTGAATAGTTTGAGTCCTATTAGGTGTTATATTCTTGTTAGGAAGAGCATAATGAAACCACATAAAAGGGATGAGTTTTATCCTCTAGCGATATTGCACTAAAGTACATGCAGTTACCAGCAAATCCTTTGCCAGCCTTCACTCTGCCATGCCTACGCGGTTGACTCCTGCACTCCAGCGGATCGGTGGCAGAGGTCCAGAATCACTTAGATCATTTTACCCGGGGCATAAAGGGGGCAGAGAGGAGCCACTGACCCTGTGCTCGTCAGGCAGGGCTTTACGCCTCGCTGACTTCCCTGGTGTGACATTTCTCCTGTATTTTCCCCCTTCCAACGCCTCCCTATGTAACCACCACTGCAGTGCAGAAAAAGATCATTGTCTGTAGAGATATCAATCAAATGAACAGCATCTGGGGTCAATCTGCTGTCAGTGCTCCCCTTTTGCTGTCCCAGCTCTCATGTAAAGTGACAATAATGTCAGAATGTCAGAAATGTTACCAAATGTAGCCAGTTAACACAAGACGACACTTTGAATCCCATTTTTCTTAAACAGCGATATCGTACCTGTCTCTCTCCCATCAACCATCACCAGACCTTAACACACTCTGTTAATCCACCAACTCTCCCCCGAACAAACACAACCCCTGCTATGGGTCATACAACGGTCATGACATTATTAAAGGATCAATTGTGCCTTAAAACACTGCCTTACCTCCATGGGGATATGTAGTGGAACAGATGGGGCTTATGCAGAGCGGCTTTAATATCTATTTAAAGTACTTTAGAGACAGTGATCTAATGAGACATTTACATTTTGTTCAGCTGGGTTGAGAAAGCTCAGATCCAAGCAACTGTCAACTGATGTTGCCAAAATAAATGTCCTTATATTTAGCTCATACACATGCACTGTATAGATTTAAGTCTATCAGGTTTAGGGCATTTTTTTCTCTTTTCACAGATTTTCAGTGAAAAATACTCATTTCCCCTGCCCTTGTTTTTTAAAAGGAGCTGACTGACTAAACTGATTTTCATCTGGATTTTTTACTCATCTGATTTTTTTTTGTACTGCCACAAGAAGATGTTTATCATTATAGTATTCAGTATAAAAAGTGCCTTAGCACAGGGGAAACAACTAAATAAATGCATCTAGTATTAACCTTCTGGGGTCAAGGATGTCACATATGACAAAAAGTACTGTAATAACTATTTTTAGAATATCTCTGTAACAGATGTATGCAGTGAATTACTTTAAAAACGTGTCCTGCAGCACACCGTTTAGCCACTACAATAACTGTTACAATGTGCAGTTACAACGAACTGCCACTTGTTCTTATAATCCATCCAAGAGCTTGATAATTCATTGACGAACCACTTTTTTTAATATGCCATGTTGAATCTCTTGTACAATCACAAATTGTGGTGTAGGATGGTAAATTGTGTGAAAAGAGCTAAACAAATGATGATTGCAAAATGGTGTGTCGTAAACGTGAATGAAGAGATCTATGCTGTGTCCTAAGCATTCAGAACTCTTCTTGAAACAAGTAAGCAACCTTCAGAGAGTAAATAATGTGTTAAGATAGTTATCTGAAGTTTACTGAGCTACGTAAAGACATGTTCCTACCTCTGTGCGCTCTTTGACCATTGGAGCATGAGTACATTACACATATAGTGAGATGTGTTTTTTTCTGTTAGCTGTTTTATTCTATTTGCAAAAGTTTTATTAATGAACAGAAACTGAGGAATGACAAGATCAGCTTGGCGGAATTGATGTGGCAGGCAAAAATCCTGGTTTCCATTTAAAAAACACACCAAAAAACCCCCAACAAAACACACCAAGACACAAATATGCAAAGTTTCGACGAAAATGTGAATAGTTCTGTTTTTTCTGTGTAATAGAGACTTTATGAATAGAGATTTTATTTATTTTTGTATGTTTTTCATCTGAGGCCTCAGTCTACAAATGTGAAGACTGTAAACATTTGCACACAGTAGCTTGTTGTAAAAATCACCCAGAAACTAAAGATTTGTGAGTTTTGTTTTTCTGTGCCGTTGAGACTTGAAATCTCTTTTGACGTTTTCTTTTGACTTCTTGGTCTTATTAGTTTTTATTATGTTGTGATATGACTGCAGCATACATATTCAGATAGTCCATGTTGTGCTGAAAAAATGTTACTTGATTGTAATTTATGATTCAAGATGAATTCATTACCGTATTACAACTCAAGGATGTATAACGACATGCAGCTTGTAGTTCCTTTATGCTTCTCACAAAAACAGAAATTATATAAATGGATTAATAAACCATAGTAATAAAAATACAACAGTTCTTCATATTGAAATGCAGAGGTTGAATTGAAGAGTGTCACAGCCCGAGGAAGAAGCTGCTCTGTAGTCTAGTGGTACGACAGCGGATACTTCTGTTTCTCTTGCCAGATGGCAGCAGAATGAACAGGCTGTGGCTGCAGTGGTTATTGTCTTTTAGTATCCTCTGGGCTCTGTGCCGGCACCTCACCTCACTGATATCACTGATGCTCTGTTGATGGGTACCAATGATGTTATGGGTGGTTTTAATCACCTGATGTCTCCAGTCAGGATGCTTTCTGTTGCTCCTCTGTAAAAGTTCAGGACGGGAATTTAGCCTTCTTACATTTCCTTATGAAATACAGTACTAAACTTTCTTTACTGGTGTGGAGACGTGTGAATTTATACTAATATGTATTAGGAGAGTCGAGGCACCAGTAATAGGAAAAAATTGGCTCAGAGCCCAGAGGGTGGAGAGAAAAAAATGGCAAGATTATGATAATGCACCAGGTTCCCTCTAAAATACTAAATAAATATTTCACAAAAACTTGCTTTTTATATTGCCTTTATTTTTTTTGTTTTTTTCCCAGATTTCTGTACTTCTGCAAAAAAATAAACTGAAAATTACGGACCCTAAACAAATTTAATCCATACCATACAAAAAAACCCTAGTTTTCACAGGGATGAAGATGTGCAGTGCATGTGATGATAAAAGGCTGCAGTGAAGTTAAAAGGCCTGGTCAAAGTCCCTGACTCCCTGTCCATAAGCTGCTGTCAGGGGAGTTGCAAAGAAGGGTTTGGGAAGGTAAAAGCGAGGACATGCTGGGCTGGGATCAACATGTGTCTGCAAAAGCCTGGAGGTTCCACAACAATCTGTTCCAGTTGGTTCACTCTTGTGCTGTGACCTCAATTTTTGACTGCTGTTGGAGCTTCCTTGCACTCTGGTTTGACACAAGAACAGTGCAGGCAGCTCTACACCCGCCCGACCGAGCACAGGGGGGCAGAGTGGAATAGCTGCTTGAATATCAAACAATGAAACTGAGGAGGAACATTGAATTAACATCCGCTCTTCCTGGGCTGAAACAGCATCTCCAACTTGGCAATCCTGTGAAATGACACTTTCAATTGGGGTCAATTGGAGTACTGCCTCTGGATTTCAGGCAGCTTCTCTGCCTAGGGGTAATGAAGGGCTGTAGATATAATTAGAGTAACAGGCTTTCATACTGTAGTTCAAGCAGTGTAACTGAGCTTTTGAGCAACACTAGGGGTCAGTGGCAATCCATGCAATCATGTAGTGAAGAGACCCTCGCCACCATGTATATCATCACTTTTAGGTGTGATCAGAGGACAGATGTTGACCAAAGATGACACAATTTTGTGTGCAGTAACTGCAATTTAGAAGCAATTGTTTTTTTTCTGTTTTATTTGTGGTCCTATAATGACCTATAAGGGCTGCAAAAGGCACATTTATAGACCGTTACAAAGCAGAGGCAACTTTTCAACATTTTGACGCCTTTTTATTTTTAAAATCCACACCCCCTCTCCTCTCATTTGATGCTGAAAACATGATTGTGGCACTAGTCGTTACTTCTTCATCTCAGTGGCACCAGCAAAACATCTCAGCAGCGGTGACATGGTGGGCTAGTAATTATCTAATTGTTCGAGCTATGTCTTTCTTTGATTTATGGTCTTGTATCTGTGGCTGACCTGATTTATAATGAGGTTCCCCCACTTGTGAAAATATGAACCTGAATTATGTGGCAGCAGTCCAATTATTTCTTTGTTCGGCTGAGGTTCCTGTCGACATTGACGGTGTGCATCACAAATAGCTGCCATTGAAGCTTTCACCTAATAACAATAATATGATCCATCATTTTAGATTGGCCCAATCACACCTCCCACCACGTTGCCTACTTCATCTATCACTGTGTAGATGCACCTTTATCCCTATGGATTGTAATCAGACGCTTTCCCCTAATGGATTATTGGTAGTTCATCAGATTGGAGTTTTCATCACAATGTTTATCAATTTCACATGTGCCAAGTGTGGTACGCGATACCTTGGCGATAACTGCAATACTGTGTCTGGGAAACCCCAAGAGCAGCAGCCAGGAAACAACATGACTGCCGTCCATTAATCTAGTCGGGCTGCCATTATCAAGTTCAGGCCACAAAGTCAAAAAACTGGGCAAGTTGCTTGGCACAAGGACAAAGTTGACAGAAAACATAAGGCCCCCACACACTGTCTGGACAGCAGGAGGCTGTGAGCACATGGGTTGAAAAATAGACCCAGCCGCAAACACATCCACTATACAGATGAGCTGCCCCCTTCAAATTAGCACCAAGCATGGCGACTACTGCTTGTGTCTGATGAAAAGATGCACGGCTGCCACTATTTGTGCCACTAAGGCATTCATCAAATTAATTACTTGTGGATCCAAGCACCTCTCTGATACCTCTTTATTTTGAGTCCAGTAAATGGGGACTCAGACTAGTGCTGACAGAGAGGCCTAATACACCCAGTCTTTCGATGCTCATAATTAATTGAAATCTTTGCTAGCTTGACAAATTGGAATGATGAATCTATCTTCTATGAATAGCTTAAGAAAAAAAATGCATAATCAGTCAAAACCATAACGTAGAAGCAACATCTTGCTCTCTCTGTCTCAGTCACTCGGTCTCTGTCTCTCTCTCTCTCTCTTACACTTACCCTTACTCTCTGCAGCATAGCGTGATCCATTAGGCTGAGAAAGCATGGCTTGTTGAGAAGACTTCTCTTCCTTTCACCACCTCGATTGATAACTTTGGCTTCTTACTTTAATAGAGCGGTCAAGGTGGAGAGTTCCTTTGTATAGTTCAATAGAATAGGGGAAGACATAAATCAAACTCTGCAGTTTGTTTGCCACAGTAAACAAACATACTGTGTTTTCTAATCTCTAACATGATAGAAACACTCTGAGATGAACTGTGCTTATGCTTGTCAATATGAGCAAACAAAGGATTTTCATGACATTTGAACACCAAATTTTAAGTCATGGTACACACAAGCCCTAATGATAACTGGGCACTTGACAAGACTTAGAATTCATAACATGCTTTTAAAGAGAAACTACAGATTTTACGATTTTTCATGTCACATATCATGAAAAGTGTGACTAAATATTGCGTAAAAAGTTGTGCAGATGAACACGTGCTCGCTATAGACTGTCTAGGTGCTATTCTACCGAACTTAACACTGCTTAACGTCAACATCACGTTATTAACCAACATTTAGAAAATCGATTTATGACTTTTGCGAACTGATACAGAATCATCCACGTCCGCATGAAGATGCATCTAAGATTCAGTATTTTCCCCACTGCTAGTTAGTCGCATCATGAAGATAAAATAATGCCCTTCTTGAACATAACGGTTCCTTTTTGTTACATTATTCAGAATTGATGTCTTCATCATGTTTTAATATTTTGGCTGAAAATTATTGTCATCTAGTGTGGTATAATACATTTGTTTTCCACAAACCATTTTTTTGAGGCAACATCCATGTTGGAGTCAATATATTATGTGTATTCTACAATAGGAGTACAGTGCTTTCCTTTCTCAGAAAGATTAAGCTTCCTTCATTTTTTGTCAGAGATAAATATGGATTATATCATGGATTTGGTTAATACAGTAATCTACACATCATAATTCTCGAGCTTTTATATTCACAATGTTATTTCTGTCAGGTGCAACTTGTTTTTTGCACTTGCACCTGTTTGGGGTAATGTTCTTGCTCCAAACAAACTCATGGAGTGGCCCAGCTGAGGTTGTGTTTATGCAGATTAAGCAGCCCATGAAATAGCAGTTACATGAACTGTAACAGCAGGAATTGAAGTTATAGGTTATTGCGGTTTTGAGATGTTTACAAATTGTGAATTTATTCTGACATATTAATATTGTTAGATTATGCTGGATTTTGCTTGTTAACCAATACTTGTAAAAGGTAATTTCTGTGAGCATGAGTTAAATACTTAGATAGAGCAAATAGTGTTTTTTCCCCCTAGACTTATCAGGCTCTGCCATTTTCAGTGTGTATAAAATTAGTGCAAAGTGAAAGATAATACTGTACATGAGCCTCTTTTTAAATTTAATTTAATTTAATTTAATTTATTTTTTACTTTATTTTATTGTTTGTTGTGAGGGTATTAACACGTCATAACTACAGAGCAGAATCTAATTCCCCCAAAATAAATATCACATAACATATACACATATACAATATATACACACACCTACATACATTGACACAGAAATCTAATCCATAATAATACATATAAGCCTCTTTCATGGATTTGAGTGTATTTTGGTGTGATGCCACCAGTCAATGTGTGAAAGTTGAAATTAAAATAACTGGTGTATAGGAATACAGTTTTTTCTTGTACAACATTTGAGTTGGATATTGCAAAAAAAGTTAAGCCATCTTTAGCCTTTGGATGAGTGTGATTAAATTTATATACATTATAATGAGTTTGCAACAGTATTGTACTGTGCCACTTTCTTGTTGGATAAGATAATACAGATCCAGATATGTGATTTCAAGGGTATGATAAGGGTGTTTGTAGGGAGGACAAACACCATCACATGTGCCAGTGGATGGAATATAACACAAAAAAATATTCACAGCAGTCTTTGTCTGTGCGTATGTGTATGTGTCTGTGTGGCTGTGCGTAGATTACACTTGAATGTGAAGGTTGCTGCTGTGAAGGACATATCTTGTCTATGGTAAGTAGTCATCCTTAATAGGTTTTGGTTTGGATGTGAAATATTGGTGTGCCAAGTCAGTATGTGACAATACTGTATTCTCCAGGGAAAAGTGCAGAGTGATCTCAGTTCAGCAAGTACTGAGACAGGATAGGGGGCTAAATAAAGGCTCAGATAGATGAAACTGTACCAGAACCTTACAACCCCGAGACAGTCATTTCCCTCAGCCTTCTATGACGTGCATGTTCATCACATATTGTTCCTTGAAGTCTCTTATTTTGTATGAGAATAAATGTTATTATAGAGTATAGAGTTTCTGTCTCTCATTTTCAATTCAAAATATATGCTGTGTGTTACTATACTTGATATTTATGCTTTTTTAATAATTCACAAAATGATCAATGTTTTTAACTACAGTTTATCATGAATAAGTGGAATATTATCTGTAGTATTACGATAACTGAACACAGGGATGTAACAATAAATGTAAAAATACTGGGATAATCTGCCCCTTAATCGACAAATACTACTATCAACCTACAGTTTAAGTAGGTGGACATCATCGCATCACAGTTATTGTATTATTGTTTGTAACAAATAATCCTGCAGATCTCAAGGAAAACCCCATAGTGAAATATGTTTAGTGAGGAATACGTTGGCTTGTAGGGAACGGAACAGCTTGCGCCTTGTTTAGCGAAAAAATGTAGACATTTCTGTATACATTTCGAAGACTTGCTCCCTCAGTGCATTTTCAATTTGTGAGTTCATTATCAAAAAAAGTCCCCCAAAATTAGGGCTGTCAGTGGTTAGGGTGAGCGTCTTAACGTCTCTGCATGTGTCTTGAGATAACGTTGTGCTTTAAGTAGGCAGTCACACAAAGTTGAAGAGTTGCCTCTGCTCCGCTACTTTAACGCCTCGGCTGGCTGACATATGTGGTAAAATAGCTGGTGAGTCCTCAGATTTGTTGTCATTGAAAAGTAAGGCAGCTGCTTTTACCAAAATACCACACACTGCTTCTCTGATGCTTTGTTGTTGTGATTATCTGATCAGCATGGCTTTGCTTGCCTCTGTCCTTCATTTAATTTATTTGCGTAGTTTACTGACAGTTCATGGAGTATCTGATAGGTCAAGCTGATAATGAATTTAAAAAAGGACCTCTGCTGGATCACAAGGCAAACTACTTCAAACAGTGTATGGAACTTGTAGACTGTAAATTTTGAATTCAAACAGGAAATTACAGTTCGAATATTACATTTTCCCCCATGTTTACATGAAAGTTTGAATTTTAAATAAAAACTGAACCCTGCTCCAAATCATGAAGCCAATTAGAAAGAACTAATCGTGACACAGTCACTCTCTAAAAAAAAGGCTTCAGGAAGCTAAGGGTTTTACTTGTTTTATAAAGTCTGGGCTCTCTGAATGAAGTAGTTCTTTGATTGAAATGCTTGCCATGGAGCGTGACATGAGCATTTCCTTTCCGTTCTCCTATTATCAGCTGAGCCTGTGGTGCACAACCTAATCCCTCTTCATCAAAGCGGTGTGGGCAGCAGTCAGCGAGATGTGACCATCAATTAATCACCCACTACCCCCTGACCAAGCTCAGTCCCTGCACAGATGTGAGGCCTCATTGGTTTTAAACGCTGTCACTGGGAGATGTGCTGCAGATGTAAGACTGCCACAAACTGGCTTTGTCAAAAAGCTTCAGTGGACAGTGAGGCTGTCCCCAGTTTGAATGTCAGGCTGCTCTGAGGGAAGGTCAGTGTGAGAGAGCACCATCAGATTAACCTTTGAGCCGAGCCTTAACTACTTCCCTCTTGTATTCTTTCTTGAGTATCTTAACTTCATTTTAATTGAAAGGAATTCTCCCTTTTTCCTGTTTCATTGTCAGTATGGCTTGTCTGTGAGTTAAGACCAGCTAGTGAGCTCATTTACTCAGATTCACACTCAGGGTTTCACTGCTCTCTGGCTAAGCTGCTTTCTGAGAAGTCTATTGTCTTATTGGAAATCTTCTGAATATTAGATTAGAACCAATTTCCCCAGAGCCCTTATCCCAAACTCAGCCTCCTCTGCTACAGCCGCCCGATTCCCAACACACAAAGCAGCTCACCTTACTTTTCATTAAAACGCAGGTAAATGTCATTTCAAAGTGCATTTTCATTCAGCTCCGTGCATTTTAAACTCCAAATGCACCATACCATTTTGCCACCTAGCCATATAATATTCCATGTAAATGTAAGCATTTCAAGACCGGTAGCTTAGAGCACTGCAGAAGAGAAGGGTTGCACAGTTCATAAATGAGTAAGAATCTCCAAATGAGTTTGGTGACCTCTTAAACTCCATGAAATTAATATAAGCAGACATCCTGCACGCTGCAGGCTACTGCAGAGCTGGGGAAGATCACTTAAGCTCTCTGAGTTTCATAAAACTTTTATAAGTTGACTTTCAAGACACATTGTAGCTGCTTATTGGCGACGACAGGGAGCAATATGGAAGCAAACAAACCTTTACTACCGTCACTTAACCCCTCATGAAAGTACAGGGGAAATACTGGCATCAAAACATGTAACATCACCCCTGGGTTTTGCACAAGAGCCTCTTCCCAAAAGATTTCAGATTGAATTCATACATCCATGACAGTGTAGCTGTGGAACACAGGTACCATGTCTGTGAGGTAGTTTACAAACTTCATTTATCTTTTAGGCAACTAAATTTAGAATGTCTTTGCTATCACTGTTTTATGTGATGCTCTTGCAAGAGATTTTATATACTCTATATATCCTCTCTGTATCATCTCCATAACTTTGTAGACACATCATGTTTGGCTGCAGGGACTGTACTGCAGAATGTTACCTCAAAGTACTCTATTAATCATAACTCCCTATAAACAGCAAACATGTCAGATCATGTTGTAATTAGTTGCTCTTGAGATTGTGGGCCTCCAAAGTCCACTCCAAAACAACTTGTATGATCGAAATAATTAGTTGTACTATTTGCTGTATTTCTTTAGATATTAAATGCATTTACATAATTTATAGAATTTTGATGTCTAACTAAATTAAGACAATTCTGTGATTCTATTCTGAGATTTATAAACAGAATAAATGCAACTCAGTTAAATGTTTTGTCAGGCTTTGAAGTAATGTTGACATTTACAGTATAGTTTTAACGACTTAACACAAATGTGACTCTGTATAGTGGAAGCAACATGCCAGCTGCAGTTTCAGACCTGTGTCAGCGTCAACACTGGATGTGTTCAGCCACAGTACTGTTGTACACTACAATTGTTCATAGCAGTGTTCATAGCCAAATACAAAATCAACGTATATGTCAGAAAAAGGAGAGCAAGTCAGAAGAAAATAGAGTTTGATTGTTAAAATATACTTGGGCTTGCAGTTACGCTCGTGAAGTAGAGAGGTGAGATACGCTACAAGAACATGGCCGGTGCAGCCCATTAGTCCCTCCATGCAGTAGAAACTCTTCAGATGGATGAAGAACCAAGCTATTTTTCTCTGGGGCTGAGGGAGGCCAAAACAGAGCTAACATGGGAGTGAATATTCATCATAATATTCATCCAGTGCTCAAAAACAACTCCAAAACAACACTAATGTTGCTCTGTGCCTGGTAGATGTAAATATATAATGTTTATATTTTTTAATTGTTGGTCAAACAACAGTCATAGCAACTTGATTAGCAAATGTTATATTGATGGTTGTGTATCTGTCATCTTGTTCCAATGTCTGATTCACCAGTGGCCCAAAAAAAAAGATCAGTGTAGTTTTTAAAGAAAAAAAAACTACACTCAACATTATTCTGCTCTTACATTAACCCTTTTCTCAAAGCAGCACCCCTGGATAGCTCACATTCCTTTTTTTACCTGAAGACACACAGAAAGTTCTTCTAATTACTTCCCTGTCCTCGGAGGGTATATGTTAACTGTGTGTATGTTAAACTACTGTGGCCCGCTCCACCCTCATGAATCTTAATGCAGATCTTATAAAAAGGTTCTGTATTTAATCTCTAGTGTCCCAGAGTTTGCCTCTCTAAGCAATTGGTGGGATACTAATCTGAACACGCCTCTGGAAATTAAGAGAGGAGAATTGACTGCTTTAATATGATCAAGCAGAGAAATGCTGTGGGTATTTGCTGGAGGTCTTCTGGTGTTCAGGAGCTGGCCCAGGTTAAGCAGCATGTTTTTGAGGAAAATGGGCCAGCAAGATAAATGGGGACACTAAAATGTATTTAATGAGGATGAATCTGACTTCTCCCATAAGGCTGTACTCAAGCTTAATGAGTTTTAGCCCCGACAGGAATAATCTTGCCAAGGTGTGAATTTGTAAGAATGGAATTGTCAAATGTTCCTGTTTGTTTTGCAATGATTGTGGGCTGTGAGATAAACAAACAGCTCATAATGTTGTTGATTTTAAGAAAAAAGGGTGTAAATACCTGTGATAGTTAAATTAGATTAATATGAACAACAATGTCAAATGCCGACAAACAAGGTTGAAGTTGAATATCTAGCCAGCAGTTTAACAGTGCAGGAAAAGGTGTCAGGGTCAACTTTAATAATTGGAGCATATTTGGTTTATAAAGCGCTCACTTCACACCTGTTGAGTTCCAATTTTGTAATTGTTTTCTATTGTGATTGTGATGCTTCGAACCTCCTTTGAGAACAAGTACAAAACCAACTCTACATGGTGAAAAAGGTCAATTTATGACTGTATTTTAAAGGCCTATTACTTTCAAAATGGCATTTTATCACATATTTTGTCACATTCCCATTCAATGAGCCATTAGATGCCATACTTAAAATTTACTTGTCCAAATTGATGTTACTGTAATATTGAGGGCTGAGTAAATTTGTTAAGAAATGTCTCCTTTTCTGACCTGACTAGTTAGTCTAATCTAGACACAGAATACATTAGAATTATTTAAGGTACACTGACTGCATTTCGAGCAAGGATATGTCTAGTTTTATGTTTCAGCACTTCATGTTATCTAGAGTAGATGGCGACAGGCGATATGAATCTGTCATCTGTAGAGGTAACTGCAAGGTGACTAAATCAGATGTTCACTGGCCCAAGACTGTCACACTGACCTCCCTGTGACTTAAATGTGCTAATAATGTTTCGTTTTTTCAACACAGAACTGAAAAAAATAATAGTGATGACATTATGAAAGGAGGGATGTTCACATGTATCAATGAGGAATATAGCCAAACTCTGATTTATACAGCATGAGCTCTATTTTGAAAATAACATGATCTCTACTGCCACCAATAAAATAAAATATAACAGAGCTAAAAGCACTGTATCACATAAATGGCCTCATAACTACAGCGCTAATGTACAGTAAGACCTTAACATGTACAGGTTTTTCATCTAAAGCATTAATGTGGCCACATAAAACTGTTGAGTACATGGGAGTTAAATGGGTTTTCCTTGCAACTTTTGCCTTAACTTTTTACCTGCAGGATATTCAGGATACTATATATAAGTGTCATTAGTGGCATTTTTTGTACTTATCACTAACAATTTTCTTGCAGTTTAATTTTTTACACCCTGAAAATATCTATTCTGCATTATTACTGCATTTGTTACATAAGTACATTTTTGGATGATATTTACAATATATACATGCTTTTTTCTAATTCAGATTTTTATTTTTCCAACCGTATATGATCTTTTCTGTTTATGAAGCTGTAGTTTCTTAGCTTAGCGTTGCTGTTTGGTAGAGTGATATAGTGCATGGTATGATGAGATTATTAGGCATGAGTGAAAAGGTGAGGTCAGAACCAGGGCATTGTATGCAATAATCTCAGTTACATGCACCATCAGTATAGAGAGAGAGAGAGAGAGAGAGAGAGAGAGAGAGAGAGAGAGAGAGAGAGAGAGAGAGAGAGAGAGAGAGAGAGAGAGAGAGAGAGAGAGAGAGAGAGAGAGAGAGAGAGAGAGAGAGAGAGAGAGAGAGAGACTGCTGGATGCTGCAATCTCCCCTGTGGGCTAATAGATTCGAGATGACATGCTCTCCGCTTCCGTGCTGAATGTTCACTGAACTTTCTGGCAAAAGAGGCTGCCACTAAAGAGGGTTCAACCACAGGTTAATATAAACAAACAGCAGAAAATGGAGAGCTAGGGATTATTAAATACTGGGATGACTGACAAATCCCTCATTGCTATTAGCCCCTGGCCTCCACCTATGCCCCTTGCCAAAAAGACTATGTGTTCCTACTGTTGTCTTGATGACCCTTTGTATTTAGTGTGAGCTTTGCAAGTCAAACATTCCTTATTCTTGATTGTGAAATGACGCAAATCATACTGTTGCCAATATTCAATAAATATCACTGTAAGTAGTAGCTCATACCTCTTTTTGAAATAAAATGAAATCATTTTTTAAAGTGTCTACAATAATAAAAATTCATGACTTGCTGACATTCATTTCTTTAAAAATATCATAAAATGTCCTTTTAAAAATCTATTTTTTCTTCATTTTATGATATTGTGTCTTAAATATTCATGTTCATGGTGTTTAAATTGTATGCTGCCCTCTAGTGGTTGTTTTTATACATTGCTGTTATTGCTGGACTGCATGACAGGGTGTGATGAGAGATATGTGACCTGGGATCCACGTTGGTGTTGCTGCAGGGAATTTACTAGTTTCTTAGACGGTCTTAAGTCAGTAGTATGTAATTTTGCAATTTTGTAGCACAGCAATAAAATCCTGTGATCTATATTTATGGTTGTTGTTATTTTATAAAGCTCCTATGTATCATCCTGCATTATGGGGTTGTAAAACTGCACAATATTGTGAGGAAAGAGTTAATGGAAGGATGTGAGTTGTTCATACTGGGACATTGAAATTTATCACTGCCCGCATTAATGTGCAAATTTTGTGATGTTGGCCGTGCATTGTTAACTGTGATTGTCATCTAATTAAATCGTGGTTTGTCACAAGAGATGCTTTTAGTGGCGAGATAAGCACCGGGACTCTACTGAAGCATTCCCAAGATCAATAAAGATGTTACATTCTGGAGTACGAATTGTCTTAGGGTTACATAGGCCGGTTGAATGAATTAGTATTGCTTTCTAATATCCCCCACTGACTTTCTGACCAAGCAGCATTTGTTTGGGTGCTGGATGTCTGTGGCCTTTGACTCCTATTTTATTTGTTGTGGGTTAGCTTCATTAAGGAGAGAAACAAGACTGTTGTCCACCACATACAGTCGTGTTTTGGTTAGCGCTACACGGATATTGCTTAAAATGAGACTTTCATCCTGTACAAATATTGTCAAAGCATGTCTCCTACATTGTATAGCAGCTGTTATTTATGTCCCCTGTCAATTTTGGCCCATCTTTTTCTTGCAACAGTTTTATAAATCATGTCAATCTACCAGCTCTGGAAAAAAGCTTTTCTGTCTCTGCAGGGGGTCCCACCAACAGACCAACGTCTACCCTATTTGTATTACTGTGATTTCAATCAGCAGGCTCTGGGCAGGTAAAACAGAATTGCTTTTTTTTTTTTACTTTTCTTGGCTAAAAGAACATTTTGAGGCCACAATGTGCTTCATAGGTGGGGGATTTCTGCTATGTTTAAGGTGGCTGACAAAGACCAGAAAAGCAATATTTCTCTCTTTATCAGTACAAGCAAAATTTCAAGACTCACAGCACATGTTCAGGGAACTTTTACACACTATTTATGCATTTTACAACATACATCAGTTTTTTGGTCTTACAGAATGCCGTATTAAGCTTGTTTTTGTTTACAAACGTCCTCCCTGCATATTATTGATACCATTACATAATTACTCTGATTATCGTAAATATATAACAAGATAAAATTGTTTAGATTTAGTGTCTTGATACATACTTTATCCTTAATTTACTGTATAAGCCTTTTAGAAAGAGGCAGAAATATGGCTAAATGTATCTGTGTTGCATTCATTGATAGTGAAAATGCTTATATATGATAACTATGGTGATACAAGTTCATTATTAGCACACTTATGTATACATTTCAAAATTTGAAGTTAATATGAGAAAAAACAGGGAAAGTGGGATAAACTAAAGGACAGTGGTGTCCATCCAAGCATACTATAGCAGTGAACTGCCTAAGACATGTGACTGTGTGAACCCCGCGGCCCCTCACAGACTGTGCCTTGTGTCAGTAGAGGAAGCCAGGGGCTCAACTTAGGGGCTCAACTCAGGCCACCTAACAGGGAGTCAAATCAGAGGCGCTCAGTTGGCACCTCATGCCTGACTGACCCATGACCCTGAGGGGCAAGACCCATGTCTGGGTCATGTACAGTCCTATGACCCACTTACCAACTGATGGGAATGTGACAGTCACCTTCTTATAAAGCAGCATCAACTTCACCTTCAAATAGCAGTTCAGCTGTTTGCAATGTTAACTTGTAATACTGTCAGATTAGATACATTTAAAGTTGTGTTTGGCATAACATAGATGTATAATAAAGGAAAAAAAAAGTTTTTAGTCTCTTTATCTGAGTTTAAGTTTGGGATTATCAGCCTAAAGACTGCACCTTTTGGCTATTCTAAAGGATGTGATGTATAAAATTGAGTCATATCACTCTGTGCAGTTATATTTTTAAATATCTGCTTTGAAGTTGGTGTAGACCTAATTTTAAACCAGAATTACATTTGCACTGTTATCTGAGCCATATTCATCAGAGTTGACATCTGATCTCTTACGGGGTTTGAAGAAGCACACTGCAGGCTGCAAACTGGTGGAGGGCCACTTGGAGCACATCACCTGCTTCCCTTGTTGTCACCCTCTTCCTTGCAGCTGTGAGGCACCACAGGGTCTGGTCACTGCTCCATGAGCCAACGCTATTGCACACCATCCCCCTATTTGCCCTCTTAATGGCCTTTACACTTCAATGTCACTATTTAGCTTACCTACAGCACTAGGATTCAAAAGCTTATCTCTTTAGGCCATTGAACTGTCCCTTGTGATATTCATACATCCCTCTCTTGTGAACATATTATGTTTTAGTATTAGCATCTTTATGAGATGAAAAGTAATCCTTCACTGTAAAATAATATCTGTTTAGTTTTAATGTAGATACACAGGAGCTACTAATAGTTGCCAAGACATATTAGCTTTGAAGACTCAGGTCGTACAGGAGAATAATGTTGCTTATGGGTGAAAAAAATAGCACACCTCTTTAGCTTAATTTAATAAGACAGAATGAAACTGTGGTCTCTCCTAGTGCGTTGGGGTCTATTAGCTCACCGACATGCTACACAGTATGTCATTTGAGTCTGTTACAGTGGCAAACTGCCTCGTTACCCCTGTGCCTCGTTGCGCAGCCTGACCAATTACTTTTGATCCTAAGAGGACATGACATTTGTAGGTTTTGCACTCTGAAATGACTGCACATGTTAAAAGATGCATCATGCCTTTTCCCTTGCAAATAATTTATAGCACTAGCCCCCCAGGGTTTACTCTTTGAACTTAAAGGTACAAGCTTTAAATATAGTTGTTAGAGCTGCGCTTTTAAAAATGTCACATTTGAAATTTGTTACGGCAAAGAGACACATTTGTATGTTTTCTGCTTAGGAGAGAAATCTCTCACATTTAAAAAAACCCCAACAAAAACCCCCCCCAAAAAACTGTTTTTGATGGTAAAAGTTACACAGGTCTCTGTATAGACAACTGTTCATTTACCAAATGCTTAAATTCAGAGCAATACAAAGGTTATTGTCCTTAATATGCATCTCATGTGCACTGTTACAAATACTGCTAGTGGGACTGAAACGAACATATGGGGTAATGCAAATACCTCTTCTGATCTTCCAACAGCATGCATATTTTCATCTTGTTTTATATTAACTGGTAATGGGTGATATGATGTATTACATGTCATGTTGGTATTATTAGATGTACTGAAAGTCTCATGTTTGGACATATTTTATGCTTATTCAGCCATTTGAATTTGTATCTTTCATATCCAAATTTGCTGTGATAGATTGTAGGAAATGCAAAGACTACAAGCTTCTCTACACATGCTGATCAGAGATGTTCTCTGTGTTGATAAAGATGTGGATAAATACAGACCAGTACATTCAATATTAAATCTTTACACGTGATCATTTTATTACTGTATGTGCAGTCTAATAATGCGCAATGCATTTCAGTGTTGTCTTATATTCTCTATTATAGTACATATGTGCAAAAATCATGACATGACTGGATAAAACATTACATGGCCAGTAAATGTATCACTATTATTTTGAATCCCAGGTAGATAAGCATTTTGCAGTGTTTATATTTTACCAGGGATTACTATCAATGATGTAGCAGTAAAATTGTTTGCAAAATATTGTGGTTATACATTTCTGGAAAAGAGATTTATTTTTTTTCTCTTTGGACACAATACTTCTGTGAGTTTTTGCTTTACTAGCTTCCTGACCACTTTTTATTACAGTATTTAGCCACAGAGGCTCAGTGTGGACCAGGGGTAATACTGTTACACCTCTTCCTCTGCAGCTGCTGGCTGTCATGATATAGCAGATTATACACATAGAAAATCAGGGGTGGGGGGTTTGGTGGGAGGCTGGTTGTAAACCCAGTCATATTCCCTAATTCCCTTGCTGAAAGCATGTGTTACCTCTATGGCAATTTGTCAAACACAACACTGCATGCTTGAGGAATCAAGTGCCCCCTGGTGGTAATGTAATGGACCAGAAAAATAGATTTTGATTGTTCAAATTGGATGTACAACCAGCCAAGGGCACTCTACGTCCATTTGAGCATTAATTTGCATTGGAAGAAACAGCATGTAAAGTCATTTATACAAGCCTCAAACAGAGTTATATTTCATATTGCTGTTTTTGTATAAATCTGCCACATAGAGAATTGAGGAATATTTTAATGTAAAAAATGATGTTGAACCTACATAGCAGCAATATTTGTGAGCGTGTTTTCCATTCTCAAAGCATAATTACAAAAATTCATCCCCTCCGCTGTCTTGGGTTCAAATAGTTGTGAAGTCTTAATATGGATGAGTAACCCGCTGCCTCTCGCACACACACATGCAAACACACGAGAGACATAAACAAATAAACAAGGGACAAGAGGGAGTGTCCAGCCAGATGGTTTTTAGCCTTTGTGTTTTTGTGGAGAGGTCACTGAATGAAAGAGAGCCAGAGCAGGCATTTAATCCCATCATCAGAACTGCATTCCTATAATGAGAAATTAATAACATGAGCATGCTTTCAGATTAAACAGAGCAGTTAGGACCATTAGATCGTTTTCATTGCTGGCATTAGGGCAGCGGATCAGTTTTTTCTCCCATATAATCCAACAAAGTAGGTCAGTGCCTATTGAGTATTAGTGCTGTGGCTGTGATCCTGTTGTTTCAGCTCCAGGACATGGAATTAACCCCAGAGACAGCTAAACTGGATAGGGCAGAGGTTGCTGGTTGGGTATGTTGGGGGTTGGGACTTCAGGCACCCCTGGACATGTGTGTAAACTGTGGATCGTAGTTCTAAACCTCTAACAGGTCCTGACACTCAGCTCCCACTTATTCTCAGAGCTTGAACAAGTAAGTCTGCTTCCCTCCAGCATCAGATAAGTACTGAAACTTGTTACTGTACTCTCCACACTGAAGGACCCTCACTCCCTCACTTAAACTAGAATTACAATAAGAACTACAATACCCCAACTAACTAGTTTCTAACTATCAGTTTGCTGTGATTGCTAGATACCTTTTTCTTTAACCTTAAAGTTGAGAGAGAGTTCAGATCTCACTTGTGACTCTGGGCTGTAGTTGTGGTAGCTATAATATGGGCATAGATTAATTATGACTTTGGTTTGTGGTAGATGCTTATTAAACATGGCCCTTAATGTTTCTGTGCAGTTTTTTTCCAGGAAACATCGCCCATGCAATATTTAAACTGGCATCACTTGAATAAGTTCTAACAGCTCAGTGATCCCATCCACAGCTGCCCAGCAAGTAATAATCAGTGAGCAAGCAGAAGGCCCATTTAAGATCAGTGTCCTTAATAACCACACCCAAGACCTCACGCCCAATGAGATGATGAGGGGGAGTCATAGATCACGGCAGATTAGTGCAGCTTGTTTTGCTTTGGCCGTTGAAGCCCCCACGCTTCCCCCACACACACATGCACACACATACACACAATGCCAGCTTGTCACAGCTGCCCTCTTAATGTGGAAGCAAGTATATTTTGACAGATAAAGAATGAGTGGCAGGACAATACAACACAAATCCTGTCATGTACTCGAGAGTAAGTCAGTCAGTCAGGCTATGGACATTTTTAAAGAACTCCTTCTTTATTGGAGGCAGAGTTTAAGAGGAAATTACTTATTCTGAGTGGCTGATGAGGGCATACACATATATGCAGGCTCGGGCTTCAGGCCCTACTGTGATCACTCATGCAAAAAATATACATATACAAATAAAAGTGTCCCCCACATGCCATGAATGTCTGTTGAGATTTTACATTTTTAGCAAATTCCAAAAAATCGTGTTTACACTATACTGCAGCACAGGTGTAGGCACATAAAAGTATGGCTCACTGAGATATATTTTCAAAGATTTATAAAATAACATCCTCCCTCTGACAATGGATGAAAACCATTTGGGCAGAGAATGCAATGAAGCAGTGAGGCTCAGGCTACTCTGTCCAGCTCTTAAAATCACAGAAGAACCTAAAGCCAGTGGTGGTGCTTCTGAACCAATCTGTGATGCCATTAAAAGTGACAGCAGCTGCTCCGTCTGTCCATGTGCACAGTATCAGTGTTTCCCACTGCCCCTTCTTAAAGAGGCAGATCACTTTACCTCTGTTGACCCCAGAGTCCTCATAATTTTTAGACACAATATGACACCCCCTTTTTCTTTTTATTCTTTTTTTCGGATACATTTTTCTTTATAAGGCAGCATTATATATCCATTAGATCATTCTGCTTTGCACATTCATGTTTGTCGGGCAGTTACCCCATTACATATGGTGACAAATTCACAGAGAGGATGCTATGGCCTGAAATGCACTTTTGCTGTGTATGCAGTCAAAGTTGGATGGGCTGAATCCAACGTGAGCTGTGCTGTGTTGTTAGTTTGACCTAAATAAGGCAGTTTGACACATTTACCTCAGTTGCCCCACACAGAGACAGAAGAAGGGGAGAGAGTGAAGAGAAGAAACAGATGAGGACAAGAGTCTTAGAAAGGGGTAGTAATAGTGAGAGTGTTACCCCTTGATTAACATCTCATATTTGGCCCCCGACAAACACTGATATTCCAGGTGCTACAAACTCAGGAACCAAACCCCCAAAAGTATCCCTCCAGTTTAACACCCATGGTGTTAAACCTCAGACCAGCACTGCTTTCCAGCCACTAATTAGAGTAAACCAAATTATCAAAATAACAAAATATGCCTATCTTGAAGATTGGACCAATCAAACCAAAACTCAAATGATAACTTATTGCTATCTGGCCTTAAACCATCAATATAAATTGGCAGAATATCTCTTTACTATCAGAGATACAAAGCAGAGACAGATGCTGACCAAATACAGACTGAGTATCCACAGTCTAAACATAGAGAAAGGACGACACAATAAGTCATTGCTGACAGAGGGAAGAGTCTGTGGTCATTGCACGACAGGTGAGGTAGAGACAGAGATGCACTTCCTCTTAAAGTATGACAAAATAATAATAACAGAGTGTAATATAAATTAGATTTGTTAATCACAAACTTTATAAAGCTAAATGACAGCTTTAAAAGCAACAGATTCTACTTGGAGAGGGACATGTCACAAATCGAGGGACATAATTAAAACATGTGACAAATAATTACCTTGACATAACCTATTATACATATGGTGATCTTTATCTCATCTGTTGATTACTATTGTGAATATCATGTTATGATTATTTTATTTTAACAGTTTACATAGTCCTTACTGTGAAGTCTGCAAGCACTGTACAGTAAAAGTGACTATATAGCAGAGATAATATAGTAGTTAATGCTCTATTTACCCACACACACACACACACACACACACACACACACACACACACACACACACACACACACACACACACACACACACACACACACACACACACACACACACACACACACACACACACACACACCAGACCATGGTAACTTTTGCGGACATTACACAGACTTACATTAATTTCATGGAGACTACTGTAACCAATACTATAACCAACCATAATTGTAACCCTTTGTGCTTTGATGCTATGGCAAATTTTTTCTTATAATATTCACGCCAATAAAGCCTGTGAACTAAACTGATTTGAACTCAGAGTGAAGGGGGGAGAGAGAGAGAGAGAGAGAGAGAGAGAGAGAGAGAGAGAGAGAGAGAGAGAGAGAGAGAGAGAGAGAGAGAGAGAGAGAGAGAGAGAGAGAGAGAGGACTCATGAGAGTGTGAGAGCTCACACTTGCATACAGTAAGGGAAAAGCTGTGGACAAGCAAACTGAGGACACAGTAACAGTGTTTTTTTTGTGTAAACTATGTGTATCGACTCAAATATTGTACAAATTGTTCTCTGAAGTGCATATATTCATCACTCTGTACTCTGCAGCTAATGGGTCATGGACTATTGTCAAAGATTCAGCTATCCATGCAAAATTTGGATCAGTAACAAGATAGAATTAATCACATGGCAATTTTTTACATCAATTGTGCAGTATTGACCTGCAGTCAACTGTACTTTTAAATGCTGCTACCCTGTAGATTACATAATTTACACTGTATATTGTGTTGATTAGTTCATTTGTGAGATACAGACATGTAACCAGTGCCCTTTTTTCAGTCTGTAAATGTTAAAAAAAACACACAAACACAGCCAAAAGTAAAATGTGTTAGACTTGACATGCTGAAGTTGTTAACTCTCTCAGTGATCTTGCCAGTAGTCAATCTTAATACTTGTACTCTAAAACAGCTGCTGCAGGGATCAACAGCCACCAACATCCATGATTCTGAAGTGACTTCCCTTCACTTTTAGATTTGGCATGCAATAACATCTGTATTAAGTACTGTATGGACAAAAAACAATGATTAGTATTGATGACCAGCTGTCATGTACTTAGGTGGACTGCAATGTTGCTTTATCCCTTAATAGTTATAATACACTGTCACAGGCAGTGTCATCAAAAATAGACAGTTTAATGTCCTGAAGAAGAAAACAGAAAAAGCCCATCACTATGATTTTATCAAAACTGTGAAACTTTTAAGACTTTCAGTTCTTTTTATCTACAAGTGCACAAAATTGCCATAAGTGGCAACAAGATAACTTAGCAAAAGACTCCACTTTTATCTCAGTATGTTGATGGTGGCAGTGTACTTTAACAACCATCTGCTCGTAGCTATAATTTGAGATTGGTGTTGAAAAGTTTACATACTGTATAATCAGACTACTTAATAAGAAGAAAGATAAGATAAGTGTCATCTGTAATGCATTTGAAACATTTCAAAATAAGTTTCAAGACAAGACTGTTCTGGATCTGACAAATATGCAGTCAAACTAGGCCCTTAGGATAAGGAGGTTTGTATAGATTTCCCTGAACAACTGGCTGTTTCGGATTTGTGTGTGAGTTAATTGCTCTGCTGGTTAAGCTCTCAGTCACTCAGGTCAATGACTTCAGCTCCAGATAATCTTACTGTTTGCTTTGCGAGGTGCAGCAGGTGACAGATAACACCACTACCCTACAGCTAACCTGGCCCACTAAGACTCTGCACAGAAAGCATAACTTTTAAACCTGTCAGAGGATATAAGAGTAAAAAGATAATATATGATGCTCCCTTGAGCAATGGCACATTATGCCAGGGTGAAAATATCATTTCATACCACCGTAATGAGCTCTCTTTAATTTGATTATTTCTATACAGACAGCCTTTTTCAGTATAGTGAAACCTGAGTGTACAAAGTAAGGCAGAGGGTTTGAGTGCTGCAAGGGATAGGTGTAAAAATAGTGTTGGGGGGGCAGGGGGCATAAGGACATATCACAGATCACTAGGTCCTCCTCATCCTGTAGAGGGCAGTGAAGACACATGGCTCAGTATGAGCCTGGGTCCTGTCCTTCCTTCTCCCAGCTGTGCATGTAATGCTCCAAGCATTGTATCTCTAATAGAAATGCATACATACAGTAGTGACATGTAATAAATGAAATCTTTAAAGAGGCACTGATCTGCAGAATAAAACTGCCAGTGATAGTGCTGCTAGTTGGTTTTAAAAAATCTGTTAAAATAAGTACAGTAATTATTTAGTCTAAAATGTCCTTAAATTAAAGTATGAACGACTGTCCTGAAACCTAGTGAACTAAAATATTTCTTATTTAAGTTGAAGAAAAATAAATGCTCGCCATATTACATTACTTTTTTTTCACTAAGGACTCCTGCACTGCTTTTAAATTTTTAACATAACTCAACTTCTAGGTACAATTATTTTTGGCAAATGCAATAGTTAATACAATCTAAAATGTAGTTAAATTACTTCTTCCAAACATCAAGTACAAAATGCTTCACACTCTTATCAGCCTTTTGTTTACTTTAGTTCTCGTGTGTTGGGAGCAGCTATCTGGTTTTTATGTACTGGGGTTGATGAGAGCTGTTAAGAGTCAACCATACCGTATGCAATAAACAGCTGAAGGTGCGTAAACTGCTGTTGAATATCGGTGCTTTCTGGAGGCTTTCACAACTCACTTAATTACATCAGTACCTAAGTATTTTGTAAATATGTTGAAATAATTTGAGATTATTAAATTCCTTAACTAAAGATTTTGGTAATTTTCTACACAACCATGTCATTCAAAACTCATCTTTAACTCAAATCACTTTCTATGATGAAATACACAGGATGGGGGGTTTCCAAAACCAGATCTTTGGTGTCTTTTCTTGGTGAGGAATCAATTTGGATTGCTGACTTATCTAGTTGTTCTGGTGTCTGGCTTTTGTCTTCAATATATATTACAAAGTGCGCTGTTTTGTATCACTATAGCCATGAAATGCTATAGCTAATAAAAATTAGCTTTTTCCACTGAAGATCTTTTTCTTTTTCTGCCTCTTTGACACAGTTTTTCATATTAGAATTGTTTTGCTTTCCTTATCATTTCTCCTTTGTGGCCGTTATGTTGTTTTTCACCTTTTATTAAAGAAACTGTACACACATCAGTATGCTGAAACCATGTGCCTCTGAAAGATTAAGGCCATTTTTGATTAGGCACATAATCAGGTAAATATTGATCTTTTGGATGCTTATGGTTTCCTTTTTTTTGGATCATTTCTCTTTTTATTGCACAGCAAAGCTACTTAAGTAAGGGAGCGGAGGAGATGACATACTGAAAGTGTCCAGGGTCAGATTTTTATCCAGGATGTTTTTACGTTGTCTGTACCTTAATGCCAACTGAAAATGTGGGGGGGAACAAAACTGTGTTTTTCCTCCATCTTTCTACACAATCCACAGCCTCTGAACACACACCATATCTTTTGCCCCTATGTAGGCTGCTGTAAAAATATCAGGTCTCAGTAGGCACTTCACTTATGAAGACAAACAGTTGTACCAGTGTATTTATCAGTGCAGGGTGCTTGGTCACTTATGTCAGATGATTATTACAGGCCGCTCTGAGACAGAGGGCCCTGGGATCAGCTTCGTCTTGGGGTTTTAGACAGTCAGAGTACAGATATAAGTTGCACACACATACAGTAGTGAGTTAACATTGGTGAACTTCCAAAAAAGGACACACACAAATGTGTCTGTTCGCTGCTTGATGCCTACATTGTTGAGTGGTCAACAAAGAGAGAGATTATGTCATGTATCTTTGATGTATATAAAATATTACCCTGACGTTTATATGATAATATTATGATCCCAGTTATTCCTATTTCTTCTCAATTTTATCAAGCATTTGAATTGATTGAGTTCTGATTCATTTTCTTACACAATGAGTTCTCCATCACTTCCTCCTCTATTAACCTGCATATCAGCACTCTGTAAAGGGATGTCAAGTGTCACAATATAAGCAGCTGAAAGTAAAAGATAGTAGACAAGCCTGGGTCATCATGGCACTCTTCCAAACAGCTTTTAAACAGTGTTTCACAATTGATAAACAACCATGCCTGTAATTAATATTGTACATTCATGGTAAAAGGCATTCTGCATAATTACTCCACTGTCTCCTCCAGAAATATGCACATTCAGTGTTATTATAAAGCGCACCAGTATATCATATTAAGTCATAAATAATGTGCCGGTAGAATTAATTAATTTTAAACACACCCCTCCCCCTCCTGTGGTACTTTACATTTAACTATGTCAGCAGTTATTGATGCACTCTTTGAACAACGACATTTTACATGCCTTTTAAAGGGAGCTACTTTGTGAGGCGCTGACGCTGATGGTAAAATCTACTTAGAGATAACTTCAAGATTTTGCAAAGAAGAAGAGTTTGTGTTTTAGCATTCTTTTTCCACAAAACAACTGTAGAAATGAAGTTTGAAAATCAATCGGTGCTCTTAAAGAGTCGGATATCTAGGATTAATGAAATTTTAATGTGTATCAGAGTATGTAGTCAGAGTTTTACCTGATTGCTTGAATGTTGATTTTAGTAGCTGCACACATTAAGTGGTTGTATGCTCACATTAAACCTTAATCAGCAAATTAGCCAATTATCCCAACAAGGACAAGCTACAGATAGCTGAAAATGACCATTGATTTTAAGTGTTATTAACGACCAATGGGCAAAATTCCCTCTCCTGGTGAGTTTTAAAAGGATGTGTTGAGATTTTACAGTACATTTTACTGAAATAATTACATGGAAAAAGTTATTGGTTGCTGTAATTACTTCATACTGGCAGTGAAGACTTCTAGTCCTAATGCAACTATGCTATTAGAGATTATTGAACAAATCAACAGTCCTCATTCTGCAAAAAAAAAAAAATCTATCCAAAATACAGCTGAGACCAAACCAAGTGTGTAACTTTCAAAGTTGCAATATCTAATTACCAAATTCCCTCTTTGTGTTTTCCCAGGGAGTTTCCTCGCTAAGCAGCAGTCGAGGTGTATGCCCTTGTTTGTTGCTGGGATAAGACACAGGCAATAAACCCTCACGACTACTACAGAGAGATATCCATTTAATTTGGCTAACTCAGACTGCTGAACCCCCTTATTAGCTTCAGCACAAACTAAAATGTAAACAACAAAAAACACATAAACACTATACTGTTGGCCGTATTTGATATTGTTTTACCAACTTAAAGACAGTCATATTTGATTTAGCTGCCTAATACAAACACTGTTTGAACCAGAACAGCTGACACAACAACTCAACTGTCCTGTGTGGATCCTCATTGAATTGAAAATGTATTATTTCTGTTCCAGATAGTCATTTTTTGAAGTGAAAGTGCACCATGTAGTGTATCTCAAACAGGTTTGTAAACATACTAATAAACTCATGTTTTTATGGTGTTGTGATTAGATGCATTTTAATAACGGGTCCTCAGATTTCTCATATATATATATATATATATATATATATATATATATATATATATATATATTGTATCAGATTAATGTCTGAATATGAGGGCATTTGAGAACATATGACAGCACTTTTGTAGTTCCTATCCTCTTGTCAGGTTTCCTTTTTTTGATAAATACGAGATGTTGTCTTTGATGGCTGCTCAACAAAGAGAGAGCTGTCTTCAGCTGTAACCTCTCTGCACCAGAATCTGGAACATGACACATGTCAGGCTGTGATAAATGGTGCAGAGTCTCAGTAATTTCACCAGGAATGCCCTTGAGATGCCCAGAGCCCCAATCGCAAATGCTATTGTTGAATTAAACCATAAAAAGAAATCCTTCCCCCTTGACATGATAGGAACCATGCTGAAAATGGTGGATTTTTTAAAATTCTCTCCAGGTTTTACCTGCAATATTTTGATTCATCTGTAATGGTGCATTTGTATGTCTCTGTGTATGACAGACAACCTTTAAAAGTGCATGGTACTATTTGTTTATTTAGTTGTAAGAATATGATCAAAGTTTTTTTTATGTTTACACTGTTAATAAAAATGAATGCGTCATACTATTTTAAAATGATATTTTACACAAAATGTACTGTGAAACAATATGGGGAACAAAACAAATCTCAGCACCACTGTTATAGTAAAAATAAGACTGCAATTAACATTTAATATTTAATATTAAAGACATCTTTGACTTTTTTTAAATGTTTAAGTGTTCAATGTGGCTCCTTTCCTGACTAGTGCACAAGTCATTTGCGGTATTTCAGTCTATCATTTGGATTACAGAGCTTACTGGACACAACTAACATAGATATGTCTTATAACTGAGAACTGTAACCCATTCAGAGACCCAATTATTATAAAAGAGTTGTGAAGACTAGACATAATGGTATGTCTTTATTTGCAGATATTGTCATAAACTTGTTTTCCATTCCCAAATGTAAATGGTTAGGCTACACCAAATTAATTTATACACCCAGGTGATAGTTCAATTGTATTGCGTGACTTTTCTGCACCACGTCTGCATTTTATTGATGAGAATTGGATTTTACAAGTTATTTGAGTCCGTTTTGGATTGCTAAATGTAACAATATTTGAAAGGAAACTAAATTTAGCACATCATAAGCATTTTTCTTATCTTTGGAAACACCCTGCCAATGTAATACACATCTATGGCATATTCTGTCAACTGTTATGTGGTGGTCTACTCATTTTGGAATAAACAGTAACACATAAATCTTTTTTTCTTTTTTCTTTTACATGATAGCATTGACTAACAAGAGGCTTTGCGTTTCTAAAAAAAGTTTGCATTTGCTGTTTAAAAGTGGGTCTCATGGTGAGCATGAACTACATTCACGACCAATGAGGCCATTTTCATTGTATAGTCTATTTTAATAATATTTCAGTGTAGCACTGTCATTTTGGAAAATCAGTATACAACATGGAACATGCCATATAATATAAAACCAAACCCCATCTGTGTCTATCTAGACAAATACAGGTGCTCAATTTTCAGCAACCTTGCCTTTAAACAATGACTGCAGCGGTATTAACGGGTAAGTTAGGAACAGCCTGTGACAAATAGTTTCTAGATCCAATTCCCCATGAGATTTATCTGTAAAAATAACATAAGAAAAAAAGCAGACATATTTTCACTGGTGATCTTGCTCAGGCTCACTGAGTATTCCTGCGTGTGGTGATTTGCCCAGCAATTAATCCAAAAACTGTGGCTAAACTACCCTCTGTGATATCCTCTCCATCCAATGACAAATAGAACAGTGGAATCTTAATTAGGAGGGGATTCACTGCAGATGTATTAGAGTAGCAACGGGAAAACAGATGAGGCCATCACACCACACAGCAGGGAGCTGAGGAGTCTGGTCCCCCATTGCTGTGTCCTATCCATAATGCCACGAGTGTGCCACATGCCTCTGCTGTCATCTGCACAGTGCCACTGAGGCCCCCAGGGGCCAGTGGGGTCCTCCCTGTCCCACACTTGGGTTCAGCCTCTCACTGGTACACTTTGGCTCATTGACTCATTTAGAGAACCTTTACTATTGTAGCGACCCTGTAAACCTGTTCCTTATTAAATAGGACACATGCACATTTACATGTCTATATTCATATTCTGGGGCTCTACTGGAGTATCTCTGGATGATTTGCAGTTCAGAAAATTCCTTATTTAACCCTCAGTTACACCTTTGTCTCAAACAGGCCATGTCAGCTCCTGTGTCTGGAAGTCACGTAAACAAACAGTGGTAGGATTTTTTTTTTTTTTTTTGGTTGTCCTTTACTAGAAATATAAACTTTTCAAATACATTTGTGCATGTTCATGCCTAGCTTCAATGCTCAATATGCAAGTGGACAACATGAACGCTTCATGGAACAACCTCAGCAACAACCTTACGACTTGATCTCACTGGGCGCGTCTGCATCGCATTCTGACTCTGCCGAAGCTGATTGCAGCCACTCTAGTCAATGCTTGTGATCCCACTCGGCGCGCTGCGGTGCAAAGTGATTCTCCAATCCGCTCTGCTAAACATACGCGACTAGTATATTTTCGACGGACACTGCATCAAAACTGCAAAGAGCAGATCGAGCTGGCCAGGAAATCAGACACAGAAACACCATAGAGCATTCGTTTAATTTTCAAAATACAACAGCCAGTGCAGACTTTCAATCGTATTTCAGCAATAAACACAATTAAAACAGACAAATAAAGAAACTGGTTCACTACATAGCCGACTTACCCATAGTAGAAGTACAAAAACCAAGGAAGATGCCCAAATCAACAAAATCTGAGCAAGTCAAAAATGTTTAGTGCTATACAAATTAAATACATTATTATTATTATTAATAACTGTAGTAACAGTGGAAGCTTTGGGGTAGGACACTGCATGGAGGACAGAACTTAACAGCGTCACAGCTGGAAGGTGGCGCACATGTGCCTGGTGGGATCCCGGTGATAGAAACAAAAGCTACGCAAGGGATGTCTATTTGTGGAAATGCACAAACAATCTATCGTCATCATAAGGAGGAAGTAGAGGTAACATCGCAAACAAAGTGTTGAGAACACGTTGAATGCAGGCCTTTTGACTGGCTTGGACCATTTCTACATATTTCCAGTTTTGGGACTTTGACCATGTTTAACATAGATATCCGACGTCAAAGCAGAATACAAATAAACTGAACATCACAAAAAGCATGGTATGTCTACATTAAGTAATGAAGAGCAATCACTTATGATTCTAAATTGATAAAACATACAGTATCTCCCAACTTTAAAACATCATGCAAGCTACTGAAGTTAGGATTTAGAGGTATAGCAAACATTTTTACAGTAAAGTGAACTGGATCTTTAAAGTTAATAGTTGTGAATTGGACCTAATAAATCATACTACCATAGCTGCATAGCTTTGCCTTGTGAGTTGGCCTAGAGACTGCTCCTTATTTATTTATTTTTTTAACTTTCCATGTTGGTCATTGAAGTTCCCTTTTGAAAAATAGCCATAGTTTGACTATGTCTGTTCTGCTGGCTGCCTTCAATTTTATACCTGCAAAGTTTCAATCTAGGCCCTCCCTGCGTCCTTTAACATTCGGTGCCCACAGCAACACCCTCCCCCACCTTCTTCTCCCCTTTCCAGGATTACTGCTAGAGACTGCACTTGTGCTGTTATTTTCAACCTTGGTGGACAGGGTTTTGGTATGTATTCTGGAAATACCTCAAAGAAAAGCAAAGAGGCAGCAATTTTCTGCTTGAATATCCCTCTGACTAAATCCATTGATCATCCTTGGGGTTCCTGAGAGAGAGGGAGTGAGATGGAGAGGCATGTTTTATCCTCTAATAACTCCTACCTTCACCCCTTCCTGCGTCTCTGTTGTTCTGTTGTTGTTGGTCGCACTTCTGCTCTATTCCTTGGAGAGCTGCTGAGATTGAAGTTATTTTATGCTTCGGCTCCCCGGGCCCCAATTTGAAAACTCTTGTGTCTCGTGTCAGTTTTCACACACTCCTGTCATATGGCAATGAGCACTGTAGAGTTTTGTCTTTAACTTTTTTTTCTGTAAAGGCACCTTGTGGGGCGTTCTGAATTGACAAATAGGTACAATAAGGAGGACTAGTTTATGTCTGCTTTAAAGATTCATAAAACTTTGGTTTTGGGAGTGCGTGCTATAAATTAGTCTTAATTTCTTTTGCCTGAGGAATGTCTAGACGAGGCCGAAACGATAAAACATCTGTATTTTGGTTGTATTACAACTCAAGCCACATTTCACAGTCCTGCACTGGGTCCTCAGGATTTTGCGGAAGTCTGACGGGTTGTACTGACAAGATGCAAACTCAAGTGAACATAATCCACTGGCCACATGGATCATGGTTTATTTTATTTTATGATTCATTCATTTCTGCTGTCCCTACAGTACAATTTTCACCCATACTGCCTACGCCAGTACTGACATGTTGCTCTGTAAGCCTATTTGATTACAGGTCAGGCATGGATTTAATTCAGAGATAATTGCAGGTATCATGTCAGATCTAGGGCAGGTATGAGTTTGCCAAACCTGCGTATAGCTTTTACAGACCCTCTTTACAGTACTGTTGGCCAGTTATTTTGGTCCATTTTGGTTGAGGTGCGAGTAGTCGGAGAGTTGCGAGTTTGGGTCACGGCTACAGACTAGACGGACAGTGTGTGAATTCTTCATCAGCCTGCTGTGTTGTCTGAAT
Source organism: Scomber scombrus (assembly GCF_963691925.1). Lineage (NCBI taxonomy): Eukaryota > Metazoa > Chordata > Actinopteri > Scombriformes > Scombridae > Scomber > Scomber scombrus. Next base: position 17,639,963 of record NC_084975.1, on the reverse strand, counting down.
CCCGTCAGGGTTTTTTTTTACTCTGCTCTGCAACCATTTTGGAGAATGTTGGAGCACCATATTTGGCCATAGCCTGTCTTTCTCCAAATTTGTTATTGCTAAATTGCTATTTTGTAGCTAATATAATAAAAAAATCCTGATGATCATTCAGTGATCAAATGTTTATGTGAATTAAATATTGTTTCTTTTCCTGATTTTGAAGTATATTTTGTGAGACTATTGCATCAAATCTTTAATTAGCTCTACCACATATTTTTTGTTACAGAGTTGCATTTGGCTCTGCCTGTTAAGTCTGTGGGTCAAGGTGGATGGTGGTGGATATCTGGGTCACAAGTGAGCTCCGTCTAATTTTGGTATACTTGCGCAGGCACCTTTCAGACACCTCTCTTCACCTGCCAACAACCTCCATCTCTGACAGACTCAATAAACTGCAGCTAATTGGAAGGTGATGACAGACAAGCTGGGCCCAATTTATTGCAGTTTGAAGACAGCCCATTGACTTTCTCTCTGTGGCCCGAGTGAGTCGTAATGTCGGTGCACAGCTTTCAACCAACCCTAAGCACACATTTGCCGTGTGATGTCTCCAATGTGTGAACATTGAAACAACCCTTAAGGAAAAATGAATGAATTGAATATCATGCATTCTTTAAAAAAATTATGGTAGTTTGCTTTGCTACTTACCTTACCTTGACCTCTTTCAGTAGTATCAAAGGTGTTTCCCCTTGTTAAAGCAGGTTATTGTGAGTGTATCAGCATAACCTGACACCAAACACAGTCAGGCACGCATTTTCATACACAACATGTTGGAAGTAGGAATTCAGGTGTCATAGTTTAAGGCATTTAACTCCAAGCTACATTTAACATGAAACTGTGTAATATGCATACTAAAACATGGGTAGACCAGTATCATTTATGCCACGGTATAAACTTTGTTTTCTACCGCTTGATTGCTGAAGCTCAAGCCTTGACACTTGTGATGTACTCTGCCAAGAACATTAAGTATCCGAAAGTGATAAAGCTTCAATTTGCTAGACCATTAGACTAATTACTGCAATAATTAAGTAACTACTTGATTAGAACTAATGGGTACCTAATTATCCAGGAAGAAAGGATCAGGTGGTAATTAATAGAGTCAAGCCGATGTCTTCTGACTTACCAGCGCCGATTACCAAACATGAGGGACTGAAACTGGTGAGGACAAAAAAGAAAAAAAGCGGAAACTACCATTTGAGTGTTTACCTAGCCCCCCGCAGCTAAGGCAAACAGTTTGTTATTATCAAATCACATGAGTGGATTGTTAATGATTGTAACAAGAACATTACACATCAATACATAATACGGGACGATTAGCCTGCATCTATTTTCTAATTTATCCCTGACCAAAAGTTGATCTCAATAGTATTGATACTGATTACAGAGATGAGGAAGTTTAATACTGTACTTGACATAAGTTAGTTCGATTGATGGATGGACATTTGTTTCCATTTCCACACCACCTTTGGTGTGTGTGTGTGTGTGTGTGTGTGTGTGTGTGTGTGTGTGTGTGTGTGTGTGTGTGTGTGTGTGTGTGTGTGTGTGTGTGTGTGTGTGTGAGAATGTGTGGACACAAAGCAGAGACTATACACCAGGAATTGTTACGACACTGAGAAAATGAATTGTTTAAACTTGATTTTAATCACATTTCACAATGAACATCTCTCTCAGACACAGAAAGATGAATAGAGACAAATCTAAAATTTATAGAATTTTACAATTTGCATAAAGTGTATTATCTAAACATGTAAGTGAAAAGAAAGGGTGTTGAAAAGGTCATTAAAATGTAAGGACATTGAATGTAGAATATGGACATCGTCTATCAATCCCTCAATCTGCTTATTACTTAATGTATGACTGTCATAAGACGGGCAACAGTCAAGCCTAGTCTACATATAATATGCATGACTATGAATGGAAGTAAAAGTGAAACCTGACACTTTTTTGATATATAGTTCTTTTTTATATTAATGTTTGAATAATATGTGCCTAGAGGGTGGGCTATAAATTAAAATGGAGAACTCAGGTATAAATTTTTATGAGTCATCCTCATCTATTTCTATTATGTGTTTAAAAATGAAAGAATCACTGTTATTTGGATTAAACAGACAATCGTACAGTGCATTCCTTCAGGCAGACGAATGACGAGTAGAAGTGCATCCAGATATCTGCAATGAAATGAATGAAAACTGATGTAATCCTGATGGGACATGTTTCAGCTTACAGTATATTTGTGGTACCATAGTTGTTAATTAATGTTCTGTAACAATTTTATTGTGGTTATGTTTGTTCAGGTTATGATATGGAGAAGCTTGAGGTTAGCTTGAAGGTGTCATGGTCTGTGATTCCCAGAACTTGTCTATTGAGGAGAACTCTACTTAACAATGCTGTCATCAGGACTGTGGGAATCGCCTAGGGAGTGTGCGATTTACAAATAAAAGGACAGTGAGGGAGAAGGTGTGGGGTCTCCAGTGGACGCCTCCTGTGAAAGCCCCAATGAGGGTTTTTAACAAGATGAGCAGTGAGGCCGGAGATACTCTACCTAAGCTCTTTCTCTCTTACCATATTCCTGAGAGAAGCTGCTTTCTATCTCATGGCAGGATAAAAATAACATACTTTGTGTGTGTCTCTGTCATGGCATGACATTTGGAAGGTAGGGGCTCATATAACTGGAAACAGTGGTGTCAATTAATCAAGTGTTTATAGGCCACGCTCCACAAGACATCAAAGTTTCCTACTCTCAGCAAAGATGGCTATTTGAAACATGGGCTCTCTGTAGGCTTGTATGTTCATTATTCCAGTATGTTAGGTGTTGAAACTTATTTACACACTACAAATACATGAAAAAGTTGACAGAGACCTAATCAAATAGTGTGTGAGAGCTCATTGTATCAGGCTACTTGTAATAAAACAACACTTTATAACTCAATCACTATCCACTCCTCTCCCTGTGCTCTAACACCGCACTGAATTGATATGCAGTCTAATCATCTGCTAGGAGCTGATGTGATGTAAATGAAAGTAATTAGAGAAATGTCAAACGTAATTAATAAAACAGGTTTAAGTTGTGAAAACACTTGTCAGCGGAATGAATGAAGATTTCGCCTCTTGTCTCCCTGACGCTGCCCTCCTATTTTGCTGCTGTTCAATTAGGTCACAGATTGCTCCTAAGTTACCGCTCCCCTCTCACTTTCCCTTTTACCCTCCATCTCTTGTTCTCATAGCCTTTCCAATTCTATGCATGGAGACCTGTGAGAAAGGAGGGGGAGCCACCACCATCCTCCTCTGGAAGGGAAATAAATTTGCCTGTCCATCCACCGCCTGGATGAAATTAATTGCAGACTCCTCATGCTGTCTGGGTACAACTGGGGCATTAACATAAGCAATTTGCGTCCAACTTCTTCTGCCGGCTGTTTAATAGAGCATCGGACCTGGCCGATAAGGCTTAAGGTCCCTAGCGCATTAGCATTTTCATAATATCAAAATATTATAGCACCATGATTTGCTAAAGCCCATTCATTATTGATAAGAACAAAAGGTTTTATAAATTACAAAAGGGGAGCATGACCTATAATTACGGCAAGCAAATTAGGGTGTGCAGTAAAGTCAGTTACATTTTGAAGGAAAATAATGATGCTGGAGACCTTTCTCCTTCCCTCAGGATTGAAAAAATAATAGATTCCTTCACAACCTCACATGGGGTTGAGGAGCATGCTCGCAGGTTCATGTGGGACACAATGTCTGCTCAAGTAAGAGAGTAAGTGTCCCTGGCCCATACATACATCGCTGTGTGCACAGAATGCGCCATTAGGTGAGATATTTTTAGTTAATGAACAAGAGTAGACGTATATTTATGCACATAAACATAAAATATCATTCACGACAATTGTGTGTTGTGTCTAATATGCAGCACCAAAACTTTAATATAGAATTATATTTTTATTTGTAGCAGTGACTGTGAGGGATGGAGACACAATGGACACCAAATGTTAGTTCATCAAATGCTGCAAGATTTATCTGCACAAATAATGACAATGACCTACTAGCCTGTAGTTAAATGATAGTTTTACAAAATTTAATTTTCGTTCTTAATTGTAGCTTGATATACCTTTTTATTTTACTCGTTTTATCCAGTAAAATTTGGTAAAATAAAGGTAAAAGTAAGGTAGATTTCTCTTATCAGCCTTTTTTAGGTGGTGCTTGCAAGGAAGCATTTCTATAGCCAGAAAGTTTCCTTGAATGTTCAGTTTGATCAAAAGTTGTTGTTCCACACACAGCTAACTAAAGCAGTTGTGAATGCTGAAGGTAACAACACTGTATGCTGCATCAACAAAGCACAAAGATGCCATTCTGTTAATATCCAGTTGACACATTTTCAGGTGGGGAACCACAGATGCTAGTTGATGCCTTCATGGTAGATGAGGTAATTGCGCAGGTCCTCCAGAGACACCCTCCATCATTATCCACCGTTTGTTGCAGCAGTTTGTTTGCCCTCGATGACAGGAATGAAAAGGTTTATGCTTTTTTTCTACAAATTCACACATTCTAGGTGCGGTTTATGATTAATAACAAGCTGTTTAAGGTGCTCTGTAGGCTGTCCTTCACATACAGAGCTCCTTACTTTGTTTTATAGTAGCTGAACAATAGATTTGCTTCACTTAGTATGATTAGTTCCCATTGCATCGTATACTTGTGGTATTAATAAATATGTCTCCCTGCAAAAACATCTGGTTAAAAACTAATCTGAAGGCAGTGTGTCATTTAGGTATTTACGTACATGTAAGTATTAAATATGGAAACTATTTAAACCCCCCCTCCACCTAAATATGCTTCTTTTGACCTTCAATTAATTATTATGTGTAAAGTTGGACACTGGCAGACTGTTTTTCCAACATCTATCTTTTGATTTACTTTGGATACTCTAAATTTACCTTAAATTTGTGCATAATTACGTGTCATCACAGTTGATTTGGGAGCCAATTATGATTCAGTATGCATTTAATACAAGTGTGATATGGAAACTTTCAGCATACACATTGAGGATGGAGTTACATCTTGTGTCTAGTAGTTGCACCATTTGCATATTCATAGACTTTGGATTATTCAATGAGGGGGAAGAGGTTGTTGTAATATTTAGGGTAATGTAACCAAGGTAATTGAGCATATCAGACACAGATTATTATTCAAAGCGTGTAATTTGCATGTGGTGCTGATCTTTGATGTTCTTATGAATATAGCTTCACTGATCAGCCTATGGATCAATAGCCATAAACACTGTTAAACATTTTTCAGACAGTGTTTTATCCTCCTCACATGTTCCCAATTGCTTGCACAATAGTTGTTATACTGCTGTAGTGTAAGAAAGCCCATCAAATCAAGAAGATCCACAAAAGGGCTGCACTCTGAACCTGATTGACAAAAACTGACTAAATAACATTACTACCAGTAAGTATAGTTGAAACATTAGCTGGCAAATTGACGTTAAGGTACAATAAAATATTGATTAGCAGAGCAGCCTTGGGAACACTTTCATTTGAATAAAAGCTGATGGAAAAACTTTACTGAATGTTTTTAATTGTCTTCACATGTTATCCTATTCAGTGGTATGTGGTAATGGCAGTGTTGAAAGGAACTCAAGGCTAGATTAATTCATGGTGGAAAAAGACTTATCTGAAGTAGGATGTGTGTACACTATCCATCTAATATACCTTTGCCTTCATATTTACCCAGTTATCATAACAATTAATATATATTCATAAAAAAGACAAAAACAATCTGATATCCCCCCATTTAACTCCATGCTGTAGTTGTCTGCCACATTTATCTTATACTATCAGTACGAAGTGAGGTTCTCAAGAGTAGTTACATCGTAATATAACCATTGGGAATTATTCTCTGTTATCTCACTCATCCTTGTAAAGTGGCTCAAAGTTTGATTGCCTCATATTGGACCCATCTAATCACTGCCACACTGTGTCCCAAAGTGCTTCAGCCTCCTTATCATTCATTAACCTCCAGCTATAATCTCACTCTCCCCACCCTCCACCCCATTCAGTCTTACAGCATTTCAAGTCATAGATATATTTTGCTGAAGAAACAATGGTTATGTAGGGAGAATATATTGTGAATTCAAAGCTTCGTTAAAGGTGACTTGGTCTCCGCTCTCTTTTCCTCCTTGTCCCCCTCTCAATTTCTCTCCATCTAATCTCCCTCTGTCTATAACAATAAGAATTAATTAGCCTGCTTATTTTTCTGTGGTTGTAGAGAGGCTCCCCATCTGGATGGAAGACAGTCCTCTGTGTGCCTGATTAATGGCATGGAAAGACAGTTGCCAGTTCTGAAGCCTTGCTGTCTGGCCCAGGTCAAAACTTCCAGAAGGCAACCTAATGTTACTCCAAAAAAATTAGGGAGAAAAAAACCCTGAGATTTTTGAGCTCTGTTTAAAATGAGCAGGAGGTATGCAAGTTAGTTTTAGTGCTGACATGATAAAAAAGTTGTCAATAAAAAGTAAATAAAGGGATGTAAAATCTCTTATATCAAATTTTTAACAAGAAAAAAAGGACATTTATTGTGTTTCTAATGAAAATGTACTAACCAGCTGAATTATCATGTTAGTGGACATAATTTTAGTGACTATAATGGAGCTCATAAACAATCTACACTACTGTCTTGGAGATTTACCACTGTTGTTGAGGATGTTGTTTCCTCACCCAAATATCTGTCACCATAATCAGACATTCCTGACAAATCTTGCAGGATTTGATTAATTTAATCCTTAAATATTTTGTACATAATTGCTACTAGAAAAAAATTAAAACATGTCCACCGTCTCTCAGGCCTCCAATATCAAGACTGTAGTCCAACCACAGAGTTAAGCATTGAGCATGATGTCTTTACTGGTTTTACTTTTAAGGTATGCTTGACATTTCCTTCAAAACTTGTACTGGTTCATAAGTCTGTAGAGCACTCCTTGTGATTTTAGCTAGCTAGTCTGGGCCAGTGAAAGCAAGGGCAATGCATCTCTCTGACTACAGGAGCCCTGACTCATTTGTCACTAATGTGTCAAAGAGACGATGACATTTATAACCCGCTGAAGTGACTGCCAGCTAGCTAGAAGTAATAAATGTGTACCTTTAAGAGAGAGGTCTGTGGGTTCAGGTTTTTTCTTTAGATGTGAGAAGGTTCCTTCGCACTGTGGGTCCTTATTTTCCACACCTAGACACCTTTAGTTTAAATTTACACTGAAGTGAAGACATTGGTTTCATCTTCTTTTTTGCCATTAAGTATATTGCTTAATACATGTAGTTAAATGGCAGTATTATCTTTGCCTTGATAACAGTGGAGTCCATTATTATTTTCATTTTACCCACACAATTTTAGACAAGCTTTATAACTTAAAATATAATTTATTGAAGATGGGTAGTGTGTATGAGAAATCCTAAGGGTGATGAAAGTTTGCAGACTTTGTGAAATTGTTAAGTTAAAAATTGAGTAACTCAACCGAAAATAAATTAAAAACTAAATTAAGTGGATTGAAAGATGGTTGGTGTATTTCATAAACATCAAAGGATTACATATTCATATCAGCAATATATAGTACCATCACACACATGAATAATAATATTTAAATATATAGCCAAAACATTATGGTTGAGAAACTCATGATGATAAGGCCGTGCCCAAATCATTTCATAACTCAACATCACCCCACCTGTAATTCATACTGTTTAACAACCAGATCTATATGCAAACCAGTGACCTCGGCAATCTTTTGTGCAAGAAAAGTGAAATTGAACCCATGTTCTCTTGAAAAACTGTTTTAACTGGTGATAAGCTGTTTATCTTTCTCAAAATGAATGGCCTCAAGTGGTATTTCTCGTAGAGCAGACAACAGACCTGTAAGAAGTAACACCCGAGGATATTTAGAATATGTTTCTTTTTATATTCTCAATATCTTATCATGTTTTCTGTGATAATTACTCATAAGTGCTCTCAACCGCGTGGACATTGTTTAAGAACTTGAAAACTTATCTTAATGGAATCCTGATAAATTGTGTATGTGCAGGAGATAACAGTGTTTGTCTACATTGACCTTCGCTGATAAAATTTGGACTTATGATGAATGTTTATATCCCCAACTGTCTGCATCCAGACAATAGCACACCAGCTAATACAACCCTTGCTTGAACAACCCATAAACTGAACGGGTACTAAATCAATGGAGAGCAGCAAAAATGTGAGAACGAGATGAAGAGAAAACCAATGTCTAGGCCTTGAGGGAAAAGATGCGCAACATCACACCAGACTCTTATCTCTGGATGCATCTTTCCCCTGAGAGGATTCCACACTCCAGCAAACAGCAGGATTCAAAGGTATATCAGGTGCATGACCTTAGGGTTACTGAAATCTACAGCCAAGCAGTATCAGCTGAATAAGTCCAACACAGAACTAGACATCTTGTAGCCAGCATACAATTATACACACACATACACACGTGCAACTTCTTTCTTTAACTACACACTCCCTCATACAATATTCACACACTTTCACGAGCACAAGGTTTTACTTTCTGTGAATAGATGGACAGATACTGTTTGTATTACAGTTCAGAATAAGTCACACATATGTAACTTCTTTACAATACTTACACACTTTCATATACACAAGGTTTTACTTTCAAATATATAAATATAAATATATACATAGATAAATAGAAAGATAGATATTGTGAATATCACAGTTTGGAATAAGTCTTCTTTCTTTTATACGCTGGATGGATAGATAGAAAGATAGGTAGAAAGATAGGTAGATAGATAGATAGATAGATAGATAGATAGATAGATAGATAGATAGATAGATAGATAGATAGATAGATAGATAGATAGATGATGAAGTCTTCCACGTACTAATAGCATAAAATAAGTTCATTCTAAATTGAATTTGGTTTCATTATCATTCAATTTTCCCCTCATTAACCTTTGGTTCATTGCTTAATGTGTCACAGGCCAAAGGCCATTGTAATCTCTCTCAATGGACACACTGTTCTTGATCAATATGCTTCTCGCTCAGCAACTCACATTGTTTTATTTTCCTGCTTGCGTTCCAGGTCAAGGTGTGAAAGGATCATTCCAAGTCTCAAAGGAGAGGCTTCTTTCAATATCCTCAAAGTAGCGGATCCCACCCACTCAATTGTTCTCTACATAATCATATAAAAAGATTCAGGAAGAGTTGTTTTTTATTGTTGTTGTGTTTTTCCTCTGTTGAACAATGCCCTTCCGCCACAGGGTCCCATAACAGCCTACCAGTCTGTGCTCAGCACACCTCCACCCCTCATCCCACCCTCGCTATCTCGTTTTCCTCATCTGGCCCAGGCCCACTTCCACATCTACATCCCATTGTCTGAGTGAAGGCAGCACGCGCAGGGCTGGGGCCAGTCCAAACATACTCATCTCTCTCTCTGGATAGCCGCCAGCATTCTTTGAAAAATGTAAACTTTGTTATTTACCAAATCAATTTAACAGTTGGCTTTCATAATGGAACAAAGATCACAGTCTTTTTTCCTTTAAAAATGTGTATGTGATTATATACATGGCTTCTTGTAGGTGTGTATGTGTGTGCATTTTCTGTCACAATGTGTGTTGGGATCCATGCATGCACGTGTGTCGGAGAAACCAAATCCCAATCTATCATGCATTCCCCAAGGTGGGCCAGCCAGTGTGTGTGTTTGTCACTGTCCCCTGTCAGGAAAGAGGGTTGGAGCGTGTTCTCCGGACGAACCCTCTTTGGCTGAGGAAGTGCTCCTCTATATTGGCCTCTTTGTGGCTCGCTAATCGAGCTTTCCTGTCAGCAGGCTGCACAGTCCCAGTGCAGGGTGCACTACGTGATACAGACCCACTCCGGTGCTCCAAGGGAAGTTCTGGGATCAGCAGATAACAGCACAGCTCCCTCATCTGACACGCAGAATAGTGCTGCCTCTCTCTGTCTCTCTGTCCTTGCATGAATAAGGAAAACACCAATTTTAACCATCTGAAAAATTCCATTATTTAGAGCTCATAAGTGCCAGTCTCCTTTGGAAAACCCCTCAATTTCCCTTTAAAGTATAAAATACCGTCCTCTTAAATCAGGATGAATCATATATGCTCATAGTCTCATGAAACTTTAACATCTTGTTTTTATCAAGCTAATATGTCTTACTTGTAATTAGAAAATACTATTTGTTAAACATTTAAACATTTAACATTACACAGTCTGCTTCATGGCCAATTTAGTGATTTCAACAGACTATTATCCCTCCCACCTGAATTTTGTACTCCACAGTGGGCCATCATGCAAACCGTAACACTCATTTGAGATGTAAGCGGAATCTAGTGCTATCTGGAAGAGTGGTCACGAAGGACCCATGTTCCTGTATTCAAAACCAATTATAAAATGATAATCTGTAGGTGTCAATTCTATTAAAATTTTCCAGTTATTCAAGCATTTACTCTTATGTCAAGGGGATTTTTCACGGACACTGAAGTATATAGAAGGTATCTTTCTGGTGACATCAGTGAATTTCTGATTTTTCTCACATGTCCTTGGCAGTTTACATTTCATTTAGATGGTATATCACTGGTCACATCTTCCCCAAATGCAATATGGGTAGGACAACTGATGTTACAACCTTGATAATAGTACTCCATGTTATTGTGTTTGTTATTCATTTTCAGTTGTTCTATTTAATTATCTGGTTGTGAAGTAAAACTGGAGAGATTTGTAGGTCTAAATTTAAAAAAAAAAGAAAAAAGAAAAAAAAGAAAAGATACCTCCTTCACTGACTTCTGCTTCTTTCCGCTGTTGAAGGTGGGACATTCGAGGGAAGCTCGCACAACTTTAACATTTTATTTTAAAACTCAAATCAGTTGGCTATTTCAAGTAGACTCTTAGTGATAAACAGCATCCATCCATCATTTCTTTTTCTGAATAAAATTTGGAACTGGTGGTAAATTAGAACTTCTGTATAAAATTGATTGGAGTCTCTGCTGATCATGATGACACATGATTAGCTCCGAGTCTGAAAAATGAGGCCAGTACGATTTAAACCTGCATTCTCTATAATGGCCAGTAGGTGGTGACTCCACTGGTTGCAAAAAGAAGTCTCCATTGTATGGGAAACGATGAGAAAATTACCTTACTTCTCACTTGATTTATTACCTCAATAAACACTTTACTAATGACTTTATGGTCTGAATTGCTGGTTTAAAGTCTTCTTCAATTCAGCGTTATGTTCATTTTTGTAAATTATAGTCCAATTTAGAGTAAAATAGATGATAAAGCAGGGTATGCTTTAAGGTGTGGCCTGATATGAATATGTACCCCCAACGTGATCGTCTCGCTGCTATCAAGGTAACTTGGGTTATGTAAATAACATAACACAAGCAGAAACTCTTTGTAATGTGTTTTTATTTCATGGGAGTTAATTGTAACATTTTGGTCAACTTGAAATTCTTGTTCAGCATTTGGTCGTAATAAAATACCCCAGAAGGAATCAGCTGTTCAGTTTTTCTGGTACTGTAAGTGTATTTTGTTTGAAGCCTGCTTTTCTCAAGCTAAAATTGACATTAGCAATATCACAGTTAACCATAGACTGGAAATACACAGTGGTAACCAAGCTACAATCTATGGTGACAGTAGTCTCATATGAATGGGTCCACACACATTTTGTATAACTAATTTCTCTTGCATGATTTTGGTATCAATGGATCATTGGCCATCAATGGTCTGGATGTTATGATATAACATGGTAAGATCTTTGGCTTTTTATAGTCATCTTTGAACAAATTGATGCAAAACTTACTTGATGTTCAACATCCTTTCTCAAGGCTATGGTTCCCATAGTTAATCAACTAGGTTACACTAACCTGTGGTCACTTTTTTAATACTAAAGCCTTAAAATGGCAGACCTAAACTCTGGTTATATAACTCATGTCAATCCAAGTTCAGAGTAACATGTACAACCAATATTGGTGCTGCTAGATGATTACAACTAGCACATAATGTCATAGTATGAGATTCTGGCCTCAATATTTGAAAAAACAGGAATATCAAATGCAATTCTGAGACCGGTGAATTATTATGACTTTTACTGGTGACATTTTCCAGCGGCATATGGCAGCAAGCTCATGGGACTGCACAGCTTTTTGATGAATACTTTGAGTCAGAGAGACCAAAGGACAGTGCTGGGCATATGTTGCCTTCTGTCTTTGCCTTGTGAAATGATAATGTGGCCTCACTTAAACAAGATTTTGAAGCTGCCATTCTTAGCAGCAAGACATATCGTAGGACATACATTGAGGAACCTACTCATCAACTAGCTATATGTGTGTTAATGGCGGAGTATTCATATGTGTTTGATGTTCCACTGTATTTTTTCATAACTGTTGAACATAAAGTGACAGTTTAGTCCATGTGAAACATGAATTTGTTTACTACATGAGTATATGTGTTTAGGCGGCTGTGGTGGCTGTGGCTCCGGAGGTAGAGCAGTCGTCCTCCAATTGGAAGATTGGTGGTTCGATTCCCGGTTCCTCCAGTCCACATGTCCATGTGTCCTTGGGCAAGACACTTAACCCCAAATTGCTCCCGTTGCTGCTGTGTGAATGAGAATGAATGGTTAACTTCCTCCTGATGTGCAGGTTGGCACCCTGCGTGGTAGCCCCTGCCATCTGTGTATGAATGTGTGTGAATGAGATGTAATGTAAAGCGCTATGAGTGGTTGTAAAGACTAGAAAGGCGCTATATAAGTACAGTCCATTTACCATTTAGGTCAAAACACTTTATTTTGAACATGGTCCCAAGATGTTAAAAGACAAAGAAAACACAAGACATTCAACACAAAACTGGATGTGAAGTGGAAGCTGTTCACAGCTTGGCACCAGTGTGAAAAAAGATCTTCTGGCTGCATTTATAGTAATCATTTCACTATTGTAGATTAAACTGATGTTGACCAACAATGTCCAATAAATGCTTAAATTTTTACTAGACTTAAGTGTTTATATCCAGATTTTGGTTCTGTTTTATTAAAACAAACTCTGGTTAATTTGCTTGTTAAGTACGTATGTTTTTTTGACAGGCAGACCTGTCAACTGCTAACGTAAGCTAACAGGTTGTCCCTTACTTTGGGGAAGCATAACTTGTTGCTGCCTTTCCAACTGCTGACACAGGTGTTAATTTGTTTAATATGGCCAGTATGCAATGTAGGGTGCATAGTAGCCAGCAATAAACCATGTCTAGCCTACATTACCCCTCGCCCCTGGTTATACATACACATGAGAACCTGGCCAGCTTTTCATTTAAAACACTTTGAAATGAGGAAAGCAAGAAAGTAGAAGTCACCATTGGATACAGAAGGAGAAAACTGAGGGGAGAGAGCAGTGTGTACATGTTGGCACTGTGTAGTTTATAACTTAGCCTATTCAACGGAAATTTTAAGGAAAAGAAACACCCCCTTTGCAAATTAAGCCCATTAAGTGAGGAGGGATGCCATTGCTTCCACAGTTTCAAAAGCCATTTACATCTTCAGCCTGTATATAGCCTGACACAAAATTGTCTGTTTAGAGTACTTCTGCTACATTATTATTATTATTATTATTATTATTATTATTATTTGAAAATCATATTTTTGAAAACTAAATAGGCCTAAAGTATGATTATTGTGGAGGTGTAAACAATATAAATTGTTTAAATGCAGCAGTAGTGCGTAGCCTTCGTGAAATTGTGCTCCTTGTTAAGCTTTGTTTAGGTGGGTGAAAAACATACATGGTTAAACAGGCATAAATGACCAACTAACAGTATTGTCATCTGCAGATATTTTCGTAAACAATCTGTAATTGGTATCAAGAATTTTTGTTTCAGTGCGTCCCTCACATGTTTGTCTGACTGCTGCAAGAATGCAAATGATGTCGTGTAATGCTTATGTATACACATTATCTACAATAATTAATTGTGTGTACAGCAGTGATTCGTATCTGACGCGTGTAGGTCGCCAAAATGGTACTCAAAAAATGTGTCCAGGGTTGGCAAGTCTGGTGTGACAGCTGTCAGTCAAACTCTGGTGCAGACCAAGCAACTACATCAATTCTGTTGCAGTTTGTTTGTGGTAAACAGACCATGTGATAGTAGAGATGTGGTTTTAGCGTGAATTCAAAAGCTAAACCAACATGTATGCAGATCAGCGCCTGATTGCATTTTCCCTGATCAATCAGACATTCAAATGCTGTTAAAACGGTGGCATGTTGTGCTTGTATCCTACTCTGTGTACTTTGGCAGTTATTAAGTCAATTAAAACACATGACAAAGCAGCAATATTTCTCCGTAATGTTGCTGGAGAGTACGCCTCTTTATTGTCATGTCTCTACCTTTTTCTCATTTTTCACTACAACAGTCCATTTGCAGTCTAATAATACTAATAATGCTCAGAATAATTGTTTTCTTCATGAGCTCTTAAGGAGCATTCAGATGCTGTATGAACTCCTGTCATGCAGGTCTTCTTTATTATGATAAAATCCTGCAATATGCATCTGTTTGGCCTCTTGATTCTTTGAACTTTAATGTAGAATTGTCATATACACAGATGAGTAAATATCACATTTTTGGATGACTCTGTTAAATCTGTGTGTAAAACCGCCACCAACTTACACACAAACATTTGCATTCTGCAGTTTCCATAAACAAAATCAAATTGAAAAGGGTAAAGCCAGAAATTAATTATCCATCTAAAGCAAATGTACTGGAAAATATAATTTATGGAACAATTATGAAAATGGTGCGCTTAAGTGAAAACCCCACAATAATTTAATTAATATTTCATTGGATTACTCTTTTAATTCTAAGCAATGGTGAGTGTGATGGAATGTACAAGGCTGTTGAGTGGAGTGGTATTTTAGGTTTTAGGTAGAACAAAAAAAAAAAAAAAAAACAAGGCTTGTACTGCTTTCAATGAGATTGGAGTTTTAAAAGCTTGCTGTTATCATAGGTGATCTGAACCAAAGGGTAAATGTTTTGCAGGTGATTAAAACATTTACAAGATGAGACCTTGACTCTTGGCGCTGAGATATGTTATATGATAAAGCATATTATTATGTACTGGACATTTTTCAGTAGAAAGAATACATGTAGCTTTCAGTGAATGTTTGTATTTAGAGTTTCAATATCTGTGTATTAGCATAGTCTATGGGTAATTGTGTGCGTGTGTGTCACCTCTGAGCCCAAATAGTTCCTTTACTCTATGTCTTTCTTCTACACAGTGCCTCTTTATGCCAAGGAAGGACTTGCCCTTCTTCCTGTCACCCGTCCACTGGGAACACTGCTCTCTGTGCAGTCTCTTTGGCATGCTAAAGAGCCCTGATAGTTTTGTCTTACATTTAAAGAGGGAATTACGCTGAGCTATTGAGGGCTTATGTCCAAGGCATTTTAACTTTTTTTCATGGTTCTTGGAAGTCGTCCAAGTAGATTGAAAAGATGGGAAGGTTAGAGAATGGATAGAGAGGTTATTGACAGCGCTGAGGTTGTACTTTGAGGGACAAGCGGAAACAATGTGCTGACTGTTAGCCAAGGACCAGCTCTGCTGTATTGCATGGGGACATAAGTGTCCTGAGTGGGCTTTTTTCAAACATTTTTCCCTGTTCCCTAGAAAGCCGTTACAATGAAACCAAGTCTAAAGCAGCAATTTGTAAGTCAAGAGCCTGGCAAAATGGGTAGTGTGGGGGAAAAGGGAGTTGAAAGTGCACAGTGTGTAAAGTGAGAGCCCAGGGTCTGTTTGGGGCAAGTGGAGCTCTGGTCAGCTTTGAATGCCACTTAAGTGGTTTCATGCAGCTTGCTGTATAGACACCACCAACACTGTAAAAGCCCTTTTTATCCATTGATATTTCATTCATTGTTGTTTATTGTTGTTCGATACCATAAATTATGTCAGAATAATAGTCAATAAGTGGCATTTGAGAAGTAACTAGTGTTTTCACATGCAAACTACTGATCTTTAACTGAAAATGTTTTCCTTAAAATAATCATTTCAGTAAATTCATCTTGTCTTTTAGACATTTAACAGACTTTTGAAATGCAAAACACAGTCAAATGTGCATAGGACATGGTGATGCACTTTTGGAACAAATCATACACCCATCAGTCTATGTCCTGCTCCACTGACGTTATAGCAGTCTGATTAAAACGGTTTTCTGCTGAAAATGCAATGTTGTTGAGCTTGTCTAATTGGGAGATGGATGAACAGTGCTAAACTTTGTCATCCTTGACACTGAAATTGCACTGCTGGCTTGCCAGTGCTACACCCCTACTTCAGTTCTCCTCCAACTTCAGCACAGAGCGAGTCACCAAAATGCCAAATGGGAACAAGGGTTTTCTCTCAATTTTTTTTTTTTTTAGACGAAGATTGCAAAGCTGGAGAATGTGCATGGTGCAGCATACGCAGTTTTGATTTGATTTGACAGGCAAAATGTGTTCATTGGGATTTACATTTTTTATAAGATGGAATACAAACATGAAAAATAAAGGTTTTGACAAATGTCACAATGTTTACTTTGTGGGCCTGGGGCGATATGACCTGATTTGATTCTATCACAATACCTGGGTGCAGATTCGATTCAGAATTGATTCTCAATTCCAATTTTTGCAGTAGAAAACGGGGCACTATCTTCAGTCTCTTGCTCCAGTTTACTGGTGTCCTTATTCCACTGAAATACAATGTGAACCATAAGTGGCAGATAAAATAATTGGTCCGTAGCCTTTTTATATTTTAGAAAGTTAACTGTAGTTATTGAATTAATTGATTTGAAAGCATCCTACACTCTCCTGCCTGTATGACAATAACAAACCGAGGAGGAGTTACAGTGCTCCGCTGTGTTGTTATTAACGTCATGTCTCCAGCAGCGGAGAGCAGCGTCTTTGCTGCACTGTAAGCGTAAAACCCTATGAATGAACTAAAAGACATTGAAATGCTCCATAGAGCTGAGTGGGTTTGGAGAGTTGGTCATATTTATCTGTGGATTTGATACTACATGCAACAACTTTCTCGTAACACAAAGTAATTTGATTAATTGTGAATATAAAAGATATGCGTATTAGCTTTAGCAGAGCTACATTTAAATGTACTTTTTTTTTTCAGCAACCCACTTCATCAGCGCAAATAATATTTTAAACCAAATAAGTGCTGCTGTACTACTGAACACATTTAACATGCTTTGTAATTGATATATGTTGTAATTTACTTACTGAAAAAAGTAGATGTGTCAAATTCATGTCTTCACAGATTAATTCCTGGGCAAGTGTAGAGTAAAAACGTCTACTACAAAGTCTACTCAGCTCTCAGAGTGACATGTTAACTGTAGCCTCTTAGGCAAGCATTCTTGATAGAGTCCCTGAAGTATCAAAACGATTATGAGAGCCATGGGCTGCCACTGGAAACAAACTCACTGACACGCTGATAAAATCCCTGCCCCGTGTTTATATGCCATTTTGCAAAGAAATCAGAGAAGGTAATCATGTATGGAAGCCGAGGTTAAGAAGCAATGTAACAGTCTATTAAGTTTAATATAGATATGTAGAATAAGCATATGCAGGGAGACATTAGCATAAATCTTGGTTACACACGAATGGTGCAATGCACTCTATTCTCTCTCTCCAGTCGGGTCTAATGACAAATATTGTGAATGAGCCATGCCAGCCTGCAGACTGCTCACTTAGCTCAGCTCTCAAATGTTTCCACTTACCAGGACGTTTCCTCTACCAGTGTATTCGAAGCACTCGTAGTATTCAGATTAGTGACAAAGAGATTCAGACAGCACAGGTTATAGGTAACTTATGATACCTTTTCAGAGGCTCTCCACAGCAGCGACCGTTTTAAAAATGTAAGAAGTTTGTCTAAGCTACTGAAAGGAACAACTCTTACATGCAACATGCAACCTCTCTTTCATTTCCACAGATTTAAAAAAAAAAAACATAAAAAGTGTCATGAACTTTAAAGTTAATTTTTTTTAAATGTTCATGAATTCAAACCCAATTGTTGATACTTTTCATGGTTAACTTTTTTTTTAACATTTAAATATATTAACTTTGACAATCTTTCATAAATACTGTCTTATGTCTCTTGGTTTCACACTATACAAGTCATCAACATTAGCATCCTGCTAATTGAAATAAACATGCAGGCAAAAAGCAAATAATGCAGATTTCTAAATACTTTTTAAAAAGCTTTCCAAATGTTTCATAAAGAAGAAAACATATTTGGCCACAAGGATGCACACAATGTGTTTTGTTAGAAGTACAGAATACTAACATAAATGTTTGTTTAAAAGAAATCGGCACAGGGCACCTTTAATATTTGTTATCCTATGATAGTTAAATGAAGGCTATGTCCTTATAGAAAAGTAGGAACTCAATAACAAACTGCTATTAAGATTATTATAAAAGTGATATATTACATCATAGAAAAAACATACTCAATTGAGTTGGTTCTCTCTGTAGCGCCTTCAGGGGCTAATTGGATTGGTGTTTAGCAAGACCTGCAGGTGAGGCAAAGATTCATGCATAAAATTGTCTTTGTTTTTCTCTGTTGTCTTGTCTCTCCCTTTTCTTCCTTGGTTGCTTTTCCCACTACCTCCCCCATCTGCACAGGCCATCGAAGGAGTCATGTAAGCATACCTTTGTCCCTGCATGGGAGGAAGAAGAAATGATCTGGTATTAAATTTCAATAACACGTTTTCCCAGGTCCTCCAGAGTACAAGCAATCAAGGGTTAAATTGGATCTGTAACGTATGCTCTGTGACCCACAAATCGCTTACCCATCAAACAGACTCATTACGAACCGGCAAGCAGATGAGTGTTTGTGAGCCTTGCCTCTGAGCGGTGGGGATTGTGTGTATTACCGCTAACACGGCTGAGGTATTTAAATTTTGATTTTTTCGTAATGGGTTTTGACATGTTTCATTTCCTCTGGGGGAAGCGCTCGAGACCTCCGAAAGTAAATGTTGCTAAAAAGTCATCAAGGCAGAATATTAAAATGCCATCAAATAAGAATTTCACTAATGCGATGGGGCTTGGGCTTCAGGTACGAAGGGCTGGGGTCAGAGGGGCTTGGTTCTGGGAGAAACACTATTTGTTCCCCTTGGCTGCCTTCTTTCCCTCTTAAATAAATTATTAAACTACTTCAGCCCTCGCCCCCCCCTCCTCCTCCTCCTTCTTTGCCCATCCACCTCTTGTGCCTCTCATAGCTTAGCCCTTGCTTTTGAAATGAAAGGCCAACAAGAGGAGGAACTGGTAGAGCACTAAAATAGCACCTTTGGTTGAAATAAGATTAGTCGGATAGCTCTACATTTTCACAAGGCACAGAAGTCATCCTATGTTCTTTTTTCTTATTATAAAGCCATGCATTTAAAAACAGCAATTATTCAGATTGATAGCATTGACTATCGCAGTATTTAACATTTTTACATCTGGAAATGGAGATCAGTGGACCAGTTCACCATACTACAAGCTCTCTGTTTTGACTTTTATCTGCAAGGTTTAAATCGTTGCATCGCTGGTAGTTTTTGTATTCCATGGGTACTCCTTTTGAGGCCATTACCAAGCTGACAACCCACCAGCTGTCACTAATTGCTCACTAATGGGGTTTGGTGGTCTGATGGTTTATCTGTGAGAGGCGTTCCAATTCTACACTGGGGGTCCTTCTGGCTTGCCAAATCAAAGGGGACACATTTAAAAAAGCATGTCATGTTATTCAGTTATATTACCTCTAAATGCAACTCTACAATAACGACTAATTTACTGGGCAGTATATTTGGAGGCAAAGATTTATTGTGTTTGTAATTAATCACATATTATTTAATATTCACCTGACATTACTTCACATTGTTTAAAAAAAATATGCTAAAGCTTGCGTTGTTGGTGGCAACAGCCATTATCATGCATGATATTTTCTGTTCCTTGTCATTGAAATCTTTGCAGGAGACAAGAGGGGCTCGTGTCTGCCCTCTGCGTCAGCCAGCCCGCTAATAGATGTGAGAAGGTCATCTGGCATTAGTGGCAGAAGTACGTTAGCATTTGTGCTGAGCGTCTCTTGCCAGACTGTGTGCATGTTTGAAGGCGCTTGGACAAGCAGGCCCTTTCATGGTGATGAATGGCTTTTTTCAAGCGTTCTGCTCCCTAGTTATGAGAAGGGTGACCTGGTCATTGGACGACTTTATGAAGCTATAAAAAATGTATGTCAGTCTGCAGTCTCTAATGCCATCCCTAAACGGGGGAAGGGTGGCAGGGGTAGTCGGAATGGTAAAAAGGCCATTTACCGTCACTCTAAATAGCTCTCTGACTGCCCTTCCCCACTTATCTGACAATGTCCTTGTCGTCAAGACAATTTTTTATTCTCTTTTTTATTTTTCCCATTTTTATAGGTTACATTTGAATCAAGGGTAGGCAAGCTAGTATTTCTAGATAGTATTTTACAGTTCAATACAGTCTACTAACTTGTAATTAGTGTGTTCATTTACTCCTCTCTGGTAATGTAGGGTCATGAAGTGTGCTGTTAGAATTACAAGATATGTGTATGATTAAACTGTTACTTTATACATAACATAATATTCCATAACAATATTGTGTAATGTGCATACAGTAATCCTGTATAAACAGTAATTCTCAGGCTTCTTGGTAGGAAAAAATGGTGGAAGACTGAACAGAGCTTTGCATCAAAGATCCATGACTTTTCTCCTCATCCACATGTGACATGGTTGGATGCCATTAATCACAAATGTCTCCTTTTTAATAAATATGCAAATTTATATTAGCCAAATGGTGTTACAGCTTTTGTGTCATTAATAAATTATGAGCTTCTTTGTTGGATATCTAAGGTTTTTAGATATAAACTCTTCACACTAGTAAACAGTGATGTGACTCAGATTCAATGTGTTATTTGACATTATAGGGTTATGCTGTATAGATACTAGGGACTATGAAGTTATATGAAAGCCAGCCCTGATCTCATCATTGTTCATAGGCACATTATCACAGAAGACATGATTTATTGTTGACTATGCAGTTAGTTTTGGTTAAGCATTTGATCTAACAGTTATCAGTAACCTTGAACACACAAGACGAACCAATGACTCACTGAACGTTGACTAATTGTGACCAATAAATACTCTCTGGTGCATCGTGTTTATTTTAGGATGTATCCCATAAAATACCAAAAAATATCGATTGATTGACTTTAGTTCTCTTATAAGCAACTGATACTGCAAGTTTTTGTAAAACATGGATTGACTATGTTGTGTTCGCAAATGTGGGAAAAAATAATCTATTCCTATAAGGAAGTGATTTACTGGAAGTAAATTGACAGACTTTCAGGTTTACTGTATAGTGACATTGCCCCGATTAGAACATGATTTGTACCATACGTAGTTTACTGTCAGATTGGACGTAGGTCTTAGACACACCTTGCACTCTTTTCAATATAGTTAAATTTGGCAATATATAAACTGCCTTAATTGTGTCTGACTGCAATTATTAAAAATACTTCTTTTCCTGTAATTTTTATTTAATTTACTTAAAAACAAAACTTTTTTTTTTTTACAGAAGCGCACCTGTTGGAGATTGTTAAGTACTTAAATTGACCCTCTGGTACCTGAATTATATGTAATTCCCAGGAAGATTAGAAATAAAGGAATGTTTCCATTATCAGACTAGAGAGGCAAAAGTGAGATGTGGGGGGGCTGAACTGCCTGACTCTGTCTCCTGGTGAACAATCAATCATGGGCCTCTCTGCAGTCTCTTTGATCTGAAAACAGCTGTAATCTGTGGTCATTGTTGCTAGAGTAGATTGTTTGCCAAACTATTACCATAACTGTCAGCCCAAATCAGAGAAATAATCTCATGGCTCTGGACAGATGCGGTTCCTCTGCATTATTGATATGGTCATCTGAGAGAGAGGGGGAATTATAATACATAGTTCTATTTACAAAGGGAGATTGGCTTGGTCCTTGAGAGTGAGTGAGTGGGACAGGCACCTCTAGAAAGTGAGATATAGCCAAGTTCAGAAGGAAAAAACAAATTTCCTGGCTCTTTTAGGGTCAACTCACCCCCATCGGTCTACTTCCTCCCTGAAAATGAGTCACCAGAATACACAATGGACTGATTCCTGAGACGTGCCTCCACATTCACCTGTATCAAGACATTAAAATATGTATATGTATTTTTACTCTTCTTTTTACAGGGTTGCATGACCCTTGTGTCAAAGCAAAGCATGTATTTACTCAAGTATTCATAGTTTAGCATAATGTTTACCTACATTTGCTTTTCTAGTGTATGCAGTCATTTTTGTCTACCTAAATGAAATTCAGGAGTGTGACAGAGACAGAGAGAGAGGGGGAAAAAACAACAGCCTTTAGCGCAACATTGAATGTTTCCATTAGAACAAATCGTTGTGCCTTGTGGAGAGGTTGTGAACCAGAGCAACCAATGCATGTTTATTTAGCAGCCCTGCCAACTGTGTGAGACTGGCTGAGTCAGTTAGTGAGGCCATGAAAAAATTCCTTATTTTGAAATTACAATGCCTTAACAGTAAAAGTAGAAGGAAGTGAGAGGTTATCAGGGTCAGGATTCAGACACAAAGTGCCTGAAGGTGGGTGGGTCTTAACTGCAGCCAGACAAAGAGAAAGAAAGTACATATGTCTTTGAGATTGTCAACATTGTTTCATATAGTTTAGGTAAATTCCATGAATAGTAATATCTAACTTGTGAAAGAAAGAATGACAGTACACTAAGAAAATAAGGCCAAACAGTAATATGCTTGTACTAATCTGTGTGGTATCAAACTACAAAATCATCAGCGTACCGTTTGCCAGACTTTGTGGAAACATGTGGCCCTTGTTGGCAAAGGACAAAATTTGGCAGGATCCTGAGAAAGCGATTACAAGTAGTGGCATATGGAACAACAAATAGTTCCTCATTCAGTGCATCAGGTCTGTGCCATCTTTATAGACTAAAAAATAGACATGATGGATGTGTGGAAGTGCTCACTGGGCTGGGGCCAGGTACTGCTGACTGATGTGAGGTGAAAGAGTACTGCGTGACCCTTCTGTGTGAAGTAAATGTCCTTTTTTACTAAATGTTTACATAGTTGCACATCCAGGATTGAGATGGTTTGGTTTAATGTGTTTGGCTGTTATTCTTAGATATTTCCCTGCTGTGTTTATGCCTTTTCCATGGTGCTCCCTTCAGTCTGGTGCTTCATTGCAATGCTATTAAAAATGAAATTGCATGGATAATACTAAAATAATACTATCCTCAAGTAGGGTTTTCACCTACCAGTTGACAATTAAAGCCCCTTCTCGTCAGCCATTCACTTGTCATGTCTGCAGTAATAGTTAGGACTACAGCTAACAATTATTTTCATTATTGATCAATTTGAGGATTTTTTTTTTTTTTTTTACTGATTAATCATTTAATCTTTTGTTGTATATGTAGAACTTTTGGTTATGTTTGGCTCTTTTTTGCTTGGAAAATGACTTGGCGGCAAACTTGAAAAATATATATTTTTGCCTTATCAGTGCATGGCATCTACTGTGTATTATTATTAAAATGTGCTTAAAGTTGAGCAACTAAAATCATTGGTTCAATTGGGGAAAAATATCCAGATTATGTCATTAAAAGTTTAGGTTTGGTTTAGATGAGTCAAGTAAAAGACTTGGCTGACGTTAGGGAAAGACTGTGGTAAAGTAAGATTATTTTATTTGTATGTGACCAGACGCGCACTCAGGATTCAATCATAAAAATCAGACACACTACGTTCCCATCCACCACTCTGACCTCCACACACTTACTTTTCACCTTGGCGCACTAATTATTTCATTGTACAATCATGTAATGCAGAATTGTCTTTTATGACCATACTGCAGCAATACTTGGCTCTTTATTTTCTTACAAAGTGGTTTCTGTTCCTGACATTGCACCGTAGGACTCACATGTTACTACACATACTATATGTACATGCACATTAATAATACATCTAGGATTAGTAAAATAAATGCTATGTCTCCCAACTGAAGGGAGCTCAATCCTCCTCAGTGCGTAGTAAAATTGTCCTTATTATCTTCATTGATGTTGAAATATCTTCATGGCTGTAACTATATAGACACCAGTCAGTGACATGGGGTACTGTGACCTCCTTCGATCCATAATTTACACCTGTTAGTTGACTCCCCCATCATTTGTGAGTATACTCAGGCTTAAAGGTTAACAAAAGAGAAACAGGGCAAGCTCTGCTGCTGCTACAACGGATCAATGTCAAGTAAATAACCTTTTCTAGCTTATTTCCTGACTGGTATCGATCTGTCTCTCCTTTCCCCGTCTGCCTTCTGCACTCTGCTCCTTCACATGCCACCTCACTCTCCCCTTCATGTCTCCTCCACCCTACCATATTTTAAGACTTTTAATGGGCTATTAACTCTGTAAAGGGGCAGTTTTTCCAATGTTTTTTTTCTAAACATTCCTGTGTTGAACGCACAATAATGCTTTCAGAAAGCTTGTTTTGTATGGCCCGACTTTGAGTTTTGTCAAAGAGTATTTTAAACAGATAAATGTCTTTTAATCTAAACATTTTGAATAAGCAAAACACAGCATTCACATAAATCTATTCATTAATGCAGATTGAAGAAAAAAAACAACAATATTATATATTCATGTGAACTCACAAACTCACCATTATAAGTTGAGAGAAGAAGCTGAAATTGCGAATAGTGTCTGTGAAATCTTAAATATACACACACCTGGTGGTGTCACAACCCGAGTGTGTTTCACTTCCAATTAGTCACCTGGTACTTCACAGCCCTAAATAAACATCATATGGTTCTGTTTGGGCCACAAGTTTGACTATAATTCAAGTTTGGAATTGGCTTTCTTTAAGTTAAAATGCCAATACGGGAGGTCAAGGTTATGGTTATCATGGTTGTCAATAAATGTGTATTTTGAGGAACCACAAACCTTGCCTTATTTGCACATCAGCAGAAAAACAATTAGTCAATTAATCTATGAGTCGAAATTAGTGGCTTGTAGTTTCAGTAACTATCCATGTAAAAATGGTTTCGTCCAGTTTCTCAAATGTCAGGAATTGGCTTTTTTCTACAGCTGAAAATTTAATACCTTTTGACTTTTGGACTTTCGGATTTGTGTCAGGATTGTTTTAAACTCTCAAATATTGAAATGAGTATTGGCCTTAAAAATTATATTAGACATGCTATATAAATATTCACTAGTTGAACCATAATTAACAGTGGTTAAGTGGTTATTTTTGTGGAGGGTGAAATATAAACTACAGTCACATTCATTAATAGCATCATTGCTTGCCTTTTCTGCTAAAGAGGGATTCTTTGTCGTGGGGCTCTCAGGGCTTCTTTGGCACCATTATTGCCATTACTGGGACACCAATCTTATTCTGGCGAGCAGCAGTTGAGTTAGGGGCAGTGCTTGGTTTGGGATTAACAAGTTAAAAGTGTAAAACCTCTCATGCAGCCTGCGATGTTCATTACACCTTGCAACACAAAAGTGTTTGACTAAGCAAACAATGTACTGGCGTTTCCGCTGATCTTAGAGCCTTACAGAGGTAGGTTTGTCTCGATGGCATTAAAAGAAAAAAGGCCATCAGGGTCATTAAAATGAAATGGGTTTGTCCTCTTGGGAGCACATATGTGTTTTTTCCCCCGTCTTTATTTAAATCCCAGAGTGCACCAGGATGCTTTATTTATTGGTTACAATTGAACATTTCTGACCTAATGATGATTAAAGAGAAATCCAGACATTACAAATAAAAGTAAGATTCATCCTGTAGGACCCATGAACATACAAAGCAGATTTAAGAGAAACTTTGTCACTCATTTTTGAGATACCTTTTCATTCATTCAAGAAAAATGTACCACCTTTTATTGTATTTTCATGAATACATGTTGTAATATCTGTCTCGACGACCCCTAGCAGTGCAGTGGTCTCCCAGTTAATGTTCTTCCAGAGTGTAAACTTTTAAAATGGCAAATATGGGTGAAATGTTAGCTAAATGTGATTTATGGTTACTTTTGCACCATACTACAACATTTATGTGATATTTACCTCATGACATGAAGAAAATATTTTTTTACCAATAGAGCTCTGATATAGAGTACTGAATTGTCTCATCACGACTGACTAGTTTCAGGGTCAGGCTTTTTCTTTTTTCTGTTATAAATTTATGAATACAGTAGCTTAAAATCCTCACTACCACTTGTCTCCGGGTTAATCCTTTGTGGCACTACGTCCTCAGACGAACTTGTAAACACAGTTGTGTACATCTATTGATTTTTTTTAGACTCAACAACAGGGGACAGAGAAAGTGGTGAGACTGAGGTTGAACAGCAGTATTCATGTTCATGCCCTTGTGCTACAAAGGCTCTGAATTTCCTTTTGGGAACAAAAACCTATAACCTCTATGAATGATTTTGTGCATGATTGTGGAATCACTCAGTTTAGTTATAGCTTTGGAAGTTAGGCCCTGGGGTTTAAAAAAAAGTGGGAAAAGAAAAAGACGTTCTCTGTGGTCCGAGGTCAGTGACCTGCTCTGTAGCTGTCTGTATTCCACCTCAGGGCACCTGCTAATGTCAGCCCTCTTTTAGATTCCCCAAATCGTGGCTTGCCACTGGTTACTTTCAGCCGCGATAAGTGATCCCAGTGACCCCAGAGGTCTGACACACTGCTTTTTTTAGTTAGAAGTCAAATGCCATAGCATTGCCTCCGGATCAAAGCCTTCAAAGTCAAACTCTACTTAGGCATCCATTGAAATAAGAGCTCCAAGCCCAGTTAAGTGTGGAGAGCCAGACCAAGATCACGGCTTGACTTTCACTCACACTACAGCCAAGTGGTGGGCCAACAAGCACACATAGAAAACCTCACATACAGATTTTTTTATTTTATTTTTATTTTATTTTTTTTAACTGCTCAGGGTGTTGCACTTAAGGACTAGCTGTGTCAGAGTGTAGCAGTAGACCTCCAGTGGAATCCAATGAATGCTGAAACTGCTTGCCACCGGGTCAGTCAGTTTGATTCCCAATAGATGCTTTTAACCATGCTGACATAGTACAAAACCTGTTTTTACAGTTTTGAAAATATGACACAGTTGTTTATAAATTATTGAAGGGAGACGGGGGATAGATATTGTACTCTGTTCCTTCCATTCTCTCACCTAATCCTGGTCATGTCCACTTCCTTTTCCTGTTCCCGACATTGCTGTACAACCCCTCCCCCACCTTACAGGATGCAGAGTCTGGCCTCTCAGCAGATAATGTGACGCACACGTGTGCTAGCGGAAAACGAGGCCATGAGCCACAAAGGTCCACTCTGGGTCCCGGATTATGATAACATCAGGAGTAGCAGAAAGGAAGAGGTGTCTGCAGGAAGTTGGCAGGCCTGTGAAGGCCTTAGAGAGAATCACACTTATCTTTCTGAGAAGCCTGGGTGTCACCCTGACTCTGACATGATATTCACAGAGAACGGGTGATACAGGCTTTTTACTGGCTGCCATCAAAATACTGTATACTATTCATTGCTTAGCTACTGCAAGATTATTTTTTTGAGCTTTGGACTTTGGTGCTGCTGTCCAGATGCTGGCCCTTGATGTTAAATTCCTATACATTCAACAGAAAATGTTGAGACAACATGAAGCAAGCTCCTAAAGTGTAGTCATACTGAAAGAAAAACCTGTATCCTTAGAAGCATATTCCCAGCGGAGGATGCTCAAAATAAATGTTAAGTTTGGAAAGTCCAGATGGTCTTTAAGACTGTGTTCCCCCGCCATAAGCGCGCTTGATTTATGAGATTTTCTAATGGTATCTCTGTTCTGATCTGGCTTTCCTTCACCCTGCTTGCCTCTGAAGCTTTAAACTCATCAGGTTCTCTCAGCCCTGTCGTTAATCCTGAAGTACAAAGGAAGGTATGGCTGTAGAAAATTGGGGATTCTTCCTCCTCCCTTTTTCTTCTGTGCTGAAACTCCCGCTGTCTGATGAATGATAAACTGATGAGCAGACTTAATCCTGTAGAACTGCCCCCCGCTGCTTCACTTTACATTCCCCAAACAGATGTAGTCCGTGGTGGAAATTTGCCATGAAATTGGGAGCTGGTTGGTGAAGAATTCCTCACATGACACTGCACTGACTGAGCATGTACAATTGACCTCCAAGCCTGCAAGTGGCATTCCTTGTTTTTGTCATGGAGTGAGAGTGGGTGGGCCATGTTAGTCTCACTAAATCCACGTAGATGTTACGTGTATTATTTCAGAGTATATATTACTTACAAACAGTTGGAAGTGAATGAGTGGGACTAACAGGTCTAACCTCTGAAGATTTCGGCTATTATATGTGACCATCATGAGACAATGTGGTTATGAAGCAGTGACTCAGCCTTTGACCCAATCTATGAAACACAAAAACTAAGGCCCGACATATTCATAAAGAATGTATCTGCAAAATATTCACTGATAACGTATTTCAGTTATGTTCCCTTCAGTCTCCACTCTAATATCTGCTCATAGCAAATAGAGCATGATCAATGATTTGTAAAGCTACTCAAAGCACTTACTGTTAAGTTTAAGGAAAGACCATTGCATTAGTTAAGTACTGTAAAAGTCAACACTGCCCTAAAGTACAAGACATGACGTGTTTAACATTTGGCTGAAACCACAGTCTTTTCCTAACTTTAACCAAAGTGCTTGGAATACCTAAACATACCCACAAGGGATTCACCAGTGTCAAAATCCTGCAGCCCGTAAGCCTGTTTGCCGATTTTTCACTGTATGCAGTCTGTCCACTTTTCTGTTTATCTCATTTCCAGTCATGGTTGAAAATCAGGTTATTGGTTGTCACAACTCAAATGAGAATCTTTTTTTAAATCTGAATCTAAAACCCAATTTTTGATTCAATAAATAAATAAAAAAAGGGAGGGGGGCACTATTTTTAAGCCTGACTACAGTGCACTGTCTACCAAACCTCTGACTCATGTCCTTTGTCCAATGAACTGCAATATGAAACATAACTGACAGTTAAGCTAACTGGTCCTGATGAAGGTCACTGTTACACTGTCTCAGAAAAAAACAAAAAAAACAAAAAAGTGTGTGAGAGTATGCAACCTTTTCATTTAAAAAAGTTGACTGCATTAATTTGGAAGCATATCCTGCAGTCTTCTGCCTGTATGAGAAAAAACGTTTAACTCACAGGTTAAATGATTTTTTTTGTAACAACAGACGTGTATTATTTGTTAAGCAGTTGAGAGCAGCCTCCCTGCTCTTCTTGTGCCAGGGGAAGCCATCTTTATCTTGCGTTCTGTATGGATGCAGGGCCTTTGAAAGGAAACTACAGACCAAGTTATTGTGAAGTTCTGTAAGGTACTGCAGCGTGTCTTTGTTCAATAATCTTATTTGAACCACAAGATAACTCTAGTATATTTACGCTGTACACTGCCCAATTGCTGCACTGCACCCTTGTGGTTGATTTCTGTTTTGTCAACATAACATTATTAATTGTCATTACAGATGTATATTTGTTGCATTTGTGAATGTGTTCAGAATATTAAAAAACAAGAATCACAATTATTATGTCACCTACACACATTTAACGTTTGTCTTTAAACTTCCGCTCACTATTGCTGTTTATAGTTAATACATGCAGCCTGCCATACATTTCTTTTTTTCTGTGGCCTGACACCACAACTTCCGTCACAGATAACAGATTAAAAAGGCAGTCTTTGGCATTAACTGGTTTACAACTAGCTTAAGTAGCAATACGTTATGTTGCAGCAGTGACTCAATGTTTCCATAATGAAAAAGATATCTATTTGGTGGCGCTGTCAGTCAATGTCAGACTGTTGTAAAAAAAAAGTGTCTAATTTTCTCCGACCAATGTTATTCCTTCACACTGTACGCTCTATTTAAAAAATAACAAAAAAAACTTGCGATACTGATCGGAAGTTAAAAGGAAAACAACTGAAAAACAGTAAGAGCACTTCCTTTTTGCTGAAATGCATATTTCTAATAAGAACGTAGCACTTCCTTCATTTGAAAAAAACTAAACGCTGCCTTTGAACAAACTACATTTCCCTCCAAAACATACATGGTAAAAAAAACCAAAAAACCAAAAAAAAAACAGGAGACTGGGACTGTACTGTAGCTTACCAACATATACCTATGTGTGTCTGATCCTTTGTCATTGTTATTTAGGAGTGAAAAAATATTCACACTTGTCTCCGGGCTTGTGTGTTCACAGCTTGTGTGTACAGAAACCTTCTAACGCATGGCATCACTTAGTGTTTAAGTCTTCCTGTGGTCTCAGCACCAGCATGGAACTTTTGCCCCTGGCTGTACAGATGACAGTTTATTATGATCTCTCTGACAGAGTGTGCACCCTGAGGGACCAGGAGCTCATACTCTCATGAACACACACACACACACACACACACACACACACACACACACACACACACACACACACACACACACACACACACACACACACACACACACACACACACACACACACACACACTCACAGAATGACTATACTGACTGCCATCCCTGCACCGATTACCATTCATGCATGCTTTTCTCTCTCCTTTTTCACTGTTCATCTGACTCTTAAAAAAAGCCATGTTCCCCTTTTGGTGCTCTGTCTTCCCTTTGATGCAATCTTTATACATAAACATGCACAAACACAGAATAAGTGCTGTATAATGTGGAGCTCATACTCTCTCTACATTTAATTGTCTCTTGTAGTCTTTCATTCATACTTAGAATAACATCATATGGTATACCAAGTGTTAATTTTAAGTACCGCAGGTTCTTTTTGTATCACCCAGATATGAATTGTGTTAATTTCTCAATAAGTGTGTATTTTTGAGTCTGTCCACAACACACAACAAGACTGATTTATGAATGACAACCCGGTGCAGGGTAAAAAATAATATACAAACTTGACCCAGAGGTCGCTGATGGTGTTAAGGGGGAGCCTTCAGGCTGTCTTGTAGTGCTGCTAGTTCACTACCTTTATCTGCCCTCTTCTCTAGTTTGCCTTTTTCTGACTACTTGTGCTAGAAACCACTAAAACATTGCCCGGAGAATTGTTCATCAGATCATAATGTGACTGAGGCGTCTCCAGTAGCTGCTGCTGTATTTAGCCATAATGTTGCATTGTATTGCGGCAAAGGTTGAGCCAAGTTTAACTTTTCTACCTAACAACTTCCACTTTTTGGCGCACAACTGTGTCAACAAGCGGTCCCATTCAAATAAATGCAGGATCTGTTATTTCACACAGGTCTAAAGTTGGAATATAATTTAGTGTAATTCCATGTATGAAGAAGATCTTGAACTCCCCTTAATCACACTTTTTGAATATGAATGTTTCCTAAATGAGGACCAGTGCATATTAGTGAACTGACACAGGAGTATCATCCCTTGCAGAAACTTGCAAGACATGAATTTAAAAGTCATAATTGTGCCATAAAATTGTAATGCATTCCAAGTATTTCTGTCATACTTATTATTTATAGTTATACTTGTTTTAAGCACAGTTATACTGATTGTGAAGAACTGTGTAATTGTTGTTTTTAAAAGGTGCTATATGAGCTAAAACTATTAAAGTATTTATACTTTATTATTGCATTATAGATTGGATTATTTTACTACATCATATCTCTACTACAGTTTTGTATTGTTCGTGTTGTGTGTGACTGACGTTCACACCAGCCTTTCCTGAGTGTTCTGTCACACTGCGTTTCTCACAAAAAAGATTTTAGACTACAGTACATGTCAACAGGAGACATCTCTTTGTTGTGCCAGATTATGTTTCTTGTTTTGAACAATGGGAAGCACATGTTGTGTCTTGTATGTGGTACTGTAGCATTGAGAGGTTAGTTTTTTTTTTCTCTTTAAAATGTAAAATTACACCCTTAAAGACACAACTCCTCCGACTCCCGTCACAGTGAACGCACAGGAATCTGTTTTGAGAAGATCTGAGTATATGCCGTGGCAATTGTATACATTTTTATAACATATGAATATAATAGTTGAAAGTTGGAGTGTGGAAGTTTTACATATAAATAAACGTACATTACATTCAAGACCTTGCTAAACAAGTTCCTAGTAGCCTATTGCAGTATACTTTTTTTTAACCCTGCTGTCTGTGGCGACTTTTTCTGCACCGTCGCACCGGTAGTGATGCATTTTACGTCAACCATTAATGACTGATTTATGACTCTTGACTATGGTGGACTGTCCTTAGTGCACCCAAACCACGTGATATCGCTAGAGTGGGGAATAGCTAACATAAAAGGCATCTGTGGCAATGACGTTGACAGTATTTATGTTAATACTCTCACTGCCAGTAAAAGTTCTGCGCTGCAGGTTAAATATTTAAAGTATAATTATATGCTGTAAGTAATACGTTAGTAGAAGTTATTTTCTGTTGGCATGTACAGTATAATATTTTATAATACTCGCTACTAAATGCTGATTTTCAGGTCAATCACAAAATGTTGTGAAATGAAAATTAGTTATACATTGATGTCAAAACTGTCCAAAAATTAGTAGTGTCAAAAAGGGCAGGTGGAACCTTTCCTCTCCTAAAATAAATTACTCTAATACATCAAGAGCTGACAAGTTTTTGTGACCTAAATGTCCAACATGTCAGCTCGCGGATTTACCAAACAGCAGCCGAAGAGCTAATTATTACACTGACTGTACAGTTATGATCTACAATATTGTATTGTGCAGTATTAGACCCATGTAAAAGGGTCCCTGTTACAAAATATTGTACACTGCAGCTGTGAGTTCCATCCCACAGGTGCAGCTTACAACACAAAGAACCCAAGAAGGTGCTAAATTGCACTTTTATTTAGTGTGTAGATTCTAGTGCTCTGTCACCTTTTGCTCCCGTCTCTCTCTAACATCCTTTGGGGTTTTGTTCACCTCTCATACTTTGCTGTCATTGCCTTGATGTTTTTGTCAGCTTGAGCCTGGAGGGCATCAGAGCAGCAGGTTCGTCCTGAGCCCTACAGTTCTGCGCTTTTCATTACAACGGTATCCGACTTACTATTTCAGGCGGGGAGACACAGAGACTCGTATGGAGGCAGAAATGGCTGTAAAAGTCAGGACTGGTAACCTTGTCCGCCCATGGTCATGGGTCACTTGGCAAGTACACGTTGGAATTCGCCTCAATAGGAAACTCCTTTCCAAGGCTAGTTGTGTGAATGAGAGGAGCTGGGCAGGGAGAGACATGCAGAGGTGAAAGAGAGAGACAAAGCAGACAGTATTACAAAGGAAACTGTCTGAAAGGCTTTGTGTTTTTGAAGATTTTAATGGTGTAGTGATGTAGCTCCATGTTAACAGACCTACACCAGTTATACATCTTAATATAGTCCTAATACATTTTATTTCACACTGTTTTGTATTATTAATCGTATGTAGAGCTCTAAACTAGCATAAAGCTGATTTTGTGCTGTAAAGATATTTTGTATACAATGCACTGTATTTATTAATGTTCACATATGCACATACATACATACATACTGTAATGCTGAATTGACTTTTATGGCATGTTCTTAATGATTTTAGACATGTAATCCATACTAAGAGAGTAAGAGTGATTCGGTTCAACAGTACAGTGTATGTTATATCAACAATGGTGCTCGGTAAGCTGTCATCTCACCAGTATTGCGTCATCACCTTGACCAACTGCGTGGTCCTCCATGTCTCCCTCACTGCAACTAAAAATTACAATACATCCTACAGACAAGATACTGTATAGTTATGTAACATCTTCAGCTCTAGCTGGGGCTTGAAGAAAGACAATGGCTTTTTGTATTTACTCTCATTTCCTTCCCTAATTGAGTCACAGACTAAAGTGAAGCAATACAAAGGCTTTTTTGTTAGCTAGAAAGAAACACCTATCCAAACACATTGTGCAAGGGCATGCTGGAGCAATTAATAACCCTCCGAGTCCAGCCAGTTGTAGACTTGCTCAAGTGTAGTCAATTTCAGCCGGTAGGTCACCCTAGCCTGGAATGCCTTATAAATATTGAAATAATCAGGACTATAATTGCTGTTATTTTAGATCTCTATGCGGAAAGTTCATCATGAAAATGGTTTCAGTGTGGATTTGTGTGTGCATGCATGTGTATGCATATTTCATCAATTTATTTAAGAATTCTCAATTAGACATACATACATGCATCTATAATGGGTGATCTCTGCAAAATCAGGTATTGCATGTTACCAAAGATAAGTAGCAGATATTAGGGGCTCACATTATGTTACATTAACCTTGTCACAACAAAATGCAATGCTTCCAGTTCCCCAGTGTCAACAACTAATGCAAGTGAGAGAAGAATCCCACTCAGTTATACAGTCCCACACTAGCATACTCAAAGACTTCTACTCTGACATGCTCTTGAGATATGGCGGTCCTCTTGTCAGGTAGTTTGATTTAACCGCCGCAGTCCTGAATGTGTTATGAAATGATACAGCTTTCCTCTCTCCTGAGATGATCTGTTGGTTCTAGTTATTTCCTTATGTTTTCTACAGCTTCCACCCATTAACACGTAACACTTAGGAGATCGCCGGGTAAATGATCGACTCACATGACAGTTATGGGTCTCTGGCTGCAGATGACGGGGTGCTTTAAAGGTGCAGTAAATTATTTTGAAAGTAAAAGCAAAGCCGGGCGGGTGCAGGGAGTAAGCATGCCATTAACATTCCCTCTATTAGGATATACACACTACACATTTCATCTAGTTGACATTTGTGTGGGCTTCTACAATTAAGGAAATATGAGGCTTTTCACCACACGTTGCAACGCATGCTTGTACATTGCAGTTGCTATATGAGGGCTTGAAAACAAGGTTTAAAACGGTTAATTGGAACAGTGAGGGTTTTATTGAGGAGCTGTCTTTTGTTGCATGCTTTCCCAACCTTTTGACCCACAGGCATACACCTGGTATTGGGTCAGGTTACAGCCAGGCTCCAAGACTTGCAGGTCAAGACCCAGTGCTTCACAGAGCTCTAATCCCTTGCATGGCAACATATTTGACTGAAGGGGTCGATCTACACACTCCCAGACTTCATACTTGAAAAAGTACAGCACTATCTCCTCTGCCCGCCTGCCCCCTTTCCTGTCTTTTCTCCCACTCCATCCACAAATTGATGATTTAACACTTAAAGGATGTTGAAGGGGTTTTGCGGAGCATTAACCTGCTGCGATTTATGAGCTTACAGAATTATGAGGAGTACATTTTCTCTTTACACAACTTTGTGTATGTGTGTGAGCATGTACAATGTGTGTGTGTGTGTGTGTGTGTGTGTGTGTGTGTGTGTGTGTGTGTGTGTGTGTGTATGTGTGTGTGTGTGTGTGTGTGTGTGTGTGTGTGTGTGTGTGTGTGTGTGTGTGTGTGTGTGTGTGTGTGTGTGTGTGTGTGTGGAAAGGCGAAAGGATGAGAGGAAGAAAGTGTGTCGCCTCATGTGTTGTTTCCATTTAAGAACCCCTGACAGAGATAAAAATCTTAAGTCTTTCAACGTTTAACACTGAAGACACACTGAAGAAAGAAATAAGCTTAAGAAATATTCTGATAACCAGTGTATTAATCGAGCTGTGCAAATTAACTGTTTAAAGCAGTTGTTTTGTGTGTTTTTTTTTAGTTGAGTGCTGTAATATAGTGCAAGAAATTCCCGCTGCCAAGAAAGGTGAATGAAGGGCTGCTGAGCTGGAGCATAATGTGAAAACACACTCGCAGAGAGTCAGTAGTTTGACCTAAGGGTGCATACTAATTACACTCCAGATCATCCTCCCAGGCAATGTAGCGATAAGCACACCAGGGGGAGCAGTTATACTGTTATTTTGATCCTGAATTGGAGAAAACAGGATCTCGGAGTTCCCATCTTAGATGCTTTCACAAGCAATATAATAGATATTTCTTGCATGATTACATAAATAAGCACATTTCTACTGGATACTGGCTTCACAGTTTGCCCAACCGCCCTGCCTCAAGTGGCCCCCGCTGCTCCTGTTTCAGAGGATTTCAGAGCATAATCCCGCCTGACTCCTGAACAACACACACACACACACACACACACACACACACACAAACACACACACACACACACACACACACACGCAGGTTGTGCTGTTATGAAATTGTGCTCTGTAATTATTGCTACGATCTAAAATGATGGAATCTAAGTAGATTTTGCCACATTGTGGATACTATACGCTAGTCTGTTTGACTGTCTTTCAATTAATCTTTGTTAATTCTACTGCCTTTTACACAATGATTATTAAGCTTTCCCCACAACAAATGTAGTGTTGCCTGTTAACAGCAGTGGTCCATTTAGTTGCTTTAACTCTACGTCTCAGCAATCTTTAAGAGCCGGTGTATACCTTCATGCTGTTTCATTCAGTCATTTTGTTCTTTCTGTCAGTTTACTCAGCACTTCCATTCTGCCTGTCAAAAAAGACAGAAACACAATGAACAAACTACTGTATGTTCACTTCCCTGCATCAGCAATCTTTAACAATTTCAATACCACAAGTGTTTGTGCAGATATGTATGACAAAAACAGCCGCCACAATGACAACAACAATAACAAGACAAACCATAACATCAACAACAACATTTTTTTTCACATGCTGGTAATACATCATGACATTCAGTAACAGTATGTCAGTGGTTGAAAATGGAGTGCTGCACAAATTCAGTGGAGCGTGTGTAACACATACTGTATGTACTACATACAGTAGGGTTGCAACTAACACATGTCAATTATTGTAGCTATTATGTTTAAAAAATACCCAGCACAATTTCCTAAAGTTACTGATTTTGTCCAGCCAAAAGTTTGGAAGTTAAAAAAAATAGATCAATTTACTTTCACATAAACAAAGAAAATCAGGAAAAACCTGACAACTGAGAAGTAGAAACTAGATACTGTTTGCCTTTTTTTCTAGAAAATTACTTTTTAATAATTAATAGGTTGCCAAAATAGTTACTGATTAAATTATCTTTTCATCGACTAATCGATTTAATGGCTAATTGTTTCAGTTCTAATATAAAATACACTCCTAAGTGATGACAGTATTACAACAAACAGAGCACAGTGTATGTACCATTATAAAAGTAATTAATTGCTTAATCCGTTTCTCCTGGCACGTCTTAACCAGCTTCAGGCTTGGTGTAGTGACAAAAATAACTGCCAAGTAATTCCAGCTTGCTCTCTAATAATATAATATATTGAAAATGTTTCATTTCAGACACCTTTTCTGTTTGTGTCATTTTCTTGTCAAAAAAACACACAAATCATAAAAAAGATAAAAAAGTTTGATATCCTGCATCCTGTCAGCACTAATTATATTGGACATATGATGTCTCAGTCATACACCACAACATCAACAACCAAACAGAAAAAAGTGATAGCTGAGACTATTACACCCCCAGTAATTGTATTAAAAAAATCTTTAAAATAAAATCAAAAATCATTATTTTGATTGCCCAGTCAGTTTTTACTTTGTGAATTTTTGCATTGTACTATGTGGATCTTAAAACAAAATATTGTTACCATTTGCCAAAAAACACATTTCATAATAATAAAGATAACAAACTTTAAGCATGTGTACGAGTGTTGCAACTATGTGTGAGTGTGTGTGTCTGTGTGTGTGTGTGTGTGTGTGTGTGTGTGTGTGTGTGTGTGTGTGTGTGTGTGTGTGTGTGTGTGTGTGTGTGTGCGTCTCCCCTCCCCTCCCCTCCCCTCCCCTCCCATCATTTTTCAGGTTCAGGTAAATGGCTTTATTACCACACTTCTTTAAGTTGGTTATTGCTCCATATAACTGACGTACGGCGCAGCCTCCATTTTTGTCCCAGACAGTTATGGGGCTGTGGTGATCATGTGAGGAATTTCTCTGGTGCCCTTGGTTTAATAGGATGTGTGTCTTACATCTCTGATAAGTACACCCATTTGAGCAAAGTAGCCGAGAATGCTAGCAGCCCCTGCCGCTTCATCCTGTTCCCTTTTAGCATTCAATATATAAGACTCTTAGAGATCTCAGAACAAGTGTTTTGGGACATGACAACAAAGCTACCAATTCTACCTCTGATCAGATTCAGTTATCAGGAGAAATATAGTATTTGTAAGATCACTTTCAGGCAGAAAGTGATCCCTTTAATAGTGATTGCTGAACTCTGACTCTCAGATTCCCTCTCCTCACCCCTGACTTCCTGTCTTAACATAGCAGAGGACTCTGCTGCAAGTCTCATTGCCATTCCACTGCTCTTGGCCTTTCTCTTCCTGCGGGAATTACCCTAAGTTGTGTTGTAGTGAAACAACTGTTTATTAAGTTTCCACTCTGTTAATTTCCCACTTTGTTGTGCTTCTCTAAACCTCAGACGTTTGGGCTTACCATGTCAGCAAACCCCCTCACCACCACCACCACCACCACCCCCCCGAGTCAATGACATGAAATACGTTATGGGTATTAAGAGGGTTTAGAGTTAAAAGCTGTCTACTATGTCCTGCATATGTTAATGTGATTATGAATACATATTTTTAGAATAACCTTGTAACTGACCTGGCAGTTTCTGAAATGTAAATCAAGTTTATGCCTTGAACCTTTTTTATTTTTTTCACTGCTCTGTTTTTGTTGTTTTTACTTGCTGGACATGATTTTGGTTCCTAAGGAAGTATTGGCATGTATTGAGTAGAGTACTGTACTGTATGGAGTTGGAACATGGTGCTGATGTTGAGTATGTTTGCTCAACTAGCAGCACCATATTTCATAGAAAATATGTGAAACCAGTTTTTTACATAGGTTGTGAGATCAATAACTTAAAAATAGGTTATGTATATTTAGCAATTAACAACATAGATCACTGTAAATACCATCCTGCAATGTCTACAGAGTGTCTGCAGCCCTCCGTGTTACTACTGTATGTGACGTTTTGATATATCACTGTACAGACGTTCATGTACACTTACACAATTTTATGACTCTTTAAATTAATTGAAAAAAAATCAGTCATAACTACTTTGAAAAACTTTATTCAGATCGATTTATTTCTCTTTTTTTAAGTTTATTGTTACCACACAAGCAGGGTAACCCTAACCCATACCAAAAAAACAACAACCCACTAATTAAAAAAAAAAAAAAGCCTGTGAACATTTCTAAAGATGGAGGTGGGGCACCGAGCCATTTACACTTCTAATTTAAGGCTTCTTTATTCCCAAATGTTAAATACTAATGATTGGCCCCCATTTTGAGCTCAACCCCCACTGGAGGCCTGTTCAGCATCTCCACTGAGGCATTTGTGTGTGTCTACCCCACTCCTTTCTTCTACTTTTAGCCACACAGGCTCAACTTCACAGGACAGTCGACAGCCCGTGGACAGCAGATGAAAAACTAAGACAGCATATCCTGCCCCTGTTAAGTCCTCAACTAATTAGCAAAAATGGTGTCCTTTCTTTTCTTTTTAAGTATTTAGTCTCGGGGGGTGGCAGAGAAAGAATAAGACAGAGAGGAGGAGACAGGGAGAGGGGGAGATAGTGAGTGAAGGAGAAAGGAGAGATGGGGTAATGCTGAGAACAAGTCTGGAGTGAGGGAGTGACTGAGAGGGAGGAGAGGCATCTGAGCTCTCAGCTGGGCTGTTTTGAAAACACACTGTTGAAAGCCTCTCGGTTAATTCATGGCTTTTGTTTTTAGACCTTTTGTGTTTGCCAGTTTGACCATATAACATCATACATCTGGTCTATAGATTTTCTTTGGGCTTTCTCGCTCAGGGACCCGTAGAGTTCCCCTGGGTTCAAATTTGAGTGGTCGTGTAACATAAAAGCACCTCAAGTGTGGGCCGAGGGAGAGACACAGAGAGCCAGAAATGGGGATGGATGACTGGGATGCATTTTGGAACGAGAAAGGATAAGAGCACAAAATCATTCCGCTCTTTTCTGCTCTAGCTTGTGTAGTCTTGCCAGGTGAGACATTGTCTGTGACTGTGCACTTCAGAAAAACACCATTTATTTCTGTAAGTCAAATAGGAGTCGCATTTACATTTTAACTTCTACTTGTACTCCGACATTTCAAATAAACAATTAGTTTTAAGTCAACTCAATCTTTTTACTTGAATGCCAATATTTATTAAAAGGTAATAAGTGCAATGAATCTAGTGGCTTTGATGTCAGTGCCAACATTTAAACAATACCACTCCAGCCAGTTCATATATATGCACAGTATTTCCACAGTATATCAGTATTAATGGATTATTTCAGACTGTTCTTGCAAGCTAGTGGTTTCTCCTTGAATTACATTGTTTCAGTTAATGGTGCTTTACTATACAAAACAGTCCATCACATTTACTCCAATGTTCCAGTGTCAGTTTTTTGTATGGGACCTAACAGATACTGGATTTTTGGGGCAGATACCGATACAGGAAGTTAAAAACAATCTGATAGCAATATATTGGCAGACAATCTTATATGATATGTAACTTGACTGACAATTGAATAATTATAAATATAAATTCTAAAAAATACACAGAACATAAAAAAAAATGTGTACATATACATTAAACTTGAAGAAGAAGAATTACTGGGCATATCAGACAACATATACACTGATAACAATATATCTGTGATATATCAGTCAGGCTTACATTTTGTGAACATTCCAATTTTAAAGAATTTCCATTAAAATTGCTTTACAAACAATTAAAAACAATATATCATTATGGACTCATGTGAGATACATTTATGTTTTTCTTATCTGTCTAATAAATCTATCTATTTGAATCTTACGTGTTAAGTCACTTAAACGTGATACTTTATTTCCCATAAACTCTGCTGCCTTTCCTTGCATCTCTATTTTTTAGTGTTGAAATTGGTAAATATTTGGGACACTTTTTCACCTTTCAGTTAATCTACACATCGCTGTTTTTGTCACTGTGAATTTAAATATAATGGCCTCTTTGTGTGTCCTGATCAAATATTTCTGACTGATGATGAATTTGCATCATCATGAGAAAGTTTTTAAACTTCACAAAAAGGGCAGTCACTCAAGTCTCTGCTGTCTCTGCTTCACAGTCACAACAAGAACAACAATCTCAATCTAAAATCTTTGTTTGTGGACAGATGAAACAATGAGATAATGCGTTAATATGAGGACTTTAAAATTGCTGGGAAGATTTTATTACCTTTGGGAAGAGCCAAGCTTGCTGTTTCCCCTTGTTTCCTGTCTTTACACTAAACTAAGCTAAACTAAGATAATCTAATCTAATCACCTCTTGGCTCTAGCTTCATAGTTAATGGATAGATTTAAGGATGGTATCAATCTCCTCATCTAACTCAGCAAGAAAACAAATGACGTTATTTCCCGAAATGTTGAATCATTCCTTAAAATATACACACATGCACTATTAACCCGGACATGAACAGGGACCTTTACTTGTTGTTGTTAGCCTCACTCTAAATATGAAGTAGAATAACTATTAACCCTTTATAACTTCTTTTCTTACTGAAAGGGAAGAGATAGGGTTTCTCAAAGGAAATGGGTTAGTGGAGGTGGAAAGCACTTACTGGGTATTGTTTAACTCAGTTGATGGGTCACATTCAATAGATTGAATTTGGTATCTTCACTAATGCTATATGGATGCATTTCACTATAATTAAAACAGCTCATGTGTTCAGTAATGGGGAGAAGTTGTTGCCAGTTGGAAGTAGCAATACCTGCTAATGCTACCATTATTTGTGTTATTGGCTCCTCTTGGTAACTTTATTGTCACATGACACCTGTTCAAATAAGTTGCAATGTTTGCAGTGCCACTAGCATCCTTTATGATAAAAATGTCCATTGTGAAGACTTCAGTTAGTGTTATTCACTACCAGAAATCTTTTTCCTGACGTTATGCTGCTCTGATTAATTACTTTGATTGCAAAGCAAGGGTGCAGTGTGATCAATCATTCAATCACCTGCTGACTTGACAGATTCTGGCGCATCTCATCCTGTTATCAATGCAGTGACTAGATGATGGCTTAAAAGATCGCCCCACTCATTAAATATATAGCACTTGCCAGTACTTGTTTTCCCTGAAGCTTAATAAGCCTAACATTATATTTCATAAAAATGTAATTTCTTCTGGTTTTAACTA
Source organism: Scomber scombrus (assembly GCF_963691925.1). Lineage (NCBI taxonomy): Eukaryota > Metazoa > Chordata > Actinopteri > Scombriformes > Scombridae > Scomber > Scomber scombrus. Next base: position 17,597,717 of record NC_084975.1, on the reverse strand, counting down.
AGGTGATTTTTTTATTTCAGGTGAGTATTATAAGAACAATTGCTACCAGTAAAGAACATGATTTATAGTGAAATATGGAAAACCATTAGTGTGGTACGATAACCATAACTTGCCTCAACCTGCTTTTACTGAGACTATAACAACATACTGTTGATATACCCTTGTTTTTTGCACCTAACCACTAAGCTTCAGTAATCACAAGTGAGGTGACTAATCATCAGCTACTGAAGACTGATTCATATTTTCTGTGTCTGTCTTTGTGTGTCTGTAAACACTTGCACAGAATATTTTTACAATTTGAAATCTTATCATTATAGTTTGGCTAAATGTTCAAAAAAATTCAAAGTATCATTTTAAAACAAGACTAAGAGTCTCTGAGCTAGCAGCTCTGTTAGGCTGTGTTTAGACCTTGATATACTATTAAGCAAGTATAAGTTTTACCATGTTCAACATTGCAAATTGAAAAGTTACTAATTAGTGCTAAACACAAAGTACAACCAAGGCTGAGGGGAATCTCATACGTTTTGTAGGTATTTAGTCTTAAACTATAGTATTTTACAAACTGAACTTTTGACTCAATGGTGGCACTAGATTAAGAGTCAGATGATCACTAAAGTTCTTAAAATTCACACCTTGGGGAACATAAATTTGTGTACCAAAGTTCATGGCAGTCTATCCAACAGTTGTTGAGACTATTCATTCCACTCCACAAAAGTGAACATCATGGTGGCGCTGGAGGAAAAATCAGAGGATCAAGTCAGTAGGATTCATTCTCAGAGGGTCACGGATATTTGTACAAAGTTTCATGGCAATCCATCTAGTAGTTGTTGAGATATTTCAGTCTGGGCCAAAGTGGTGGTCCAATTGACCCACTGACATGTCAACATTGCTATCAATAGAAAATCATAATCAAATAAAAAACAAAATATACACCATTAAAAAAAGTCAAAAACATAAATCTATGTTTCAGTTTTGCTCTGTTCACTAAATTGACATTCAAAGTTGCTAAGATTTTAAACAGATTATAGAATTATTTACATACTGTACATGTGTTGTCTTTCTACATAGTATTGGTTAGTAAGAGCTCATCGTAAGGTTGAACATAGCAGAATATGGTTTAGTCTTCATGTTGCCCGGAGGGAGGAGGGTATATAAGGGTCAAGGGACTACAACCAATAAATCAATATGGTATATAATAACAGAACAAAAAGGGCATTTGAAAAATGGGCTGTCCATTTGTATGGTACATGTATATACGTGCACACACGTAAGCCAAACAAGCACATGTGCACACGCAAAGATGTACACTGTATGAAGATACAGAAAGATCACTACCCCCACTCCAACAATAAGAGGAAAGGAAAGAAGAAATCCCAAACATGTACTTGGGTTATAAATTAGGAGCTGTCAGTATTACAATGTATATTAATAGTCACACCTCTTTTTAATGAGTTTGGCATTGGCAGCTGAGAGGAAATACAAGTCATCATAGCACAGCTCATGCACACCCCGATGAAAGAACCTATAATAAATCTTCTGAGAGCAGGGCTCACCATAAATATGTATCGCATAAGGCATCTGTTTTACATTCTGCATATAAATCAGCCAGAGTGCTGAATAGCAATGAATCAGACGCTCGACGCTTGATTTGATAACAAATCGACTCTGAACTTGGGAGGGGAGAATTTAAAGCCTTCAACAAAAGTGGGGAGTGGTGGGGTCAGTTAAGACCTGTGAGACTCTGACATGCTTCTCTTCTACCAGATAAAGCTACATTTCTTTTCCTAGGTCAGGTGTGGGACTAACATCTTTTGAGTTATCTTTTCGTAGACTGCCTACTCTTTCACATGTCACAGATGATGACATTACCTGCACCTGAACTGGTGTGTGAGGCTAAGGTGAAGCCACATTATAAAGGACATATATATGTAGTTGTAGTATTGAGCTAGAATAAGAGGATTTTGAAGATATGGAGAGCTATATATTAATGATGGCAAGCAACTTCAATCAGACTATTTCAATGAAATAAAATGAAGAAAAGTAGTAGTCTTTGTATCTCAAATAACATCTGATTTTAGTCCAAATTTCCCTGATTTTAAACTAGCATTAATTGCGTTGATACTATGAAGGAGCAGCTTTCCATTCTCATTTAATTGAATAATAACATATTAAATGTTTATAAAGTACAGTTATAGATTGTCCAGATTGTGTGATCACCATAAACTGTAGAGTATGTGCTGTTTTAGCTAATCTTTTGCTTGATGTACACACACAGTTCATGCTTGTAGATAATGTTACAGGCTTCGGGGAGGATGCTACAATCTTTACCGAGTTTTTGAGTTCTAAACATGACAAGATCAATAATGTATGTTTGTTGGTTTCAGTGGGCGTATCAGAGTCCAGTGTTGTCATGAATGGGACAAGGTCTCTGAATGATCAGGAAAAAATTAAAAGTAAAGCATTTACTTCACTGTAAATAAAAGATTCAACTGACATGCTGTAGGCAGTAGTCCGTTATACAAAGCTGTGTACAAAAAACATACATGATTAGTTTCAAGTTGGACTTTGGAGCACACTGGATTTGTGAGGTTGATACTGACACTGATATTTGTTTTAAAATCCAATAATTGTGTATTGGCTTAATTGTTTATAGTAAATACATAATAAACATTTTTAATGAGGATCACTTAAATTTGCTTTAGAATTGCGACCTGGATATGTAGTCAGCAGGGCATTTTTAATTGAAAAATAATCTAGTCATTGCTCTTGTGTCAATACCATTGTGATGATGAAACTGTTTTTTAATTACCAAACATGTATTTGGTATTTCTGCTCACGTCTTTGGTCAACTGCTAACTTATTAGTTGACTTATATGCTCGTAGTAATATATCTGCAATAATTATCAACATAGCTGATTAACTGTTCTAACGCTACTTTAAAGGGGTAATTCTTATAGTATATGTGAAGCAAGAATAGCACAGCCGGCCGTGAGGCTGAAGCTTCAATGACTGGTGGAGGCTTCTGCTGTCTATGCGACTGTCGACTCTACTTGTCCCCCCAGCCAAACATCTGGTGCTGAAGCTGAAGTCGTTGGCAGCTCCACCCATCAAGGACACTTCAGCTGGGTTTAAAATAATTCCTTGACTGCGTTGACTAAAAATGGCCCAATTTACCAGTAACAGCGGATCATCCAAAGTGAATCCCAGTTGTCTCCAATGAAAGTTTGTAAAACTACCCGGTGGAGATATTGTCAGTACAATGAGTATGTAGATAGTTAGGACTATGAGTATGTATGCTGTAATGTTTATTTAGTGGGGGAGGGGTCACGCCAATAAACCCACTGTGTCATCTAGCCACCATTTCAGGCCCACCCCCAAAATTCTGAGTACAGAAATGGAGACAGTTTAATGCTCTAACTCCACAATTCAGTACAACATAGTTCAGTCTTTCCACATCTTTTTAGCAGTTATTTCTAACATCATGATGGGTTTAATAGGAAATAAATTTTCCTTTGCATGGACTTTCAACCCTGGTGTGTTCATGTTTTCTTGTGAGTTCTTCGTGTTTAAGTACGCAATCTGAATCAAGTGTGGGAACGACAGACTCTGCCACTACCTACAAAAACTACTGTTCTATAGAGATCATTATTGATTGCAAATACAATTATATGAATGGCTATCTCAGAAATAAGATGACCAAAAGTACAGTACAATATAAGGGAGGGAAATATTTCAACTGATCTTTAGTCTGACGAGATAACTAAAAACATTAAGGTGGATTCATACAGTCAGGAGCATAGAGGGCATCTGGGTGGGAGAGACTGTAAAATATACTTAACAATGATGCTGGCTGATTCACAAAAGGAAGACATAACCATCAACAGAAGAGCCAAATGGGAGCTCTCCCACAAACATACAAATTATCTTGCGATAGCAGCTGGGGTCTAACATCTGCCTGGGAAATCAAATACCCAGGGAGCAGATGTTCATACAACCAACGGTGCTATTTTCTGTACTTCATATTGCCCTTGGCTGTAAGGGTAGTACTTAAAAAAGGTGTGCCATTTGTCTAACCTGGTCCAAACTTATCAGTGCTGGACACTACCTGTGTTTGAATAACAAGACATATTTATTACACTGTAACTGATTATATGTGTATGTAACTGTAGAGCTTTCTTTGTGAAAAATGTGGAAAATGCAAGTGTAAGATATCATGGTTAAGATGAGATATTACCCTTAAAATACAAAGTATGGACAGCTGATATATCAACTCATCAACAAGTCGAACCTCCCAGAGGCCTGTGGATGCGGTATCTCCAAAGATAGGATGCCAGGAGGAATGTTAAAGGCAAAAGAATCAGAAGCCAATACAAGCTATCTGAAGAGCGTACTCCTCAGCATGTTCGTATCCCCTGTTGTTCAGAACAAGCAGATGGTTTTCAGAGAAATTCAACAATCTTCCCTTGCTCCAGGGGTTTGAAAACGATTGGGAGACAATGTCTCTTGATATGAAAAAGACAATCTAGCGTGTGATTTTCCTGGCATGGACTCTTGCAAGCAGTGAACCCAATTAGGTTTTGAATTTGTTGTTTTTGTGATGTGTTGTATACTCTTATGACAAATAGATATAAGTAGTAGTATAAACACAGTATGTAATGATTGCAAATGACCAAAGATTAAGATTGAAACATTTCTTCTCAGACGATGTTTTAGTATTTTTCTCCAAAAATGTGATATAATTTGAGTGTATTTTATAGTAACAATGAATCAAATAAATGCATTTAACTTCAAAGGATTTGCTCGTGGATGGACCCCTCAGAGAATAATCATCCAACTCTGCTGCTCTACTAAAGTTTTGAGCCTTATTTAGCTCATTGTTTTGGTTGTATGACCCCCATATTTTCCTATACAGTTCAGTCTCTTTGTTTTTCTTTTATCAACCACAGCAGCAGATGAATACAAAAATGTAGGTGGAGTGCTTTTCTTCTTCTTTTTTTAAGCTTTTGAGGATTAAGTCCTCATCTATAGATGCTGGGATTGTAACAAAGATGATAGTATAAATCCAGAAAGATCGTACATATCTTTGCATTGAGTTGAAATGTAATTTAAACATATTTAGCACAAAAGAGCTCTCATTCAAAAAACTGGAGTAGAAGCAAATGCTAGATACATGATTTCTATTGAATATAGAGATAGTCGTGACAAACAAGGAAGATTGAGGAAGAGGCTGGCACTGACAATTTTTCTTGCAGCTTGATTCACACCTGCACAGCCTCTGTGGCAGCATGTTCTGCAAGTGTCGTCTGTTGCACGGCAGGAGTATTTGGGGATGATTAATTGCTCTGTCTTGTCAATGGTGTGCTCAAAACAGCGGGATCCTCTGCATATGTAAATACAAGCAGTCTCAGCACAGCAATCTAGAGCCGGGTTAACACTGGTATGCTTCAGGATTCAGACCTATTCACCAATCTTTTCTATTATCTCTGACATCCAACTTATGTCAGGGAGAAAAAAAACATCCCTTTCCTTTCTACTGATTCAGATACATACATCTTGTCATAACACACGTCTTACACACACAGATAAGATGTGTTATACAACAGATCAATCTTATTTTTTGTTGATACACAAGGAGTTATTGTTGGAGTCTTCCGCGAGCAGTTAATGCTGGGAGATATTGACACAATTAGATATCACTTCAAAAATAACCAAATGCCTTGATGATGCATTTTTCAGAGATGAATTGATGATACCACATCAGTTAGTTTTTCAGAAAACAAGTTACTTATGTTATCATATTAGACAGATTATTCTTTATAGGTGTCATGTCAGCAACTGAACAAAACCCCCATCAAGCCATAGACAAACACAAGGACATAAAAGGTAACTAATCAACATCTTTAAGTTAACTTTTGAGTGTGATTGATTTCACAGTCGTGATATATTAGTCCAGTAAAACATGCCTGCCAATTGCTCACTTTTATCTTTTTGAGCTTGAGACATTTGCTTTATGTCATTTCAAGTCATCTTTTCAATAGATGATTAACAACATGAACTATTCCTGTACCTGATTGGATGAACACAACACTGGCTGGGCTGTCCTTGGTCTTTGTTTCTTTTCAAGCCGGAAAAGTGCATCTGGTTTCAAAATCTTGAAAATATCCAAAAAAACAGCAACAAGGATACAATGAATAATCATGCTTTAAAACCTATAATATCATACCTATAGCACCAAACAAGCTGGACTACAACAATGGCACTTTGCTCCAAACAATCTTACAGCTACTTGACATCACTGCAATGTGCTACAGTGAAAATACCTCTGGGGGAGTCTCAGGGGAATATTTTGTTGTTTCACACCAACAGGATATCTGGTGACATGCAAACTGTATTGCTAAGCAGAGTAAAGGAGAAAAGTTACCCTAAAACAAGCCAGTGATAAAAGGTTTTTGGGCATCTTAAAACTTAAGACTGTAACATGGTCTTGGGAGCCTAGCAAGACTACCAATTTCTTTGATATGTCGCTTCCCTTAATGCTATTGGCTATTACGTGTGAACTCACTGCCTCGTGGCAGGTAAGGAATTTATTGGTGCTCCATTATTACGGGATGGTAGAGAAAGAAGAGCAAATCGCTACAGTTTTCTGAGGATGTTACGACCTCCTCCTAGATTATGCCTTCTGACAGGTTTGTCATCCCTGTGCAGTGATGTGCTCTATAGAGTGCTCTGATATCATTAGCTTCATTGCTCCTAATGTGTCTGCTCCCCCCCTGCAGGAGGACAGGTCATATATTGTGCACATCAGTGGACAAAAGCCAAGAGTGAGAGATTACTGGATAAATGCTTTCTCACTAGAAAAAGAGAAAAAAAGTGTATCATGGGAATTAACAATAACATAATTTGAACCCAAAACATTTGTGTACCCAGTTAAGATACTAGTTGCTTAACTAAGATGACGTTTTTCAGATGATCGCAATATTAAGGACAGTGCCATTAGATAGACTTGCATTTTTATTGCAGGTTTTTGCAGGAGCAGATGGGTAAGCTCATAGCTCTCTTAAAGGATTAACAGCAGTCCTGCAGAGCAAAGTGTCTCTTTTGGAGAGGCCATCTAGGTCAGGCAGCAACAATAACAGGAGTGGTGGGATGTGAAGGACACCCGTGACTCTTAAATTATAACTCTTAGGAGCATGGGACACTAGCTCTATATCATGCAGGTGCATAGTGCAAAACACAGCTGTGCACCAGTGAAATTACATTTTCTTGAGGCACAATGAGGATATAGTGTTTGTTTGGCAATTCAGTGGCACAGAACAATTTTAATGTATTGATGACAGCAACTATTACCTGTAATGAAGCAGCAATGAAGTGCAAGCCATCTGAGTCAAAACCATCATTTAAAGAGCCACTTCAAGTGTCAACCTGAATCTTTCTATTCAAAAGATGGAAGTGCTTGTATAGAATTGCAAAATGGGAGAAGCCGCTTCTTCTGGATGTGTTTCGTCCTATTGCATATTCCCATGTTAATATTTTCTTTCAACAACATCCTCAAGGTTACATAACATAGAAACACAAGACTTTCTTTGATAATGTAATTATCCTATTGCTTTATGTTTTTACCATCAGTTTTAATAGTTGGAGCTTCGTCTCTGAGAAATCATGTTTTGTCTGTCATTTTAGCTTGGCAAACAGCTCAAAATACTGCAATACCCATGAGCCTTGGTCGCCGTTGCCATGGAGAAGGAAGTCAGTCAGAGGTGTGAATCAGAGCTATAGGGAATTCAAAACGTTTCACGATTGCAGTTGAGAATTAAACACAAAGATCATAGTTGCTGAATTCATCTAAAATTGACTGAATATTTAAAAGGGAATTGATTCAAGCTGATGATTCAAGCTTCTGTTTTCTAAACACTGTAGTCTTTTCAGCTTGATAACTGGATGTTTCCTGCCGAAATGCACCTTAAGCTGCTGTTAACTACCTCATGCATGGGTTTGTACCAGTGTCATGTCGATCCATGCCATAGAAGTGTTTCAACCAACAGTTTTTAGGGTTACTTCCCAAAAATAGCTTATTCTTTGCAGAGTCAAATTGTCACTTTGTAAGCCACCTTTGTTGGTTAACTCTTCTCTGTTTGTTGCTTGGTGGTGACACACACATGCTTGTCACAGTTTTTATTGTCACACTTTGGATTCAAATCAAAAAAGCTATAGTATAGTTGGTACCCTGCCAATTTTCATTTTTTTCAGTAGCTGTTTCAAATTACTTCACATGGTTTCTTCTACCTTTCACGTCAACTTTGCCATCTTAGCTGCAGACAACTTGCTTTTTAAACATCTTATTGCACCTCAAGTTGCCATTATCATATCTGTGTGTCCTAAAACTTTAATTCAACTTAAAGAAGCATTGTATGTCCTCTGAAGCTTACTTGCAGTGCCGGATAGGATAATTACAGAATTTGGACACTTTGTAATTGTACATTATTGCAGAGCACAAAAAGAAAAAAGAAAAATAAATGAGCTGATTTGAACGGCCAAGTCCTCCCAAGCTGTACCTGCTGATAATTAATTGACTCTATTAATAATGTCCAGATTGTACCTCATTGCACCAGGTTGCATTTGAGCATACGGTTATCAAAACTGAAAAAGTTGCACTTCCACTCTGAGCTTGCACTTGGACTCAGTCTTATGAAAATACCGAAAAACTAATGAGAAACAAATATTTTCAACAAACCAGAGTCAAAGACAAAGGGTCAGAGGATAATAGTCCAATGTAATTAATCACCCAACAGTGTTGTAGGCTTGTGGATGCCACACTGATGCCAGAAAATGTTACTTGATTCACATTTGAAAAAATATGTGATGTGGCTGAGAAGTTATACTGCAACAGTGAAGGCTCATCTATATTATTGGTAATTGAAGTCATATTGTTTTTAAAATCTATCCATTATTCAAACATATCAGGACATTTATAAAATGGGTCAAGGAATCTTATTCTCATCAATATGTTTTGTTTGAAACTGTCCCCCCAAAAAACAAAACACCACAATAGGACCTGGAGCATTTCCGATGATGTATGTATGTTGACAAAACAGTCAACTTTGTGCAGGAGACTGCTGTTTCTAACTGTGAATGTGACATTTCCAACTGTGACTCAGGACAGTTAAAAACAAAAAAAACTTGACTGCAATCATCCCATTACCTTAATTCTGATGTTATTATTGTAGCTATGACGACGATGGTCGCCTTTAAGTACATAATAACCAACCCACACCGTATGTCTCTCTAACCTTAATAAAGTGATGATTGTACCTACACCACAAGTTTTCCCCACCTTTTTTTAATCCAACATAACCTGACCTTAACCACAGCATTGTGCTATGATGTATGTAACAGTTTTGGAAAGCACCAATGATGATGATGGTGTACTGCCAATTACTGCCATTAGTAGGGGGTACCAAATAAAGAAATTACCTAATTTGGAAGACTGTTCAGGATGCATGTCTGATAGATGTATATTTCTTAGAAACACATTACACATTGTGAAGAGTCATTTCTTAAACCAACACGGTTTTTATAACCTTTCATTCAACATTGCTGATATTTCTTGGCATCTACTTTGTTGTCTACCCTCTCATCAATTGACAGACATCAGCTTGTACAGCTGATAAAAAGGCAGGAATCTGCTGAAGCTAGGAGAAAAAACTGCTGAAAACTGGTGTGGGGAATTACACCAATTGAGGAAATTCCTATTTTTCTGGAACCAACAAGAGTTATAGGTCATAGAAACTTTGTATATTTTGGTTAGGATGGAGAGGGGAGTTGAATCAAGTGAATATTGCTGAAAGAGCGTCGCTCACATTCAGGCACAGACAAAAGGTGGAAATGAAATAACTTCCTTTCCTCGGGAAAACACGGCAGCTCTTGACAGAATAATAGCAGCTGAGTAGATGGAGAAGGTCTGGTACCAACAGCTCTGAAACACAGGAAACTGTTGTGCCGCCTGCTCGCCTTATTAAGAGTGAACAGACACACTCCTCAAAACAAATGCAAGGTCCTGTGCAAATGATTATAATCATCGGCAGGACTTTACAGCAAATTCAAATGCTGTTTTATTTGTAATTTATTTGAGATAGGAATAAAGTAGTTTGTTGCTGGGGTCTGGAAACTTTTCTACTTACTTTTTGTCAATGAGTATATTTTAGTAAGTCCAAATTGTCACAAGAAAAATAAAGTTTGGTGGAGCAAAAATAAAAAAATACAATACTTCAAATGGCTACTTCAAAAATCATATAATGCATGTGAATCTTTCATAGATTACAATTATGTATGTTCTTCATGTTAGAGGAAATTAAAAGACCTTTTATTGGGATCCTGAACCTCTTCAGTTTTTAAAAGCAATGTCCAATCAAGCAAGTGATTCCTCTTGTGCAGTATGGTAATGACTCTGTGTGAGTGTGTGTGTGTGTGTGTGTGTGTGTGTGTGTGTGTGTGTGTGTGTGTGTGTGTGTGTGTGTGTGTGTGTGTGTGTGTGTGTGTGTGTGTGTGTACTTATGAGGGGGGGTCAGTGTATTATATCAGTGTAGTAAAAGTTAATTACCATGTGTTTGTGAGTCCTGTAAGCTGATGTACTTGATGTTTATAACTTGGATTATTAAAATGTCTCCTCTCAATTACTTGAGACTCCACTCTGTGAAGATCAAGACTTGGCTTATTGTCTCCACAGTGAACAGTATAAATAATTTAAAGACCACACACAAAATATGCGAGGACTCTGACATTTCAAACTCCAATAGTATATATTTCAAAATTTGGCAGTATTGAGTGAGTGCTGGATTTTCTTTTTTTTTTAATCTTCATTTTAGAAAGTGTGCTTCAGTGTTGTACAGTAACTCAGGAGGTTGAGAACAACTGTTGCAGACAATGTTATCACATTGCATGAAAAGCATTTCGATAAAAAGTCAAAGAGCATACAGTATTTAACTATTTGTATTGCTTTGTAATTGTTTTAGACTAAACATAACTTGCTCATTCTTTTGAACTTAGCATGGAATTGTAATTGCAGATAATCATATTCGTCACTGATGTTGATACTTGACCTGCACAGGTTATCACTCCTGAATACCTGGTTTCCCTCTTCCCCTGAATCAATTGTCTGTTAATCTCTTGCTCTAGCTTTCAATTGTGAGAAAATTTAGCTACTGCAAGGGTAGTCCTTTAATGGCTTGACCCCGAGTGGCTTTTTCTCATACAAACAAAAGGGCTGTAATGAAATCAAAGAGAAGCATAATAAATGTTGAAAACTCCCATGGTGCAGGGGCTGAAAAGCAATATCGCAGCTACAGTATGATTAAACTAAAAAATCACTATTTAAATAGATGTACAAGGTTTTAGGAGGGTCTGTAGAAAAGTTCTCCTTTAAATACAACATATAGAAACAATGTGCAACTATTGTTTTGATTAAATAGTTTTATTCAACACTGAATAAAATTGATATTTAGTGTCAATTTAAATCAGTGTCAAACAAATTCAGGACCTTCCATGTTAAACTGTTGGAAGTACTTTTGTATCAAAGTTAAGGTGGTCTGATGGTAGTCTGGAGCCAGATGTCAATTCAAGTCCTAAACTTTGGTTATCACAGTTATTTAATAACAGTATAAATAAACTAATACAACTAATAAACTAAATAAATAATTTATTTTCCCAGCTCATGGCTAATGATCAATAATAGCAAACCCCATTCAGCTTTTCCCATTACACCATGTTCCTGTTCTTCCCGAACTTTTCACTTTTAATTTTCGTCCCTTCTTCCTTCCTGCTCTCTTTGTTTTTGACCCAAACCAACATACAGAAATAGAACAACTTTCTGTATCGCTCTTTGTTGTCTCTCTCTTTGTCTTTACTGTACAGCGAGAGGATGAATAAGAGAAAGAGAAAGACCATTACAGTAACTCACATCAGGGATTTTAGGAGTAGAAACAGTAAAGTTAGGCTCCTGCTGCCATCCATCAATTGCAGAAACCTAACGTTAGACATTGCTGTTTGTTCATTGATTCTGCAAGACAACATAGGCTACTGACCCGAATGTGCGAACAGCACATCACCACAATCACACTGACCAGGGCCCATTGATTTAATGTTGGTCTCAGGTATCTCAAAGCAAAACTCAGTGTCAAACACTCATCTCATTACAACATAATAGGAAAAAGTGTAACACCTGTGTGTGGTCTTGATGGAGCTGAGAATTTAATAGAAAGTCTATCCTAAGGACATAACTCTATACTTAAAAAAGTTGGTTTACAGTTATGCAATAATCTAATAATGCTAATGTTATTATAATAATGCTCGTATTGTAATATTACTATATTACTAATATTAGTAAATTATGTTGATAAGCAATGTAATTCAGGGGACATTATTTTTCTTTCAAAGTATATAAGTGTAATTTCTAGGAAACATTGCCAAGCTACTATCTTGTTGATGAGATATTGTCATTCTTCTTTATGAAATTCTACCTTATTGCATTAAAAATTCAGTTAGTACATACAGTAAACATGCATGATAAAACAACATGTAAATGTATCTTAATTAGGATGTGATATTCATTCATTAAATACTGTAGATAGAGGGAAAAACTGTTCTGACTTCATATTTCTGAAATAGACTATTGAGTATGAGAGTATATGAAACCCTCTTCATCAACCACAGAGTGGACACATGTCTTCAAGTTGACTGCATAGATACATGTATTTTACAGTTTGTTGAGTTAGACTTCAAAATCAATACCAGATTGGAAAAATGCCCCAATTACTTGACTACGTCCAATATTCAGCTGTTTAGGAGTCAAATTTGTACCAAAATTGGCTGTTGAATACATATTTAGACAGAGATTCAAGCTTTCTTTTATACCTCAATTTTGTAGGTTAAGTCGTTGTTAGTGAAGTAAGAAGTTTAAAATGTGATTTTGAAAAAATTTGATTTCAAATTGAAAATTGAGATGTGTCCTGTTGAATGAGGATATACATTCTTTTTTACTGCTGAAATATGCTTAGATATTTTTCTTATTATCCATAAATCTCATGAGCCAAACCTACAATTAAATAATATTACTTAAAAGTAATGTGTGTGTCTTCAAAGTCCAAACACTATTAAAAACACATCAGTGAGTCTCGCCATCACACTGGGTGACATTTTCCTTTGCCTAGAAGATCATGGTCAAGTTAGTTTGTTTAGAAACCGCTCCCAAACTGATAACAGCAATCACATTTTCAGTCTCCGGAGAGAGGTTCTTTGTATGGCAGATGTCAGCATGCATGCGTGGGAACGTGGCTCCATTTACAGAGCTTTTCTAACTTGTTTTGCTACACATTACAACCTCTTGACTTTGCACTGGAGTTCTTTGAAAAAACAGTGTAGTAGAAGGTCAAAAGGTTGTGATATATAGCACACCAAGCCAGTGAAGCACTCTTAATAGTTTTTGGGCAACAATCTGGGTCTATGGCTCAGGGGACTAAGCTATATCAGGCCTTTGATGCACACAAGATACTGTAATTATGATGAGTTCATTCTTGGTTTGGCTCTGCACATGAGAGTTGTTGACAATAAGAAATATTAGAAAATATAAGAATAAGTGATTGCCAGCCATATCCTTTAAATTACAATACCACAGTTCACATTCAGTGGAAAATAGACATAAGCCTTTGTCATTGCTATTAAACTCAGACTGAATAGTGTGAAAGCATTACCGTCACAGGTGGATGTGTTGTAATACGGTTTTTCAATTTGGGTAAACGATTATGCGATTGGTGATGGCGATGTACATGATGCAATAAGGCAGTTCGAGTGCCTGTCTAATAGTGTATTCAAATCCTTATAACTAAGAATTCACAGTTAAGATAAGTCATTTGTAATGGGTTCTTTTTAAGTGTTGCTACAGTTGCGTTGTCCTTATCATTGGTCTTGTTTTAAGGGCCTCGATTAGCTTGTCAGTTCATCTTCTTTCTGTCATCCATTGAGAGAAATTTTTGGTCTTTTTCCAAGATTTCTAAGATAATATATCTAATATAAATATATATAATATAGTAAATATAATCTTCTTCAGTCATGGTAGACAAATATACTATCCTGTTACAGTGTTTAAGCTACTTATAAATCTGTGTTTCAAATTAGATTACTAGATTGCATACAAGGGTGGTTATTGCATTCATAAATGTAAGAGAGAGCTATTAAATGGTCAAAATGTCATTGACATTGACATAAGCACTAGTAATGAACCTGAATGTAAATCTGCAAAATTATATTGACCTCGACTTCATATGTTATTTTTGTTCTGTTATTGAAGCCTTGACGTGCTGTACTCTAAATTATTCTTTAGGGAGATAATAATCCCTCACAGAGACCTTTGGCTGAATGAACCCCTGCCTTAACTGATTGGCATCATGGCTACGCGGTTGATGTTTTATCTTCATGCAACATATCTTAGCTGTCTATTTATTTTTTTACCTGAGGGTGAATAAAGCGATAGTGGTGTAGTTCTCTTACCTTGATATAAATTAAATGGACATTTTCTTTTTCAGTTTTAATTTAAAACACACGGATATGTGAGTTAATGAAATGCTTTGATGTCTGTGAAAATACAGTGAGGGACAAATTATGCATTGGTTGACATATTTCACCCTGAGGGGGGGATGTTTTTCTCCACTTGCTTATTATTTGCAGTCATGTCATTAGTTAGTTGTTGTTAATAACGTATCTGCAGTCACTAAGGCCTCCAGGAATTCAATGAGACACAATGTCGTTTTTGACTAGATACGTTTGTGACAATCAGACCATGGCCTTTAAACTTGGCATGAACTACCTTTTCAGTGATATCAAAACAATATAAACATGCCATACCAGGATTAGAAATTTCACCCACTATTGAAAGAACTATACTTCTTTGAAGTGAAAGGAGACCGTAGAGTCATAAAACAGATGGATAAATTGCCATGGTTATCAGGCTAGAGTGTTTAGCATCTGGATTTACCCTTCCCCACTCATCCCTATTTTTTGTCTTCGCTCACTGAGACAAATCCCCATGCCTAGCCCACTGCTTTTATTAAATTCGCCTCAATAAAAAAGCTCAGACAGGATTTATTAGGTACTCAGCACAGACGTTTAGTATTTCCCTCCGTTATTAACTGAAAATCAATAGAAAGCAAAGAAAATGGAAGTCATACAAGTGTTGTCGCCTTTATATTATGTCGGCTGTCGGGTTAGATTCATGACGGGGCTCCAGCGTCTGCAAGGTGGATTTTCTGCTTACATTGCAGGACCTAAAGTGGAAGTTATTCATTAGAGTAAGCCAGCGGTCAGATACATTTCCAGGCCCTTTCACACATCTGTCTTGGTAAGACTCGAATAGAGTGAGAAAGGATGCTGATATACCCTGATAGAGATGTCAGACGCAACACACAGCTCGCTGGATTTATGATTATTTTGTTCTGAAGACCTTTTTTAACACCGTCATGGAGCCTGTACCCTTGGAGTGTAAACTGGAATAGCATTACACTTAACCTTGTTCCTGCTCTAATACATGTCATTCATTATTTCACCATACAATTCATTCTCTTAACTTCTGCAGTTGTCATCCTCAACTTGCTTCCCAGCTCAATCCCAGGGGTTTTATCATCCTTCAGTTTTGAAGTTTGACACATGAGCATTTTGGGCTAATGCAACATTCTCAGAAAAAAATCAAAATAACATGCATTGAAGTGCTGCATACAGATGTACCAAACCATCTTCAAGAAATCCTTGATAGGTTTACTGAAGCTTATTCTGCACCATCAAAGGTTGGGAGTACTGCACATACTCGAGTTCAAAAGGGTAAAGGTGCCATACACTTAATATGCTATAAAATAACAGTCATTCACTAAGCCTGCATGCCATGGTGCGACTGCAAAGCAATTCCATCATGGGGAAAAGTGGTTTTGTTCACATATTAGTCTTTTCTTTCACAAAAGGGTAGAAAAATGTGGGAATAAAGAGCTTACCCACCTCACTAATTTAATTACTCTTAGGACCTCCATGACAGTAATGTAAATATTCCATCATGAGGACCCAAGATACACGGAGTAATTACTTAAGGCTTTCCGTCACATCTCTCAAGACTTTTTTTATTACCCAAAAGCTTTTTAACATTAGCACTCTCTTCCTGACAAATTAAATGAAATTTCATTACTCTAGCCATCCTAATGGCATGAAACTATCAGCTGTTGTATGCCTGGTCTCTCTTCCCCGGCTGCCCCAGCAGATTAATCAAATAGTCAGCTTCAGAGTCAAACTGAGGGGAGCATCGATCCGCAAGTCTGTGTTTGTCTAAGGTTGGTTCGTGTTGCAGATCTGAACCTTGAGTGAAAGTCTTATATATTGATCTCCATATGTTAAACATGTACAGTCCATCACAAAACAATTATTCAGAGCAGAGACAAAATGTCTGCCTGCTGCTACCCATTTCTGTGGTTAATAGAGAATAAATCCAGGCAAAATGCTTAAGCGTTATCAGAATATCTTAACTAATGCAGTTAAAATGATTTCAGTGTACTAGAATTCATGCAGCTATCTATATAAATAAAGCAATCCCATACAATTACTAGTAGAATATATTGTTTTATATATTCCGCTTGATGTAAATACAGTAGATGTATAATGGGATTCAAAATATGCTTGATGTGGCACTAAATGATATCATGGGGGGCACACCAATAAATGCTTTCCAAAGATTTGTTATAACCAGCCATTACCTATGATATTTAACACCTTCGGTTTTGTAAGGGTTAAGCTGCTTGGCCTTTGATCTCTCAGGGGTAAGGTCTTGGCAAAGTGCCCCTCCACCACCCGAGGCCCTTAAGGGACTTTCAATCCAATTGCTGGCTAAGAGTGGATGCAGATCTCAAGGTTACACCTGAGTGTTCAAGGGCAGGTCCAAGTGTAATCGGCACTTAGATCATAGATTAATCTTATTTGCTATCTATTAGGCTTGATTCTTGCTTCCTTCTCTCCCCTCCCAAAGCCAGGATTACTGTGATAGTTTAAGATAATGGATTCTTATGGAAGAGGAGGTCAAGAACCATTCTTGTTTCAGAACCTACAGATAATATGATTAATCTAAAAGCCTCTTTCAAAAGAGGTCTCACCTTCAAAGGCCTAATTGGCAAAAAGGTATAGAATAAATCTGAGATGTGGGCTCTTGGGTTTTTTATTAATTACAATTTTATTCTCTCACCAAGTGTAGGCGTTAGAAAATAAAATTTGTATCTACTTCATTTCCAATGAAAACAGATCCACTGAGTTTTTTCTTTAACCATATCAGCAGCGATATATATATCTATGGCTTTTATTAAATATGATGTGGGTAATCTCATATTCTGAAGCTTTCAACCTTTAGGTCCTTGTATATGTATTTTATTGATATATAATGTAATTCATTGATGTTGATAAGACAATTTGGAATGGCATAATTGACATTTCTTTAATACAAATAAGCCAGACATTTTAGTGAGATGAACACAGATTACAACTTTTAATCCATTTATAAAATGCTCTATTAACATTTAAAAGCAGAAGAATATGTACAGTAGCATCATTTTCTGTACATTACACAAAAGGTTATGTGGAGAGCTGTATTGATTTCACTAAGTGCAATCTCATTTTGATTCAAAATCTCTCCTGTTTTGATTTCTGCGGTAGCCACTAGCTAAACAGATAACAGATAAACTCTGATAAAATATATCCAAATGTGGCAGCCTTCCTGATAACCTCTGAAGACACATTGGTTATCTCGTTCAGTCATCAGCAACTGAATATTTATCGCAAAGAACAGACTTGTGTTCCTGCCTGCATGTTTACCAGATTATACACAAGTTAGAGGACTTTTCTTGAGAAATATCAACTGATATTTGAACCAGAAGCATGTAAACCCTTTACGTACTAATATATAAATAAACAAGATAGATCTGCAAACAGTTTGAGCAATTAAACTTTGTTTTATTTTCTGTCAGTTTAGAAAGAGTATTAATGTAGTGTGTTTTTTCCCACGTCTTCATCTGTACTTCCTTGTTTCCATTTGATAGTCTTTAGTTTTGATACCTTTTATACCTTCAGTTTGAATATCTTAGTACCACAGTTATTTATTTATTAATTCATAAATCCTAATTGCAAAATTAACACATAATGACATGTTGTTTGTATCCCACTATTAACAGTAGTCTATACAGCAATTGATGTCAGTAGAATATCTGTCGAAAAAATGTATAATGGATGACTTTGTTGTGTAATATAACATAATTCAGATTTTTTGAAATTAGCCACTAATTAGTCAATAATTCATGTTCTTGATTAAGGTTGTAACTAAGGATCAAAGTCATTATGCATTCATTTGCCAGTTACCTTTTCTATTAAGCAGTTCTTCATTTAGTCATAAAATGTCTCAAAATAGTGAAAAATGCTCATGACAATTATTTAAAGCCCAAGGTGATGTAATCAAATAGCTCTTTTGTTTGCTTGACCAACTTACCAAAACATAAAGGTATTAAATTAAAGACAGTTATTACTGTGCTTGTCATGAAGGATCCCTACAGTGATACTGACTGTGTGTTTCTGATTGTACATATTTAGCCTACCTTTAAATTGCAGTTTCACATAAGTTAAATGACTGTATGGTTATGTGTTTGACTTCTCATAGAAGGACTAATATGATTTTTTCAATTGGTGATATACATGATTTAGGAATGATGTGCCATAAATTCAACAGTGTGAATTGATTTCTATAATATGTCACACATTTGCTTTTTGACGGGGCTCATTCTCCAGCCGGTCTGTTAAGTCATGTTTATTGTTAAGCGGCATCGCCTCTTGTGTAAAGAAAGTTTATGATTGCAGCTGATGATATGTGTGCGTGTTTTATATATTTTAAATAAAAAGGTTAAAGCAATTTTCCTCAGTGTGTAGAATCGAATTGGCAGTTAAAAAAAAAACACAAAAAAACATGTCATTGTTGTGTGGAAACACTTTATTTAGATGCAAAAGGCTGATTTGTCATCTCACAGTGTCCATTTTGTGGCTCAAAAATAGGAAATCAATTACACTGCAAAAGACCGTCTGGTTGTATGTTCTTATGAAATGGGGACATAACCTTTGCAAAGATAGATTGAGGCCTCATTTCCATTCTCACCTGATACTGTCACACCGCTGTGCTCATTAAAACATGTCTGTCACCCTTCTCCCTCGCAAACAGCCCGGCTTTGTTTTCACCATTTATCAATGTCAGAGTTGTCATGACAATCAGAATTACTCACATCTGTACATTACCCAGTTTGTGTTGTCACTGCAGTTGAAAGATTAAATCTCTGTAATAATTGCTCATTTTTGAGGATTAATCAATATGTGACTCATCAATTAATTCCTGCAATATTAACCAAGATTGCCACGGTGAAATTTTGATATTTTTCAACAGAATATTTTAGAGTGGTGTTGACATGAAGTGAAAATATTGAGATAATGTGTTTCATCTTAAACTTTGTCATCACCCTCAGATACTTGTACACTGTCAGTGTCGTTTCCTCCACCAACCATTTATTAGTGTTAATTTGCTGTATTGTACATGTGGGTTTCAAGTAAATACATGTTTATTTAGTAGTAAAAAAATATTGATGGCATCATATTAATACATTAATACAAAACTCAACTTCAATGTTGTTTTTCCTTTTAGAGTACCTTTCTGTCTTTGTAATACTGTCTTTATAATAACCTGTTGTGTATTACAGTGCTACAGTAATACACAGATATGATCAGGGCAAAAGAGTGTTGCATGTGTTTTTGCATGTTACAGAGTTTACCCCCCATTTCCACAACAGCCATTTTTCACCTTAGACATTCTTATTGACTGTAATTTTCCTCCATATAAGGTTTATATTTTGTGCAGCATAATCATTGCATCAAAATGAAGTAGAATATGCTAATGACTCTAATTGGACTACTAATAGAGACTGTTTCCCCAGCTTTAAGCTTTTGGGGGGTCTGTGTAATCAGTGTAGACAGTCGTTAAGGGAATGGAGAGGCAACTAGCAATGTCAGGAGAAGGCCCAGGCGGTTCCGGCTGACACTACCCCAATCTTCCAGGACCCATTAAATGGCAGTTTCAACACATTACCAACCATAACATCCTTGAATATCACTGATTTTATTTGCAGTATCAAACATTTCATTTCACGCACCATTAATGGAAAAGTGCTGAGGTTCTAATGCTGCCAAACATTTAGTAACTACCTGGACTCAGAGAACCAATTAACTCCAGCGACAACATGGCCAATTAAACACACAAATAGGTGAGTCCAGCATTGGTTACTGCCCTAGTAATTTACTTTTGAATAAACCCAAGCAAAAATAGAAAGTCAGTCATGGAATGACCAGTTGAAGTGGAAGAAAGAGTCGCAATTTAGAAGCAGAAATGGAAGATAATGCACTGTACTAGCAATTCAGTAGATATTCAACGAAATATGATGTCATGATGTAATGCACATATGAAAAAATAGCAACTGAGCTGCAAAATGAATGATAATAGGGTAAGAGTTAGAACAAATTTCTATATAATTCAATTCGACATGAGTAAATAGGCCCCTGTTGAAGTGAAACTGGTTAGAGCATGAACTGTAACTAATGAAACAAGGAGAGAAAATTGTAAAATAAAACAGAGATCATTCTGCATTTTACTGTATTATCCTGAACAAGCTCTTTTTAAACGCAGTGCAAATTTAATAACATATTTTTGGTGATTTAAAAATGTGTTTTGCTTTGTGACACCTGCATTCAGTACATATTATATAGAAGAAGAAATGTCTTCTATATGTTGTCATGTCTATTTACCACTTCTGTACCCTATTCCCTATAGATGATATGAACCATGGTGTTTGTTTGTTGCTTTGTGATCTTAATGCACTAACCTTACAACCTCATCTAAACTAGGTAATATTTTTTGTATTGATTTCCCACCATGCTTTCAAAGAGGCTCTCATTGGAAGCCAAAAACATGTCAATACAGAGCTGATGAACTCTTATAGCAAAAGGAAGCAAAGAAAAACAGAAGTTGAGGTTGTTATTTATGAATCATGTCATATCATAGCTTGATAATAGGTTTCCAGACCAATTTCCCCAGTATGCGTTAGAAAAGTGTGAAGGGAACCTCCTCAGATACTCAATGGATTACCTCTGGGGTTCAGCTGACTGACCAGCAATGTCACCAATTTATTGTTTCCTGTGTTTTCATGCTTTAAAAGACAAGGTACCAGAGTATGCTGCTGCATTGCAGTCGTACTGATACGTTTCATAAACTAAATAGATAGTTGTGTTAAATAGATGTGGCCTTACATTCAAACCAGGCAAAAACCTTCTAAATCTGAGAAGTTAGTAATAGTTCCAAAGGGTTCTTGGGTCACTAAGACCTAATTATTATCAGTTGGCTGCTTCTTGTAACATGCCTCATCACATTAGTGTTTTGGTAAAATACACAAGGGTATCAATCAATCAAATCAATTACAAGGGTATTTTGATGGTGCTGGGGTTAATTAGGGAAGCAATCAACTCACTAATAAATCAGGGTAATCCAATAACCCTGGAGATCAAGGTTTGCACAACTCTTCACTACAATGGAAGATGCTACCACACAGTGCTGATGAATTTGGAGTATCCCAGCTGTCTGTCATCAGTCTGTATTCATTAAACCATAAATGCCCACTTCAGAACTGACTGAACTGCAAAACAATGTATCACTTATTTAGTTAAATACATGTTAACAGTAAAACAGTTTCACTGAATACATAAACATATATTGTACCTACCTACCTACCCACATGCATAAAGCAGGTAAGAAAGTTGCTCTCCGCTGCTTTTTAATATCGTTTTTACAAGAAAACCTATAGACTCTATGAAACTGATGAGATTTCAAACAGTTTTTTTTTCCCAAAAATGTGTTCTCAAGAAGCCCTACTAAGTTTGCATATATCCCTTCAACATGTCCTCCAAATTAAGCAACCAAATGCGTAGGTTGTTTGGCCATGGACTTCTGAATGTCACATAGGAGCATTTTCTTATACGATGTCTATACTGGCTGGACGTTATTTGTATTTGTTTGCTTCCCATAACTTTTACAAATCACTGTTAAAAAAAAATTATAATCGTTATGGCACTGAGGTTAAGGTCTGGTTAGGTTTAAAAAGCCACGTGTTCAGGTTTAAGGTAAGATTTGGGTTAAGATGATCACTTTGTCAGGAACACAGTGTGTGTTAAAGTTAATTCGTCCTTATAGTTAGGTGACATTTGTCTTCATGGCAACAATAAACACCACAGGGTTAAAGTTAGGGGTTGACTGCAGTTACGCAGTTGGTAATGTGACACTAACAGTTGGAAATGGGAAATGAACAGCATGTCTGCTTTTTGCATGTTTGGTTCAATCCATCCCCCTAACCTGCCACCTCCAAATGAGGAATTTTATCAACTTAAAGACGTCATCTGGACTGCGCCACTTCTTCGGGTCATAATTACTTGAGCCGCCAGATGTCATATGTCACTCAAATGTATCAATAGGTTGGAGGACAGGCTCTAACCCCTTTATATGTGGCCAATCAAAATATTTGCTTTTAAGTTTGCAACCATAACCATTCTATCATTGAGATGTTAGTCCTGGGCAGACACCTGTTAGCAGTTATACTATAGCTCCTAAGATACAATTTAGCAAACATTTACCCTTACGAGCTACCCAAGTTTGCCCGGTGTATCTCACAAGTTAAATTAACAGGCTTAAGCTTTTGCAGGCACCAGTTGCTTCCTTTGACTGGATTAGAAAATCTGTGAGAAACAAGTGATAAAAGGTACATCCACTACAGTCCCTAAATTGTCTTAAAAAAACAAGAAATGTAAGTCTTTATGTTACCAACTACAGCTGTCCATGGAGAAACAACTTTATCTGGTCTGGGAAATAGGTTTGCGTTTTTCTTGCAGTTATCTCCATCTGGTGATTTCTGGACTTACAGTAATATGATACAACAGTGTGTTCAGTGTATGCAGCATTGATGTTTAAACCTTTGAAAAGGTTAATGACTTTCTGTTGCCATCTGGAAAATATTTGCAGTTGGTAATTTAATCACATGATAGCTACGATACTTAAACCCTGCAGTGTAATTTCACAAAGTTCCTCTCTGTTCTATTAATTACACCTCTCTGCCATGACTGAGGTGTCCAATAAATATAATACAATCTCAGTATTAAATATGTTTGGTGCTGTGTCAAGAAGACACAGATGTGTGATGGTCAGTGTTTTAATAAACGTCATCTGATCACAGTACCTGATAATGACATGAAACAGTACAGATGAGATGTTTAGCTGCATATTTCAGAGAATGAATTACAAGGAGCTTATGTGCCAAATCACTCCTCAGCAAGCCTGGCCTAGATTTGCTTTCTGTGTTTTAAGATAAATTGGTATCTTGGCCCTCACAGATGTTTTTCTTTTTCTTTTCTTTTTTTGTCTATCTGTTGAGCTTGGATTACAAGGAAAAAAAGAGATGCAGTACCATGTGTTTTATCAGGTCTTCTGTGCTTGAAATCCTTAAACAACAAGACCAATGGATTCATGTCTTTTTCTCTCATTCTGTTGCTTTCACTCTATTCATTCTGCACTGCATATGTGTATGTGAAAAGCAGCAGGCCAGTGAATTAGGTCTACAATTATCTGTACAATGGTGGAGTATTTTTATTCTGAATACTATGAAGCACACACTGTGTGGACAAGTAAAATGTTCAGATTACAAAATCACTTCAGTGATTACAATGCTGATGACTAAAGTGCTCGTGATGACGGCAGCCTCACAGTTTGACATCATTACCCTCTTTACAGAGCACATCTGTGTGGCATTAAGTAAGTTTGCGTTTGTTGTTATGCGCATTTTTCATGTGTCCATTTAAAAACCTGAATATATATTCAAGATATCCAAAAAATGTCTTTACGCTTGGCCAAGAAAACCCCTGAACAAAAACAAGATGTGCAAAACTGTGATCAAAACTTGATTTTTCAAATATATGATGACATTGCTGAATCTGCCTCAGGTTGTCCGTCTGTTTGTTTTAGTCACTGGTTGTGTAGATGCAGGATCAGTGAACTGTATTCTTGCTTCTCACCATGACATGTCTTCACTCGACCAGAAAACCCCCCAAAAGCAACACATTTTATTTTTAAGTGATCTTATAAATTAAGCAAACTATGCAACCATACCTTCCTACCTAGTTACAATTTAATGATACATTAATTAGCATTTTGTCATTGCGTTTGTTGGAGCTTTTCTTGGCATTTGCCCAACATTTAAATGGCAACTGGTATCGCCATTGCAACGATACTAATACGGTCCTCCTTGTAGCTTTACAATTATTTGTAATCATACCTCTGCCCTTCTGTCTTTGCCCTATCTTCTGTCTCTTACACACACAATTTTAGTCCCTTCCTTTCCTCCACCTCTGGGGTAGACATCTAGTAGTATCCCAGCTTATTGTTTAGGAGCAAAGGGGTAGCCAAAGGCCAGGTAACTTGGATTTGACTGGTGTATTCTCTTGTCCCACAGGACATAAGATACAAATCAAGTTGCTTTGACCCCATTGTCCTCTCCACACTCCTAGTACCCTCAGGGCAATACTGTGGTATGGGATCCTTTCTTCCTTTTATTTATTTTTTTCCCTTTGTATGGCTCCTGCTAAAGGCATAAGGTACATACATTTCCTTGGGTAATCCAACCAACATTTAGACCCAGAGTCTGCTAACATTTCGATTTTAAATTGTGTTTACCCATTGTGATAGCTTAATAATCAGCTGGGCATGTTTTGTGATGTATTTTCCATTTTGATGAACACATTGTCTTGATTTAAAATTAGACACAACATTTTTTATTTTGTTGTTTTTTCACTTTGCTATCAATATTATCGATACCTATGTCTTCATGTTGTATGTAATGTTAACGATAACCTTAAACCTTCTTGAGGGAATTAAGGCTTCGCATAAATCAGTAAGATTCCTAAACAACCCAGCATCCTCAGCCACACCAGTGTCTCATTCACTGGTTTATGATTGGCGGGATCATTTTTTTTAGTCACGCTGACCTTTCCCAGTCTTAATGAAATCAGTCCTGACTTAAAAAACAAATAAGCACATTTCACCTCCTGTTAGCGCGCAGATCATTCTAGTGACCTATGAACTTAATTTTCTATCCAAACACATATTCAAAGGTGGTACCCTATCTTTCCTTGATGGAGAGTGTCACAGATGTTGAAGTCTGATTAAAAATATTATAATGTAAATATCCTTGTTCAAAAATCTTTTGACAATGTAATGAAAAAATAATCCAAACAGAATCTAACATATTTTAAGTACAATTTTACAAACCTATTATATATACCAGACCAATATACCATTTTTTGACTGTGAAATTAGATTGTGTTGTGTGTGTTTTTGCAGCTGTCATTGTTTTGTTTGTTTGTTTGTTTGTTTGTTTGTTTGTTTGTTTGTTTATTTGTTTGTTTGTTTGTTTTAAAGCAAACAGTTGTACACTATGCATAGTGCATACTGGAGTATTGGTGTAAGAACAGGTCATCAAAGTTTTATCATACTACACTTCACATTACTGCCATCAATTTTAGTATGCATACTTTTGTTTTTAAAATTGGTCCATGTATCGTATCCCCAACCATGAGTGCTCTAGTTAGTTTACATTCTTTTCTATACTAAAAATTAATGCAGATGCCTGAAACTTGAAATACACAGTGAATATAAAGGGTTTTATTCAAGCCTAAAATATGTTGTCATAATATGGTAATGTGGTTACTACTTAGGAGTAATTTGCCACCCTCTCTATGAGTAGAACATTTAGACATGTTGTCTGTAAGGGTACACTTGAAAAGGAGATGAATCATGTTTTTCTAAGGCCTGGGTTGCTGCCACATCAGACTTTGCTTATTGTAAGTACTAGTAGTGAAATTACTATTAGTGAGAAGCTCCATCAGAATGTATGTTTCTGAAAAATAACAGATTGTCAACACATGATGCATTTCAACCACAGTTGTCAATCAGTACACTGTAGCTATCGACAACAGCTTGCATTTCAGTCGCTCTTTATGTGTGTAACTGCAGCTCGAGGCATCTTTTTAGGTTTCAGGTCTTGTCTTATGTGCGTAACTACATTGATGGTGTGTTTAGCGGTGGGTGCAGCCAAAACAAATCTGAGCACACAGCACTGCTGTGGTTGAACGCATGCAGTGTAAACAATGATGCCAGATTGAAGCTGCTGCTTCACAGCATGGCTAATGTAGACAAGGTGCACAGCTGGTTGTACTATACACTATCATACATTGCAAATGATATCCGACGTGAAAAACAATTAAAATATTTAAACAGATCCTTTAATGTGAATATTGCTTCCACTTGGTTTATTAGAATTTTGCTAACAATTGGATCTTGCACCACCACAAAGTCAAGGGTTGTACTATACCTTTACATCTATGGCAATATAGTGCACTATCAATTTGTATCAATTGCAGTGTAAAACATCTCCAAGTAAAGCGCTTAAAATATAGTAAAGCTACATTAATTTCCAGCTCTTTGCTGACCATTAAATGGATGGTCATCAGTCACGTTGCTGCTCTTGTGTAGCACTTCTGGTGATGAGCATCAGACATTAAACCCAGGCATCACATGCAGAAAATGTGCTGTATTGCACTTTCCAAACTGGGCCCACAGTAGTAATTTGTGTGAGCTCTGGATGTCTAAATGTGGAAAATTTAGGCAGCACACCCAAACACAACACTTGTTGGCATCTCTCACTTCAATCCTGTCTCCTAGTATTTTTTTTATTTTTATTAACACAATTACATCGTGTTGACAAATGTAATCAGTGTCCGGTTATGTTCACAGTGTCTTTTCAAATGAATGAAGAACTACTTTTATATACCTCACAGAAGTTGAATGGAGGTGGTCCAAGTGGATGGCTATTGATACCAGACAGACTTACCTGGCAACATTTTTTCATTATGTTGACAGAAAACTTAATTTAGGTGGCATAACATTTCCCTTAGAACATATATGATTTTGCAGTTGTATAAATGTACGGTAATTTCTAGGAAACGGGCTTGTCCACCTGATCAAACCCTTGCTTGTATAAATGCTGCAGAAGTTGGACACTTTGTTTCGTGGCCTATTCTCCCAATCGGGCCATAAAGATAGTAAAAGGCGGGATGTCTTTGGGTTCACCAATCAACACTGAGTCACTAATCCTCTCTCGCAGAGGAACTCTGAAAGTAGTTCATCGTCACTGCCACCGACTGAACCTGCCAATAAGAGCAAAGAATGTGCTACCTGATGTCATGCTTAGTATAAAGGAACATGATACCGATATATCTTTGACAAGCCAATATCGACTGATAATATCGGCTGACTGATATATCGGTCGGCCTGTAATCTTTTTGTGTTTTAAAAAAGGGACATTTAAGGAATACACCATGTGGGTATTTTCCTCATATGTGAAAAGAAAAAAAAAGGGATTTCATACATAGTGTATCAGTTAATTTTAATTAAGAGGTCCTACCAAAGTCGTTGTGTTTAGGAAGTAAGACTCAGGTGGGGCTCCTGTTTCTTGTCAGATGAGGCAAACAATACAACCCTTTAACCCGCTTCCTACTACCATCCTTATCAGCACGTTTCCCACAAAGGGTTAATTCAATCATGTCAAGGTTCTCTGCTCTGTTGCTTGCCTCTACCATCATACTTTAGGCGCAGTGGAGCGTCTCCTCATTGATGGCACCTTTGGCTTCACAATAGAAGCTAATTTGTTAGAATCTTTCACAGGTCAGGGGCTGCTTAAAGGCGAGGAGGGCGCCTTGGCCACCGGAAAAATAAAGCCATCCACGAGTTGGAACGGGCAAATTAAATGCCCAGTCATTTTATGACCGTGGACAAACAAAACATAAATATCCTTTTTTTTTTTTACTTCAATACAGTCCACGAGATCTTGCCAGCCATCCCAGTTAACACAGGTTAATAGATTGATTCCAGTGACATGGCTCATAATGAACAGTAAATTGTTTTATCTCTTAAGTCTTATTTGGTCAGCCAGGAAAACATATGAGGTAATATGGCTGAGGCTAAATGGAGCGTATAATAGATCTCTCACTATGGCATAAGGATAGGTTGATGGCAGGGCTATGATTAATGAAAATAATAATGCTCTTGAAATTGAAATTTTTCTCTTTTTTTGTTGGCCCTTTCAACCCTTCCCTGCTATGGTCATTCTGACTGTTCATGCACAATGTGATTGATGCATGATTGCTGAGATTTTTATTTATGTCTATTGGGTCATTTTCCCAGAATGGTCTACTCTGGCCATGATAGAGACTTCAGATTACAGTGAACTCAACTTACTTCATAGCTAAATATATAAGCTTGTAACAAAAGTCAAAAGTAAAAAAGGTGGGTCATGTTTTATTTTATTTGTCTCATTTAGACCTGCTGAACTAGTTTTTTAAATGTAATTTTAAGAAGGTTCACGATAATGCCACCTGTTTCATCTGTTGTACCATGCTATTAACTTTGGTAAAGCTGACTCTGCACATATTTTAAACCTTGTATTACAAGAGCAACATAATTTGCTCTATCCATGCAATTTTCAATTTCACCAAGCATTTACTCATTTAAAGACATCAGTTCAGTCAGCGTAACAGCTCCTGCTACCTCCTTTTGACCAAAAGAAGAAAAAAAAACTTGCAAAAAATCAATGACTTTTAATTCCGTACTATTGATATGCTTAGATAATGCAGCAATTGAACTGTGCTTCTGCCAGTGGTGATGCGGAGCAGTAGATGAAGAGTAATTGGGCCCTGACCCTTGTGTGCCTCAGCCACCACATCACCTAAGCTTCCCCCAGCACAGTCTGTCCTACAAGCAAGGAGGGCTCATTTTGCAAACACTCAGTTGTGGCAAGGTGATAAATTACAGTTCTTAACTATCATTGATTACTTAGTGTTTCTCCACTTTCTGTGACAACTGTTCAGTCACTCTGAATGGCTTTTAATGGCACATTAGAGAGAAGAAAGCATACAGTTTCCCCAACATTGATTAAACTTGCTTGTTGCTTAATAAAGACAAACTGATGAGCACTCCTCTTTGGTAGCCTGTAACCAAGTAGAGACATAAGACCCATATTTCGTAAAACAGTGAGTTATCACTGCTGCACATATGGTTTGGATGAAACTGAATCCAATGCAGTAATATTGAAGCTCAACCTTAAGCAGCTTTTTTTATTTGTAGTTAGAAGAATCAAACATTAAACCTGTATGTTTTAATTTGTGATTCATGCTGTAATTTCATATGGAATAAATGTAATAGTCCAAATAATTTCAAAATGTTTAATTTTTCATCAGAACCAGTTTTTTTTTTCAATTTTCTTTATTCAGTCACATAAATAACACTGAATTATATGCACATTTATGGCATTAGGCTGTTAAAAAACATTATTATGTACATTATCATAGAGCTTGTCATGGCCTTGGTTCATTGGTAGCACTGCTTTCCTACATGCACACAAATACATCCTCGTCTAGTTAATATGATCTGCAGATTGATAATAAAAGCATTAACATTAATATCGTAATTACCATTTGAATATGTGGAATAATTTCCAGGTTTCGATATCTCCCATCTGGCATCACACATTTACAAAGCATGTTAACACAAGCAGTAAATATACAGTATCAGGAAATGCTACAAGTGCATTTTAAATCCTTAAGGCTCGTCCACACATAAAATCGTTCCAGTCGCGTAGTGGAACAGATGCGCTTCTATTTGAATCAGTACAGCTGTCTGCATAGGCTGCGTGACGGCTCGCGTTTCACTTGTGCAACAGGCGCATAACCGCAAACCAAATCGAAATTTTATAGACATATCAAGTCTTCATCATTTTCTTTTTTTTCATTTTAGGCGCATAACGATGTGACTGTGAGTTGGGCTCTGAGTGCTGTGGGTGACCTACACTCAATACTGTGCCTGAACAGATCCTGCTCTGTGAATGTTCTGCTTTTGCTACTTAAGCTGTGTTGACTTCTGTTTGATTTGGATTCAGTGTTATATAAAATGTAACCTGTGGATATCAGGGTCCTTTTATCTATCGCATTTAGACGTTGGAGGAGGCTAGTTATTTATCAGTCATATGGGCCTGCTCAGGACGCTCCTAGACAAATAATGTCTTTCATAAATACGTAACCTTCACCCATGCACAGGCATTTAGCAATTGAGCATGAGCATTGAGCATGAGCACTGAGGCATTATGCCTCAGTGTGAGCAGAAGAACGTCCAGCTACTCCCATGTATTGAACTTGGCCTTGAATCATTCAAGAATCTGCTACTTACATGATCCACTGGGATCTCGGTTATAGAGGAACTCCCAGCATTGAATGTTTGTGTCTTTACTAATGTCCTGAGCCATTCATTTGACAACAGCAACGTAATGATAGAGATGCATTGCTGTGTGATGAAGCTCAGACACTGTCAGCATGAAGTGTAGCTCGTCTAACATACACATTTTGGAGAAGATGAGTTGTGTGAAACCTTCTTCTGTGCATAATGTAAAACAACAGTCTCTAAAAACAGACTATATGCCTTATAATGGGATTAAAACTTTTTTTTTTCACATTGTAGCATATTTCGCCTAATTTTTTACTGGAAATCACATTTAAGGTTGTTCTTGTTTGAGCTGACACAGACTGCAAATGTTTGTTTAAAGAAGACAGTTGAATAAATGACGTGACATTGTAAAATCAGTCATCCATGCATACTATTGTGGGGTATCAGGTAAGTCTGGTACAAGACTGATTAATGAATGAGTTGTACAAATTAAAGGCTACAAGGACTTTCAATCCAGTGGTAACATATCATGAGGTGTGAGGTGTCCATGTTTGAAATGAAGTTAAAAATACAGATGATAGTAGCAGATAGTAGAGATACTATTTACTGTTACAGTTATGTTCTCTCTAGGATTTGTGATGCTAACTTAGCATCTAAGTGTTTATATGTATTCCCAAAGACAACAAGCTTACAAACTCACAGATAAATTGTTTTCTACAGCGAAGCCCACTGAAGATTTCATAGATATATATAGATAGATATGTCAAATTCAGAATACTTTATTTGATCAAAGCATATTATAATATAAAAAGCACAAGAAAGTAAAAGAAGTAATCATGTCTACATTATATAAATATCCTAAGCTGAGAGCGGGGCCTCTCTGATGCGCACATGCTTATTGACCTAACGGGTGTGACGGTAGTGACTTCCTGTTGGGCTTGTGCAGTTTCAAGATCCCCTGAGATGAACATGTCCTGAAAGAAAACAAGATGGTAATCCTTGAGTTGGACTATTACGGAGTATTTAACATTAAGTTGAACTTATCGTTCCTATATTTTTTATTTATTTAACCATGACATATGTAAATTAAAGTGCAGCAAATATAAGTCTATGTTTATATAAAATCAGTATGTAGATAATGTATGACATTATAATAGTTTTGTATTTTTGTTTATACCAATGTAACCGGAGGAATAAAACCATATAAAACCCTAGTCCCCTAGTTAGATATCTGTTTCAGTCACTCATCTGTCTCTGTGCTGCCTCATTTCACAAGATAAAACAAACAGGCATGGTGTTTGTGTTTGTGTTTGAAAAGCCAAGGAAACCAGTTTTGACATTTTTGTCAGCTTGTGACCCACTACTCATAGGACTGACCCAGTCCATCAACAAAATGTCACTGAAGACAAATCAAAAAACAAAAGAAATGAACCCTCATTTGAATAAGGATAATATCATAATAGTGGCAGGTTGAGGAGTCTATAAGATGCTGTTGGAAAGATTTCTATTGTCTCTGAACCTGATGTCAAAATGCCATGAGAGGTGTCCCCCTGCCAGGTCAGTATGCCTCTGAGGTCGAGGCTTTTGCCCCGGCCTGGGCTCCAGGCCACATTGACTCTAGAGTGGGCCTGGCACTGCTGTCAGCCACACATCATGTGAAACAGCAGAGCTGAAGCAGTATAACAGGGTTAAACTGATTAGCAATGCACTTGTGTTCTGTGGGTCACAGTTTGAAGAACAAAAGTGATATTAAAGGATCTATGTTTCTCTCTCGGTTTCCTTAATGCCATCAGTTCTTTTAACATTCAAAAGTCAGCTTGAAATCACTGACAGATAGGTGCCATTTTTCTATTCATTTTAGCCTTTTCTTTCCTTTCTCTGTGGATATCACAAATCCCCCGCACCCTGAGCCCAGTCCTCAAATTCTTAACCCCATCTCTCCCCCCTGTCAATACATGAACTCCTCTTTTCACTTTTAATTCTAGCTTTTTGGCTTGTACTCAAACTTCTGCTCTGTCTTGCAGTTTCCTTCTCACTTTCACCCACACTCATCCCTGGGAAATGTAGATCTTTTCCTGACAAGTTCCTCGAGAAGCAAAGCCTCTGGAGATCATCAGCAGAGCTCTGCCAAAAAATGCGTGGGAATAGTCTGGATGGGAAGGGGAAGGGACTTTTAATTGTTTTTCTTTTTTTTTTTTCTTCTTCTTCTTCTGGAATTAGTCAGTAGGAAAAAAAATATGTGATTGTTCCTTTATTTACCTTACAGTGAGTAAGGTTTTAAACTGTGGGTGGCAGTGACTGTTTAGGTAGGAGTCTCAGTAAGATACTATTCTAATGTGACTTAAGCACTAATGTTTGAAAATGTTCTCCATGTGATACAAATTATGCATATTAATTCTGTTTTGTATGGTATAAATCACGCTACTTTGAACAGTGAAAATTATGTATTCCTTGTGTTTATACACTCTGTAACCTGCCTGTATCAACAGCTGGAATAACAAGTGCTGTATTATGGCGTTCATTAAGAGCTCACTCAGATGGTTTCCCGACTGGAGGCATTTGGAAGTTCAGCTCTAAGGTTGGGGGGTGGAAAAAGCTAAAAAAAAAAAATTAAAAAAAAGAACAAGCACTTTATTTAAAAAACATTTTTTTTAATCTTGTATAAGATTCAGGGAATTATATGAAAATGCACCAACATTCACAAAACAGTAATGTCGAATAAACACTATTAAAAGTGGTAAGAATACAGAATAATGTATTGAACTGCAGATTAGATTATGGCCAGTGTGTGATAGTCTGTGTTATTTTAGTTTGTTTTAGTCTGATGCACTGCTGTCTTTATCTGCTGGGTTTGCACTGATGTTCTGATGCTTTGTTTTTTTTTGGCTTTGAGTTTATATTAATCAACACATCATATATCTGATGCAGTTTCAAGGGGTTAAGGAAGTCCCCATGAAAATATATTGTTCCATTGTAAATGATCATGTGTCAGACAGTCAAATTTAGGACTCTGGTCCATAATGTCTTACTTTAAAATATTATCTACATAACTAACTTATTGCAAAATGGTCAATTTCAGCATAACTGCAAGTTAATCAGGCAAACTACAAGCTGACAGTCTACAAATTTACATAATTATCTCAGTAAAAGTATTACTATACATTCTGTTATTTAACGAAATACTTAAAGAACACACATTCTTGACATGCTGTGTGCCAGATGTGAGAATTTTTTAATGCTGAGAAATCAAGACCAAATAAGGTCATGTCTGAGATGACTGGACTACATTTTTAATTCTATTCACCAAGTAGTAGTGTGAGTGTATAAATGTCAAGGAGTCATAATGTGAAGAAAATGCTTGAATTGTATTTGTGGCAGTGAGATGTTGTTTGTCTCCTTTGTTGCTTAGAGAGCATCACTTAGATACACAGAGATACATGCAGAGGGGTAATCCATTCTAAACAGACATTAACTGTAGGAATGGGAGGACTTTCCCCAAGTATTAAGAAGTAAACTCAGAAATCACAAAGGCTGTTTCATTCCAGAGAAGGAAAATCTCAAGTCTGCAAATAGTTTGAAATAGTTAGTTCCTTCACTGTGTTGTTGCACAATGTCAGTTCGCATCTTTGTTCAGTGATGGACATAAAAGGGCTTCTATTGTTCAGACACAATAAGCCTCCATTCTTAAAGCAGATAAGCATAACAAAGTAAAAGTAGGGGGCCGTCAAACATCCAAAACTAGAAGTGTCCAAGCAGCACTATTTACATATTAGCCATTCTCAGGGAAGCTGAATAAGTTGTATTGATTAAAATGGTCTCCTGACAATCCTGACCATCACACACTTTTACCCTTTTGTAATTTGATATTACTCCCAGATAAAATAATTACATCGATTCTTTAGATGAAGGCACAGCTGAATTAAATTTCTAATCTACTTATTTTGATATGGAAGTGTTGACAAATATTTCATCACTGGCTTCAATGCTTGTTGATAGAACTCTAAGGTGTTAAATCAGTACAAGTTATTTTTCAATTAATCACAACCAAATCAGGGAGAAAGCATTTGACTCATTTACTGTCTTTACATTGCAAGCGGACTTGATTGGTATTTCTATTACTGAAGTGTTACAGGGGGCTGTTTACTTCAATGTACTTTAATGCTAACAACAGACTAATGTAAACAAATGTAGGCAATGTAAACCAAGGATGTGAAAATCAAATCCTATCTGATATAACTGAGCTAGACAATCTTGCACTGCATTAATATTAAGGCAGGAGTTAGAGGGGTTAGAGGTCCACATGTGGATGGTGGCAGGCTGCAAAGGTTCTGAACTAGTGCCTGGGATTTGAATCGTTGCTCCACAGGAAGCGGGCCGGCTGGTTTGTTTAGCTGGATGTGATTTCAAGTGGCAGGAGGGGGTGTTGCCTGGTCATATGAAACACAATGGGGCATACTTTCTGAACACGACTATTAGGCAATAATGACGTGGCTGAAGTCCAAGCCATTTGCTGTCCATGTCTGCAGATTAAGATATGCCCCTCCTCATATTAATCATATAGTGGCCTCTGTGTGGGGGCATTACATGAGCATATGCTTCTGTAGTGTCCGTGCACTTTTCTGACGGCAGAAATTCACTTAACATCTTGTTTTTCCCACCATTGAGAAAAAAAGAAAAATGCTGCTTTTGAATTGCACAGTTAAAAGACAGAAGCTGCAGTTTAAAATGTAAATCCTTGCTGTTAATGATTGCTCGAGGATTCATTGTAACAAAGTCCTGATTCGTTATTCCAGAAGTGACCATTGCCCTCAACCTAACTTACACCATAATGATGTCCCCTGTGTACAGTCCTATAAACATTTGACTAAATGCACTATTAACATATTGAACAAACAGAAAAAAAACAAAGAAACCCAGGAGTATCCTATTGCAGGAAATAACTAGTCTCATTTTCTCTGTAACTGATTCCAGGAAAGGAGCTACATGAGAGAAAGAAGTCAAGCAGTGGGATTTAGAATGCCGAACAAGATAGATTCTTCCAAATTCTAATTGGAGAACAGTTGATTTAATTGGTATCCATTTGGCTGACAAAAGAAAGCAAGAGTAGTGGGCAGGCAGGAATGCCTCTGGGGCCGATGTGAACATGAAGTGGCTCTGCTCAACGCTCAGGGACGGATCACTTCCAAAGACAAACCGTGGGAGCTGGCAGGACAGATTGCAGCACGAGGGAAGGAGGGGAGGGGGACCAAATTCATGGTGGAGCAAGGAGCTTTCAATAGAGAGGCATCTTTATTTGGAGAAGGAGGCCATTTTAGACGCAAAACTGCACTCCCACTCCGGGTAGTAATGTGACTCTGACCCCGAGATGAGAGAAGTGGATATGGTTCAGCGGGCCTTGTAAACGAAGGCTTTGACGACAGACAAATCTAAATTATCTGTTTGATTCACAAGCTTCAGAAAGCGGATTGTAATATTTGCAACACTAATTATTTTGAGATAGATGAAAACACACAAATGATTTCTAAAAGTTTAAATTAAACCCGGTAGCCTTTCAGTCCTCAAATGAAAAACCATCAATGACATTATGTTTTAGGAATGTTTGAAGGTCAGTCAATAATAATCTTTTTACAGATGTTGTAATGGCGGTCATTATAACTTGGCCTTCACAATAACCTATCAGAGACGGGATTTTGTTTTTATGTCAAGCCCTAATCACAAAGGGCTCCCTCTTTCTTTCTGTGTGTGTGTGCGTGTGCGTGTGCGTGTGTGTGAGGGAGAGCTTGTGTTGTCTGCAGATGAAAAATGTAATCGGAGGTGTGTTGTACTGTAGCTTGCACAGAACAGAGGGGGAACCCAGGTGTTGGAGTGTTTTTACTGCCTCTGTAGAGAGGAAGGGTGGGAGAGCGAGGGCAGATGACCTGGAGGGGGTTCAGAGACAGGGGCCGTGCTTGGGAGACCTTCACAGCCTGCCTCAGGGGGATACAGCCTCTGCTTATCTCTTCCTACACTTTTACTTCTTTTTTATCCTCTTCCACAGTACTGCTTTCATTTCCCTTTCCTCTCAGTTTAGGAGGACTAGTACTCCGGCATTATTTCCTACCAACGCCAGCCATTGTATTATCTGCTGACGCGCATTTTCAAAGAGTGGAAATGCTCCTTTTTTCTCTTTTACAGCAAATATTTGAACCTGGCTGGATTATAAATCTTACTGTTGAAGCATTGTGGGATTACTGTGTCTTTAATCATTTAATGAGTCTTGGCCAATTTGGATCACAAAACACATACGCACACAAGACACCTCCACAAAGGCATAGTATTATCATGATGACATTATGGTTCTACACAAGACCTCTTTTCTTGTATCCAGTTGCTTACAGTGGCTCCTTTCCAGTAGTGACTACAGTAGGTTTTAATCCTCCTACAGTATATGACAGGCTTGCCCTCACCTTGCCCAGCACTTAAAGAAGCAATCTTTCAAAAAGTCCCCTTAAAGCCTATGTGAATGTGCGTCCGTTCAGAGGAGAGTGCAGTATGCTGATGGAGAATGGGCCCATTCCTGATGTAAATGAAGAGATGCATATCAGTGTTAATCCATTGCTTTGTAGTCACGGCCATACCCAAAGTCTGTCTAATTTCCCTCACACTCCCTTTTGCAGCCAGAAGTGTATCGATCTGCAGTAATTGAAGTGTACTTGATAATCCGTAAGGCAACAGGGGAGAGGGAGACCCTCAACTCTCACATCGATGCACAGAGAATGGGGCTGTGGGGTTGTGTGTATTTGAGTGTGAGTGTGTGGTGCAAGGGGGGCCCTCTAATGTATGGGCGGGTAAGGCAACACCCCCCTCACGGCTTCTTCTCAGCTGATTAAACTCATTGAGAGCTAGACAAGTGGAACAAATAGATATAAAGGTTTGCCTGGCAGCTTACAGCCATTCAGATTTCTTCATTGAAACAGCAAGCAGCAAATCTACATGGTCTGCTTTATGCTAACATTAAGCAACTGGAGTGCCTGTTTTTGAAATGAACCATACATTATGCACCACACTCGCTAATATATCTCAGGTGGGAACTTTAGAAGTATAAATAGATACATTTTCTATTGACACAAATAATTGCGCAGTACACAAACAGCTGTAATGTTTGTGATTTCTCTTTAAACACAAACAATGTGTTGTGTGCAGCTTCAGCTAATAATGTGTTATTCATTAGTGTTACTTTGTTTTCATTTCAATTTGGCCCAGAGTAACATTACAGATTTGAAAAATTGTTTACTTTTACAATCAATCAAACAAAATATTAGAATTTTTTTAAATCAAGAAATTTGCATTTGTCTGCTTGAACAATCACAGAATGTATCGTCATCATAACAGGTTGGCCTGTTTTTCATAACCCTGTGAGTGTTCCATCCAATCTGTTGTATGTTAACAATTTTTTTAACTTGTATTCTGTCAGTGTGGTCATTTGAAGTGATTCTGGTGTTTTCTGAGAGGGCAAGACACATAGAGATTATAATAGATTGTTTTATTTGTTACAAGTGATAAACAGTGAGGAATAAGATGAGAAGAAACTGTGTTTTCTTTGGCTATTTAAACAGATTTCTCCTCATAGGACATGTCAGTTGCCATAAATCATAATATTTGGTAGAGATCAATAAAAACCCATAAATGCGCACTGAAATGGCTCAGGATGGAATATAAACGAGTCGTAACATACTCATCATGTACCATTTATTACGCAGCCGATACATCAACGACTGAGAAAAAGCACTGAAAACAACATCTACCAAATGTAATGCAGTCGATTAGATTGTGTGATTATGTTCAGACTGCAGATGTCTCTTTATGGCTGGTAGCATAATAAAATGCATGCAGACTAAAGATGATTAAGAAAATGTCTCAACTGTAAATGTTATGAGATGATATTGAGATACTGAAAGTCATTATATTCTTACAATGATGATAATGACTGTGCTGACAATGACTATACCGACTGCTTCTATAATGATCTCTATCTATCTATCTATCTATCTATCTATCTATCTATCTATCTATCTATCTATCTATCTATCTATCTATCTATCTATCTATCTATCTATCTATCTATCTATCTATCTATCTATCTATCTATCTATCTATCTATCTATCTATCTATCTATCTATCTATCTATCTATCTATCTATCTATCTATCTATCTATCTATCTATCTATCTATCTATCTATCTATCTATCTATCTATCTATCTATCACACAAATTGCAAGCCTCATTAAATGTAAATTATTTAAAATGACTTCACATAAGAAAGAAAACATCACCTATAGCATGCAGAGAAAACTAAGCTCTGATTTCATAATACTCGATCAGCACGTCGTTAAAGTCACTAAATATCCTAATTTAGGGAAAAGGAAAATAAACAAAGAAAATCCTGTGGACCCTCTCCTTTATGCACTGATGTAAATGGACCAAGTAGAAAAGTGCCTACACTGAAGTTGCATCATAAAAAGGCCCCAATGATTTAATTGCCCTCCTAGGCCTGGTGGTGGGGTCAGGTGAAGGGACAAGCCTGGAGCTTCCTTTAACAGCGTATTTATCACTACTCTGTGGCACCCATTCACTCCCACTAAAGGGCTTTTACCATTAAGGCTCAATTATTCAGTGTTTTAGGATTTTTGCCCATTCACTTTATTTACATTGACGTCATACTGTATTAACGGCATACTCATGATAGGAAATCCCACTTGAAAATTCACAAATCAGAATCAGAACCAGGTTCATTGCCAAGGAGGTTTGCACATACCTCAGTGTTGTGGTGCGGAAAAGTCAAAATATACACATAAGTAATCCTAAATAATATTTAAAAAGAAAGAAATGTACAATAAAAATAAGTAAAATATATTCTAAGTGAGAAGAGCTGCTACAAGTGTACATTTTAAATTTGAGAGGATGAAATGAAATGAATGTGCAGATATCCATAG
Source organism: Scomber scombrus (assembly GCF_963691925.1). Lineage (NCBI taxonomy): Eukaryota > Metazoa > Chordata > Actinopteri > Scombriformes > Scombridae > Scomber > Scomber scombrus. Next base: position 17,558,284 of record NC_084975.1, on the reverse strand, counting down.
TTGAAACTGTATATTCAGTGTGCAATTAGTAATAATAATAATAATAATAATAATAACAATAATAATAATAATAATAATAATAATAATAATACAAGTTGCATTAATGCCATGTTAGACATGCAAATATTAGTTTTTAGATATTAGCAACAAAACTATGTTTCAACATAGTGAGAGTTGAGCCAAGCTTCAGGGCAAATTACCCACAAATGTCCACAAAAAGCAACAAAGTCTAATTATTTTCAAATTGTTAGTCCATTGATGAACTTTTCCAGGCCCTTTACATCCAAAATCACAAAAAACTCTAAGTCTTGTGTTTGTCCCACACCTTCTTGCGCACGCACACACACACATGCACTCATGCACACACACACACACACACACAAACACGCACACACACACACACACACACACACACACACACACACACACACACACACACACACACACACACACATGTATTCGCAGAGGAGGAGGAGATAGACAGAGAGAGAGAGATGTTTCACAGAGTGTCTCACCCTGCAGAGAAAATAAGAAATAACCATAACTCCTTCCACTGCCAGCCTGCCCTGCATGACCCCTGTTTTAAGTGGGTAGCAGGTAATTGCTGAGGCGGTGTTACCCATCAGCCTACAAGTCCATGTGTGCCTTATGTGTCATCTCTATTTATTATATTCTGCACGCTCCCTGGGCCTTGGTAATCAATTTCACAAGGATACAGGGCTGATATCAGCTGCCGTGCACATTATGAGGCGAGCCCTCCTCTTATCAAGTGCAGAATTGCCGGCTAGAGGTCATGAACAGATAAACAGGGATGTAACACAACTCCCCCACTCACCTGCCCCCCAGTGAACACAAAGGTGGGAAGGTGATGGTGAGGGGGGTACAAAGAACAAAACACCCAGCAAGGAAAAGGTTGTGACCCTTGTAAGGTGCCTCTTGTTACGCCCAACCTTCAGAATTTCATCATCAGTGCCTCTGTCTGCTTAATAATTCGGAAGCGCCCGTCTCATCTCTCTCAGCGAGTCAGCGTATGTGTGCGCATGTGGGTATGTTTGTGTGGGGTGGGGGTGGTTATGAGGCCTGCAGACACCCTCTCTCTGATTATCTCCAAGCACTCTTTGCAGACCTTTATAGACCAACCACAACTCCATCAATCATTTGCCCAGCCTTCTTACTCCTCAGGCTGCCCCATGTCCCACCTCACCACTGCTGGGCTAATATTATCTAAAGCTCTGTCTGTAGTGGTATGCATTGACTAAAAAACATGTGGATTCCTCCACCACAACTTTGGGATTTAAAATCTCCATATTCATGATGTTTAGAGGGCAGAAAATCAGAAGTAGTCAAATCGACCTCAGATTTCTGCTACAAATAATTTTTATTCCCCACGGCCGATCGATACAGCGGCTGAAGTGAAGTGAAGTGAGAGAATTAAGAATCCGTGTTTAAACATGTTTGCAGCTCTAAAGGAGATATGTCAAACTAAGTGTTTAGAGGGATCATTTGTGGTCAGTGGACAAGTCGTGCAGCAGTAGAAATGTCATGCAGTTGCATCAGCCTTAGTAAACATTAATTATGAGTCCATCTTTGTTTACTCATCCCTACACCCCGCACTGGCAGCTGTGCATATTTGCCAAGAGGATTGGATCTCCATGTCACTACATTTTGGTGATATGCCTATACTATCAACCTCGAGGATTTGAGGAAAGATGGTTATCACTAAATAGGGCAGCACTATCATCAACATTTAAATACTGAAATACTAAATGATGAATAGCATTTTCAATGATACTAGATATAAAATATTATATTGTGCACTCTTTTGATCCTCATATACAAAGTTTAGCTCAGTAACCTGCCTTTTGTTGTAGACGTGTCTGGCTCCCTCACCCTGCCCCCGCCGCACAGCTGACCTTGTGCAGCCTTTCCAGGCCAAAGACTTGATGAGTGTTTTTTTAGCCCTTCCCCCAACATCCCTCGGCATGTGCGCTGCACATCCGCTCTGTCATTAAACCCTCCACCCGTGGCTTTAGGACCCAACCATATGGTGCAGCTAGTGGAGTGTTGCAAGAAAGGCTTTGCTGTGGTCATAATCTGATGAATCTTTCTCAGAAAAGAGGTTTTCTATGATGACATCACAACCAATCGCTTGTACGACAATCTGCACTGGTGTGTGTGTGTGTGTGTGTGTGTGTGTGTGTGTGTGTGTGTGTGTGTGTGTGTGTGTGTGTGTGTGTGTGTGTGTGTGTGTGTGTGTGTGTGTGTGTGTGTGTGTGTGTGTGTGTGTGTTTGTATGCATGTACACGTGTGTATAATTTGTGTGTCATGCATGCACATTAAAAGTCACATATTAAGGAGAGTGACAGAAATCCTCAAGAGACACGCGACTCACATAATGCAGAACTACATTTGTGGGACAAGTCTCAATGCACTTGTTTATTTTATTCAGTAAAATAAATAAACAAAAAACTCAACGCAAAACATTTTACTTTAAAGTTTGTTAATAGCTTTTTTAATTGTCTAAACTATCCAACCACAAAGATTTACTGTATGTCACAATACCAGAGGCCTTACAGAACATATTAAATGGTTTAAGAGCTCTCGTACCTTGTGCAAGATAAAAGGTTGCCCTTGGAGTCGTTAGAGGCATGTTCAATAGCAGCACGAACAATAGTTGCCAGTTTCACAGTTAAGACATGACCAGTTGTCTGGCAACATGTTTAGTATGCAGCAAGCAGAGCGTATCACACACAAAGATGGAAGAGATTTTCCGTGGCTCAAACAATCCAAAAGAAGCTATCAATTCCCTGACATAAGAGTGAATGGATATGGCTGATGTTCAGGAGATGTTATCGGTGTCCACATACTAAATCCACGAAAGAAGCAAGACAGTGAGGGTTATGCTTGTATGGCTCGAGAGAAAACGAGTGTAAATGAAAAAAAAACGCTCTTTGTTGAGTTATCACGGGTCACAGACGTGTGTGTGTGTGTGTGTGTGACAGAGAGAAAGAGAGGTGCATAGGGTTTGTTATATAATGCTGCTGAACCAGTTTTTGTAGTTTTGGGGAGGTCACACTGCGTCATCTATGGATTGACAGCTGTGCTTATTTAAAAAAAAAAGGCCTGTTCAAATTTGGTAAATCTGGTATTTTATAGGCCGTAGTGCTGTGTGTGATGACCCTCTGCGCCCTTGTCTGCTCGTTACTTGGCTTGTGTCGCTGCTGTCTTTGCAGGTACTGGAGGTGGGCGTGTCACAGTGTCATCAGCAGCACCTGGACCCTGTGTGCCAGTTGTCCTTCAAAAAGCCTCTTGGAGTTCAGTTGCTTGTTTGCTCTCCTCTTTTTGTTTTTTGGTCGGCGTTTGGCTTGTGTTGCTGCACCATACAACATTGCACAGTATTGCCAATGTTAGTTTAGGTTCCCCTTTTATGTTATTGCATTTGTAACAGTTTGTCATGTTGCTTGTCTGTGTGTCTCTCCCTTTTTTTTTTACACATCCGTGCAGACCTGTTTGACATGTGTTATCCGTTGATGTTATTATCAGAGCTGTGTTTTTTTTTGTGTTTTTTTTCAATATTATTACTGTGTTTATAGCGACCTACTGACCCAAAAAGGCAGAAAAACCAAATGTGGTCACAAAACATAAGCTCATTTCCCCTTGGAAATTTGAATGAATGTAATTTCAGAGGCAGCTTAAGGACAGAGAAATGCTCCCTCATAATGTGAAATCTGTACAATTAATCCAAATTCCATCATACTGCATTGCTAACTGAAACATTAAGCTACAAAAATATCTTTGGTCTCGCTCTTTGAAAACAGTACTAATGATTTCGTGAGTTGTATAACTTTCAAAGCTGCCTTGCACAAAGTTCACAGAGTCCATCCACACATAAAAAATAAAAAAAACATACTAGCATTTAGTGTAATAGGCCTAGAGGCCTCCTGACTTTCTCATTTAGCTCTTTTGTGTATGTTAGAGTAAGGGGCAAAGGGGGAACACAGGGCCTTAAGCAGTAATTTCACCAGAGTGAAGTGTATTGCAGATGGGAATTATTAATTTGTATCTGCTTTGCCTCAGTTCTACCACTTACTGAAGAGGGGGGAAAGTGTCATTCTATTCAATTTTTGTGTTTTCTGAAGTCTCTGGTCTTGAGCACAGCCTGGTCCAGGGTCGTGAGTGTTAAATGTCAAGCCTTGTAGTGAGCTGTCAAAGAACAGAATAGGCCCGGGATGATTGATGACTGGAGAGCCTGAAACCAAAACCTCCCAATTGCAAATGCTACCTTGCGTCAGTCTTCTTACCCCCTGCTTTCTCACTCCTGATAGTCACTCACTATAGGGCGAGGGCAGCTCCCACATGCACATTCACACACAGTTACAGCCTCAGCATACTAGCATCACTAAAAATGTTTCCTATGCACACCGCCAGGAGTTGTTTTGTATGTATGCGGCTCGGTCCCCTTGCAAGCGTTTAAAAGTAAAAGAAAAGTCAACCACCGCTTTCAATTGCTTTTTTGGAGTCAGGCTGTGGCATTTGTAGTAATGGGGAGTTGTCAGAATCCAGAGGATAGGGAAATAAGTTAATAAACCGAAAAACTTCTGAGATGTAATGACAAGATTATTAATGGCTCAGGCTAGACCATACTTAGCCCCATGCATATTCAGTGGAACCATACAGATGGGCGTCTGGCTGTGAGAAGTTTTCTGCTGTCTGTTATAGGTCGATTAGTCTACAGTTCAACATCTTTATTTCTTAATCTTTAGTTAGCCTAAAAATAAACTAGTAGCACAAATTTAAGATAATATGAACCTAATATGTTAATATAAAGGTTTTTTTTGTTTTTTTTACATTATGTGCCATAAAATGTTCTTCCCTCGTTTTTTGAATAGCCTAATAAAAAAGAAATCATGTGCTTTAATGTTCGAAATTCCCTAAGTGTGCTCATATGTTTAGTGTAATTATAACATATTAATGGCCCATGGAGTCTGATATAGGGCAAATATTTATGCCTGCTAGCCTGTGACAACTTCAACAAGGAGCACTTCTGATGAAGATATCTCCCTGAACACAGAAATGATCAAAGACTGTCGTAGCATTACAATAGTTCTATTTGTCTGCCTTGGCAGGGACATACATCCTGCTTACCGGATGGTTAATCAGAGACTCCCTCTATCATCTTCATCAGGATTGCCTGTGGTTTCGAGGAATGTGTAAAAATGTGCTCACATTTCTTTATCTTCCTTTCTACCGCCGCCACTCACTTGTCCCTCAGATGCTATCTTTCCTCAAAGCACTGCCTATTTAGCAGATCAACGAATTATCTTTTTCAGCCCTCAACACACTAATTACAATTCATCACAGCTTTATTTATTCTTCGAGGGAGGCTAAAGTAAAACCTAGTGATTTCCAGTGTGACAATTGTTGTTGTGGAGGCATATGATACTCCCTACACATGCCAGTCTGAAGTCCCCTATTAAAGCAAGGATCATTTCACTCACCTGAAGCAGAGAGCAAAGAGGCTGTGAAATCACAGCGTCAGAGCGGCTCAACACCTGCCAATCTGACCCGCAGTGACAGGCCACGCTCCTCTTGCCCACATTAATAACATAGATAAACATAAAGCTAAATACCAGGCCATGCTCTGTTAACTTTTATGTGGTTAAGAATGATTGGCTTTTTGCTTCACTACACTACAGAGATCAAGTACCAAGGAAGGATATCAGAGTGAGAAATCCTGCTCTGCTTCTTTAACTTGCATGCATATAATTGTCAGTGTTCATTCTCCCTCAGCGTTACCTCCAACCTCTATATGTCACACACAATATAGTGTGATATGTGCTTAAGTGCTTTGGCAGGAGGTTGCACTGGGACTGTTGGAGTTGATATGCAGCATATATATACATAATATATTTAATTAATACCTGCCCTGTTTTTAAAATGACATGAGATAAATACTGTTAGTTTTTAAGGTCAGTATTTAAGTATAGTCTGTAAAGCCTTTCAGTGTTACCCAATTATTATGTTATGTCTCAGCTATATTTTTTTTACTGCAAAAAAGTGAATTATTACAAGAAAATTTAAACACTAATACACGTAATTATCTGTTCAAGGTTGAAATAGCAAATTAGGTTTAAAGGTTCGATTAATTCAATTTAGTAAATATTTTGAATTGACTTATAACACTCATCATTTTGACTGTTCAGTTAATGGAGCTTGATTTGCTTAACTAATCGCCCTACCAAAGAACCATATTTCACGGCTTGACATTTAAAAGGGTGGAATTGAAGGTCGTTAAGAGGCAGGGGATGCGGGCAGACGTCTGCAACTGTTTGTTTACCATACCACTCATTGGTGTCAGACTTCCTGACATTCTTGTACCTTATCTCCACTATTCTGAAGTCTGCAAACTGGTGCCAGTGAACAGGGGATGTGTGTGGGGTCTACTTCCATGCCACTGCACTGTGCTCACACCGGGACTGAGTCCAAAAGAGCCAGGCTTGTGCTTTTGAGGAGTCGGGGTCAGGAGAGATTAACCCATGTGATCCGGCAGCGCTGGGAGAAATTTGACTTGAGTGTGGAGCAGAGGTGCTGCAGAGGGCAGTGCAGGCCGGAACAGGTTCAGCCCCTGCTCGCTTATCTCTGGGCCCCACTGACGACAAAACTCCCTTGGTCAAAGAGTGCTGAGAGTGGTGTAAAAAACGTGTTTACAACTCGAAGAGGTCAAGGACTTAAGGACAGATTACTATTAACAGAATAATGCCACAGTCATTCAAAAGAAAGGACAGCGTGGATGCCGCTTTAGTGTGATGTTGCAAATAATCACAGAAGACTTTCTCACTTTTTTCAGTTAATCATAATAACTCAATTATACAACAATATTATATAGATGGGGGAAAAATGTTTAATTAAAAAGGGAAACTTAAATTACAGGGTATTTTAATGTATTAATTTGAATAACAAGCAACATAAATGTGCATAAATTCACAGACTAGAACAATACATCTATATAACAAGATAGAGACAGTGGGCTGTTTCAGATATATTGTACTGTACTGACCTTTGCTGTATGTTTAAGCAGCCGGTGTGTAATGGTTTCTTTGTCGAGTCATTCGTCATCATTTTACTGTATTTAAATATAGACTCGCACACACATGTGAGCCAGCTGGCAAGGGTGATAATCTTTAGACCTTGAAGTATTCTTTTTTTTTCAAACGCATGAAGGATCGATTACACATGCCTGAGTAAATAGGTGACAAAAACACAGTGGAGTACTTCGCCCTATAGATCGATGGGGCAGCTGTGAGGTTGTCAGTCACGACGATGAATAGCGTCACACTTCTTTGAGGTCTCTGCCTTCTTTAGGGCCAACTTGGGTTGCTCTGTATCCATGCAGACTAACATCAGTGACAGGTGGTCTGCTGCATTAGTTTTAATTGCATCTCTGTAACAAATTCACTGAGGGAAAAAAACAAAACAAATTATTCTAGCATTGCCCTACAGGATTATAGCTCAGTAAAACTGCAGTAGATGCCAATAAGTACTAATGTTATTTCACTGTGTTTCCAGTGTCTGACAGCTACAACTGACATCTCCCCTAAAGGTTTGGTGACCTCCATTCTTGCCCAAACCTGTCTAAACATACTATCTTGACATTGTTCCAGGGGTTAGCAATGTGAAGCAGCTGTTTCCCTGTATATGAGTTCAGTCTGAGCTTCACCAACCACCCCCTCCCTCCCCCTCTTTTCTCACTCTCCCTCAGATACAAATGCACTGTCTCTGTCATCCCATCCTCACACACTCTATCCTGCCTGGATGCTTTGTCTCCTAATGTACTGCAGCTTTTGGCCCTGGAGAGCAATTGTTGCTTCAAGTCAAACATCATTATGACCTGATCAATGAACAGTGTAGATGCATGTAAACAGGTGAATTGTGGACATAGACAACTGACATGAAAAAATGTAGGCTGTATAGTAAATGTGTTTTCTATTTGTTTGCTTTCATCCCTCAATTAATATGTATGACTGTATGAGTTTAATTCTACAGTGCTTCACAGTGTATGCCTCATAACATAAATAATTAATAATGTTATTAATAATTGACAACTGATTATTAAGATTATCATGGTTTTATTGTCGCAACAGTAACATTTTTTTTTTTTAAATGTACTTATTTTTTTGTACTTTATTTTAAAAATCTGCCTATTTTACAAAGGATGCTGTATCTTTTCCATCAAGGTTAACATGTTAAAACATTTGCTCCATGCTGTTTATGTTTCATACAGTGTGGTCCTCATTTTTTGTTGCAATCTAGCATGAATTCATATTAAATGTGACTGCATCCATCAGCACCTCCCTGGCAGAACAGTTGTCTGGCTCTCGGTGTTTAATCTATTAAAGTGCACCCTTGCCTTTTTCCATGACATTGAGAATCTGAAACTGGCTTTGAGCTGACATCATGTTTGAGGATCAGACTTCCATTGACATGGGCACACTCATACCTCCTTGTCTTATTGATGGCACGGCTTTAAGGTTATTGAGCTGTATTTTTTGTTTCAGTTGCATAATCCCTTTCTGTAAGAGAAAAATACTGAAATTGTTTTGTGTGCTTACAGTTAGAGACGTGTACCCTAAACTGGACCATAAACGTATGAGTAATGTAGACATAAATTTAGTTAGAGGAACATTTGGATTGGCAATAAACCCACAATCTGCAAGAAATTATGAGTTGTATTCAGTCAGTTCAGTTGTTTCTACTGTAGTTGATCAGGGGCACTCTTGAGTTAAATATAGTCAGTCAGTCTTATTCACAATGATCAGACTGCAGATAAATGATACTGTAATGTTAATGAATAATTCAAAATAAATGAAAGATAAGAGAGATTAAAAGTTCTACCTCTGACACCATATTGGATTGATTAAAAAAAAAAAACTTATGGCTTGTGCAATCAAGACAAGTATTGCAGGTGCTTAAGTTAATCATATGCTATTTTTCTTACAGACCTGCACTACATTGCCCGTTGATAAATAATAGTTATTAAACATATATACAGCATATGGTATTATCATATTTGTTTGACTTCATGTAAAAAAGGCCCTCTTTCATAAAAAACATCATAAACGTGTTTGTCAGGAAGTGATGCAATGTCATGTTTAAGTTTTGTTTTTGTTTTTGTTATTTAAATTAAAATCCAGAAAAGAAACATGAATATTTTTGAAAAAGGATACACATTATAACACTGAGCATCATTATATAAAATCAAGATAATCGTGAATCCTGCAGGGCCGTCTATTTAATATTCTGCGAATAACTGCAAAGAAAAGAAAGTGAGAACGGAGGCAATTCCTCTTGACATTATTTTACATTTAAACTCTTTGTATTTGCATCTGCAGGAAAAAAGAGTAACTGTCGGTGATGTGATTAGCCTAAGCAATGCTGTAACAAGGAGAGAAAAGAAAGCGGCAGTAGCTGGTACTTTAAAGTGTCAGAGTCTTTGTAGCAATGACTAGTTTATGATGCTGATGTCAAGCATCACACTCAATGAGGCCTTTGTCCCAGGCTGAGACCAGGGCAGTGGGAAAACTGCCCACTCTTAGTCGGCAGGCCCATCCATCTTTCCATGAGGCCTTGCCGTCCCCTTTGCATCAAAACTCTTGTGTATTAAAGATCTCTTGGGTTAATGCGCTGGAAAATTGGCTTGCATTTATATTGGTGGAGGCCAGCTAAATGCAAGAAAAACAACTCATGGAGGGTAGAAAAGGACGAGAAAATATCTGGAGGAGTGATTGTGGAGGGCAGGCCCTCAAGACTTGCTTCCTGTGACTTTGCTCATAGAGAAGCTTGTGTCTGACATGCCAGGGATGATATTGTGCTCGGGCTGAGAGTAGCTCCATCCATTTATCATTACCGTCATAACCAGCGGTTGTTACTGCCGAAGTATTGACCCGGTCATAATGTCTGTAATAGGACATTAGAAATAAATGACGATAGAAACAAGAAATATACTATTTTCATCCTGCTTCACCTCTACAGTCAAGGATTACATCTCATGTTGAATTAATCACCTTTTTTCTTTTTTTAAATTTAGATTCTGTAAATCTATTAAAAAATCAGTTCCAGATAACCCATCAATTTTCTCCAATGAGAAGTTTACGTTTGACACATTCAGTCTGCTTCTGTCACCTACTGCCTCTCATTCGTTTTGATGAAGGGGCTTAAGTCAAACCTCAGCACGGAACACATCAGTTCGATCAATGAGTGCTGAGTGACTGACCTACTAGACACATTTATGGGTGTGGGAGGCTAATTAGGAACCACTTCCCAGGCTTGGAAAGACAAGCCCACAGAACAGCTGCTGGTCAGCACTGGACTATCCCTGGGTCAAATAGGTGGCAGCTCGTCACGGACAGTGACACAGCTATAGGTCTAGAGAGGCCAATTTACTTAATGGCTAGCCCCGAGGCTGGGGACTCCCAGTATTTCTTTACTCAGACACTTGTAGATGACAGTGCAAGAGCCAAAGCGATCCACTTTATCACAGCAGGTCTAACAGGAGAGGCATGACTGGAGCCGTTTTACAGGAGGATCTTTTGTCTTTAAAGGTGAATTTAATGAAGTGTGATGTTGTGGTGGTAAGTTATTTCAAAATTGTTTACATCATTTTATTGCTACATTAATCAATATAATGTTTAAATCCATGGCAACAGTTCAAGGCAAAATATTTTTTTCAAGATTATTTCGTTTCGTTACAACAGCGGTTCCCGATGGCTATATGTCAATCCTGGTCATTGACACCAGCCATCAAAACTGTAGCTTCTTCTTCTTCTTCTTTTTTTTTCATGCCCTGGGGGGTCAAAATACTTTAGTCCCAGACGTCTCTTAACACACAGATGTTACAGTAACGCAGGCAGGAAACCATGCCCAAACATCACCTTTGACCTCACATGTCAGCTGATCCACCATCACCTCTTTTGAAATAGACTCTCAACTTCTATAAATTACCAGATTTTCCCACCATGTCCCTCCATTCATTTTGTCTGGCTCCAGCCATTTTCCACTACAGACCCTGCGGTCAACTAATAGTGATTGCACAGTTGCTGAAAATCTGTCCTCTTGGGTTCACAGAGGTCAAAGGGCTCACACCAGGGTCAGAGCCTGTCTTTATGTCTCTTCCCACCAAAGGCTTTGTGATGAATAGAGAGCCCCAGGAAACAAAAGCTTTCAGCAAAGACAAGCAACTTTGCTCAATACATCAGCACCTCCACTCGCTGCCGCCCTCCCTGGTAAAAACACACTTTCTAACTGAGATAATATGAGATTGAGGGGGAAGAAAATCCACAAAGACATTTAAAGCAAGCAAAGAGGAGAGGTGAAAACAGGAGAAATAGATCATTTAATCTTCTGTCCACATGTAGCTTTGGAGAAGCCACTGAAAATGGAAAAAAAAACTAGGCGTGCAGCAGCATTGCTATGCAATAGAAGACAATTTGCTGTGTCACAATATAAACACGCAACTTGCAAATGTACAGGCACATACAACACTTTACAGTATTTATTTTAAATTATTACTTTTTGTAGATTTATGAAAGTTTCCAGCTGCAAACTGGATTTAAATACCCTTTAAATATCCTTCTTTGGAACATCTTGCATCATCATGACAAGGTTTTCTGCGACTCTATTAGGAACCTATAGTTTAAGTTTCTGGGACACTTTTTCTTCCACTACTAGTTTTCCCTATCATTGCATTTGACCCTTGTAAAACTGTATCAGCAAACTAATAACCAAGCTGGCCTCTAATCTACTGCCTTTGTTCCCTTCTTCTCTTATAATGTGTTTCAGATTCCAGAGGTTGAAACTGGCAGGGAGATTTTAAGCAAATGGCATCTGGTTAAAGGTCAGATTCAGGGGGCCCAGTGGGTGAAAGGTTGAATAACTCCAAGGAAGGTAGTGATCAAGTCTTTAGGGAGATGTTTTAGACCTTGTTTTAAGTAGTTTCTTATCCTGCAATCCATCCAGTCCTTTAAAATCTTAAATAAAACATTTAGTGCTATTGATCATCCGTGTATCGTAGTGTTGAGACGCAGTGCAGTTAAACGTTTTAATTTATGTGGTAAACTTAACAAACTAAACAACAAATTAGTCAAAATGTTTCTATGTTGTTTTATGCTGTTAATGTCATTAGTGGTATTTTATCATTTATGGCTGATCAGTTTGAGCAAATATAGAATGTCCTCATTTTGATTTATTACTTTAACCAGCTTTTAAAAATAGGAAGGGAGAAAGAAAAAAAACGCTGCTGAAGGGATCACAGTCTCGAGTTCAAACTGCAGGTGTGTAAAATGGAACATGCACTTTTCTTCTAAATTAGGCATTGAGGGCTTGGAGAGAGCGGTAGGGAAATTAGTGGAATAACTGGTTGATTCTAACCAGATGATTGCTTCAGTTGGACACCAGAGAGTTTTCATTAGGTCTCTAATTTACAAGCCTCCCTCTGCATTCCAGCCGATGAATCAACTGCCCCAGGTCTTAAAGACCTCCTTTAGCCTTTGCCCCCTGCAAAAGTGTTTTGCTAAAGCCACGCAGTTTACAAACTGAATTGTGGCCAAGTTAAACTTCAAGTGTAGAACAATTGATATTTTGAACATTATCTTCATGCAGCTTTTATTATTCATAATGATACATGTGGTACTTTACATCCTCATCAGGCAGCTTTGTGTGTGACTCTTATTAAGTATGATAGAGAAAACAGTCATATACAGAGCTGGTCAGGTGGAATTTATTGCCATTGCTTATTGTTCAAGAGAAAACTAAAGATCGGATCAAAATTTTGTTAAAACAGTCTCTCCAAATATTTCAGGAACCATGATTAAATTGTGTGTGTGTGTGTGTGTGTGTGTGTGTGTGTGTGTGTGTGTGTGTGTGTGTGTGTGTGTGTGTGTGTGTGTGTGTGTGTGTGTGTGTGTGTGTGTGTGTGTGTGTGTGTGTGTGTGTTTGTGTGTAAACTAGGAAAGGGGAAACTATAAATTCCCCTTGGCAGAGAATAAGAAATACCCTATTTTCTTGGAATTAAATGTGTGAAAGCGCAGGATGGATAAATATATAATTTAAGGAGATCATTCAGACGAGGATTAATGCTCATTAAGAATTGCTATTTATTTCTATGTCGAATACAAATAATCAAGTTTGCAATGAATTCTTGGGAAGTTGTGATTGATTTATAATTATTTGTTTGGTCAAATCTGTTGTTTCTCTCCTCTAAATACTTGATTTGTTTGTTGTGTTTATGTGGCTATAGTGTGTATAAGTGTGTATGTATATGTTTGAGTGTGTGGTGGACTCCGGGAAGAATAGCCAGTGCTTTTGCTGGTGCTATTGGGGATCCTAATAAACAAAGAAAGAAAGAAACGGCTGTAAGTTGAAGCAATTAAACCTTAACTGCAGGGACTGCCCTGAAACACTTTTGACCTCAGTAACACATTCAGAACACTGGAGTTTGTATTTATGTATTAGGGACAGTGCACATTAATCAACATTTGACTTTTACTTACCACCTTCTTAACATTTAGTCACACAATAACCTATTAACCATTTTGCATCAATCACCAATTGATAGAGCACCACGTGTCACCAGACATGTCAAAGCATGTTGACGGTGGTTGTTCTGGTTGTTTGCTGATATAAATGAGTGCAGACTGGAAACTTAACACTGATTCCTTCAAACAGAGGCATACTAACAGCCTACGAAAACCTGTGAACTCTTTCCTCACCAGCGTTGTCAGATTCCATATGGTGCTGATAGATCTCAGGTTGCTGTTTATTGTAGTTTAACTCCCATTTAGCACTTATTAACATTTCACATTTAGCTAACCCCCTTAAGGGTCCATGGGTGGAATCATTTCATACAAACAACCCCAAAAGCATAAACTCGTAACAACAACTATACAGTAAAAATAGAAATAATTCAAAGTGATTGATTGCACTGACTGATTGAAACTGCTACAAAAACACAATATATGTTGCATTCCAGTTCAGTGATCATTAAAAAGAAATTACACCAACCAACCACACTGAGAAACAGTCTTCACCATCATTTACTGTTAAGTAGATTTTCATCTTCCCAAGTTGATTGAACCACTTGAGATTTGTCATGCACTGATGTCCAAGTTGGAAATCACTGATTGTATATAATTTACAGTCACATAGTCATAGCAAAATTTCATGATTTCTACCTCTGAGATCCTTCATTTTTAAGATAATAAGCAAAATAATTCAACTTTACAAAGCAAGGGACCAAGTATTGTGATCATAACTGGCTAATAAAATTAAAGCTGATGAAAAACCTCAGATAAAGTACACTCAGAGAAGTTAAGCCAACGCCTGTCACAGATGTACATGCAACATATGTTATATTTAGGATTTCTTGTACCAAAATATTGTGGACTGTGCTTACAACTTCTACCAAGGACACACAGACTTAAGCACCACCCGGGGTCACTCTAACCGCTGATGACATAAAATCCTTCAACCGCTGTTCAGGATGTTTTCATTTATCAAATCAAGTTCACTTTGATGAATGAACCTCTGTGTGTGTGTGTGTGTGTGTGTGTGTGTGTGTGTGTGTGTGTGTGTGTGTGTGTGTGTGTGTGTGTGTGTGTGTGTGTGTGTGTGTGTGTGTGTGCGTGCGTGTGTGTGCGCGTGTACTAGGTATTCCTAATGTTGTGGGGACTTAAATCTGTTCACACAGTTATGTTATGGGGACTCGCCTGTCTTATGGGGACAAAAAGCAAGTCCCCTTAAGGTAAATGATTTATTTTAGGGTGAAGACTTGATTTAAAGTTAATATAAGTTTAGGGTTATGTTAAGTTTAGGATAAGGGTTAGGGTTAGGCATGTAGTGGTTATGGTTACGGTTAGGATAAGTGTCCAGTAAATGAATGTAAGTCAATGTAATGTCCCCTGAAGTGATGGTGTGTGTGTGTGTGTGTGTGTGTGTGTGTGTGTGTGTGTGTGTGTGTGTAGCACTAAAAGGAGGAGAAGATCCAATGCAGTCCTTTACAAACGCATGGAAAAGGACACAATTAGTAATGATGCTTTTTATATTTGCAGCTGAAAACCCATCACAATTTGCCAAAACTGACACAGTGTTAGTCTGGTTAAACACATTTGTCACAACAGATTACAAATGTTTACACAAATTATTTACACCACCCATAATATGGAATTCACTTGATTCAAATAGTTAAGTATAGATTGAAACACTTTCCAATTCATCGTAAGCAAAATCCAAAAATAATCCACGGTTTTCCTGGCGTGTCTTACATGATGGTGTTTGTAAACAGTTGGATGGATGCAGGCAGGCCATGTGCCTCTGCTAATGATGTTGTAGGAAGGGAGGGAACACTATGTGAGGCCCCATGCTGCTGCTTAACTCTCTCTTAGCTGCCAGGTCATGTGTGATTAAGAGGTTTGTGTTACCTGGAGCCCTGCAGAGGAACTTTCCCCTGGAGGGGAGTTTGTCCCATCCAACTAATCTGAAGAGGCCACGAATGGATACTGCACCATTTACGGCTAGTTTTATCACTCTTTTCCCGAGGGGGTCTCTCTCAGGCTTCATATTCAATTTAGTAACCAGGCAGAAGCTTACTCTCCTCTGTAGATTAAATGCTTGTTATACTTCCTTTTAAATCACAGATAAATTATCTGGGTATTAAAAGCATTTCTGAAGGTTAAAACAGTAAAAGGAAAACCAGCATACATATTACTGTTATATGTGTAAATTGCACGATGATTACATGAAGTCTGACAATGCACACATACATTGAGGACAGTGTAAAATTGTAAAAAAGCCACAATAAAAAAACTAATATACATGTACAGTAATTACTATCTCAGTGATCCATTCATAAGCCTGTCAATATGTTTCAAATGAACATCCACAAAATGCTTGTCCCCTGTTTTTTTATTGGCCAAGGATAATAAATAGACTTCAAATTGTCCCTGAAATTGTGTCCAACAGTGATTACAACTGGCATCACGCTGTGTTTGTGTGCAATGGAGCAGAGGCAGAGATGAGCGGGGGTGTTGGAGAGGGATAGAGCTGAGACAGTAGCGGGTTAGGAGGTGGCACACAGGACAAAGAAAAAGTATCACAGAGAGAGAGCGAGAGAGAGAAATATCAGCATGACCACGCTCCTGTCCTTGTTTGTAACGTGATGAATGAGAGGACAGTGCAGTGCTGGATGCACTCTGGTGTTTCAGAGTTGACTCGAAGGCAAAAGTCGTCCCACGACCAAGTTTCAAAACAACAGCACTGGAAACTAACGTCAGTTTCAGTGTAGTCCGTTACTTTTTCTGATTCTTTCGTTTAAGATTACTTTACGATCATTAAAGTAGACACTGTATTATGAATTCCTATCAAAATGCAATCTCTTCAGTTATGTATAAAAAATGTACCTGTGTTTATATAGACAGAATAATTACATCTATAGAATTATCTCATCCTCACTTAACTTATCAATAAAGATTAATCCAATAACCAAACTGACAACAAAACGTTTGACTCTGTACAAACTCCTTTTTTTATTTATAAAGATTTTTAACTTTTATCTTTACTTTTAATGTTTGACAATAAATTGTGTCAGTGTAACAATGTCAAAGGAATAAAATTTAATGATTACTCCAAACCTCTCAGCCAGACCACCGCTGCTGGTGCCAAAGTGGTTGAGGTTCAAATAGAGAGCACTGAGGAGACAACTGATATTGTCAGCATGTTGAGCTGTTGCAGTGTTTTGAGTGGGAGAAGGAGAACCAGGGGAGCCCCAAACAGGACAGGGCCGTGAGTTCCGCCAGCTGCACCCTGTCTTTGAGGAGGGGATGGAGAGCTTCTCATTGAGGTTGGCAAACGCTGGCTCATAAACTTTCCCCTGTCTCTCCCTTTGATTTTCCTTGGACATCTGCCTGGCCCTCCCATCAGGAATGTGCAGCAGCTGTTTGCTGCAAGTGTCTTCGCCGTGTGAACTCGGGCTTGTGCACGGGTCCTGGCTTAATGAATTGAGCCAATTCAAACTGGGTCGCCTGGGACACTGGGCCCTGGTGCATAACTCTGCTCCGGGGATGACAAGCAAGCTCAGAGAAAGAGGCTGGGAAATGTATATTATAGAGGTTAACCATTTGCCCTCATACTGTAATTGGCTTAGATTGTCTAGCAACCGGATTTGCAGGGGCAGAACCTGCGCCATGCTGCAGTGCAAAAGTTCAGCTGCAGCTGACATGATTGTGTGATCTTATGTGTGTGTGTGTGTGTGTGTGTGTGTGTGTGTGTGTGTGTGTGTGTGTGTGTGTGTGGTGTGTGTGTGTGTGTGTGTGTGTGTGTGTGTGTGTGTGTGTGTGTGTGTGTGTGTGTGTGTGTGTGTGTGTGTGTGTGTGTGTGTCAAAGAGATAATGTGTAAATATAAGCCAAACACATGGACAGACAGCAGACACAAATTAAGAACACAACAAGGTGTGCGAGTTGTAATTGCAGCTTGTAGACCTGGGCAGGCAGGTTGTACAGCTGTGCCAGTAAAAGTTGTGAAAGCACAATTATGTTGTTTTTGAAAGGCTGCAAGTGTACTATAAATTTATGTAATTTGTGTTTCAATAAATTTAGCACAAAATTAAATCAGGCATACTTAATCTTTTTTTTTATGTTCCAGTTCCTGTGGAAAGATTTCAACAGGACGTTTCCTGTGTCTGGCTTTAATTGACACAGATACATACAACTCTGTCTGCAAACTGATAAACTTTATGCAATTTATGCAAAAAAGAATTCCTCTTTATTTTCCTCTTTTTATTTTTTTTTCTAAGCCAAAGAAAGGTCCAGACTTTACTCACAATGCTCATCCAGACTTTAGACTACGATAGACAAGAGGATTACCGTTAATGTGGACAGTCTTTATTCAAGAAGAGCTGGCAAACACGACTGAGTTGACTGACAGGAAGAAGAATCTGATGCTGCTTGTTTGTTTGAACGAGGAGATTAAGGAGAGTGAGAACACAGAATTCAGGAAAGTAAATACCACGGAAAGATTGCCATCATTGTCAAGCCAGTGAGGCCCACTCTTCAGAGCAGTCGCACCATTTGCTTTATTGTATCCAGAAGAGTCTTTCTTTAACACTATTTATAAACCTTTGGCTGCTAATAGGGAGGAAAAAAACATGTAAGTATGTAGTTTATGATATTTCCTAGTAGAGCATGTCTGAATACTGATTATCCTCCCATGTTCATTTGTTTTGAATCTTATCCCATTACTTGTTTTTCTTGTGTATTCCTGTATGACTGGCCACGCAGCACAGTGAGGGGAACTCCATGAGCCATGATGAGTTGTTTAAAATCTAATCAGAAACTAACAAGTCCCTGGTTATTTGTTTCTGCCTCAATACTTGAGAGTTCCCAGATGTTGTGGAAGGTAGGGAGTCGATTGTTTATACAGCGGCGAATCTCTCCCAAACACACACATTCTATCAGCCTTCATGGCTATCTATCAAGGGAGGCACAAGTTACAGTTTTTCTGAAGTCAGGCAGGCACAAAAGCCCTTCAGCAGCAAATTACAACTCCCACCCCACCTGCTGAAGCCAGCGTGCTGGCGGCGCAGTGTTCAGACGGTAACCTGCCTCCGATCGATCGGTTGTTGTTGCAGCTGTGCTCTGGTTGATAGTTTATTTAAGCGGCTCCACATGCTTGTTGAGGGGAAGGCAGCTGAATACATAAAACAGGCTCTCAGAACCACTTTGTGGTCCGGCTAAGAGTAAATGGAATAATAAAAACCAAATGGTTTCATCCCATGTTGTAGGCTCATAAATCCAGGAAGTTGATTCTTACCTTTATGATCCGACACATGTAGCATGTTAGTTTTTGTGGGATGAGAACTGGGTTTACGTTAAGACGGTGTGTCTGTTCAGCTAAATGAGCATAAAAAGTTGATTCACTCAACTGTGACCGTTTCATATGTATTAACTACTAATAGTGCTAATACTAATAGTCCCATTTAACAATCCTTATAAACAGAACTGACAACTGTTTTTAAAATAATTTACATTGTAGTCCTTTCAGTTGCAGATCATTGCAAGTGTCACATTTAAATATACTGTTTTTGTCTATGAGTAATTATTAAACACACAATAATAATAATAATAATAATAATAATAACTATATTAATATCAGAACATAGGAGAACAGAGATAGTATCAACGTTCAGCCCTGTGTGATTTAAGTCCTCTGTTTAGTCAGCTAGGCTTCAAGGTCAAGCCTTGACTGTCTCCAGAGAGGTCAGTGACATCCCCTCTCCATTCACACTGTTTCCTTCCCTTCAGCCTGGGGGGAGGATGTATCTCTAACTTCCTGCTGCCATACACACAGACAGGAAATTAGTAATTTGCTGTGCTATGCCTGACATTTCAAGTGTTCAAAGTTACATGCTGTTGGACAGTAAAAGTTTCTCTGCTTTACTGCAGACTGTATCAGTCAACCTGGGTGAGATATTTACACAAACACAGATAGATTCAAACAGAAATTAAGTTGCAAGAAAATTACTTCTGATCATTTTTAATCAGTTTATCACTTTCTAGCCACAGTACAATTGTACTGGTGGTAAATGATATTGTTGATTCAGACGATAGTAGGCGTTACTGCTGCCCAGCTTATCAACAAAGCCTCTGACAGGTTGATAAGCACAGGACGACATCAATTGTTCCCAAAAGACACAGTCCTCTGTCTCATTAGGTTTTGGCTCGTCCTTAACTTATCAACAAATATGTTGTGGAGTGAGTTGACAAAGTTCAGTCCAGCATTTTTTTTTTAACATTTTAAAACATTTTAAATTAAAATCAACTAATAATAATTGGTATTAAATGAAAGAATAGATTTAGTAAGTAAGTGGGGTTAGAGGATGGGCAGAGCTAAATCATCCATTTCAATAATGAAGTAACTGCAAAAATCTGGTTAACTGAAAAAATTCAGAGGTAGACGACTTGAGGAAACAGTCTCAGAAGATACAGTAAGCAACAAGTAAATGCTACAAGTATGTGGTCTTAGTAGTAATTGGCACTGAGGGTTATGGGTACTCCATTCAACTTACCAAATTGACTAGAAAACCTAATTTTTCATAAATTAAGAAACGTTTGTAACTGATCATAACACATCCTGATAGTATAGTTACATTGTTCAGATTACTACTGTGAAGAAAATGAAGACCATGCTCATTCGCTGGTGGTTAGTTAGCAATGTTTAAAGATGCATTTCCATTTTTGCACTTACAGCAGATCCACTACACACATGGAATCAGAAGTACAAAACTGAAACAAGTAAATCTAATTTTATTTTTTATGGACCCTTAAATTGAATAAAACCCAGGAAAGCCACAGTGAGTGCTCATTCGTCTCAATCAAAAAGTTACGACCCGCATTTTTCGGTAAAGTTGTTGAATGCTCTGAACCAGATTACATACCAAAATCCCTGGAAAATCACCCGCTGCTTTCATGTCAGGAAAATCAGTCCATCAAGAAATATGAATTTCCTTTCTCAGATTACAGTAATGTTGCCACAGGAATTTGAAACATGACTTTGATTTTAAGGTAGATTTAAGCTTGGGCTAAATGCTGTTCATTGTGTGACATCTGGTTACTGTTACATGTTTTGTCTGTGTCATTACAGACTGTAAACTCATTAGATGACTTAGGTTTGCAGAGCAGTGTGGTTTAGAAACATGGTTTGATTCACCCGTGAACTTCCTAAAAATTATTGCAAGCATATTGTGTTAAAGAACAAAAGGTGTCCAGTACTGCCAATTCAAAAAAACCTGCAAATTAGAGGGATTTCATTTAATCTTTTGTTGTCAGATGTCTAGCAGCTGCAGTTGACTTTTCTGGCCCATGGAAACAACAAAAGGTGAGCCTCAGAAAAAAGCCAGCCACTCTGATATTGTGGATATTTCTGTACACTCCCAGGGGTCTGAGCTTGCCCTAGAAATGGCTGAGGACTGAAAAATGTTGTTGGAGCAATACTGTTTATGCAGAGCACAGGCTCGTTGCAGGGGAATATTCAGATAACAGTTTGGCCCTCTTTTACTCCAAGATATTTTGGCCCATGTCTCCCTGAGAATGACCTGAAAACCATAACCTAGATTCTATCATCCAATTAAAACAATTCAAGAAAACAAGCCCGGGAATAATAATAACTGCCACCATATTTAAATGATGAATCATGCAGCGCAATTTACATGTTTATTTGTTTTATGCAATGTTAAAACGTGGATTAAACTTGATGCGCACTGAGTGGACTACAGCACTTTTCTCTTATTAATGTGTGTTTGTTAAGTTTAAAGTGAATTACCCTGAAATAAATCAGACTGGACTGTTTTAAAATGTCCACAAAACTGAGTTATAAGGTCATTAGCTGCAATGCATATGGAATATGTCTCAGCAAAACTTCAAAACCATGTCACTGTCTCTTCAGGGTCACAGAGGAAGCTCTTTATAGACGCTTGCATGCATAAACAGAGCTTGACTTCCTCATTCCATTTTCGAACTGTTACAAATCATTATTATCACTATTATCAGTATTTTCTTTATACTGTGTGCATCAAATATAATTTTATAATCTTGTTTTGCTCTGCACATTTTTTGCATCCATACATCATGTACATTACATTTTCTCAACATTAACTAGTCTTCTCACTTATAGAAAATTTTAGTTTTCTGATTTAAACTGCACTATAACACATCCACATCTGGCATCGGGCCAATAACACATCTGGCTTCGGGAAATATTTTTAAAACTGTTACTAGCCAGTAATTACACTCCTAAAGACAATCTAATCATCTGTTCTGCTCTTTGAGGGATTCTCCGACACACCCATGAGAAAACTTGGACTATCAGTTATAGAATCACCTGTAGTTTTTTTTCTCTTACCTGAACCAACAGCACATTTCTATTATGACAGGCTCTCTAATTACCTTTGCTATTTATGGTGCGCTAACCATCTGCTACTGATTCCTTCGTTATCTTGAACACGACAAAATGATTAGGGCATCGTACCTTTGCCAAGGTTGCGCATTTGCCATCAAAAAATATTTATCAAAAGTCACTAAACACACTTGCAAATAATTAAAATCACTAATCACTTTATTGCTAAACCTTTCAGTAAAAAATGCCCCATTTGAGAATCCACAAGGTCTCTGTTTTCAGTTAGTCCCCCAGACTTATAGGCATTGGGCGAAAGTGAGAATTTGTGAATGTCCCATTTGCTCATAATTGACAGATGTGGATGCCGGTATTTTTAATAGCACTTACTGAGTGCGTAATACATCTTCAAACAGTCCTATTTTTATATTTAGAGAATTTTAAGAATCACCAGTCATCTTTTACAGTACTATAAATCACCTGGAGCATTCAGCAGGCAGAATACCAAATTTCCGATTACATTTTAATACCAGATTGTCCTCACCAGAGAAACAAGAGTGCTGGTCATTTGTTCAGACACTTAAAATGACCTACGGCTGTTTTACTAGTAAGCAACCTATAGGACTCATTTAGTAGCAAAAGCGCAAGTGGCAGGATGTTATTATACTGCCCCAAAAAGTCAGGGGGAGGAGATCAGGGTGTACGGTTGGGCTGCGATCTCCAGCCTACAGTCAACAGTTTCTTTTAACCGTGACCACAACCTTTCCCAAACTTTAACACTTGTTAGTAAACTGTAAATGTGTGACTCAATTGTTGAAAAGGTTTTACTTCACTCTTGAGACATTAATTAGCCTCTGTGTCATATTCATCATCAGGGCAGCTGTCATATTATTTGACATTGACTGAATAAATACTCATAGATAATTAGTGAACTTTTCTTCTGATTTATTGAGTGAATTTGTTTCATTCGCTTCTCTTGAAAAGGGCTTTTACCTTGAATCTCCATTAATGATAAATTGCAGTTTGGTTGTTTTGATCAATCTGAATTAAGAGAAGCTGGTTTTGTCATTAAATTAGTGATCACATTGTCCAAGAATTCTCAGATGATGATTAACATGTTTGTCTTTCAGTGTCTGTGCATGAACTTTCCTGACCTCTGCTTAGATGCTGTACAATAGCAACAGATTTCTTTAATTAGTTTGTATGTCATACTGGCGAACAAATGACAACCCTCTCACTGCATCCAAATATGATCCGCTCAATTATCTTGACATGTTTAAGACCAAATATAAACAGGCCGCAAATATCGCAAGAGGTCACACTGACACTACAGTAAGTACATTGTTACTCATATGGAAATTCAAAAGGACACTCGTGAAAACACTGGACGCCACATCACAACACTGATATGAACACTCCTGCCAACTCT
The DNA here is from genome assembly GCF_963691925.1 of Scomber scombrus. Classification (NCBI taxonomy): domain Eukaryota; kingdom Metazoa; phylum Chordata; class Actinopteri; order Scombriformes; family Scombridae; genus Scomber; species Scomber scombrus. Next base: position 17,534,921 of record NC_084975.1, on the reverse strand, counting down.
CATTAATGTTTGGCTATTAATGTTTTTGTAAGCTTTTCTGAAGGCACTTCAGCATTTTTTTTAAATGTTATCTACAATGAGGAATAGTCAACAGTTCTTTTTAAGTCTTACTGGAATGACAAACAGCATGTTTTGTCTTTTGTCCCAGAGAGGCTATGAGCCATAATTTCACTGTCCTCTTTGGGCATTATTTTCACTGTTCACATTAAATTAAATCCCTCTGGCATAAGTGACCAGTTACATTGATTTGCTATCCTCCTTGTTGCATTGACTGACCGAGCCACAAGAGGCTTTTTGATGGCTGCTGATCCCCAATATATATTTGTAACACATTTGTTTTAATTAAGTGTTCACACAGCATGGAAATTGGATACTTGACTAAATGACTGGAACCCACAGTAATCCGACTAATTGCGGTTACTGTTGCAGCCATTGTGCCTCACAGATCAATATTTAGAGTAACTGGGTAAAGATTTCTTTAAAAAAAAAAGTTAAAAGGACTGATCAAATAGCCCGGTGAAATTTGATGGCAAATTGTTTTCTACAGCCATCTGTGAGACGTTTGATCATTGAGGAAATTTTTAAAAAGCCTATATAATATACTATTTCTCAGATTAAATGCATTTCTCTTTAAATCAAACAGCAAATGTCTTTTTTTAATCTTTAAACATGTATATTTATGCTGTGCTTTGGATGTCTTGTAGTTGAGCCAAAGCACACACACAGTCCAAGGCAGCATTTTTAAACTACAAAACCGAATGAAATAAAACACTCAAAGGATTAGAACAATTTAGAAAGCAGACCCCCATCTTTTCCATTGTGCCTCTACCATGCTGTGGCTATTTCTCTATGCCCAGCATGGGCTCCACTTTGTGGCTTTTAATAACCTACCCCTTCAAGCTTCTACCCCCTGAGACACATTTTTCCTACTTTATTTGTGCCGCTCTGTTTCTACCTACCAGCAGCTGCAACGAGGAGCGAGCAGCGGAGGGAGCAGCAGCAAATTTCTTCCAGTTGCTCAACACGCTAATACTCCCCTTTTCTTTGCAGCTCAAGCATTATATTGCAGTTTCATTGACTGGGAGGTGTTGTGTTGCAGTGGAATCAATAGCTGAGGGGATCCCAGCCCAACGATTAGCTTGTCAGTCAGGCCTCTGTGGTTGAAAGGAGGGGAGGCAGCGTAAATCCCAGAATACCAGGGGCCACCAGCATGGAAAAGCTGGAATGCTGGGAGCCGCCGATCGTGCTGCACCACCTGTTGTAAGAGGCAACATGTGCTGAGTGTATTAACCTTTCTGCTACTGTGGTTTAACCACTGACTGCTACCACTGGTCCCCATGCACAGTGCTGTGGACTTAAACCACGGCAGTAAGAGATGTTGCTGTTATCTAATCAAATTAGCTTGAACTGTTTTCGTACCAAATGTGCACTCTTGTTTGGGTTAAGTGGGAAATTGTTTCAAATTAGATTTCTCTATTTTTGTATACCCTGAAATACAAAAATGGCTCACTGGTGGGTTACTGACCCCTGTCAGTTGATTTAGCATTTGAGTGTGAAGAATATTTATGGTTTTTGTATTTGGTGTGCTGCATAACTGTGTTTCTGGTCAAATATCACAGAGAAGTCAGTAAAACGACAATGTGTGATTTTCATCCTACGTAATACTTTCTCATGCTGGACTTTAAAATGATAGTGAACAGAAAAAAATATCATACTGATGAAAAAGTATTGTCTTTTGGGTGTTTGATGTGTGGGGACATCCACATCCCACTTTGAAAATTGCTAAATGTGAGCATTCAGTGAATACAATCCAGTTTATGTCTACATGATGAAACACCAATGCAATACCAGTTCTAATTGTCACAGATTTATTTTCTTATATTTCTGTGGTCTTAAATTCATTTTAAGATAGCCTACCTTCATAACATCCGCTGAGGTTAAAATACAGTATCATATTATTATTTTTTCTCCCGGGTAACTCCACCCTGACAGAAGGCAATATTTTATTTCCTGAGACAGAGCAATTGTAAACTGCTTGTATATGAGTCACATTCAGAGAAAATTTAGACAAAGTTAATGTTTGACCTTTCATAATTATTTGGCTCTCGTCCCTGGGTCACCACACAGTTCACCATCAATAGAAAGCTATGTGATATTAACAGAAGGCAACATACTGTTTGTAATGTTGCTTTGGCTATTATTCCCCATATGTTTCCTTGTGACCTTTTCCTGCAACTCAGTTAGAGAATGCATACTATCATATCCTCCATTATTTCATCTGAAACCTGGGCATGATGATGAGCACAGCACTATTAGACGACATATGCGTAATGCTGCAAACAATTGTGACCCGTAAATAGTGAGTGGAAGTTTAATGGCGTTGAACTTTTATGCAGACTATTGTTATCCAGATTAATGTGTGTATAGCCAAAAATAGGTAAATCTTGATCTTAAAGCAAGACTCTTTATTTTTCCTTACTCTTTTTGAACATATTTCTCATAAAGCATCTTTAACATCAGTGTGTTATTGCAGAGAGGTGATTCCTCAACAGTGTTAACTCTAACATCTGAACAGATGGTTTGTGGATGATCGCATCTTGTTATCAGAGCTCTGGCGACTTTCTGACCCTTTAAAACTTGGATGGGATCCTGACTTTTTAGCAGCTAACCTTTGCTTGATTTAAATGTAAAGTAAAGATGCATGCAAAGAAACTTTAACTTTTTTTTTAAAGTGGGAGCCAAACCAGGAGGTAAACTAGTACATGAACAACTGAGCTTGGCTATTGGTAACTATCTGTTTAGAGAGTGTGTAGTATAAAAATCCTGCTTAAGCAAACTTGAATTCAGTAAATATGGAAAACTGTAAATCAGACAGGCCATAGCTTAGATTTTTAACTAATATAGTAAATAAATAAAGTATAATTAATTTGCTCTCTGCTGCTTGTCAAACTCAGAGTACAGTTTACACAGTTACAGACAGTGGAAACGTAAGTCTATTTCTTCCTGTAAGCAATAGAGGATCACTAACAAGCCTCCCGCTGGGGGGCGGGCTCTCATACGGAGACTGGTGATCAGCTTAAGTTCAAGGCTGGGAGAAAACTGTCAACCAAGGGTCACACTTAGAGAGAGCTGGGCCATCAAGCTGTAGCACCAGAGGAGGAGTCAAGGGCAGTCATGGACTGTTTGTCTTGACAGAGGATGGGAGGGGGTAAGGGTCACTGCAGAAGGATTGAGACCCCATTAGCGGTGTTACACTTACTTCCACTTGCTTAGTGTTTTACTTAAAGAGCAATTTTCTGGTAGGAAATCTTAGTGAAACGACACATTGGGGTTCTTGGAAATTGGAAAATAATTTGCAAATAACATATGTGTTTTAACTGTATACGTTTTACAAGCCACAGGCAAAGAAATACATATAAAAATATAGGCCTTATGGGTCACACCTCTAAACATGCTGTAACATGACAGTCAGTTATGTAATAAGAAGGAGGGGGACCCTGATCCTGCCACAACACCCTGCACCGTACAGTAGACGCTAGTAGTGAGTTTGGTCAACAGTCATTCAGTTGTTTTTTTGCCACTTTCAGTTTAAATTTCACTGTTTTTCCTCATGATGAACTGCAGTGTTTCTGTAAACAGAAAGTCCAGTATGTCAGGACAGTGAGCTCACCCTTTTACCACCAGGAAAAGGGCAGATGCTAGTGTTGCTCTTTAGTGTGGTGTCAAGAGGGGAATTTTCACAGTGCAGGAAAAACACTGCAGTGTGCAAACCTCATTTTAAGCAGACAAATCATTTTTCCAGTTGGTATCATAAGTAGGAAAATGATTCAGTGGCCACAAGACACAGAAGATGATTGTTTATCATTACTTAAAGCAATTCAACATGATGACATTCAGTTGAGTAAAACAGAAACTAAACAAACCGTTCTTCATATTTCTTGTGTACAGAATCAGTGAGCAGCTGTTACCTACTGTATATACTGTATTTGTCTTTTTTGATTAGTTTTTGTGATGGGGTAAACTTTAAGTGATCATCAATAATTATAGGCAGAGTTTTCAGGATCATGAATCATATGGCATAAAACAGAGAGGAGAAAAGCAGGCAAGTAGTTGTGGATATGATCCTGTTGCCAACTCAAAGGAGAGCTAAATGTAACAACCACCACTAGTCAAGCACTGTAAAGAGAAGATCCTCTGTTCAGTCAAAAAATAAATAAAAAATATAAAAATGTTTTATGTAATTATCAGAATATCAGTTAATTAGATAACCTGTCTTCAGTTTTGCCACCATAAGAAGTGACAAGAATATCACAAAAAACTTTTGTTCACCAATAAAAACATATTTAAGGAAGAAGAAAGGTTTTATTCACCAGTGTTTGCCGGAGTAATTTGGAAAAGGGTTAGGGTTCATGTTTATGTTAAAGGTTCAAAATAGAAAGAAAACAGAATCACAAATTTCACTTGGATGATGACATCTGTAACAAACTCATGTCAACCTGATTTCAATTTAACAGTTTATAATTATGCCTGAGGTGTGTGGTGTGTGTTGTACAAGTGTTCGTGTGTGTGTGAGAGAGAGAGTGAGACAGGGAGAGATAAAGAGAGGGAAAGTCTTTGTAAAATTTGGCAAGCTCAACAAAGTCCCTCAAGAGTCCTTACTAAAGGATCTGGGAGAATGTTCTAGGTTCCAAGGAGAAAGACCCCTCAAGAGTGAAAACACACTAGCGTTAAGTTATTAGCTCCACTTTGAGCCGTGTATGTGAAACAAGCTCTCACAAGAGCTGGTGAGAATCCCTTAACTCACATTACTCCACCCACTGGCTTTGTCTCTTTTTCAGAATCAGACTAGGAGGGTTATTCTCTCCATGTGGATAGGTCCTCGGGCCCAATTATCTGGCTACAATGCTCAATTAGCCATAATCCCTCTTTTGAGGTGACAATAAAGGGGTTTAAAGTTTTACTTATAAAATAAGAACCACCTTATGTGAGATGAGATAAGAAATACATGATTTTCGTCTTCTTTTTTTTCCTTTTTTTTTTTACTAAAAAGGAAAGGGCAAATCATTCTTTTAGCAAAAGAGGATACCTTACTTTTAAATGTTAAAGTAAACGGCACAAAAACTTTGTGCTCGAGGCTTCAGTTGCTGCCAAGTGAATGTACATGCAGAAGTGGAAATAAGAAAGCTATTTACTGTAAAAGAGGATCTAGCTGTTACTCTGAATTATTGTAATTTTTGAACTTTTAAGCCAAAAAATCCCGACCCATGGTGGGATGCAGGCGTTCAGGTAAGTGTCACCATGAGCAAGGTCATATTCTGTCACCAGGTGCTCAATTAAAAGGAGCATTAACCTTGTTTACAAAATACAAGAGCAGTACGGAGTGGGGCAGTAAATTTATTGTCATTAAACAGTAGGAGGCCGCTTTCTCTTGGCCGCTTGCCTACCAGCCACATGAACTGGTTAGCGCACACATACACACACACACACACACACACACACTCACACTCTGCATTTAAGCCAGCACAAGGGCTACATCTGGGGCACCCCTCCACCACAGCCAACTAATGACAAATGTTTTCGCTTTACTTTGGCTTGCATCTTAACAGACGAGTTCAAGCATTCTTGAAAAGTAGATTTAGGAGCAGGAGGTGCCAGAAGTAGGGGAAAATGTCTGCCTCAGCTTTATGATGTGGTAACTAAAGGCGCTGAATAAGGTGACTGCGGAGTAAGACTTGACATTAAAATAAGTTAAACTCTGGCACCCGAAATGTCATTGTGCTGCTTCTTATGAGGCTACCATTCACCCCCACTCTGTTTATTTACGTGCCAAAAAGTACACATGATAAAACCTCCTCGCGAGGTGAAATAAAACAGTCTTCACTCTTTATTTTTATGGGTCGCTTTAGTAGGTATTTGGCAGGAGATGTAACCTGTGTAAGGCTTTAGTGTTCCAAAAAGTGGAATTTGGATTGCACATGCATGTGAAGGTTGAACAGACTATCAGCAAGTTACTGTGTTCAGCCAAGACCCCCAGCTCTCCCCTCTCTTGACCAAAAAAAACCCCCCAAAACCTTTACGATTGTGATCTGACACCATCACAGAGGTTAGTGGTCAGATTGACCTGGACACACTGGTGACCATAAGGATTGTTTTAAATAAACATAACATTAGTTATATATCTGAGGAAAGGTGTCCCTTGTCTCCATCTCTAACTCGCTGAAACAATGGCTGATTCCACGCCGAATTTGATACCAAGTGTTACTCCTAAGCTCTGTCGCAGGTTCCTGCCAATCTAGGTATTGTAACTGTCTCTGTTATTCTTGGAGGAGTGGCAGTCAGTTAACCTCAAATCAAGAGCTGTAATTTGTGGTTGATGGCACACTTTAAGATGCGTCTGATCTCTGTGCCTCAGGCGTCGAGACACAGGACTTGATTAGAGACAGTTACATGTGGGAACTACTGCGCTAACCACAAGTCGGAGCCTATGTCAGCCTCATGCATGTCATGTGTCTTTTGCCGAGATATATTGGGGTAAAGCTTTGTAGTTATAACTACAAAGATAAGAGGTGCAGTCGCTTCACAGGATCACAAGGGATTTTGACTTTCCTTTTCAAAGTTTTAGATCTGAGAGTACATTTTCTGGTACAAAGGTGTCGATCATTACTAACAAAAGATTTATCACCTCTAAAGGTTCCCATTCTTTTGTCTTAATGCTTAGGATGATATGAAATCTTACTTTTTCTTAAATTAATGCATACTTTTGTAGAAATAATCAGTATTTATTAGAGGACAGACCACATGTTGTAATGCAACAATATAAATAATTAGGATTAAAACTTCTCATTTAATCATCTTGAATTGTATTACATTTTAGAGTTTCTTCAAATTCAAACAAATTAAAAAAAATTCTTAACTGAAATTTAGAGTTGTTGATTTGGAAATGCAACATTTCTTATTCTCAAAGTTGACTTTCTGCAAACTGTCCTAATTAACTTAAATTCTCAATATCATGAAATCTGTATTTTTTGAAAATGGAACATAATTTTAACTTTAACCCGTGTTCTTGCTCTCTCTAACACACACAAACACACACACACACACACACACACACAATACAGAGCTGAACAGCTTTATTTGGGGGTTATGGCCATTGCTGCTCGCCCACTCACCCCCTGCTTCACACTACACAGGAATAGATGTTGAAAGGGCGAAAAGAAAGAGAGGCACAAGGAGAATAAAACACAGCCACACCTTTCAGCGCCTGTGCTCTTGAGGAATTTGATGAGCGACAAAAGCAGAACATTTTGAAGTCCCATTTTGCCTAAGTAGCTGTGCATATAGTGAACAATTATTTACGCAGTAGCAGAGCCGTGGAGTTGCCTATGGATTCATTAGCCTCTTTGGGGCCTCCCCCCTCTTCAGTCCCCACCAAGCTTTTCTCAATGTCTCTCTTTCTCTCTCTCTCTCCAACGCCCTCAAACGCCTCACTCTCGCTCTTTCTTTCTTTCTTTCTTTCTTTCTTTGCTGTCTATAAGAGGTTTTTAAGCCTAGCCAGTGTTTGTAATTAGCTCCCAATGTTGGAATGGAACATGTTGAGGTGGGTGTTAATGGGCTGGCCAGGCCCTTACTCTCACAGCAGGCTGAGAGCAGAAACAGAAACCAGTCTTTGTTCCTTGGATAGGGAGAAGACAAAAAGTGGGCATTAAAAGTGTGTAGAAGGACCTCTGGAAAATATTAACTGGCATTCATATTTTAAAAGAACACTTGGACCAAAGCGCTAGGCTGTTATAATGACTGTCACCTCACTATATGTGCTCAGCTGGAAACTCTTTGGCAACTTGGTGTATAATCCAGTTTACCTTTGAAAAATTATGATCCTTCTTGAATTATGTTCTATGAATATATAAATCATTATTTCACATGTATTGCTTTGTTTTTCAAGACTTTTAAATATTTTTCTTTACTTTCAATCCTTTTATAATATTAACTGTTTTTAAAAAAAAATTCTCATGTTAAACACAGATCATAGACATGGACATTGGAATAATTGGGCATCACAGTTAACGCTGATTGGACGACAGCACAGGGCTGTACAGTCATGTTCAGAGCAGAACAAGCAAAAAATAGTAGCTTTGAATGTTCAGTCTTTCAGGTCAGAGTTCAAACGCACTGGGAAAGCAGTGGGCGTTATTCTGAAACCTTTCAAGATCTTCCCTTCTCCCCTTTTTTCTGGCATCTTCCCATTAAGCTGTGCGGCTGCTGGAGCAATCCATTACTGTGTCAAAGTTCTTGTTCTGCTTTGGCCTGGAAGCATAGTGAAACAGCTTGTTTTCATTTCAGTAGGGGAAAGGCAGGACTGTGTTTCAAGTCCCCTGCCCCTCCAGATGTGCCTTGATCAAGGGAAGTTGACTATGTGCTTTGTGTTCTTTAAGACACTAATGTGATTATGTCACATATTTTCAGCTGATTCCCATTGCTATTAGTCTTGGTGTGGGGTCTGTGTTTCAATGGCCTCTATCAGGATGGGAGTTGGAGGGATTTTCTTTCAGCAAAGTCTGATTCCTAGCCAACCAGAGAACACTGAGGATTGTGTGTGTGTGTGTGTGTGTGTGTGTGTGTGTGTGTGTGTGTGTGTGTGTGTGTGTGTGTGTGTGTGTGTGTGTGTGTGTGTGTGTGTGTGTGTGTGTGTGTCTGTGTGTCTGTGTGTCTGTGTGACAGTGTGAGTGAGAGTGTTTGTGTAAATCTTCCGGTCTGTGCAGCATAGTATAATATTTAAGCTCTTCAAATCCAGTCTAAATAATTCACTTATGTTTGGGTGCTTCATGTTTTCCTTTGACAAAACTCACAGAAAATTCCTTTCTTTTAGATCTTTAAATGTTTTTTTTCTGTTTGTTTGGGGAATATGTTTTCCTCCAGTGCATTGTGCGACCACATGATGTTATTCACTCTTTTCACCTGTACTCCACAAAAACCTACATTGTCTGTATCTCCCTCTCTTTCACACTTAAACAAGCAAACATTGACATTTAACAAGACATTGTTAAATATACAGAGAAACAGTACTAAAGACCCGTAACACTAACATTTATGATGGCAAAATGAAACCCCTAAATCAATAAATTTCAATGGAACTGTAGCAGTCAGTGTATTTGTTCTCAAAGTAAGCAAAGCAAAATTAGCATCATGATTTTTGTCTGGTGTAACTTTCGTAAACTTTGAGAAATAAGTTTGTGCCACTGATTAATTGCAAACTGGCTTGACGGTGCTGAGAGAGGAATGGAGGTAGATGTCATATAAACTGTGTTTCACCATCCAATCTTTTTCCACGCCAACGCGTAGTTGACAAAGCAACTTAGTAGATCAGCAGTAGCAGCTTCAGTCCTCCATCTGCGACTACATAGGATATGTTTAGACACAGTTTTGAGTGTAGGTCACTTTTTGGCAGTGCTTACAGCTCAACAAACAATCACTGTAATTACACATAAATCGGAAGAAATTAGAAACGTGAAGCACAAATGAAACAAAGTCTGTGTAGACAACTGTAATGATTAAAATACAGACATATCTGTACTGGAGGACTATAAAACATCACTGATACACCTTGAGGAACTGTGTGCTATTGATGTTTCATTTCCATTAAGAAAGCCAGCCAGAGCATAACCTGTAACTGGTCACTACATCACCAAACCTCCACTATGACCAGTTCTGTGATGATGCATGCATGAATGAATTTCACTGTGCAACTTTTGTGAGCTAAAAGTCAAACTAGCTTCACCAAGCAGATGCCGTATGTATTACATCCAACAATAATAAAAGTTTTTGGACATACTGAACAATATACCAATGTTTTTTTTGCTCTTGGACATGTGTAACAAAACTGATTAACTGGGAGCTACTTTATCTAGGTTAATTTAGCTTCGGGTTTGGTTGGCAGTCTGCATGCAAGTGTTCCTTCGTACTTGGATAGACCAGCCACTCTGCTCTCAGTACTCTGGCTCATCATCCCAACAGAAAGGAAGGGCCACCTCAACACTCTTCACTGCCAGTCAATGCACCTATTAGAAAGGCTGTAGGCATAGTTGGCATAGCCCATGCTTTTTCTGAACTGACCCACAGCGTGACTGCATGCTGCTAAAGAGCATACTCAATGGCAGAAGGGAGAAGGCAGCGGACACATTTCATTTAGCAGCCTGTCCTCAAACATGTCCACTCATTGTATAGCAGGATGACTGCATATTACAGGGAGTTTGCAGCATAGCTACTATCACCCGTCACTAGATTAGAGGCCAGCTGGGAAGACAGCTCCATCATCTGCGAATCCAAATGGTGGACCTTACTTTCCTTTAAGCTGCCAGTCTGTGTAAAAACAGGATTATGCCTCCTGCTCACCGACTGGGCCTAGATTGGTCCCTGATGGCTGCCAAACTATGTTGTGACAGGCCGCTGTCATCGGCAACTCCTCTCACAGCACCCTGGACCAAGTGGAGTGGGAATGGGGCCTTCAGCTGTGAGTTTTAGCTCAGCTTATCGTAGGTACTACCATAAACCAAAGAAAAAGCTTAGACACTCTTCCCACTGGCTACGAGAGCCAAGGGAGGGGAAAGAAAGCTCATTTGTGAGGCTACATTTTGCCACCACAAAGCATAGAATCAGAAAAGCAGCTCCAGATGATGCAGGGAGTGTAATGTAATGACGGGTTGTGGTTTGGACCAGCTGCAGCCACACTTGGCCATGTTGTCATCACAGCAAAGCTCCATTTGAAGACATTGCTGAAGAAAGGAGGCGCTGCTGCCAACAAGCACAATGTATCTGGTCTGGACAGCATCACACTCAAAACTGAGGCGCTGCCATGAAGAGTCAACTGTCGCAACGAAAACAGGGCAGGAATAGACACATTTTGAGCAGTCCTCTGATGAAGCAATAATTTGCTACGTTCTCACTGTTGCTAACAATGGTTGAATGGGCTCAACACAATTGGCTGAAGACATTCACAGAAATCATCTGTGTCCAAGTACATAAAAATGGGAGTGACCAATCTTAGAGATCCCTGTTATAGGATGACACCTCCCCTAAGGAGATGCTGAGCTTGTCATCTTGAAGAAAGAATAATAAAAGATGATTGGCTTAACAAATCACTGTACCAATAAAGTTTTATTTAGGTTTGACGTACATTATCATTGGTCTTGCTGCAAGACAGTGACTCATGAGTTGAAATCAGACAGATTGAAAAAAACCCTCAATATCACCATTATTTGAATAAATGACTTTTCATGATCTGGTGTCTTGCTATCTGTTGGTTCAAGGCCTAGACAGCGACAAGACAACTTTTTTGAGAAGGTAATACAGAGGTTCTTTGTTTAATTGACAATCTCTTTTCAAAGAGAGGAACCTCATTTGACCTCAACAGGCTGACTTTATGTTCTTCATGCATCTTAATCAGCAGATTGTGAACATGGCTGAGAGTGTCAATCAAATACTCAAGGATTTTTTTTAGATGAAGGGTGAAGATATTACAGATAATGAATTGTGTGGTGGATTTATGTGTTCTGAGGTGTTAACACATTCACAAATTAACACACAACCCCTTTAATTGTGCATGAGCGTGTGTGTTTGAGGGTTAATGGTTTTCTGTCTACATTGGAGTTAAGTTTATTAAGTTTTAAGAAAGACATTAGTAGGAAATAAAGCTACTAGAAATTTGGATGACCTCAGAAATGATAGTTAAAGTTGTCACGTCACATTTCACGTCCCTGACTTATCCTTGAATTATTTTCATTCAGTGATTTTCTTTGGAAAAGCTGAAGAAGAGTGTGTTCATTATGACCAGTGTACAAAAATGATTATACCAATTTTCTTGATAGCCAAAAATTAAACATTGAATCTGAAAAATCTTTACAGAGGAAACTTGTTGGCAGTAAGGAGTTTGATGGATGATCCGTTTAGGTTCATGCACAACATTACATCAAATGAGATACCAATTAAGATGATATAATTTTCCAGTATACTCTAACAGGGAGATTTTCATAATCTAATTTATAATCTATATATAATGCTGCTGTTGTGTTAATACCATAAAAGTTAAGTCTTTTGTGTTTACAATACTAAAAAAAACAATGTTTCAGTCCTCATGTAAGAAGGACACCATTCTGAGATTTTCTTAGACATAAAAGAAAATTGTTTTAAAGTATTAAAACAGCTAAATATTAATAACAGGAAAAGATATATCAATGTTAAATAAAAAATACTGGCAATTTCTTTCCTGATGTTTTGCATCTGGGAGGGAAGTGTGAACAGAGAACATGCACTATACAAAAAATGACCAAGGCCAAGACTGCAAAGAAGGGTTTTGTGGCTGTTTGGTGCCAACTTTTACTAAGAAAATTAAGCGTTCTTTTTTTAACCTGAAATACACTTGCATCTCCAAAGTTTAGGACAGTTTCCATAAAGCCTGATACACAGTAGTGGTCCTCTAAGCTACAAATCTTGCTCTACATCTGTAATTATCCTACAGAGGATAAGTAATCAGTAGCTTCAGAGGTGGCTTGGGTCACTACTGGAACAATCATTTTCAACAGGATAAATGTAATAGTTTAGCCTAGGTTTGGTTGAAAAAAGAATTGCACGTTTTCATCAAGAGACATGCACTTATGGTGGGATTTCTGACGTTTGCATTGCTACAAACTGGATAATCCTGCTGTCAACAGTTTGTTAAATGCAAGAGCCACTTTCTGGGTTCATCACTGTTCGGAGCAGATTAGTAGAGGGTAGTGGATCTCATATGGCCTGGTCAGAGGCCATCATTGAAGGGCTTAAGGGATTAATGTTGTCTCGCGCTCTCACTCTGTCTCTCCAATATTCAATCAAATTCTGCTGAGAGAACGCATACAGGACAATTTGTACAAACATGTCCTCATCACTGTAGTTTAATAATATACATGTATTTGCTGAACTACATACGATAACATATTTTGTACTTGTGCCAGATGGTTTGCTTAAGGATTTCCCTGACTCCTGTTTAGCCCTCAGACATACTAGTATTACAGCACAGTGTGTTGCACTGCAGTGTACAGCTATCTATGGCAACTGAGTCATGATGTAGTAGTGTCCATGGGCTTGAGGAGGATAGGTCAAGGGCTAAATCCCTGCTTAAAGACACCGTAGTGAGCCTTTTCTATCAACAGACAGGCCATTTCAGTATGTGTTGGATAAGATGTAATTTCCCATCTGCTTTATGGCTATTTCTGATCCCTGGGCTCTTGTCAGCAAACTCCTCAGGACAGATATCATCAGTAATATAAGGAGGACTCTGGCAATACTTAGGGCCTTAAAAGGCCCTTCACTTCCCTCAGTCATGTGGATGGCTTAAGGAGTTTGAGAGCGCAGGTCACAAGTAAACGTTTCACAAACACTATCAAATAGCACAGATTTAAGTGGCTTAGGACAGCTTCCTCACAGTGTTGCTGTGGTGTGTGTGTGTTTGTGAGTGTGTGCATGCATGTAGTGGATTGAATTAAACACTTCCTATCTGGATTTGAATTTTCGCTTCTTGTTTATGCGACTTTTTGTAAAGCATTTAATTAGTCAGCCATGTCTCCCAAAAATCATGTTTATATGCTATTTATTTGTTTTGCCAGACATGTTTTGAGGGAAACATAATTGTTGCTTGCATCATGTTCCGTGGCAACGTTTTCTTTTTTTTTTCCAGTGAAAGAAGTGCTACATGTGTTCTTGCACCACATGCTCAGGGAGGTTATTGTGGTGGATGGTGGTGTATGTAGGACTTTGACACCAGAGACTCCTCATTGCAAGTTCACAGTCTGCTTATCTTTAGACTCCAAAAGCACTCTGGTTAAGAATAGGGAAATACAACTATTTTGGCTAAATATTAAAAAAGCAAACACATCCTGTGCTTCAAGTCACTTTTGACTTTCTCAATATTAAAGCTGCAATAACAGATTTTTGGCCACTTTAAGAAAGCAGGTATAAGCCAACACATCCTCATAAAAAAACAACAGTATAGGTCTAAAATTCAGGCCAGGAAAAACAGCCAATAGTTACATATAGTTATGTAATAATTCACTCTGGCTTTCCAAAACTGTTACAATACACTATTAAAAAATAATGGTGTTTTAATACTGTAGTTAAGGTCTGATTAGGTTTAGGCATAAAAACCACTTAGTAAGGGTTAAGGAAATATCATGGTTTGGGCTAAAATCATCCCTTTAAATGTGGTTTGTACTTCTTTAAAGTCACGCAACTGTTGTTGTCATGGCAACAGTAAACACCACGATACAGTTTTTTAAAAATGCCCGACTCATGCTTGGAAACACGACACCTGTCCATTCAGCCATCCACCCAACCTGCCTCCTTCTAACAAGGCAAAAATCAACTTGTCAAGTCGCCTTATACTGACATCATCTGAACTGTGTCACCTACTAGGGCTGATAAATGGAACATAGGTCATTTTTGCCGGCCTCCATTTTAGATTTTAGTTGTTTTACTTGGCTGAAATAAGCTGTAAATACAATGCTGACATATCATGTGTTTATAATTTATGGTGAACTTGGTAGCTCACCAGCTAGTCGCTAACTTTGTCTGTCTGGCATATAACGCTAGTGTGCAGTCTTTAGCAGTTTTTAGAGCTTTTTTGTTGAGCCACCTGCTGCAGCTGAAAACCACACGATGAGAATGGTGAGGGTAAACCAAAAACAGTGAAGCTGTGGGCTAGATAGCCAAAGTAATGGTTTATATGGTATAATGGTTTTATGTAGAGCTGGGAGCAACTGCAGAGTAAAGCGGCCCCCATCACTACAAACGGCCCCTTGCACACACAAGTAGTCATGTGATCCCATGTACATATGAAAATATTGAATATACCTGCTTTAAATATAAGACAATGATTTTTCTCTAACCTTAAAAAGTCAGTCAGTGTGTTGCAGACATGTTCAAATATTAGATACTGTGCAGCTTTGCAGATCCAATCATTAAAAGTTAACTTATTATATTGATAAAAACATAATTTGGATCATAAAACATTCCTCACAAAATATATTTGCCATTGGAAATTAGTAATATGTAAATGTAATGTCTAGGAGACAGTGAAGTATGTATAACCGCACAAATAAATAAGTAAAATCTGCTTTACTGACTCAGCATATACTGTACGGGGAATGGAGAGGTCATAAGGACAGTTTCTTTCTTTCTTTTTTTTTCTCTTTCAGACCACTTGGTCAAAAGGCAACTACAGCCTGGTCATAAATGATAATGGGCAAAAATGCTCATTAGAAGGAACATTTAGGGAAACACTAGTTCACCGTTCAACTAAAACACTGCTGTAAAATGGAATTCCTTTTTTCTGCTCATTATAGGCAAACAGAATCTTGGCATGTGAAATGAGTTATGAACACACTCTTGACAGGAATACAAAACAGCATGAGCCTTAGTCTGGCCAGGAGTGCCGTAGTTATAATATAAAACATTAACTTGGCTCCGCTGCATCATCCCAACACATGTTAGTGTTGCTGCCAAATGCCAAATCTGAGTTAGAATAATTGTCAGACAAGTTGATAACATATGCTTAAATCCCATGTAAGTTTGAGGCATTTTCTGGTAGAAAGGGATGATTTAATTTCTCCAGACTAATTTATGTTCATCACACTGTTCCCACACAACACCTCTGAACTCAGTTTGACTTATTATCAATCCTGACATCTTTTTTCTAAATGAGCTGCTGTTGATTGTTGCACAAGCAGATCTGTATAATTTACAGAGGAAGCATATCTCATCCCTTTTGTACCAATATCCTTTAGATAAGTTTAATTCCTTTTCTTTGCACTCACATCCTAATCCTTCGTTCCCTTATTTACGAGTCCTGGACTACCGTTTTTATCCTCCACTCCCACCACAGAGATATGCCTTTGTGACCCAACCGCCAACCACACTGTATCCAGCTGTTTCCCTTCGCCACTTTTACTCCCTCCTCACTTCATTCATGATCACGTATCCTCATTGCCCAGAGAAAACTTGCTGGTGGGTGGATAGCATTTAAGACAATGAATTGTTTTCTCTGAGTCACTCAATGCTCAGGGCCCATATCCAGCTGTGTTTCCTCAAGCATGATACACTTCACTTGTTAAACACGGTCATTAGTTAGTCAACACTTCTTGGGCTGCCTGGCAAGGAATTAGTGATGACAGTCTCTCCTTCATGCTCCCTCCCACACACCCAGAGCCTCCCACTATGAGTCTTCTCAGTTTCTCTGCTTGCTCTGTTCATGGGAAAGTCCCAGGGCTGGTAACATTATGACCAGAGTGAATGATTATGTAGGAACAGGAAAAAAGAATCACTTTCCAAACTGATTCAGTAAACGTGCTGGCATTCTTCAGTGTGCACTGAATAAGTTGCAACGCCTGCAATATTTTTTATTATGTCCTTACAGCACTACAACTCTGTTTCCTGGAGAGCGCACTGTCTATGCCATAACACTTTTCACCCACCGTTGATCCCTTTAAGCAGTTGGTAATGGCAGGAAAAATCTGATCAGGATTTGGATATTCATATAAAAGCACATTTACCTGTCAAGTACACTTTTGTCTAAGCTATCTGTTTCAGTGGACATGAAAATCAGATGTGGAACGTTGTGATTCCAAAAGGGGAGAGTCCTTCCTTGTGACAATGAGACAACCCAGGACCTCCATAGATCAAACACAGCCTGCCTTAAATAAGCCATGCGTAGGTGACCCCTTCCACCATTTATTTTGGCATGCAGAGCTGAAGGAATGCTTGTTATTAAAATTACCTCCAATTTGCCCAAGTCAATTATTTCAACTTAAAGCAACGTGTGATAAAAGCTGAACCCGCCTGGAGTTGTTTTCACTTGGTCATTTCACTTCATTACAGAATTTAAAACAGAATAGCTGGTATCCTTTTTATTCACGGCAGTACCGTTTGATGAAGTAATGTTATACATTTACTGTCTAACTGCTTGGAATAAAAATATCTTCTCTCTTTCTCCCACCCTCAAACACACATACTCCATGGACAAACACTTTACATACTATATACATTTTATTTAAAGTCGCTGAAGCTTAGTACCAGCGTTTCTCCTTGGAGTTTCATTTCAGGAATGCAAATGCCCTGGGCCCAGACACTCCGTGATTTATCCCCTCATTTATCTTTGCACACATCTGCCTGTGCCCTTGTGTCTGCCTGTTGCTCATTCCTCCCTTCTTTCAGCCAGCGAGTCTCCCATGGGACCTGGGACTCCCCCACTTGCCCCTCTCTGCCCCTTACACACATGCTCTTATGCATGCAGATACACAAACTACATGCACATGCAGAGGGAGGGTGAGACTATTCAGCTGCGTTCACTGTTGCAGTGCTTGATGCTACCCTCACATTGCTACTGTCAGCTTTGCTCAGACCCAATAATCCAGTTTGTTCACGACCGTGCACAGTCTCTGCACTCTGAGCATCAACAATCTGCACGCTGTCTCTGCTGGATTCAGATCACTGTGGTGGTGCATTACTGGAAGCCATAGAAAGTGACCTGATACCCACACTTGCTTTCTGTCAACAAAGATTACATTCAGACAAGCGCAATGGGAGTTCCAGGCAGACCAACCTGCTGCTTTATGTCTCATGCAGACAAATACAGTATGTGCAGGACGGGTTGGAGCTTTGTTTTTCTTGTCAGAAACAGGTATGAATAACAGCAGGGCCTGCCACAACACCCCCCGAGCGAAGTCTCATATCTTCACAGCATTGCCATAAAATAAACACCAGTAGTGCAATTGCACTATGTTTCTTGACATGTCTCGCTGCTCATTCAGACGTCCCCTGTCCTCTCGTGCTATGCCCTACACCCTTCCTCCTATAGTGGCCCACATTCTGCCTTGATTTCACATTTCCTCATGCAGGCTTGTCTCGGGCCCTGCAGAGAAACCACCGCCTAGTGTGAGGTCAGGTGTTATTTATCACAGCCGTCTGCGCGGGGAGTTGACATTCGTACAGGCGTTCTGCTCTGCCGTTGTAATTGACTCTCCTTGTCTTTTCGGGGACACCAACAGATATAACTATGTCAGGACACCTCTCGGCTATATATTACCCATCTCACTGAGGAAGACAACTGGTGAGTTATCATTCTGCATCAGCTAAACACAAGATGGGTGACACGGCTGGTCACTGGGAAATGGCAGGATTTCGCAAAGCCAATACAAATCTCAGCCAGATTCATTTTTGCCTCTATGCTAATCTTTTCTTTCTTTCTTTCTTTCTTTCTTTCTTTCTTTCTTTCTTTCTTTCTTTCTTTCTTTCTTTCTTTCTTTCTTTCTTTCTTTCTTTCTTTCTTTCTTTCTTTCTTTCTTTCTTTCTTTCTTTCTTTCTTTCTTTCTTTCTTTCTTTCTTTCTTTCTTTCTTTCTTTTTGTCCAAAATTGCCAAGTAGCATAAATAATAATATAATAAGTAATAACAGCAATCTCAGTGCTCGGGGATGAACAATGTGTGTTTTCAGAAGAAATTGGAAACAATTTAAGGAAAAATCACATCTATAAACATCTGGGTTTTATCATACGAGCCCAGTTGAATTATTGTAGTCAAAGAGCACAGCCACTTTCAGCAAAAAAATAAATAAAATATAGGCCTGAAATCTCGTCTGGCAGTGCTGGCATTTGTGGGGCAAAGGCGGTGTGCACACTTTCAGAGGTCATCGGGAAGTAAACACTTATTAATGGTTACCTGCATGACAATCAGATAAACAGGTCATGGTAATGATTAAGCCAAGGTTGGCCAGGTTATAGGCCATGTGTGCACAAAAGTATGTTGGATGAAAGCAGGTTCATGCTGGTGCTAAGGAGTGAGTGTAATTGTTCTAGGACAGCGATCTTTGACCTGTGATGTGTGAATGCAGTAGAGCGAAAGCTCCGGATCACTTTGGTCAAGCAGCGGAGTCACATAGACACTAGATAAGCAACTTCACCCATGAGATCTTAATTGTCGAAAGTCATCCAAAATGTATTGCAGGTATTGTATAGAGAAGTTAGCTGCTGACTGAGTAAAATGAAAGGAGAAAGGGGGGAAAAAGAAAAAAAAAACACTCAACTCAACTTAAGTTCACAAGGTCATTTCCAGCTCAGGGATTAAGTAAACTAAACAAAACTACACAAGCTGCAACTTATCAGACTGCTTGCATGCCAGGACATTTTTATCTCCCCCTCATGTTTGTGAGTGTGACAGAGAGAGCTCACAGTCCTCAGTCGTGTCAAACATTAGAAAGGCCTTCAGTATGCTAAGAATTCATATTCCTTCCTCAATAAAGAGGATTAAAAGAATTTGAGATTTTGTGGGTTTTAGGAAAACTGTTAATACAAGGAGTCGATGTATGTGAGATGTTAGAGTAGTGGCTGATCGCATGTGATCGCTTGTTTCAGGACATTCATGATTTTTTTGATTTTTTTTACTTACTAAGTAATTGATTACCCAGCTGACGTATCACTTTTTACTGAAAAAGTGGAAGGAGAGTTATCTGGTTATTCAGTGTCAGAATGAGTAACAGTGAATATGTTCTCTAGTCACAGCCACGCAGGAAATAGCACTTTAATTCTCTGCCTCAACAGAACATAATTGAAGCTTTTCTGCGGATCATTTTGTTTATTTTGATGAAATGCAGAGAACAGTTTTTATTGCGTCCTCATTTTCCTCTGTTTAAGTAAGCGGTGTAAGTGCTTCAATATGTGATCACTCAAAACCACCAGGGCTCCCAAAACACAAATCCTGAATATTTTGCAGCTTTTTAAAATACAAAAAGGCAGTGGCTGTTTGACCTTTGGACTTCTTGACATGTTTATTTATGAAATCCTTTGGCTACTGAAATTTATCAGTAGGCACTGTTTCGGGTACAACTAAGTTTTTCAAGCTTTATAATGGTAGTTGCTACATAAAATGTTTAGAGGTTACTGAATTATCTACCATGAATAAGTAATATATCATATACTCTTTAAAAATGATCATCCACAGTATAAATGATGAGAGACAGTTGTAGATGTATAAGAGATTTGCTTTTCTCAAGTTTTCTGTCATGACTGACTTCATGCAACTAAATTTATAATAATATCGGTTACTCTACCAACACTTTATGTGCACATTTGAAGCTTAATTTTAAGTCAAATTAAAAAAGCAAATCTAGTAAAATTGATTTTCATTGCTTGTTTCTTTCTCTGTCTAAACAAAAATGTCTAACATACTTGACCACAAAAAAATAAAAAATATAATGATGTTCTGTTACTGTATTTTGGCAAGAGAGATCTTTGATGGTCACTTATTTTTATTGAAGTTCCTAATTGTTACATTAAAAAAAAAACTGTTTTATTTCACTACATATCAGAATATAAAGATATAATAGAGTTGTGACTTACCTTGAGCTCTCGAATAAAAATGCTAGTTTCATTTGTTTGAATAAATCCTGATTATGATGAGCATGTTATCTTTAGAGCAGCTGAACTATATATCTTGCTAAGCTGGTATGTACAGTATGTGTTCCAAAACTAACACAGCTTCAAAAAACACTGGCCGAGGTTAAATTTGGAAAGGTGAAATCAAAAACCCTGGCATAAATTACATAAGTGAGAGAATACTCTGAGTCGGTATCACCTCAAGAAAAACTTCAACATGAAAAAGGGAGAAAAAAAGGAAAGAAAGGGTCATCTGGTTTCCATTAAGAAGATAAAATGGTTCACTTGGAGCCTTTTACTGGCCGCTTTGTTACTGGGAGGCATCCATGCTGCTCTCTCCATCATCATCCAGTTGACACAACATTAAAGGCTTCAAACAGCCGCGCAGGGTTCCTTAATCAAAAACTAATTGTAATAGATATTGAGGAGTGCTAACACTCTGACCGCTCAGCTGGTATCAGTGGTCCAAGGCTGGAGATAGCATTAAACACAACAAAGGCATGATAGCTGAGACAGGGCAATGCAAGTGTGAAATACAACATGTGGCTGAAAAGGCACAGATATCCTGATACTATAAAGCACTGGTCCAAGGCGAGCCTGTCAAGTTTGGTTATTTAGAAACAAAACAATGGATCTGGAAAATTCCTGAAAGTGGATACAGCAGGGAGATGTAAAATCACTAAAAGCTAAGGCAAGGATACTGTGGCCTAGTGCCAGACTTAGAAAATTAGGAACATGTCAGACCTGATAAGAGTTTGTCGAGTTTTTCGTGAGACAATGTGAGTGCTGATTTGTGTGTGTGTGTGTGTGTGTGTGTGTGTGTGTGTGTGTGTGTGTGTGTGTGGAGGGAGTGTGGGCCTGTATCAAACTATCTAATTCAGCAAATGTAATCTTTAATTTGATTAGTTATTATCATTAACAATAACTCATGTCCAATCAAAGGCCATTTCTCCTATATATTAACCTTTTAGACTCACTCCCACTTAGCATATTAGAATTTGAGTCCAAATTCATGAACAAGGTGAGTAGACCTTCTTTATCAGAATGATACATGGTGTAACTCTCATCCCTTTTGGATGACTCAGTAAGGAATTAAGGTGACATATACACTTGTCTTCTTCATTGTGTCACTCCAGTTGACAAGGCTCATTCTTTTCCTGTTAGTGAAAAAACAGTTTGATAAACCTGTCCTCAAATGAATCCTAGCAGACTCATGGAGGTCAGCACTGAAACAGTGGACAGGCTGTTAATAGGACCTGCTTTTAAAGGCATCTAATCACCTCTTTGAATTTAGGCAAGTGGCGATAATTCAGCTCATTATCTAAGGGAATTACTTTCATGTTTGATGATTCCACACCTCGTTATTTATGTCCGGTGCCGACGTTCAGAGTCAATGCAGGAAGTAGCATGCCCTTTAAGTAGCAACATGGAAAGTAAGGGTGCAGAACTTACGACTTTCATGCAGAGTTTGTGTCTTGTCACAGACCTGCAATAAATAACTGAAAGCATAATCTTTCCATAATTAAGTTTTTTAGTTGTCTAATGTCAACCATACCACAATCTTTTCCCAACCTTTTCCATTCTGTAGTTGCCATGCTGTAGAAAGTAATCATTTTAAAATTGGTGGCAATGGACGTAAAAAAACAAACATTGTAATTAAACCTAATCTGGGTTTTCACAGGTTTGTCCAATATTAATGTTCTTCTCCAGCGACAGTGTTTTTAATGATTTAACGCACCAGTTTCTACTTTAAATAAATAACACACAGTTGCACTATGCCTATGTGTTCTTTTACACTGACAGTATATAAACAGAAAGTAGTGAGGACGTCTACATCATATGCACAGGCACACACACAGATCATACACAGGTGTGTGTGGCAGTATTACTCTGTTGGTGTAAGAGGGAAGGATATTCAAAGTCTATATTATACGTCACTTTGGCTTTAGCATAGTCAGTTTTCTCTGACCATAAATGTATGCCTATGCAATGTAAATGTGTGGAAAATGCATGCAGTCTCCACCTAGCATAACCACCCCTGCTGCACTCCCCTGTGGATAACAAATGGGCCTTTTCTCTGGGAATTGAGGCTAAACGATGGTTTCACTTAGAGAGCAAAGTGACTGTCCATCTTCATAACAGTGCTCTCCATCAAAGAGCAATGAATCCCATCCCGTCCCACTGGCTCTGATTAAACGCAGGCAATGGATATCCCCCCTTTATGCAGGCCTGCAAAGCTGGCCCTCATGTCAGCCTTGCACCTGCAACTATCAGCTTCTCCTTCTCTTGTAATAAAAAAGCCCCACACATCTGGTCAGGGGAGCTGTGCGCTGCTCCAGGAGGGCTATTCAAGCCAAGTCTGTTTGAAAGTGACACACCTCCACTTGATTCAAATTACTTAAGGCATTTATTATTGGTGGGGTCACATGGAAAACCCATAGGTCACAAAGTTCACTGGCTGAGGGACTTTCACCCTTGGTTGTGCTTTGAACATTCCCGCTAGTACTTTTTCCTAATTGTTGTGTGATAACATCGTGTTAAAGCAGTGCCCTCTTTTATTCTCATAAGGTTATGATATGTTTTATTTTTGTGTCTGTCCACTGGATAGAATCAATGGCCACTTCCTTTAAGAAATTGGAGCTTCTTAAATGGTCTTTGCTGTTATCCAGCTGAATGAATCACAAATCTTTTTTAATAACCTTTAACTGAATCAAGTCCTGATGTTGCCTTAGTTGCCTTAAGGTGTAACTGTCATTCATTTGTATTTGGGGTGCAACTGCAAAAAGTGCTGAAAAATTCAGAATTTATATACATTTTTCTGTGAAAAGACACATAAAATGTGATTTTATTGAGAAAATAACCTTTAAGTCTCAGCAGTAAAGAAAAGTTTAAGTAAAAAAAGTCTACCATTTGACCATCTATGCCGACAGTGTAACATGCACCAGAGCTGGCTCATACAGGCTACACATGAGGGGACACTATTGTCTTTGACCACTTACCACATGGTTTGTAGTCAGAATTCCCTGCAAGTTCTTCAATGACTCACATTTGAACAACATCTTGAGGCCATTAGAGTTTATCCTCATATAGAAAAACACATACAGTACACAGCTTTAGTTCAGGAAAGAGATCAAACTGCAGGTGAAGGAGCTACTAGCCTCTGATGTTAACCTGCCATTGTCAGGTTAACATCTATTCACAGGGTACAGTGTTAAGCCACTTGTGCGTTAAGTGTGACCTACTAATAGAAGTTCTGTATATGATGAGAATTACTCTTTCTGGTCAGCACTTTGCAGAAAACCGTGCTGCTCAGTCATTAATACAGTACAGAAGACAAATAAGCCTTTATTTTTAATTTGCTCTGAGAAAAAGGTTTTACGTTAGCTAAACAACAATGAATAAAGTGGAGCTGATCGGGTGGAGACAGAGAACTCAAAGCAACAAAGTGCGTGTGTGTCTCACTGAGGTATCAGAATGCACACAGAGGTATTTTATTGTTCATACATTAGCTAATGTCATTATCTTGTCTGTGAAGTCAAAAGGGCTAATCTCGTGTTATAGGATTTGCAGCCACCTAGACTGATCTCATTGGGTAAACGTTTGGCACAGTGACAAAAGAACAGAATGAACACCCAAGTTCTGTAGGTAGTATCGATATACCAACAGAAACCTGATTCCTGTGACTGGTTGGAAAAGAACAAATGCAGATGTGACCATTTTTACATTTCACTATACACTGGTCTTTGATTAAGGACCAACATTTAACATTTAACTCGTTTTTTCCCAGTTCACATCATGCATTGAGATACATGGGAAGAAACTGGAAAAATACTGTATGACTTCAAGTTTTGTAATATTCATGGTTTAAACTGTGATTGTGCTGATGAGAGAACACTGTATGTAACCTATGTATTGATCAACATGGGGCAACAAAGTACATTTTCATTGCTTATGTTTTGTTTGGTCACATGTAAGCAGACAGCAAACAACATGCAGTCGAAGAAACAATGGTATGTTTTAAAATGATCTAATCTTATCTATAAAAGACAAGAATCTATATTATAGATATGTATTATAGAAATATTTGTATTATTGCTATAATCAAAAATGGGCCATATTATCGAAATTGGATTGTGTCTAATGGTCTCAATAATACTATATAACTGTCCACCCAGTGAGTGACTTTACAGCATTTTCCAAACAAAAATCTGTCAAATCTTCTCTGCATGATTACTTCAGTGGTTCTGAACAGCAGTTAAATGTTTCCAGATATTACACTGGAGACTCTTTATAATCAATGTGTCTAGAAAAAAATATAAAATACTTAATTTCCCTTACACTATTTTATCTTAATGGTAGGAGTATGCCAAAGCACTTTGAGTCATTAATTGACTACTTTGCCTCACTCCCTTTACATTACATCCTATTGTCCATCTTACTGAAACTTACGTAAATTATTCTGTAGTGTCTCTCTACTCAATAAATGGCTACAATCATAGACAAGTATCATGCAAGTACCCCTCTTTGTTGAAGAGTCATTAGGTATACTCTGCGTCAAGATTTAGCAATTGGTAATCCTAATGATAGATATGTTGAATCCATTTTTATTGATTTAATGTTAAAGTTTTACCTTGTTTTCCAGGCCACACTGTCACTGGCTGTGTATATATACCACCAAGCTGTAACGTTCCCTTTTGTTTGTAATCTTTAAAAACATGTCATATATTAGGTGATTTAAATATTAATGTAGGCTACTGCAAACCAACTCAGGAAAATGTGTGAAATGTTTACAATGTCTTCTATCCTCCGCTTATATCACAAGCCACAATAATCACTTTGCTAAGTAAGTTATTGATAGACAATATGAATACTAACTGTACATGGAGTCACACTCTAGTGATATATTACACCACCTTCTATCTTACCATGCTATTGAAAATTAAATAAGTTGTAAATGCTTTCTCAATAAATTTCAAGATGTCCAATGTGAAAAGCTTTGTTGATAGTCTCTCTGGTGTTAAATGCGATAAAATTCCAAAAACAATTTATATATCTAAGGCATATAATATTTTAAGTGATTCATTCTTTGGCACTTTAAATGAACCCCTTCCACATGAAAACGAGCCATCATACCTTGTAAAGTCTCGTAAACCTTGTAAATCTTGGTTGACTCAAGAGTTGAAAGAATGTATCTACAGGAAACACAACTTATATAAAGACTATCAAACCAAATTTCCTCCTTTGAATTTTAACAATTATTACAAATACAGAAATAAACTTAATCATATGCTAAGACAGTATTATCAACATAAATTAAATATAAATAAAAGATTGTATTAAAAGTATAGTCAGTATCATTAATGAAATTGTAAATAAGCCATCCGCTGAAAAATTGCCCTCAATAAGTTGATGTATTTTATAGTATGGTTTAATATTAATAATCCCATCATGACACATTGCTTCCTGCTAAACAGGAAGCAATGTCTCATTTGGAAAGGAACTAACTCATCATAAAGCCACTTACAGTGTGGTTTTCCACAAAGTTCCATACTAGTTACTCTTTTATTTTGTGTATAAATCAATGATTTGGATTTATATGCTGACGATACCAATATTTTTCTTTTAGGTTAAAGGTGAACATAGGTTGATAACCAGTATGAACAGTGTTCTAGATATGTTGGATATCTGGTTCAAATGCAATAAGATATCATTTAATGGTCTTATATAATGCTTATATGATATTCAAGCCTAAAAATAAAAGCTATAAGATCACCTTCGTCCTATTCTCATAGCTACATAATGTGCTTGAATATGTTTCCCATTTAGGTGTAATTGTTGATGATTAGCTTAATTTAAAAAAAAAAAAAAACAACATATCTTATGTGTCCAATAAAATTGCAAGGAATATTGATATTTTACAGAGAATAAGACTTTTTTTCTTTAAAGAAAAAATGTTCCACATATAATCCAGTCCCTATTACATCTTTTTATTACCATAAAAAAGTGTGAGAATAGTCACTATCTCTAGCTGGATTGCTCATACTGCCACATTATTTCAATTCCTGGAGTTCTTAAACATATCTGACAGCAATAAACTTCAGATAGGTGCTTTTGTATTTCGATGTCTTAACAATTCACCTCCCATTTCTTTTTACATTTTTGTTGCAACTAGGTCAGAGATCCACTGTTATTACACCAGATCTGTTGATCTTCTATAGTCAGTTCTACAGAACTAGCCAGTTTTCAATCATGTACAGAGCTCCATTCATATGGAACAGCTTTTCTGCTTCACTTCGCAGTCACTCCTCATTTCACCTTTTTAGAAAAGATCTTAAATAGCTTCTCTTCGAGGATAACAGTACTATATAAATGAGGTATGATAACAGTATATGAAAGCCGTGCAAACGTGTTATTGTAACCCTTGCATTTATTTATTTTTCTGCCTTGGTCTTTTTTTTTGTTGTTGTTGTTTTTCTTGTTTGGAAATTAATTTAAAAATTATATCTGTTGGTAAATTTGTGGCAAATATCTACTGATGTTTTTATTTTCAATGGTGTTTTTCTTTCTTTTTTTCTCTTTTCTTTACTTCTCTTTTGCTTTATTTTTTTATATGCACACATAAAGAACTTAACTGTAATAATATATTATCTCAACAGCTATTTTAGGTCTTGTTGGTTATTTGGATACTTTTAGCCCTATTCATGAGATATTGAGGAAGTTGTTCATAGTTTTAGCTTTCTTTCTGAGAGTTGGATGAGAAGAGCGATACCACTTTCCTGTCTGTGTGTTAAGTACAGAGCTGGAGTCAGAAGCTGTTAGCTTAGCTTAGCATAAAGACTCAAAACAGGGGGAAACACCAAGCTATGTAACTTGAACAGAACCGACAAACTTTCACTGAATTTGACAGCTTACCTCAGAGTTCAGAGTACTTAGGCATATATTTGGTAACACTAATAGAATGTGGCATCAATCAAATTGTTATCAGTCTGCTAATCGCAATCACACAAGAAGAATGATACCAGTGACTAAGACAACACCCAAACTAAACAACTACATTACTCTTATTCCAAGATATTGTGCATAGCAGTTATGAACCATGTGTAAACATGTGTGATATTTCAGATTCTTCCCCATCTTGCCTTCCAATACTGTGGGAAAGCGAGGTCACAATAGTTTAGAATACTTCCTTAAACCAGTCTTAAGATGTGTATCTTTCTTGGCAATCCTTGCATAGGCCCAGCTATTATGTTGATCCTTCCCCAGAGCTTCTTTTGAATTCATTAGTCCCATAATGCCCATTTGCTATATTTGTTAACATGCTGGGTCACCTGTCTCACAGCTGTCCATGTTGACTAGATTTGCCTTTTCATCGTTGAGAGCTACCTGCCATAATGACCCTGTAATAAAGTGTCATTATCTATCCACCCAGTCTAGTGTGCCATGCACAAAGCCACTGGAGGAATCCAGGCCCTGTCTGATTCATTTCTGCTGGGTATAAATGTCAGTGTCCTTTTGTGAGGATTACAGACATTCCCACATTAGGGCTGGACTGATTGTTCTATATGGAACGGAGGGAGTGGAATAGAGCGTTTGATTTCAGATAATGTAGAACGAGACAAATGCCATCGGACCGGATTTTTGTCTGAACCTGGCTACAGACTTGAATCTGAGACTGTGACTGTGTCAGGGAGAGCTTGAAGAGATGAGAATGACAGTGGTGTGGATTACACAGTCCGTTATTACAATTTGTCAGGTTTTATGATGTCAGTGACAGCAGGAATTTATCTCTTCAACCTTTTATATTTCACCTCATTGTGTCGTCCAAAGCCATCTAAAATCCTAATTTGTCACTATGCACATCATTCATGGATCTGGGTTCTGTTAAAAGGAAGAAATACATTTAGATGGTGTAATCACAAACTTACTTTAATCATAAATAATCTTTCTTTTTTGTGCGGATGGCTGAATTAGATTACAACTATTTTTTCAGCTAGGTCTCATAAAATGAGATTATGCTTTCTAAGACTGAGAGGGCATGATCAAAAAATAAATCTGTCATTGTTATTTGTTATAATCGGTCATCTTGAGCGTGAACTTGTTCTTTAAGCATCGGTGTAAAAAGCTGTAAAACAGAAATTCACTTGTCAGCGACATTATGATACACAACATTCAACAAATCCTTGCCCTGTACAGTATATAGTTTGCAAAGATCATTGCATGTTTAATATCTTGTTCAGTAATTGGTATATTGATTGCTAGTGTCATCATGATTTAGTAGAGAAGCAGTCATGTGGCAGCTTCAACAATTCAAGGGCCCCTTTGTCCATTCATCAGCACCCCTGATTGGGCCCATGTCATGGTTAGCTGCAGGCCCACCAGATAAAGATCAGTGGATGATTGGGCACACACATTCTTAACATGGCTGACCCGTGACATCTCAGGGGCAAGCAGGGAGCCTGTCATTATGTGTACAATGCGCCGCTTTCTTCCCTCTTATCTTTGCTGATGACATTGAGAGTTTTTGCATTAACTCATTAACGAAAAGACTCATCATTAAAGGCATCACGGAGGCACGGTACAGCGGTGGTGACACTGCATCGCCACTGCAACCAGGAATGTGTCCAGGGCTCTGCAGCAGCATGCTGACAGCATGAGACCTTCTCAGCGCTTTGCTGCAGATGTGAAACTATCAAGACAAGGCATTTATTACTGGATTACCAAAATGTATAACTGCATTATTAATAGAAAGAAAAAACATCAGCCAAAGGAGTTTTCACAACCTGGCAACCCAAAAGTTGTTGTATTAAACGGCTAAACAAATCTGTCAACCATTAGTAAATTATGTATTAATCATTAATAATGCTATTAGTTGCAACTTATAAATTCTCTATAAAGGGCCTTAATGAAAGTGGCACCAATATTTTTTCTTAGGGTATCTGAGTGTCAAGTGTTTCATTGACTTCCATGCATTATTCTTTTGATTCAGAACAGTGAAATTTAATAAACCTTCAAATCGTAATCTGCCACGATAAGGGGCTTGATTTAATTTCAATTTCAGGTGTGTGTGCGTGCGTGCGTGCGTGTGCGTGCGTGTGCATGCGTGCGTGCATGCTTGCTCACAACCACGTGCACAGTGGATGGGAGTGCTTATGTGCAGCTCATGTGTTAATGCTGTCATTTCCACAGATCAGTCACAGCAGCCTTTTCTCTGTTGTTTATGGTTATGTCACCACAATTACAAGCGAGAAGGGGGGCAGAAAATAAAGTGTCTGTGAAAGATTGATAGCTTTGGTCTGTAGTTCAATTGTAAATTAGAATAGAAAGTCCCTCTGGGATACAAGGGCTCTATTTATGATTAAGAAAGAGCCTCCATAATAGAGTGGTGGTAGAAAAGTTTGCTCCCGCTCACAAACAGGCAATTAGCTTGATGAAATGGGCCTTACTTTTTTCGCAGCCCAGTTATGTGAACTCATATTATTATGGGCAGCCTTATAGTTTATGGTATTATTTTCACCTTGAGCTGCAAACAATATGGTGTTTAAATAAACTGAAGCTTTTTTTCTGTATTAAAAGCACAAACACTATGTAGTTATATTTGAGTAGAGCAAGTTCAGAAACAAACAAGTGCTGTTCTCATGTGATGATGGTGGCAAGTATCACATCTCCAAATGCCACATAAATAACTTGGATGCTGACATCAGTTCTTTATTGACTTAAATTCATATTTGCATTCATTTCACACCAAAACTTAATTAACACCTTTTATGATTAATTATTATGATTACTGTATATTCTGAGAAAAAGTAGTAGTAGTTTATACATTTGTCAAGTGTCTATGCATTTCAGCTAAACCGTTTACCTTTCAGAGAAATATTAAGATTCATATAATGAGCTTTAATAAGTGATGCAGACCTGAAACTTCAACCAGTGTACACAATGTTTCCATCTTGCCTTAAAGTTTTCCTCTGGGGGACCTAATCCTTGCAGTCCTTGTCCTGCCAGTTATACGACCTGACTGTCCAAAGTTGTTCCCCATTTTCCCAGGATGAGATCAGTCACACCCTTCATTAACAGGCTGAGCTTTACTAATGTTTCATTCAAAGAGGAAAATCTGGATCAAAAAAGGAGCCAGAAGTTGGTACTAGTAACACTCTAAAGCAGTCTAATGATCTGAAAAGCTATAAATCCTCTTCTAAAATAAGCTGTGTAAAAGATTATACCTTAACTATTGTACTTAATGGCTCTGTGACTAAAAAGTGATCAGACTGCAGATTATTGAAGCGGCAGTATTCTAGTGACTGTGACTACTCTAGTGATGCAAGTAGGTGACATCAAATACAAATGTATCCTAAAATACACACAAAAGTTATGTGCCTATGCAGCTCAACAGTTGTTCTAAAATATAATATAATCATACATGAGCATGTCCTAGTGAATAATCAGTCAATATTTAAGTTATATTAATTAATGATATGTTAATTTAAAAGAACTTCAAGCATGTTTAAGATGATAAAAAACTGAAGAGTAACCCAACATGATTTACACTGAATGGACAAAATAATGTCATAAGGGACACTCATTTTGTTAATGTATATCATTAATCATGTGAATGCAGGTTAAAATAAATAAAAAAACATGAATGATTTCCTTACAAAATTAGAAAGTCATTTAGAGCCATAAATTGGAAAATGTTATGTGATGTATGAAATGTGGAGAAAATGGCTGCAGTTGGATATCATGACAACTTTAGTCACAATACACCCACCCACTGCTCACTACAGTACAGTATGTACCTGCCACCTCAGTGTCCCCGCTGCTCCAAGCCTTTTCTTCTCTCAATAAGTAATTTAACATTTGTCTTGTTGCCTTTAAGATACATTTGTATTGTTTGTTTGTTTTTCTTCTGCTTTTCATTCTGACATTTTGCCTTGCGAGCCAGATGAGGCTTATCAACCATCACAGCACAAGACATGTGTGGCCACCCTCTTGTTTTACGGTTTTGCCCGAGGGCACATACTCCTGTGCCAACTGTGGTCATGGAAATTACACCAGTTTATAACATTTGTTTTTAGTACAAAGACAGTGATAATCATCCATTTGCTCTTGCCTTGCTAGTGTTTACACTTTACAAATAAGTTGATTTTTGTTCTTGGTTTGGTTTAATTTCTTCCAGTTTCTCTATGCCAGATGCTATGACTGCACACACAGTGCTCAACAGCCGCTGTTGCTGTTTACAGCTCCGTTACGCCTGTTGATTGATCCAAAAACAGATGTAACTGAATGTGATTCTCCACTACCACAAGTGCTTACTGTGGTTTCACTACATTTCCAATCACCTTGCATGTCAACGCCCTGTCTTTTTGTGTGCGCCTTTTTTTGCTTTGTTTTAGTTTTGAGCTGTACCTGTTGGACTAGATTGTGATATCATCTCATCATAAAATATATACCAGTGCAAAACACCCCTTAGTCTTCCTAATGCAATGAGACTGTGTAGTGTGAGTAGTTTATTGCTGTTTAATTCTTTAAAAAATATTGCCAATTGCACAGAGAACAGTATTTATGCTGTTAAACACACACACAAATTGTACAAAGGCTCAACGTAGCCTTAGAATATGAAACAAGTTATGTATTTTATAGCTTGCACCTGCAAAAATACTGAAAACAAATACAGAGACAGTATGAAAGTTATTACAACTTCAACCATTCTGCTAAAGCAAATGAAAAACAGATAATTTATCAGATAATTTGATCATTTATCTGTATCTTGTTGAAGAAAATGATTTCTATTGATTCAGCCTTAAACCTTTATCATTACTGTTGGGTAAATATATATCACCTTATTGCTTATCTGACAGAAGGAAGTGGACAGCAAACATCATCAGGGATTTTATTTGGTTGCTGTTAGATATTGCCAGTGAGCACAGTTGTTGACGCCTCCTATTTAATGATTTTAGATTATAACATACTACTCTAATCTGTGATGTCATCAGGCTGTTAGCAGACAGATTATGAATTAGAGACACACGGTGTGGACATTGGGACAGGAAGTACACCTTTATTTGTAGACAAACAGTCATCCTGCTAATGTACAGCAAAGAATACTTACTCCTTATTTGCTCTTTGCTGAGTGCTGTTCTGAGGCCAAACAGAAAATATTCAGTAACTGACAATGTCACTGTGTTGAATGGGTTTTACAATCTTAATGAATTAAAATTGGTCTTCTTGTCTCAAATAGTGTTTAAATTCTATGGAAACTATGTGTAGAAAAGTGGACAAGTGTACACTTACAGAGAAAGTAATGTCACCTAACTTCAAATAAATAGTAAAATTATATCATATCATGTTATGACTCTTGATAGCCGTGATAGTCAATTATCAGGTCTATTGTCATAAACTGGAACATTTTACACATTTAATGTTTACTTTGTAGCATTTATGTGAGATCACACTAAGTTTGGCCGTTTTCTAACCTCTGGGCACTAGCAAACATATACAAACCTCGTCTCAATTTATTGTCAATGGAGAAAGTCAAAGGTTTGACTCTGATGACATCATCCACAGAGTATTGGCTCATGTCGTGAGCTGTACAAGCAGGTCCTACATGATGGTGTCGTCTTGTGACAATGAAGTAACTAAAGTCCTGTGAATACGTGAATTCTGTTTCTCAATTGCTTGAAGTTGTCTCCACACCGAGAAAACCTTGTCTTTTTTTCACTTGGAGTCATTGCTGTGGTGAAGGTCTTATGTACCAAATCACATTCATATTCCATTTACCTTCTAAACCCTCCATCAGTTCACAAGGACTATTGATCACGTGGATTTCTATAAATAAAAAACCTCAAGTGGCAATATTGGCTTTTGTACAGCAGTGGGGAATCAGTACCTGTGGAAGTAAAGGTGAAGTTAACATCGTTAGTATTCATGGGCTGCTGATTTTGTTCAGTCCTAAAATGTCTTTTTGTGATATAATAAAACATTTCAGCTTGATTGATTTCTCAGCCTGTAGTCGTTATGCTTGAAGCTATAGAAGTGAATTTTACTGTTGTTTATCTCAGTGTTAAAACTCAAGCTGTTCTTTTATTTCAGAAAGCGATACCGTGCTGTTCAACGGACGCATACTTTTTTCAGTACTGACGCTGAATGTAAGTCTTGAGGCACATTTCTTCACATTTTCTGCTTTAATTGATGAAATTTCGAGATAATACTCCACTGTATTCAATGTTTTTCAAGTCCTCAGTATTTATACCACTGAAATATGCTATCTTAATGAAATGTTGAACGTCATTATCTTATTTTCAATAAATGAGAAGTTAAAGACTGACTGTCAGGAGATTTACAGTGCCCATGTGGTTTTAATAAACTTCCAGAAACACTGATGAGTGTATTTTGAGCCTTAGATATCGTACAGAATCAGTGAAGCGAAACGCTGCATAAACCACAGAGAATAAAGTTATTTTAGGTAACACATATGGAGTCACACTCCTACTGTTTCCAACAGCTCCAGTGAAAAAAAGAAAAGGTAGACTTTATTAGAACATTTACAGTAAACTACCATGAACTGAAAACACTTGATGTGTATGTGGAATACATTAAGCAGAAGAAAACACAGCTGAGGTATGTTATCACAACAGTTTATTGGTCATAGATGTAGCAGGCGTAACACCGCAAGTTGCAATTATACACAGCACTACTTAATTGACTACTTCATTATAAACAGCAATACTTTATTGGTCACCCCATCAGTGCTTGTACTTCACTCTCACATGAAAACCATTTATTTCCAAAATGTAAAAAAATCTTAAAGAAGAAAACACGGTTATGTTTTAGCTTTACCACCATGCATTAATGAGTTGATGCAGCAGGGTTTTATGATTAAGTCTTTTATTCACCTTTATACACAATACATGCATGATAACTAAAACTGGACATGAAATGCTTTCACATGACTGCAGCGATTTGATATAACTGGTAAATCTAATGATAATGAGACATTGATGTTCACTATACAAAATATGGGCACCATTATTACTAAGAGATGATTGTAACTGATATTTAAGAAGACATGCCGAACAATTTAAAGTTATCAGAAAGCTGAAGCTCAAGTAATCCTCTGCTACAGCCGTTCAAACTTCAAACTGCTACCATGTAACACCTTGAGTTACAGTAATTCAATATGCTGTCTTCTGCCTTTGGGGCCACATGTGAACCATGTCTGCAGGACTGAATGCTGCCAGAGTTTCCTCTCTTGTGTCTTCTCTCAAACTTTTTCACTGTCTGAGTACATTAAAAAAAAAAAAAAAAAAGTGGGGGGAGGGCAGGTCTCACTCACACAAGAAACACATCTCACAAGTACCCAGTGCAACCACAATCTTGTGTTGCTGGTCACTGTGCAGCTCCACTGAGACAGCTGGGGTGTAAGCTGCTTTGCCGAAGGGCACTTCAGCAGTAGTTCCTGAGGGTTAGAGAGCACTTATCACACAATTCCCATACCCAGACTTTCCCAGCGAGTCTTTAGAGTTAAACCACTGACCTTCTGGTCATTGCTGCTACAGCACTGCTGCCTGAAGAAATCATCACTAATGCTCCATCTATGCAGTCTTTAGCAGCCAAAACAGCACATCATTTATCATTTACACTGCTCATTTCTCTCCATTCTACAGTTTTGATCACTTTAAACCCAACAGCTGTGAATTCAAACAACCAGCATTTACAAATACATTAAGAGTACGCTGGCAGTCAGCCTAAAGAGTGATCATTGAGACAAATTGATCCCTATCTGTTTAAATTGGCGCTATAATCTATCATTGGCAAATTGAACAGTGAGCTATCTGGGATCTATTGCCTTTTTAGATAGCGGCCCTTAGGGCACGCAGACAGAGAGAAAGTGATCTACAACACTGAATGAACTCTTTATTAACTGTCTCCACCAAAACATGTTTGTCTGCTTACACGCACACTTTCAAAGAAAAAAGGTTAATGTTGTACACACCTCTTTTTCTCACATTGTATGTAAATGCTTGTATATGTAGTCAACATGTGCATGCACATAGATACAATTGCTTCCATGCACACATGAACCATAAGATGGTTTGAATTGTGATAATCAAATGCAATTTTCTCGTAATTACACATTATCAAGAAATAATATGTGGATATGTGATTACCTTGGTCAAAAGTAAGAATGAGTTGTTGAAACACAAAGTCAAATCAAAAACTCTATATATTATAGAATATGCATGCATTATCAGTAGTTTTATAATAATTTCAGTTTAAAGTTTAACAATTATATAGCCCACATAATTATAAAATCTTTTAGCAACACCATTTAACATTTTATTTTAAAATAAAATATCCTATTTTATTCATATTTTTCTCATGTTACTGTGTTCCTCTCTGAATATTTTGTGTCTAAAGTAATGTATTGAAACTTGAATTATGTTTTGTCAGAAAATGTATTTACCTAAATGAAGCCAAATGTACAAGCAGACATCTGACTAATTGGTCTATTTTTTTCCATTTAGCATATAAGCAACATCACAATGAAACATTACTTTAAAGAGAAAAGAGATTTATTTTTAAGATACTTATTGATATTATGCAATGTTGCAGATAAAAACACTATGGCATATGTGACATCTTCCTGCTTAATAAAGCATCAATCAAGTGATCTTTATTAAACAGGAAATAACTATTGTGGGTGTTAAATACATTTCAACAATTAAACTATGTTGCATATGTTTAGTTTGATACTAAAAACAGCTGAACCTGGTGTCTGCAGGTAAATCATCTCCTCTGTTATCTGAAATTAACCCCTACATTTATGGTTCAATTGAAGTTAATTTAAATTGCGTCCAGTTCCCAATGTGTCTCTTCGTGGTATCTTTATTTTTTTTGTTAGTGGGACAGTTTAGTTTATCTCCTGATTTCACAGTCGTCTAATTCAATCAGACTCTTGAAGTTGATTAGCCTGGTTAACCTTTGCTCCTGCGCGGGTCTGGAAGGGTTAATCAGGCCGGGAACTTGGAGACCTCCGGGTCAGTTTCTCTCTATCTGCGTGAGCACAGATAAGATTAAAGTCAACTTTTTCCCCCCAGTTTTGACTTTTTACACTTCACAGCGTGAGGGGTCCCTTTGATACCAATAAGATAATACTGTTTTATTTCAGGTTATCAATCTCAAAGCGTGTTTTAACACTCAGATTTACATGCAAGAACATTTTCAACCGAAATAACGCTCGTACTTTGAGTGCATAATCTGTTGACTTTTCCCTGCTTTGACCACTGCGCGCATTTTGGCTTATAAAGAAAATTACCAATCCCACTGCACGTGTCAGTTTAACTTGATACATGAGTGGAAGCTTTTTCTTCGCACGCCCGTAAATCTCAAACTATTACCTACTCACTATCGATTAATTTAATCGCACTTATCCCAATCAGCACATCTCCTCTCCTGTGTTCCAGAGCGTGTGCTTTGTTTCACTAACAATAATAAAGTGATTTAGTCCTTTCTCCCAGCCAGGGCATGGGAAATCGTTAAAGATCCAGCTATTTGCGTGTGATCAGTAAATATTTAGTGCAGGCGACATCCTCTGTCTCGTCTTAATCAATACTGGTCCCGTTGGGCTGCTCTATTGTTGTGTGCATGCAGGCTTGCTGAGCAGAAAGTGCTTTATCCTCTGCTGGAAGGGAGAAAAGCTACTAATCACACAGAGGAAACTTTTAAACCCGAGAAATAAAAACTGCAGCACAAGGGTTTTTTTGGAGTGAGGGTTAATAGCAAATCAGTTGTGTTAGTGTGGAAAATGTTTATACGTGTGAAAGGTGCTCTATTTTACAACGCAGTAGTATATGGATTTACGCGAGGTTAATTAAGGCTGTACTCATTTAATGTATTATATCGGTTTTTCTTCTTCATGAAGTATAATTGATAGAGGTGTGCCTGCAAAAAACATCAGATATGATTGATTATTTAATTGCTTATATCTTTATTTTTGAAATGTATATACAAAAAATGTATATTATAATTATTAATACTACACAGCAATAATAATAATGATGATAATTATAATAAACTACGCTTGTTTTTATAGGTTTCAGTTTGGCGTGCAGGATTTTTTTTTTATTTGTATTTTACGCACAAATTAAATTTTGTCATTTATTAATTGCAGCTCTAATCGCAGCTCTTGTTGCATCTTTACTGCCAGCCTCATATAATTTATAATATGCAGAGTCTCATAATGCATGCTAGCCATACTCAAAGACAGGTGTCTGTTCTGCCTTCACCCCCTCCCTCTCTCATCTGTAGCCCACACAAAGCAGCGGCGTGCAAACGCGTTTTGGCCATATTACTGTAGGAGAGAAAAAGGCGCACAGGATCTCTGCTGCTGTAAAGCCTACTTTTCATTTCCAGAGGCAGTCAAATGATTCTCTGACAGTTTATATTCCAAATTTCCTCGCTCAGCAACACATTGACGTGAATCTCCAAAGTTTTTGCATGATCAGACATTTGCAGTTTTCCTAAATAAACAACGTGTGGCTGTTTTTTGGGGGGTTTGATCCCGTCTGTTGAAGAGGAAGCTTTGCCAGTTTCAATCTGAGCATTGTTTCGAAAAAGAGAGAAGACTTAATATATTCTGAATAAGAGAGAAGATGCATCCCGCCGTGGACGAATCAGCAACATATGCATTTGGTAGGTCTGTTACTATTAGAATATAGCCTCCTGCCTCACTATCACTAGCAATTAACTTTATGAATGAGTATTTGCAAAGTAGCACAGTTTATTGTGGTCATCATATAAATGAACACTCGGATAATAAGCGTAAATGACTGACAGAGTCGCCCGTTTTCTGTACGCACTGTAGAAATACCGTATCAGCAACGTTATAGACTCAGACTGCAGCAGCCCGTCTTTATGTTTCAGATAAGCTTCATTTAGATCGGATTTAATTCAGAGCCGAGGAATAAGGTATTGCCAGTTGGCTGATTTATCCTAATAAAGGTTGCAAAATGTATACTTACCCTTCGGAGCAAAGCTGGATCCTTTGTCGAGACCTTGCAGAGTATTTTATTTACAGACTCTCCGTTTTTCGGGATCTGTAAATAAAAAAACGACAAAATAGTCATGCAGGCAAAATATGATCGGCTCATTTGTTTTAGAATAAAGACATAATTGGTCTAAATACCACCGCTGGGAGTGCCTGAAGTGGCAAAAAGTAAATCCAACTTTGGCAACTCTCAAAGCTTTGCCGTCCAAGTCATGTAAAACAGAATTTAAACAAACAGCCGTCAGTTTAAAATGGGGCTCGTTAGTTTGGTCGATGCGAGAGACAAGACTGAAGCGGTTTCCGTGTCGGATGGCTCCTCTAAATTGAATCTTATTTGAAGCGAGAAATTCATACGCTAGGGGGCACCCATATACTGTATTACATCCTGAACAATGCATGCATGCTGCTGCTGCTACTCACTAACACACAGCTCAAGCTATGTTCATCTGTTTGTCTGTGTAACTTCTACCTGCAGTACAAGTTTGATAGCTTCAAGCATAGTAAAAGTATATCAGTCTTTAAATACAAGCTAGCTATATATATATATATATATATATATATATATATATATATATATATATATATATATATATATATATATATATATATATATATATTATACAGGCAGCAACTCTGAACAACCACTGACCCCGTTTTATTTGCATCCTTCACCACCTTTGTTATTATCATAAACTTCCGATTAAATTTATTATAAGCAACATCTGACAGGCATTAAAGAGCATCTAAATGACCACAAACAGCGTTTATGGTGTTGTTTATCAGGGAGTGACATCCTTACTTTTAATGTGAGGGGCCGTATAGCCTTTGACCTCAAATGACATTTTTAAATGTAGTCCCTGTTTAAAGCCATAGTCATTTCACGTTTTGACCATGCACTCAAAGCTCTGACTTTTGAGACCCACATTTGGCCTTTCTGACCTGCCTGGTTGGGGATATTTGTGACCAGGGGGATTAACAGGCTGCAGCGGGTGTCCAGACGATGTCAGTAGCCTATCATAATATTTTTATAAGAGGTGTGGATTGTGATGAATGGTACCTGGTTCCATTAGAAGCACTAACAGATAAATTAGCCGAAACTAATCCCGGGAATTTACAAAAACATGTCGTACAATGTAGAAATTCACAGTAAAAGCTTTATTATTGCCTTGCTCACCTGGTGTCTACTTTATTTTGTGTATATGAAGAGACCAAAAAGTGTGCACATGTAGTTTTATTTACTAGTATCCTACACTATTGACAATCCTCATTTACAGCAGCATACAGTCAGGCCCTTATTTTTTTCCCTTTTGTCTTCTTTTGTGTGTTTTTTTTAGTCTATACATATCAGTGGACCTAAAGGATCAACATAAGGGCACAATAGATGGACACGTTTATTGAAATGAGCACATATCATGTCGAAAAGGCGCAAGCGTGTCTCAGGATTAAAAAAAAATATATATATATATATATTTGGGATATTTCAGCTTGTTATAATACTGTAAAGCGATATGAGGCTCAATTAAGATTTTTACTTTTTCATGAATTTGCTAAGGTTTTTACCGGGCATACATGTGAGTAAAACCTATAGTCTGGGCAATCCGAATGAGTAGAAATTATTCTTCATTCCGACAAACCGTCTCCTTTTAGGACCAAGCGGCCCTCTCGACCTCCATGCTGGCTCTGGCAAGGTACCAAGTAGCACAAGTGCCGACTAGCCAATGGGGTTGAGGGGGAGGTCCCTGAGCTCTGACCAGTCAAACACACTCTCCTTCCTTATATGGCAGCTGATCTCCATGGTAACGTGTGCTAAGTTGCAGCAGTCGTGTCAAAGTTCACTATATAGAGAGCTCAGTGAGCTGATCAGAGAGAAAGCATTCTGCCAGCCCGGCTCCTACCAATCGCAAATCACTTCCTAACCTCCGCCTTTTTAACATATTTGATCACTTTGATTCTTTACTCCTTTTTCCTATTATTTTTCAGCGCACGGAGGAGGTTTGTAGGTTGTGATCTTTGTTTTTTTTGTTTTTTGTTTTAGTGCTTTCGCTTTTCTGGAGGAGAGTTGTCTTCATATTCCAAAGCTCTCAAAACATTGGCTTCAGCTGCGCGCTTGCTGGCGCTACCTCACAAGAATTAAAGGAAGAAGACGCTATTTTTTTTTACCCAGTTGGTGATTTTCTTCAAGACTTGTGCTGGAACTTGATAGTAGCTGCGACAGTGTGCTCACCAATTGTTTTATGCTGCTTGCAGGCACGGTCTCACCAACCTGCTCCATCATTTACTGACTAGTCCATGCTACCTCGGCTGATTATTTGAATATTTAGCCCACCTTCCCTATTGATGGGTGTACTGGATGGCTGACTGTAAGCGCCCCTGGACTTGGCCTTTAAGCGCAAGGCAGCGACTCAGCTCGCCATCGCATCAGTTTTGAAAACGTGCTTCGCAACGTCTCCAACAGCAATAAATCGACAGTTTTTCGGGAGATCCAGAGTGGAATCAACGTAGGCTAGATTTGACATTGTGTGTGTCCGGCTGTTAATCACAGTTTACCGCGTTTCCTTGAGACGTTATTCACCGCGACACCAAAACGGCAGACAAAAAGTTTCTTTACGTTGACTGATAGATATGGCAATGGTAGTGTGGAGAGGCTCCCAGGACGATGTGGCTGACACCCAAGGCGCCCTTTCCTCGCAAACCCAAGGAGGACTATCTCTTCCCACCCCTCAACCAGGCCAGTTGAATCTGACAGCCTCTCAGGTCGCCCCTCCGACCCCTCAGACTCCGGTCCAAGGACCCCCGAACAACACACAGTCCACGCCGACGAACCAGACGACGCAGCAGTCAGAGAAGCAGTCACAGCACATTGAATGCGTGGTGTGCGGGGATAAATCCAGTGGTAAACACTATGGCCAGTTTACTTGCGAGGGGTGCAAAAGCTTCTTCAAACGGAGCGTACGGCGGAACCTCACTTACACATGCCGTGCCAACAGGAATTGTCCAATCGACCAACACCACCGCAATCAGTGTCAGTACTGCCGCCTCAAAAAATGCCTCAAAGTCGGCATGAGACGGGAAGGTATTGGGACTTTTTGTTTTCTTATTGATGTGTATGTGTTTGTACGTTTTTAGGCTTTCCAACATGAAACCATCTTATGTCGACCCCCTCCCTCCTATTGCCTGTTCTCCCTCCCGACTGTTCCCTCCAAGGCTGTGCGGCTGGAGCACGCCATGGAGCCGCTCTCTGATGAGGTGGAGACGGGGCTCGCCGGATCGTCCTTTGCATTTTATTATCCAGCTACAGCGCATTATAGCTCAGCAATACACAAATAAGATCCGACCCAAATCCACGCTAAGGCTATCGAATTTATATGTAGACAAAGCTATGGGCGTATAGATACATCTGTGTTGAATAGATGATACAATATAGCCTTCTGCGCTATTATGGCGAGTGTCGGATTAAGAGAGAGCGTGTTCAGGCTACATCTCCACATCTATGCTGCCTGCCTCCTCCACTGTATCTAAAACTGGACATCAGCGTGAATTATGCATACGAAGCCTTCACATAACCTCGAGAATTTATTTGAATATTGGTTTGGAAACTGGCCTGCATGTATGGTAAAACGAGATGAATTGCTAAGTAGGTTAAGGGTTAAACATGCAAGGTCTCCCTTGCCCTCTTTGTGTTCCTTCACAGCCAGCTCATGTTGCTGTTGCTAAAGAACATCATTTTAAAGCTCGACATATGCATGGCTTGTGTTAAACGTGTTTAAAGCCATATCTGGTGTTTCTGTACATGCTTTGTCACACTGAGGCTTCATTATTATCAGTGCAACCTGTCTGTTTAAACTCGTGTGCAATATTAGGCTACAGCGTGTGTGTGTGTGTGTGTGTGTGTGTGTGTGTGTGTGTGTGTGTGTGTGTGTGTGTGTGTGTGTGTGTGTGTGTGTGTGTGTGTGTGTGTGTGTGTGTGTGTGTGTTTTGATACAGCAAACATGCTGTGTTTCATATATATTTTCTGAACGTGTAAACCTTTGATTCTGCACTTTAAAAAAAATATATAGCATGCTCACAATGATTGTTTGAAGATTTGTAGAATTCAGGCTTCAATATCTGTAGTTTCTCTTTTTACTGCAGCCGTGCAAAGGGGACGGGTGCCACCCACACAGCCACACCATGGTCAGTTCTCCTTGACAAATGGAGACCCACTCCACTGCCATTCCTACTTATCCGGATATATCTCTCTCCTGTTGAGAGCGGAGCCCTACCCGACGTCCCGGTATGGCAGTCAATGCATGCAACCCAACAACATAATGGGCATCGAGAACATTTGTGAACTAGCAGCCAGGATGCTCTTCAGTGCCGTGGAGTGGGCCAGGAATATTCCCTTCTTTCCAGACCTTCAGATCACCGACCAGGTGGCTCTGCTGAGGTTGACGTGGAGTGAGTTATTTGTGCTCAACGCCGCGCAGTGCTCCATGCCCCTGCATGTGGCTCCTCTCCTGGCGGCGGCTGGCCTTCACGCCTCCCCCATGTCTGCGGACAGAGTGGTGGCCTTTATGGACCACATTAGGATCTTCCAAGAACAAGTGGAAAAGCTCAAAGCTTTGCACGTTGACTCTGCTGAATATAGCTGCTTAAAGGCAATTGTGCTCTTCACCACAGGTAAGACAATAGACTGGCACACACTCCTAAGTTCAGCCTCTGTGAATGTCACTATAACATGCACACTGACATCAGCTAAATCAACCCTGACCTAAATATATCTGCATTGGCTATAGAGGTTGTTGCTTGTCTTAGATGAATAGC
This sequence comes from Scomber scombrus, assembly GCF_963691925.1. NCBI lineage: Eukaryota > Metazoa > Chordata > Actinopteri > Scombriformes > Scombridae > Scomber > Scomber scombrus. Next base: position 17,491,627 of record NC_084975.1, on the reverse strand, counting down.
CTGCCTAAATGTTCACGTATGTTGCCTTCATGGTCAGGGGCTTTTAGAAAGACCTTAGGCTACTAAATTATAAAACCATTTGATTAATCAGCTGATTTATCAGAAACACACACGGCTATACTGAAAATTTGTGGCATGACCACGCAAGAATTTGTTTTTTAAATTGAATTGAAGGCAAAACAGAGGAAATCATACAGCCTGATGGAAACAGTAAATAAACTCGAGTTAAACAAGACTGATAACGATAATAGCCTTAAGCATCCTGAAATCTAGCTTTTAGTACACTTTTGGAGAGTCCAATAGCTTGCAGATTAATTGCTACACTTTGATTTTTTTTCTCCCGGCATTTATCAATGTGTGTATGCCCCACGTCTTGTTTGTAGGCAATGACAGATATAAATGATGTCAGGCTCCAAAGGGGGAGGGGAATAGAAAAAAAAGAAAGACAAGCCTAATGTCCTATTTGCACACAGTAAAAGCAAAGCGCAGGTTTCAACGCTCTCTTGTCATTTGGGGACAGGCATGTCCGAGAAAAAGCATATAGAGCCCATGCACTGCCTGTAATTGCAAATATGTCAGTATGGAGCAGTATTGTGTGATACTGAGCAGTGACAGGAGGGGCGGCTTTAATTTTTATTTGCAGAAATATTCTCTGCGCCTTGTAGGATCCAAGGCGTCTCTGGACTTGCTCCAGAACTAGGTCATGACCTAAACTTCTCAGATATTTTGTTACATTAGCAACACCAAGCGGGGAAATAAAAAAAATGTGGAAGAGATTTACAAGGTTTCACCGTAGAGTTAATGCATGTCTTTGAAATGATATCATACCTGCGAGCCATCAGCCTTGTATTTTACTCAGCTTTGTCAGCCCGTCATTGTTCTTCTGGTGGCTTGTTAGGCTTTTCGTAAAAAAAAAAAAATCATATTTCAGGTCATTACATTTTATTATTAAACCCTGATAGGGCCACGATGGCTTAATTTGTCCTCTCCATACCTGAGTCCCGGAGGCTTAAACATGAGCTGTGTGTTGTAGCCTTTGCTGGTGGTTTGGTTGTTGTCAAGCATAAACTTTACAAACTTAACCAATGCGCGTACAAGCGTTTTTGGCACATAGTCAGCTGCCGCCCACATTGCAGCAGCACAGATAGTGATTATGCGTCTCTGATGGTATAGTATGACGGCATCTCCGTAGGCTATGGGGCCTTTTTTTCCAAGCTAAATCTCTGCTCACTAAAGGTCAGCAGGTCTCCCTGTCTTTCCCTCTCTCTCCCTCCCCCCCTCCTCTCCACCTCGCTCTCCCTCTGGCTGTGAGAGATGGGCCCATCTTAAACACAGTCTTTAGCTATGAATATGCTTAATTATTTAGTTTACCTGTAAGTGGCTTCGAGAGAGAAATAAGCGACTCATAACAGGGACAAACAGCCAATGAAGATATCGCTGAAGCAAAGCTCTCATTTTCAGCATGACTTTTGAAAATTAGAATTTTAATTTTATCATAATTTTTTATACAAACATTATATTATTGTTAAAGCAACATAAGTTGCCATCACAGCGTAGAGACATATTTTTTATATGTGATGTGGCAATTATTCATCTAGCGCAACATTATTTGTATTATTAAAAGTTATAGTTAAATGATTCACACACATTGAAAATATGTGCACTCAGTTATTTATGAAAACAAGCCTTGAGACGAATAATCCGAATTTTTAGATATAATTAGATAAGAATAAATTCCTAAAAATAATTGCTTTCTCAAATTCTGACAGGCTATCAATTTTAGCCACAGTGGGAGAAAAAAAACTCCTAGTGAGAGGAACACTTTAGGTTACACTTTATTAATGTTTATTTGCTTTCCCCCCCTCTCAGATGCTTGTGGCCTCTCAGATGTGGCCCATGTGGAAAGTTTGCAGGAGAAGTCCCAGTGCGCCCTGGAGGAATATGTCCGGAGCCAGTATCCCAACCAGCCAACACGGTTTGGGAAGTTGTTACTCCGCTTGCCTTCCCTCCGCACAGTCTCTTCCTCGGTCATAGAACAGTTATTTTTCGTCCGATTGGTAGGTAAAACCCCAATTGAAACTCTCATCAGGGATATGTTGCTTTCGGGGAGCAGTTTTAACTGGCCTTACATGTCAATTCAGTAAACCAAGAAGGAGACGAACAAACAAAAGGTGGGGTTGAAGGGTTGGGGGAGGCTGCGAGACTACAATGATTATAGCTGCTTTTGTGGAAGGAATAAAAAACCAACCGGCTGTTACACGGGGCTGGCTTTCATGAAGAAAGACATTGACGTAAATGACTGTGAATTCCCCCCTACTCCGAAAAAAAAATTGAGACATCCACTGAACTTTCAAAATGGCAGATACAAGCTCCCAGTGTTCATGCAGAACAACCTGCTTCGATCCATTTTTTTAATGAAAGAAGAAAATGAGAAAAAAAGGAAAAGGGATTTTGTTGATCCTCATAAGGAAATTTTAAGTATTAAGTGCATTTAAAATGATAATTTGGGTAAAAAGAAAAAAAGAAGAAGGGAAAATACGAAACGTGAATTTTCTTTTCTCAGATGACTTGTCCTGTGTCCATGTATAGCTGTGTTTTTGTACTCTCTTTGTTCCTCCTTTCTGGTTCCAAACCGGTGATTTCTGTAGTACAGTTGGTGTTATTTTTTAAGACAATGATTTATTTTAAGAAGGTGAAATAATGTACAAAAAAAGTTCTAAAAAGAATTAAAACCACAGCAATAGGAGTATAGGCTTATAATCTAGGCTTAATGCTGCAAGCGCACTTATATTCTTAGGACGACCAATACCATCTGGGGATGAAAAGGGGAGTTGTTGTTTTTTGGAGTTCATTTTCAACTTTATGACCCAGCGGAAACATTTACTCTTTATTAATATGAAGTTACAGGATCCACTTGTTTTCCACTACTATTTTCGACTGGAAGCCTTTAAGATAAAATAAGGATTTGTTAGTTTTGACCCTCGCAAGAGTTTACACAATTTAAATTACCTGGCGAATAGTCTTCCCTCATTTCATCCACCTCTGAATATTTGGCACCAGTTTCCTAATTGGATAAAAAAAATGTTTTAGAAAAATCCTACAATTTACCTGGATCCACTATTATAAAGATATTAAACACAAGTTGCTTTAAATGCGTAATTTGCGCCTTTTGCGGGCGTTTGCAGTCGCTCAAACTGCACTTAAAGCATAACTGACTAGTTGTTTATTTTTTGATGGAGAGGTCAAGGGTCATAAAAGTTTTGAAGCCTAGCCAGAGTAGTGTTTAATAGCAGTATTATTAAAGCGTCCCTGAAATGTCACCCTTTATTCACTTCAAGCATTAAGTGCCTGACAAGCATGATGTGACTTCTTATCAAAACGTTGTTAAAGTAGGCCTGCAACATTTTTTTTGGGGGGGGAACACAATTAGATTTGGAAACTTTTCAGTCGTGTGTTTCACTTGAACAACACGGGATTAGAGGCAGTATTCTTGTAAATATAGGTCAATTCATTTCAACGAGTTTTTCCTTTATACAAAAGTATATGTGATTAAGAAAAATCTGTGGTTGCCATTTTTTTCGGTAATACAACGTCTTCAAATTGAGTGGCAGACTTAGCTAGTAGCACTGAAAGTTATGTTTTTAATGTATATACATATTACTACAAAATGTTTTCTTTTTCATGTATATTTAGACTGTGAATGCATGGCCACAGGTCGCTAACCTATTTTACCTTTGATATATTAATGTAAATGTTTTTTTTTTGACTGTATAGATATAATCTGTAATCAGCCCTTGTATTTAAAGAAACAAAAAAAAAGAAAAAAGAAAAGAAACAACGTTCATTATTAGGCTACAGACTTAAACAGGGTGTGCAGGTTTGGAAAAGGAGTTGATATTTTAACTTTAGTGTTATTGCTCCTTTTGGTCTTTGACAGGTGCCGTGGTGTGCATGAGCGTGTGTGCGCGCGAGTGTGCGTAAACGTGTGTTTGCGTGTGTGTGTGTGCGTGTGTGTATTTGGAAGCTAGCAATTTTGTCCTTGTTTTGAGGCTTTTCTTCAACACACACAAAAACACCATGTTGTGGTTGAATTAAAAGGGATCACTGATTGAACACTGATCTTTGGCTGTGCGTAGCCACATATGGACCAGAGAATGATACATGATTGTAATTATGAACAGTTTAAACTGACCCACGTTTTTATATAAATATATAAAAATATATGACTGCAGGGTATTGATAACGTATAGATACTTTTTTTATGATGATGATGATGATGATGATTATTATTATTATTATTATTATTATTATTATTATTAATTGCAAGTGATATATGTGAGTGTGTGTGAAAGTTTATAGTTGAACACAATTCTTGTTTGTTTGTGTTAGCTTATTGTAAACAAGCATTCTGCTGTAAATTTGTTCTTGGTATTAAATTATAATTTATGAATTTGAAAATCACGAGCTTTTCATTGTTTTTTTACTTCCCAAGCGCACTTGTGTGAACTTGTCCATGAATGTGCGTGTGTTTGTTTGCGTGCGTGCGTGCGTGCGGTGCGGTGTGCGGTCGGCTGGAGGGGAGGGGGGTGGTGGTGGAGAAGGGGGTGGAGGGGTGGGTACTGGAGTCAATTTGCTGTGGCAGGATGTTGCCCTTTTGCCCTATGAGAGTGATTAATGAATTACAAAATAATTAATCAGTCACCAACAGGCTCGCTTCACTTTTTTGCTACACGGTTATGATATGTTTTTATTTCGATAAAAACGCCGATCAGTAATTCACTATTAAAGATAATACTGATTGATACTTCAGAAATAGGATACAACGCCCTGTCTCAACAGATAACATTTCATAACAATATAGACACCCCCCCCCCCCCCCCCTTCACCCGGAAAAGGGACCATATAGTGGAGGAGATACCCAGCTCAGCTTCGTCTGCAGAACACAGTTTCACCTTTGGACGCTCCTATAAATATTAATGGGGAAAATTCATATAGTATAAATCATAAATACTACTGAAAAAATATAGAGAAGCTTAAATTATATATATAAAAAATAATAATACATTTCTTGCTGGGTGTGTTTTTTATACTTGCTAAACACTACTGATGCATTTTATTTGTTTTTATTTTTTTTACATTTATTAACATGTCAATATCCAAGAAGTGGATGTGATGGGTTTTAATGACAATTACTTACAGGCTTGCCACTAGCCTATCAGTAATTATTAGTAGTATTGGCTTAGTTGAGAGTTGGGCCTGAAATAGAATTGGCCTATAGGCTTAATCAGGAATCAGGATGGTCATACAAGCCAACTTTACCACGGTTTCTGCTGCTGATGCTGTGTGTGTGTGTGTGTGTGTGTGTGTGTGTGTGTGTGTGTGTGTGTGTGTGTGTGTGTGTGTGTGTGTGTGTGTGTGTGTGTGTGTGTGTGTGTGTGTGTGTTTGTGTGTGTGTGTGTGGTTTCTGTTGCTGTTGATACTGATGAAAATGATGATTATGATGATGTGATGTGATGCTGATGGTCTTTTATCCTCGGTTTCTTGCTGAAAGCTCTATTTATCCATACAGTGATGCTTTCACTGCCCGTCCAACTAAACTGTCTCTGAGGCGTATATCACACTCGGGCCACTACGAGCTCATATTGATAATTAAAGGTAGACATCAGCCCCACGATACACACCAGCCAGTATGATCTCACTGGACCAAACACCAGTCACGGAAAACCTCCATCACATCCTCCACCTCCTTCCAATAAAAGACGCTGAATTCACCCAGAAATCAAATGCAGAGTTTCAGAATAGGTTTGGACTCCTCGGATCCCGTCAGGGGCTGATTTTAGTTGACAGAGCGTGATCTATACACTGGACTCTGTAATTTGCACTTCTGCTCATTTATTAGCATTGCACAAAAAAACTAATGAGGTGAAACTCGCTGCAACGTCACTTGTATTTACGTATGTGTGACGTGAGAACTTTTTGACACACGAGCTCATAGGACCATAAAAAAAATTAATATATAAAGAGGAAAAATCCCACAGGCTGCAGAGGAGGCGTGTGTACAGTGCAGTCTGTGTGTTTGTTGGGGTTTACACTGAAGCTGAGAACTTATTTAGGGCTCACAGGCTATTAGTGAAGCTATTTGTTTAATAAGATGAGGATATGGTTTGCAGTCTCTCTCTCCCTCTCTGTCTCTCTCACACACACATGCACGCCCGCACAGTTAAGCGACAAATATGCACATTATTTGCACTTTGGCACTATCACTATGACAAATTATCCCCATACAGCATGCGCTTTATTGCATAGCCTATATAGGCTCAGACACCGCAGCTCGTTTACAATGTAGCTATGAGTCAAACGCTTGGCAAGGTGGGGCACCTGTTCCTTATGTTAGTACACTGGCTTTAAATAAACATCGTCATCATTATTATGATTTATGTTTTTTGTTTGTTTTTTGCTGTTGTTGTTTTCTCTTTTCTAACACATATTAGTAATATAGCCTGAATTAAAAGTGTGTTTTTCTTTCACTTTATTATTTTATTTACTATATATGTTGTTGTTGTTTTTGTTGTTGTTGTTTTTACATTTGCTCACTTCATCTTCTATCATTAAAATAAATTGCTTCTCACTCACACTTAGTGCACATGGCGTCTTGCATTCTGCCCATAAATGTAAGAAAATTGTGCCATCTACCCGCTATCCACGGAACTGTAGCTTCCCAAGACCTCGGAGACCTCAGCTCACTTTTAGCACAAAGGGAAAAAGAGACCAGCGCTGCACACGCAGGCGCCTCCTCACACATCCACGACAGCAGCTGCCGACTGCTATTAGGCTGTAACTTTACAAGTAATGTGTGTTTTAAGCACCTGTCATCTGTTCTGTATCCCACTGCGTCTGTCTGTCTGTCTGTGCTCATGGGAAGGTAGTGGCCGCCGGCTACCTCTGCCTGAAGGAGAGTCCAAATGTGGTCTTGTAAATTTTAACATGATAAGCAGAAGCAGGGATTCACATTAAAAAGTCTGCAGGAATCTGTTTGGAAAGCTTATTTTATATAAAACAACACCAGAGTTTTTTCTACATTGTTTTTCTCTGAACATCATGCAAATATATAATTTATAACGCAGAACAAAAACAATATGATCATGTTGACATCAGTCATTGCTCTTTTTGTCTCCAGATATTGGTCGCTATGCTCGGGTTTGAAAATTGTAGTTGGCAAAAAAGTATATTTAATGACGCATGTAATGAAGGACCTGTCTGCACCAACCCGTCCAGATATGAAAAAGTAAGGATCATCTTTTAAACAAGAATATTACAGAGCTGGATTTGTCCTACTTAACTCAACCTCCCCTTTTCAAGGAGTTTTCATTCGTGTTATAGTCGAGGAAAAAAAGCGAAATTGGGGGAAAAAAATGCAGAAAGAAGGGCCAATCAACACCAACAAGGCAAAGTTCATTTGAGTAAAAAGAAAAGAAAAAGAAAAACCAGACTTTCAAGAGGGGCGCAGCGCTTTGTGGCGATATAAATAGGGGAGATAAAGACAATTGCAGCTGATGTAGACCAAGAGTGTGAATATACCCCATGTTGAATTTCCCCCATTTTGAGAAGCCTATTTCAGTTTTCTTTTTAACTCAGGCGCGCTCACAGAGAGGCTATCTCAGTGCCAGTGGAGCAGCCAACATCCACTATGATACTTTGAATATTGCATGTCAAATCGCAAACTACTATTTGGCCACTGTGTAGCATGACTTACAGTCTATTATATTTAAAAATAAAAAAATAAAAAAAGTATTTATAGCCGTAAGAGGACCTAACTCTGGAGACGCGGGCCAGTAGGTGGGAGTCAAATAACGGCTTGCACACCTTTTTAAAGCAGCACTTTAAAAAAATAAATAAGGTATGCAGTTTGATTTGTCTTAACACACACGATCACACACATAGAGGACCGAGACGAGCGGTGAGCCAAAGGGATGATGAAGAGACCGCAAACACTCTCCTGGATATTAGTCAGCCCCCCTCAGCCTTCCCAAACCCTAACGCATTATTTCATCAGGACTACTTCATAGGTATTGATCGATATAGGCCACATCTTGTATTGATTTGTTACTTGGGGTACATAGATACTTTATTAAGATCCCCATTAGGCGCACCGCAGTGGTTGTCAGTCTTCCAGGGGTCGCAGTATTAATGTTACAGGCTCGTCACTCTGAAGGAGTTTGGAGAAGGAGCCTCAGCTTTAACACGCACGTTAAGTTAGAGATCACGTGCGTGTTTTTCGACCCGTGTATGTGTATGTGTGTTACTGCGAAAAGGCTGATTAAGTAGACGTAATTAATAATTGCGCAGGTCTTTTTATTCAAATCTTTCACCTTTCATGCGCACATGCATGATGGCTGTACAGATCCATGTGTGTGCGGCTCAAGCCACACGTTAAGGATGGTTGCCTCAGTGGGGATGGTAATATTGAAGACACTGGACATTAGCTTATGCCGATGTAAAATGACACATAAATTGCCCAAATAAGAGCTAAATGTGTAATCAATTTGGCATTCATTAGCCGGGCAGGCCTGCCACGTCTAGCTCTTGTCAATCCACGCGCGGCTCTGTCCTCATCCGCCACTGATGGAGATGTTTTCTATTTTCTTTCCTGCAAATGCTACTTCTAGAGAACCATGTGTGTGTATGTGTTTGTGCGTGTGTGTTCGTGTGTGTGTGTTTTGCCGAAACTTCAAACGCACACTTGGCAAAGCTCCCCCGAACTGTGAAATTAATTTGGCGTAATTCTGGTCGATGCTGGTGGTAGACTGAAGGTGCTTTAACAATAAACCTCACACCCCGAGCGTTATTCTCTCGTGCTGTCTTCATCATCACCACCATCGCCACCATCATCATCATCATCATTATCACCGCCATCACCATCATCATCATTATCATCGTCATCATCATTTCCCATTTCCACCACCAACACAACCGGCTGCCCACACGTTCACATATTCCACAGGTGAAAAAGAAAAGTCAGAAAAAAGGAAATCTAATACAATCTTCACTGTTTTAATTAATCAAATGTACACATCTCATGCAACTTTTCCCATTATACAAAAAAAGTTGAGTCTTATTATTAGCACAAACAAAAGCAGCGTCTAGTGAAGATTGATTTCTCCTTTTCTTCTAATGTTCATCTACACACAAATGGCACAGAGACACTTCTGCAGAGCGGAGCTCTGGGCTGGAAAATACAGAGGCCTGTTTACAGTTAAACCTGCACTCTTAAAAGACTTGGCTTCATTTCCCCGCATTATTTAGTTACGTTTATTTGACCCCTGTGCCCTAGTGCTGCAGAAGGTGAATATTTATTCTTGACCGGTCTTTTCTGGTGGGAAAAAAAGTCTGACAGTCTGGTGCAGAACGGGTTCAAAAAGGGAAAAATAAATAAATAAATAAATACAGGAAAACTTTTATCATTCAACCATCCCACTTTTCAGAGAATCTCCAGTCATTTCTGTCCCCTCGATTACTGTTGACTGTAATTATGTTATTGCAGAAACTGTATTGCCACATCAGGCCTTTATATAGGCTTTATATATTTTGAAAGCGTGTTTTTTTTCTGTCTTTCCTCATGTTCAAATACATATTTAGTTCTCAGACCGTTTCATGTGAAGAAGGCTCCGCAGATACGCGTTACAGCCTCTGGATCCCCGCTTGATAAGATTTTGTCACAGGGACCCACATCTGACATTTTGTGCGGCTTGGTGGGATTTTGTGCACATTGTTCGCATACTGCAGGCGGGCAGATAACAAGTGAGAAACTGAATCCGGGATCAACATCTCCAAATGTATACCTCCTGTAATTGTGCAGCTGCACAGTGAAATGAAATGATTTCTGTGATTTCTGGTTCGTCTCCCTCTGTGAGCGTCCCGGGACTTCACTTTGGGAACTAGTTTATATGTTCAGCTGGGACAATTCAAGTGAATTAGATTACAGTGAAATGACACTACTTGTCAAGTTGCAGGGGACGCACCTCACCCCCTTCTCCTCCTCCTCCTCCTCCTCCTCCCCTCCTCACTGACCCCTGCAGATCCTGGGACCCGCGTTGGGACCCCCCCTGCACTAATGAACAGCGATAACACATAACTGGTGGCCGCCAAAAGACAGCGGCACGCAGGCTGTTGTCATAGCTGGCTATACACACAGAAATCGGTCAACCTTATGAGAGGACAAATCTTCACGGAGGGTCTCAGCAGTGGAAGAGAAAAAAAGTGAAGAAATAACGTCATGCAACAGCGAGATGGCGCTATTCTGCACGTTTAACCTCGGTGCTCCGGTGCCCGGACTGGCTGCGCAGTCTCACATCTCACATCTCACATCTCCACCTGCGGTTCTTCTTTTTTACGCAAACTGGTTCAATTAATACATGATATAGAATATTAAATACATGTGCTCGATGTGCAGTAACATGTGAGACGGGTTTAATTTGAATTTTCACACATTTTACTGACTTTTTATTTAAATTGCACATTTTTGAAAGAAATAACTAATTCTGTCGTTCATTTAATTGTTTAATTAAACATGAATTATTGGTTTTAGATAGGGAAAAATTAGAAACAAAAATAGACACAAACACCTTGATGAAGCACATTGAAGGTAAAGTTCAGACACTTTATGTTTTTGATTTAAAAAACAAAACAAAACGACCTTCTAACTGCAGCTTGCAGAGCCCACACTGTTTATTTCTATTTGATTTAAAATCAGATGTTCCTGTTAAATATTTTTTACAAAAAACGGATCTGTTAAACAAATATGAGCCTCATGTATCGAATTTTGTTTTTACACTTCAATTGGATCACCCAGCAAATTATAAATTGGTTGAAAAGAGATTTTCCCTCAAAACCATCGCAAAACCTTTTCTCACCCACTCTCACATCTTCTGAAACTGAAGACACGCTCAGCTGTGAGCAGCTCCGTGTTTTATTTCCTTCTTTCATTTCTTTATTGCCCTTAACAAGAAAATAATGACATTTTTTATCTGTTTTCATCTTGGATCCTTTTTAATGTGTTAAAAAAACGAACACTTAATTTCTGTTTCGGATAACAGAAAATAAAATGAGATCATTTTGATATATTTGGTGATTTTAATTAGCTTTTATTGTAGGATGTACTCCTCTGTGTACCTTAAAAGTTGCAATACAATTAATACAATCGAAATTTCTTACTTCCATTAACTATTATTATTATTATTTACATTTTTACGTTAGCAGAATTTAGTGTAAATGAAAGCTCCTAAATTGGATCAATTAACGCGCTGTGATCTGAAATCTGAAATGAAAGCTGCTGAAATTTCTCCAACAGGCACCAAATATTGGGGCAGATTTACTTACTTATTTGTTTAAAACCACAATAATACTGTGTGCTGTGTGCTATAAATACACATAGTTAGGCTACAAATTTCGTTATTATTATCATTGTGTATTTGTCACTCTAAATGTTTTAAAATGAGTTACAAATCAACAAAATCAGAAAACAAACTTGTTAATTTTGAAGTTTCCCATTTCTTGTTATGAGAAGGTGAATAATATGAAGGACTTAAATGGAGCCATTTCATGAAGCTCACATGTTGTGGACTCAGTGATCAAGCTCCCTGCAGCCTTGGCGAGTCCTGTGTAAACAAGTTGTCAGTTTGTGAATAATCTTCTTTACTTTTTTCATTGGAATGAAAATTCAATCTCCCAAATTTAGATTAGGCAGACGAGTTTTTTCTTCTTTCTCTCCTCTCTTCTTCTTCTTTTTTCTCGTTCCTTGTCATTGGTGGGGCTGGACTTTGGTGGACAATAATGCGGCAATTGTTGATGCTTTGTGACCCATAAAATTTGAGGGTGGCTATTCTGGCTTTGGTATGTAATTATGCAAAACACTTTGCATAAAGACTTGCCATCCGATCTAATGATAGAGCCTGCAGTCTCATTTCCAGAGAGGGAGGCACCAGCAAACCCTGCTCTCTGCGTGACGGAGGAGAGGCTGCCATAATACAACCAAGACAAACTGCATTTAAAATATGTTATTGTTCAGGTAATTTGTTGTTGTGTGGATATTTATAATCTGGGGAAAAAGTGTACTTAAATGTAACTGCTACTTACAGTATGTATACCTCAAATCAAATCATCTCAAACAGTTTTTTAATCTATTTTTTTTCTTGCTGTTGTAGTTATTTTAAGTGTGTAAGATCTTCTGGGTTTGACTGGAAAAAATCAGATCTTTAAAAAAAAGGGGGAGGAAAAAGAAATGCAAATATGAGGGAAGTCAAACCATTTTACTTGATGTGTCTGCACTGAGGAGCAGATAAGCCAGAGCAGAGCACACAGTTCAGCTTCTTTGTTGGTATTAAGGAAACATATTTCATGGATCACACTGGGTTTCTTGACTCCAAACCTCTGAAATGAATATAAATACAAAACTGTGCTCCCGTAACAATATTTATCCAGTTTTAGCTTAGCAAGAAATTAGATGTTGGCGATTTTTCTGCAATAAATATAAGGAAAAACTACTGTAACATATGTGTATGTGTGTGTGTGTGTGTGTGTGTGTGTGTGTGTGTGTGTGTGTGTGTGTGTGTGTGTGTGTGTGTGTGTGTGTGTGTGTGTGTGTGTGTGTGTGTGTGTGTGTGTGTGTGTGTGTGTGTGTGTGTGTGTGTGTGTGTGTGTGTGTGTGTGTGTGTATGAACATGTCCAGGATGTTTATTAAAGGACTACAGACATGCCTTTGAGGTGTACACTATATGGGATATTCTGTGTGTATGCACATAATAAACACTTGTGCTGCCTGACAGAGGTGTGAATCTGAGAGCTTTTCTACCAAATGAAGTGCCAGCAGAGAGAGAAATAAAGAGATCTGCAGCTGTCAGGGGTCAGTCAGGCAGAGATTGCTTCTAGAGATCTTTTGAAAAAATCCCACGTTTGAAGGCTTAGTGCTTTGCTGTCTTCGCATTTCAAGCTCAGATCAGTGGAATCAGAAAAAAAGAGAGGAGAACATGGGTTGGAGAATTGTGATGTTGGGATGGACACGGGATTGGAAAGCAGGAGACAAGCCTTTTTTTTTTTTACCTGATTCTTTAGAGGAAGGAGGAGAGCCCGAGTTTTTGTTCTTACATTAAAACATGTATCACACAATTAACGCAACAGTGTCTCAAATGTCTGTGTGTGTGTGTGTGTGTGTGTGTGTGAGAGAGAGAGAGAGGAAATCTAATGTACAAAACCTGCTCTACCTCGCCTCTAATTTGCTGTGTGTGTGTGTGTGTGTGTGTATGTGTTTGTGTGTGTGTGTGTGTGTGTGTGTGTGTGTGTGTGTGTGTGTGTGTGTGTGTGTGTGTGTGTGTGTGTGTGTGTGTGTGTGTGTGCAGAAAGGAAGGAGTGAAGCAAACAAACTCTGAAGTGTTTCATGCTTTATAGTTAAAATGTGGGGAAACTCTTCTCAGTGTGTAAAACTTCAGCACATGAGAACAGAAATGAGGAAATTAAACTGAAAGTTGATTTAAAAAAAAAAAAAGTTCTTTCAGGATATAACTCACCTTTCCTGAGTAGCTTTGCTGTGGTTTTCAGCAACTTTTGATCTTTTTGCCAAACAGGATGCCAAGCTGTAGCCAAGCTGATATTTTGTGGTGATCACTTGCTAATTCTGGGCCTTGTTTGAATGATCAAACATTATATTTATTTGCAAGCCTTTTTTTCAGATGATACCACAGGTTCTGCAACTAGAAGACTAGAGGAGCAAGTTTTAGGTGTTGAACAGCTGTAGAGGAAAGAAGGTGAGTGGAAAGGTTGTCATTGATTAGTTAACCAGCGGAATACTACAGTTTAAAGCTAAATTAATTCAATTACAACAAATAAGTTAAAACAGGTTGTCCATTTTAACTTAAAGTAACAAGATTATATCTTCTCCTGACACATACACTCTCCTCTCTCTTTGTCCCTCACACACACACACACACACACACACACACACACACACACACACACACACACACACACACACACACACACACACACACACACACACACGTATGATAACACAAAGCAAAGTCTGCAATCGTAGTCAAAGTATTGAGTTGAGCTGATTCAGCCAATCACAGCTAACGACAGAAACCAACAGCATGAACTCTCTTTTAAAGTTTAAGGTTTTGCATCTCAAGGCTGTGAGGAAATGAAAAAATGTGTATAATGTCAAAGTATGTATTTTATCATTTTCTTTTTGCACAATCTAAGTCAAGAAAACTTTCTAAATTCTGGCGTTTTTCAAACTTGAGTCAATAGATTAAGGTTTTCTGGGCTCTTCTGCCACATACCTGCAGAACAATCACTGCAGTTTTGCCAGAATGATTCACATGAATAAATTAACACACTTGACAGATTTTTTTCTTTTAAACCTGTAACAATTCAAACCTTTGACTAATCCTTCACTCCCACCATGACTCTACAGACATTTAAAAAAAGATGTGAGACTTTGATTCTTTACTGAAATGACAGTGTTCCCTCAGCAAGGACTAATATTATCTGACAGCAAGGTTTTCAGTGCATTTTGAGGCACTTGAAGCATTTCTGAATGCTGGAATAAAGTAAACCTGTTCAAGATGAAAGAAGAGAGAAGTGAACTAAAGAGAAACTGTTAGGGTAAAAGAAAAAAAGAACAAAGGTCAAATAAGCACAGTATGACTGATTATTTAGTTAATAATCTTTGTGAGTGGGAGTCCTTCAGATATAAGAATTTTAAAAAATCTGTTCTTCAAGAAGCTTTTACATTGAATACCTCAGATTTTCAATCACAAGTGAGTTCTGGAGAAACACATCCGTCTTAACGTGAACTCTAACTTCTGAGCGTGTTTTGTAACAGCTTCTCTTTTTTTTTTATTATAAGCCATGTGATTTCTTTTGCCTGCTTCCTGCTAGGGAGGCAAAATATGCAAATCCCATCAGATTTATAACACTCAGTGCCTTTTCAGTGTTCATGTGCTTCTGCTGTGGTGTATTATTATTTTCAAGGGTTCTCAGCAGGACATAAAAGGATCATAAGTTATTCTTCCACCTGACAAAAATATTTCATTCTCAGCCCCCCCCCCCCGCCCCCCCCTCGTTTCAAAGATGGACCCAAGTAAAAGTGATAATGACATGATTTATTATCATCTGAATGGGTGACGGCGAGCTGATTGCTTTCGACAGAGCTTCATGCAATGCTGCATATGAAACCAAATATAAATTGACAGGGAATGCTTTGGATGGAGTAAAGCAGTCTTTCATGTGACAGCATCATGTGCTCATTAAATCATCCACAAAACAGGTGATACAAATATTTTCACTCAAACAACCACAAAGGGGAAAAAAACAGCTGACTTCATTCATCTGAAACTGGAAATTAGAGTTAAATAAGCCCTCAAATGAACTCTAAAAGCTTTTAGTGTCCCTCAAGTTTATTAGACAACTCAATAAAACTTTATTGTGAATTACTTCTGTTGATCATTCAGAGCTCATTGCATTGATTTCTTATATCATGTTGTGTTTATGTGGCTGTTTAATCATTTCTCCTCCTCGTCAGGATTTTATCTAAGGGCTGGTCTGTATTGGGATCCAGTGGCTCCAATAGAAAGACCTCTGATAGGCCTGGTGTTAAAGAGCTCTGATCTGGGCCATGACAGCTTAGTCCAATCAGCCTGTTCAACATGCTGGTTTGACTGTCACTTTCAATTTTCACATGACCCCTTGGTCCTAGAATGGGGGATAAGTGGCAGAAAGTAGGACTGAAAGCTCATATTATTGGTCTGACAGCTTCACTCATCTGAAAGTAATGCAAAATGCAGTTCATATTTATACTCTGACCTTATGCTCAAACAGGGAATCTACTGTATCTACATGTTAGATATGCAGGCAAAACATGGTGGATTCCTGGAGAATAATTTGTCTAAATGTGTATTATTTTCAGACTAATTATTCAGCAGATGTATCTGAAAGAACAAGAGAGCAACTCCTTTAACAGTTGCTCTGCAACAAAGAGTTTGACTAAATGCTGTTTAAACAAAACAACATATGGAGCGTTTTTTGGTGCAGAAAGCAAATCCACATCTTTTCACTTCATGGATCAAGTGACCAGCAGGTACATGTGCAACATATGGCTATTTTAATATAACGTTATGGGGGGGAAAACAAATAAAACAAACAAACAACAAAAAACACACGCACATGAAAACACAGTTTATGTTGCTACACGAATGCAGCTGATCATATTATCAATATCCTTCCTGAAATGTTTTATCTGAGCCGCGTTTATGCTCATGTAGGTCATAAAAGAGGAGCGCTATCAGCGGTGGTGGATGTGGTCATTATCAGACATGGTGCTAGACAAGAGGGAGGGGTTCATTGTTTACTGTGCGCAGGCTGCCCAATGACTGAATAAGGTGTGTTCATTGTTCATTCTCTGTGTGTGAAAGCCACAGGCTCCAGCTCTCCGTCACTGTGCTTCACTACACCATCGCACATAATCTGGTGCCTATAAAACACTGTCATTTGTAAAAGAGAGATAAATGAGACAAAGTGAAATTGCTGGATCACCTTTCACCATGAAAACACCCATAATATTTTGTCATTTACCCAAAGACTGCAAATGAATGTGATTGTGTTTGGTTAAAACACGTGTTCTCTTATTAAACTGAGGGCATGAAACGTGTTAAAAAAAATCCCCCAAAAGAACATTAAAGTTGTGCATTGTGGACATGAATGAACCAATGATGCAAATACAAGCTTCCTTTTATATTTGGCAGGTCAGTCTCAGTGGTATCAGCCACTTCTCATAATACCCCGACATCTCCATTTATTTATTAGAACTCCAGAAGTTAACATGAAGAATTGAGTGACGGAGCAGGGACGTTGTTGTTGTTTTTTTGCTGTATAATCCACACTTCTTGTCCCCTGCATGCCCTCCTAATCCCTTGGCATGTGTTGGTGACATCACATGGCTACTGGCTCCAAGTTCTCGTCCCCCTGCAACTGTCATTAACTCTGTGAACAAATGAATAATGACTGGGAGACTCGCTGGCTCCCACCGCTGACCTTGGGTATTATTACAGTGACCTCTCTTTGGCTTGACCAAAAAACCTTTTTGATATCATTGCTGGAAGTACACTAGGAATGATGGCCTGTCTGCCGGCGGGGGAAAGTCGAGCATTACACATGGGGAGGTGGAGGGGGGGTGGGGGAGTGGATGATGCCGTCGGAACCACCAGTGTCGTGTAAAGCAATACTCTGCTCCCACTGCTGCTTCATGAATACTTAATTAGAGAGCACATCCTGAAATACCCGGCTCACAATTTGCCTGACCTCTCTTTACCAACAATGCACAATATTTGGGTTTAGCTGGGTGACATGGTCAGACGACACGTTTCACTGTAAAGGAGAGCCATTTGGGAATCTTGTCGCAGATAGCCGTGTGATATCATCTGTGCAGAGAGGAGAGCAGCAGTCAGGTGTGACTGTGGGAGGAAGCACCTCCATATGTTACCAGAACGGTTATAATAAGACCAGCAGACAGATGAGGGTGATCTATTACAAGTTAAAGTGGTGGAAAATAACTGACATTTTATTTACCGAAGAACTGTACTTAAGTACAATTTGA
This sequence comes from Scomber scombrus, assembly GCF_963691925.1. Taxonomy (NCBI): domain Eukaryota; kingdom Metazoa; phylum Chordata; class Actinopteri; order Scombriformes; family Scombridae; genus Scomber; species Scomber scombrus. The sequence goes on along the minus strand of NC_084975.1, from coordinate 17,473,980 downwards.
GGCACTTAAGTATTTCCATTCTTTGCTGTTTTTTTTCAACTCCACTACATTTTAGACGGAAATATTGCACATTTACTCCACTTCATTTATTTTACACTTTGCACATTTTACATGTAAAACATGTTGAGTTTGTATAATATGATGCATTGTTATAGATTAAATTCAACAATCAGCCCCACTTCACTATGAACATAACTACAATGTAAATACACGTATCAGCAATGATAATAATCATAATCATAATCATAATCATAATAATCATAATCATAATCATAATAATAATAATAATACAAAATAACAGTAATATTAGCAATAGTCTAGTAATACAAAACATACTAAGAACTTTTAATATTTAACCAATATTTTACTTAACAGTCATTTCATTAAGTACAACTTTTAAGAAGAAAGTAGTTAGTTCGTGGTGTATTTTCACTCCAGTAAAATAACTTACAACTTTGGTTCAGTGGGAATGTATCATTTTAACAAGGAAAATACTGGTATAGAAAACACACTCAAAACCCCCCGGAATTAATATAAATACTGTTTACATATATATATATATATATATATATATATATATATATATATATATATATATATATATATATATATATATATATATATATATATATATATATATATATATATATATATATATATGTGAAATACATAGACGTTATACAGTGTAACTTAACTGTAGTGAAGGGTGGAGAATAACTTGGCCATTTAAACTGCTGAGGAGGAGCCTCCTGCCCTCCAACTCCACCCAGAAAAACTTTCTATAGTTAATTACAAAGCAGCCAATAGGAAATGAGAATTACATTTTAAGGCATGCACTGTGTTTTGTCTGTTCTCCAATTAAAAATAGAAGATCCATAAATGAACAAATAAATGAGTGAAATTAACCTGTCAGGTTGCCAATCCTACCTTTAGCAATGGAGAGTCCACCCCTACATGAGCAGTGACAAAGACGTATGGAAACTGTAGCAATTTATGGCGCGCAGAGAGCGAATAAATACCTGAGATGAAAGGTAGACACAGAGGCTGGCTGATGTAATCAGCGCTGCCACATCGAGGGCTCTCCATCATTACAATCTGTAGATTGCAATAAAAGTTCCCAGAATTGCACTGAGCAACCCAATCTAAACCAATAGACAATCACAGCCTCTGATCTCAGTCCCAATTGAGACACATCCCAGCAGAATGTCTCAGAAATTAGACCTACTTGGTGTGTTCATGATCCTGAGATGGACAGATAGAGTAGGTGCTTTCCCACTCTCACACGTGCATCAATCGATAAGGTTCACACAAAGAGGGTTTGTTATTCACAATAGTCTGTGTGGGTACAATTTTACACAGCTTTGCATGAGCATGAAGGGGGCAAATTGGGTCGCAATTAATGAGTCGTTTGGTCACTGGGCTCCTTTTAAAGCCGTGCGACAGAAGTGGACGACCTCTGGCAGCGGAACAGAAGAGAGAAAATACTGATGTAGCAGAGCAGCAAAGCATGCAGGATACACAGGGTTTGAAAAGGCTGCATGTCTATGTGTGACATGCTGAGCAATACCTTGAAATAGAGCAGTTAATAGATTCAGAGAACGTTTAAAGGGCATTCCGTCGATTCCTGAAATAATCCAAGGTTGAAATAGGGATTATAATCCAAATATTACAAATATATTTGAGCTACATGGAAGCAAATAAAAAAATTAAATACATTTAGACAAAAAAAATCTCCATGACTCTCCATAGTTTTCAGTAGTTGTTAATTAAAATGTATCACTGCATAATTGTGTAATTTGCCAATACAGTATTTGAACAATATTTATTTTTTATCATCTTTTTTTCTTAAACTATAAATAACATATAATAATGATAATAATAATAATAATGATAATAATAATAACTTAATTTTCAGTAGCGCAGTGACGGGTGACTGGGTGCAGCTGCAGGGAGAGTTGAAATTATTCCCAGTGTGCAGAAACATTTCCTCAGGCTGCTCTTATCCAGTTTCTTGTTCCACTTTGCTTGGAAATGAGTCGTGAAACACGGCGGACTTGGACACAGAAAACAGCAGGTTTAATGTCCGCCCAGCACCTGTCACTGACTTGGATGCTGTTGACGAGCAGGACGTAGAAGAAGAGGACCTGCGCGACGACAAAGACACGAGGAGGAGGAAGTGAAGTGAGTGGGCGATAAGTGTGTATGGATTTGACCTTTCGCTGAAAGTTGAAATGTGCTGGGCAAGGACCACATGTGACCAAGGTGGCCATGATGATAGAAATCATCATCAGAGTGGTAATTACAGTATAGTTTATGGTTGGCTGCCTTTGCCAAAAACAGTAATTGGAGCATATCTCCTCTTTTAACCACAGAAAGCCTTCAGCTAGGAGGATGGAAGCACTTGTGAAAGCAATGATGGATACTATTGTCCAAAATTTGACCCTCTATTAACATCTCTTGGCTGCATCTGGATCCTGTCACCATGGAAGGGGACAAAAGTCATTTTCCTAACATACCAAATTCCCTCTTTTTAAATGCCTCCCCCACCAATAGAGGAGTGGAGGCCAGCCCAGAAGCCCAATCTCTTCCTTTATCACTCACCGCATTACCACCTCTCCTCCCCTTTGTTTTGCAGGTGCCTCCAATTACCTGCTAATTTGCCTCTAATCTTGGCACAATTCTTAATAAACATGTTTATCCCCCCTAAAACCAAGGTTGTAGAAAATCTAAGCAAGAGTAAACACAAAGCAGTGACATTCTCCTCCACTGTGCCATTAAACAATGTGCTGATTTACTATTGATGTCAGTGTAAAAGTATTGCATCCCAGAGAGGATAGTGAGGAGTGTCTCTTGGTGATAGACGCAGGTTGCAGGGTGGCTTTTCATTTATGAATTTCTTGGTGAAAGATGAGTGCCAAGGACCAGTCAATTCAACATAGACACCAATAGTGAAAGAGTGTTGCTAAGAGACAGGGATGCTGCACAACTTCCATCAGGAGCTTGACTCTGACCTTTATGCAAATTAGCTTCTGCCAAATCTTTTGTGTGAAAGCAGCCGCAGTGTCACTAATACCTGGCCTAAAAAAATACTTCAATATCTAGATTCCTCTCAGAATGCAAAATGCACTTTGGAAAGTGTTACAGTGCAACAAATCCAGACCCCAGTGCACCCACGAGGGCTTTAATTGAAATAATAGAATGACTGAATGTCTAAATGAAGTGTGCAAATGAAGACTGAGGGTTGCTGCTATAATCCTGTAATTGAATTTACTTTGTCTGCTATGCACATGTTTTTTTGTACAAGAAACAATAAGAACTTAAGGAGCTGACATGCTTTCGAAATGTTCCTTGTGCATGAAAATTCTCCTACACCTATGCAGTATATTACATTTTATTTGGACAAAGTGATGCATCTTTTCACAAATTAAACTATCTGTAATACACTCTCATTAACCTGAAATCGACTTGATAAACTAGCAGCATGACATTTTGCAGGAGATGTCTTGCAGCAACATGGATTATTCACATGTGAGACATCAACAAGGTGCAGGTTTCTTGACCTGTGTGTCATTTAACACAAGAATGATAATGATGGTTAGGAGGGTGGGGTTGGGGTTAGATGGCTGGAGAGGGCAGAGGGGTCGCAACTTGTGGAAAGGGCTGTATCAGGTTGTAGCAGGTTATCTGAAGTGGACGCTGATAATGGCCTTTTAGACATGCCAGGTTTGATCCTTTCACCACTGAAGAGGGAAAGTTAATCAATACTCTGAGTAGATCAGTGATATGAGGTTACTGTATGAGCAACTGCTAAGCAGCCAGCAACAACAACAACAACAACAGCATCAGCACACTGGTTAATTGGTAGGACATTTGACGGGGTCAACATGAGAAAGAGAAAAAGACCCGCTTATCAATAGAAAAATGTTATGAGCACCATGTCACGGAGCGTTAAAAATTGAATCAATTGTGTATTGATTGTACATAATGTTATTGGCTCTTTATGCAAAAAGAAGCATCCGCAAATTTAGAAATTATGATCACAGCATGCCCTTCACAGATTAACTTGTGAGTGCAACAAACACAACTTCAAGGCACAGGCATAAAATAGCCATTTTAATCAAAGCAAAGTGAAATATAGATCCCTTCCTCCCGTGGTTCTTCACATTATGCAGAGAGAGAGAGGAAAAAGAGAAGAAACACACACACACGCAGAAAGAGAGAGAGAGAGCAATACACTACCGTGTTCAAAGCCAACCTTGTCAATAGTACTCACAGTGGGCTAGGGGAGTGTAATAGCACTTCCCTGATTCTACATTGATATCATATAATCCAGTGTGCCCTGTTTCAGTATCATATTTATCTAACCTGCTGGGGGACAGGGTAAGGGGGACAGTGTCCCTGCTGCTAGGAGCAGACACATTACACACTGCCTCGTGTATTCTTATTGATTACTCCCACCCCACAGCCCAGGGACCATAATTTAACTCAGCAGGCTCTACAGTTAATACTGGAATTCAAACATTCCATCTACACTTCAAGAGACAAAAACAATTGACACTTTAAAAATGTGCAGGGCCTCTCTAAATGGGATCTGAAAGGAATGGATCTACATTTTCTGGTCTGTGCTTCCCCTCCCCTTCTTTCTCCTTCTTCAGTCTCCAGCTTGTGCAGTTATCATATTATTTCTGAAAAGAACGGCAGATAAAGTGCTTTTAAAGAATTACAATATGTTAAATTCTCTGAGAGGAATTTGTTAATACTCAGAAGGACAAAATAACTTTTTTTTCCCTTTTATGTGGATGCAAAAAAACAATCTTACAAAATATGACAATGAAAAAAAAACATTACAAAAAAATCAAATATTTTTCTTCCTCATTGTAACATCAATGAGGAATTACTCAGGAGCAGGCTGTTTTTACAACAGTTTGTATGGGGTTTTGTAAGCATAAAGGTGCCTTGCTCAAGAGCACACAGGAAAAGAGGGGACTGTTTCACCAACAAACCACTAACAATATTGCTTTTTGGTGGTTTTATTTTGAATAATAAAAAAAAACACATCTGTTGTCAGAGGGGCTTCAGATTAAATCACTATTGTAACTTCACCCACTGTGGTTAACTGTGTGATCATGATGACTGAGTCATTTTAAGTGGCATCCAGTGACATTCATAAAGCCGTTAAGAGAACAAACAGCAGGGAACAGTCAAACAAGAAATTAAGCCAGTCAATATAATCAAAGCTAGAGGGGGGCAACACGAGCAACATGAATATTGTCATAATTATCACAGCCTTTCTCAATATCAGTGTATTTACTAGAAATTATAAAATCACATGATGATGTCAAATCCATGTTTTCCCCATTAAAGCTAATGTTTTAAATGGTATATTTTATATTTCGATGCAAAAAATGAGCCCATAATATCACTATGGGCATTTATTAAATGACATTATCGAATTATCACCTATAGTTCTAATTGAACATTCACAGGTAAACACACACAAAAAAATCCAATTTGCAGCATTGTTGGTGATCATGTCTACAAACAATCTCCCCACCTGCAGTTCAGTTATTGGGAGCTGAAAATGATGAAAAATGCTGTCAAAATGTTCAGGCTGAGGTTGATTCAGAAAGCGATAAAAACCTGAGTTTTCTGAAAAGGATGAATCCAAACTGCCACGCTTTCCTAAAGCTAAAATGAGCATCAGCGGGGATTAATATGCATTAATTAAACTGACTCTGTTTCCTTTAATGAGAGGGAAAGGATTTGATGTTAATGCTGTTGATCTCACGGAGGCTTCAATCCACCTAATTAACCAGTATTTCAGCAACACACTAAAATAATCAATAAAAAAAGATATTTCATCACTGCTATGGATCGTATGCTCAGATATTCAGATAATTAAAACTCATTACATGCTAGCTCACCTTACCAATGACAGAAATAGGCTTTTGAGTTTGGAAACATGTTTCCTTTTCCTTTTTTTTGGTGGAATAATTTATTAAAAAATGCCTGTTTTATCTCAGCTTTTAGTCATACTGTGGCAGCACTCACTGTTGCATCTGTGTGTTGTGCAGAGATAGAGCGTCTGTGGAGGGCCAGAGAGCAGACTCCAGAGATCCATCCATCTCAATCTGAGGCTACAGCTGACACCTTACAAAGAGGTACAATTAATAAGGGCATTATCCAGCGGTAGGCAACAATAGAGTCCTAACGCAGAGACACCAACCTCGGGAGGCCCGTAGAGGAGAAAAAGGGAGCGTGTGTGTTTATGGGTGGGGGAAGGGTGAGCCAAAGTGCTTCAAAATAGGATGCATTACAACCAATGTCTTCAGAACATGAATTACAATCTATTATAACCGAGCCTTATGATAGATGGAACCAGCTGCTTTGTGTGCTAAATAGGTCACTTCCACCAATTCCCCCTGCACTCTTTAGACTATTTTTTTTTTTTAAGTTTTGCATCTGAAATGTCTAAAATAAATTCAGAATTCATACAATACTTTACATTTCAAGATTTTATGAACTTTCCTCAGCTTTGGTGATACCAAATTTAAGTTTTGAAGAGCTGATTTAAAAAGTCCAAAAAATAAACTTATTGCTATTTGTTTGATGTCAGTCGTTCAGTTTATAGAGGTATTATCAGCAGGAAATCTGAGATATCAAATACAGCATAACTGATAATGGAGCTCTCATGAAAGTGTCCTATTAGTGCAGGTTGAGTGCAGCACTATGGTTCACAGGGGAGAGGGCGGAGACACCGCTGCACTGACATTTACAGCAATCCAGGAGTTGTTTGTGGTCACTGGACTGGAGACAAACGCTGAACCCAAAGGTTAAAGGTCGGGGCTAAATTTCATCCACAGTGGAGGTCCCTCTGTTGGAAAAGACAAACAGAGAAAGCAGCTGAGGTGTGAAGTGTTCCTGCTGTCGGGGAAATCAATCAATCGTCATGTATAAACACAACCCAGACCAAAGGAATACAGAGAAAAATGAATGTTGGTATAAAGTTGGGAAAAAAAGAACAATAAGCACAAACAAATAGCGATCAATACGAGATGAAGTGACACATGAAACAATAGTCTGGGAATGCATTCTTAAATAATGACCTCTAATCACTTCTACGTCTCTTCCAGTTTTTATACGGAGTCAAGAGTCCTCCACAGTGATCGTTTTATATTTTCCTGCTCGTTCCACGGGGGAAAGGATGAGCTTGGTTATGGATTAACGCTCTGATCAATAACAAGATAGGAGTCCGGCTCTCTAAGCTGAGGAAAATTAATTCGAAATGCAGTCAAACTCTTATCGACCCAGAGCCAGGGGTTGCTTTCATTGCAGGTAGTTGATAATCCACCAATATTGTGATGAGCAGCTAATCTTTTATTTTAAATGTGACCTCCACTGCTCATAATAAAAGTTAAGACTGGCCGTCCATTTGTTGCCCATATAGCAGGGTCTCTCTGTCAGCAGCCAGATTTTGTGATCTATCCGTCTACTTTGAGTGCTAATCTTCCCTGCAGAGTTTGAGTCAATTAAACAGCTTAAATATCTTGATCAGTGAATGCTCTAAACTTTCATGACATCACTCAGTCCAGAAAAAAATGATTTTGTATCATATATTTTTTCTCTGTTTTACATATGAACGCTTTAAAACATGATTTGGTGCCTTAAACAAGAATGTGTCATATAGGAATGGCAGTGCAAAAAAGGTGTAATGGTGTTAACTTTTGCACAGTTTATGAAGCTAATATAGGAAAAATGCCAAGAATAACATTACATTGACAAAATAAAAGGCATTAAGATCCTGCACTAAATGCAACATTTAAATGAAATCAGAAACAAATTGAATTATCATATGCATGCAATATTAATGTATTGACATATTTCCTACATAAAGCTGCAAAGGCGATGCATTTCATAACTTGTTGTAAGATATTGTTCTCCTCAAATATACTAGTGTTTTATTTTTCTGGAGTGGAAATGAGCTAAATCTCCTCAACAGGAAGGAAAAAAGTGAATAACTTCATTTTTTATTTATATAATACTTTCACCATCTTGGAAACTGTTTAGCAGATTATGTGAGCCTAAATATTCTCTTCACAAAATCATATTATTTTAACCATTTATATACCAAGGCCTGTTAATTCCACTGGGTCAATTATCCTCCAATCAACCAATCAAACGCTCGCCCATGACACAAGGCAGAACTTAACCATATGACGTGTCTCGGTCACCTCCAGCCAAACATTATACGCAAACCTTAATCATTGAAGCTCAGAGGGGAAAAAATGGTGTTACGCAAGTTTAAATCAGAAGCAAAACAAAGCAGGTTAATTGATGATCAACACAGTCTGACTTTAATGAGGCCCTGTTGCCCACGGCCAGGCCCAGTTCAGTACACAGGACTTTCTCCTGACTGCTCGCGCTTTCTTTGATCTTGTTTGCTTTTTCCACTGCTGGGACTGTCATTGTTGGTTTTAATTACTTCACCACCAAATGGTACAGATGAAAGATAGGTGCCTGTAATTAATAAAATTTCCATAAATTTGAATCACTAACCAGTCTCATTAGCTTGTGCCTTTTGTCTTGACTGAAGTTCCCATGTCATCTTTATCCAACTCTGACTATACAGAATAATATTACTTAGGGCAGGATATCACTTGATATGCACCATATTTTCTGATAATCAAATTTCACTGTAGGTAATTAAATGCAGCACATACTGTAGTCCTACTGCAATGATTGAGGTCAACCTGAAGAAAACGCCAATTGTTGTATTAAACCATTATAAAACTCTAAGTCTTTTCAATTAGTCGTTTCAGAGGAACACTTCGCAGCACTGGGCCATGTCAATTTTATTCAAGCTCAAATAAGTAATCAAATTGTTGAAGAACTCATCTTTGATCATGTGTAATCAGGATCAGGGCTGTGCGGTACATCTCTGGGCCACAAACTAAATGAGTTGCAGTGCTGCTGGCACTTTGCTGGTTTGGATGGTAGTCAGCTTGGCAGTAAGAGAGCTGTGGTGTATTCACATGACAAAAAAAGGACAGTTACACAGAGGGGCATTTCTAGGAGAAAACACCTGTTGTTTTGATGACTTCAAATATGTTTGCATTGGAAAGTGTGGACTTTTTTCATGTCATCCTGACTGTTGAAATATTGGGTTTTTGTTTTTGTTTTCATTTTTAAGGCAAACAGAATCAAATGTTAAGACTTTAAAGGCTCACTGCAATAAAAATGGGCTTTTTATTCAGTCATTCGATCATGTAAATAATTAAACACATTACACCATAAAAAAATACTATTTTAAATATATAATAAAAAACATCCTTCCATCAACATTGTAATTTTTTTCTCTGTTTACCTACAGAGTAAAAATGAAGCCATTCTCAATTATAGTAGACCAGGTCAGACACAGGGAAGCAAGTCTTTGTTGCTTTGTGACAGAGCTCTATAATCTTGCGGGGAACAGCCTATCATTACCAGGCAGTGTGGTAATAGACTGACATGGATGCTATGGGGAGCAATTGATTCCACACATCAATCAGTAGGGAAACTCATCTGAACGATTGCGGAGAAGTGGCTTGTTTGTCCTCAACATCACAATAAACGCTAACATGGAAGCAGCAGCAGTACCTGCAGCTGAATGAAGGGTTAGTTACCCATCATAAGAAATTCATTAGTCTGCTCTTACTTTGCCTGTTGCTTCCTTCTGATATTTTCAAATATGTTAAATGTGTACTGATGTTCTGCAGCTGTAATGAAATGGTGCCTCTCCACAGTAGAGTAAACTCAGTTTAAATTCAGTCTATTAATTTGTCCTATTAACAATATTTTTCAAACATTAATGTTGGGTTTCTTTTATGAATACTGTCCTTGAAAATGTAATATGTAATATTAAGGGGAAAATAAGATATCAAAGAATTTATTTTTCTGAATTTATTTCTTAATATTTAGGTTTGATTTTGTGTGTATAAATGTTCAAAAATCCACAGTTCTGATGGTTTCTTTTCTTTTTTTATTACTAAGAAAACGCACAAAGCAGCATCGCTTTCTTCCATCAAAATTTCTCTGTTATGTCTTTATCCGAGGACATCTGTGCCAGTTAGTATAAAAGCCGCAGCTGGATGCAGAGAATATACTATCTTCCACTCTAAAAGGGAAGGGTCCCACCTGATTAAGAAGGGCAGGGGAAAGACTTTGGCAGGCCAATGGGAGAGGTCAAGGATAGACCAGCCAGTTTCACTCCCCCACCACATCATTTTTGTATGACAGCACCACCCTAAGGTTGAAGTTCAGCCCGACTTTTCATGAACAGAGCGCTTAACGTCAAACACAAGATTAAAGCGGGGGTGTCGCATCTTGGCAGGACCAAATGAAAATATCAACTGCTAAGCCCCCCTCTGAAAAGCCAGGGGACAGGTATCTAATATTAGAGAGTAAGCCTAGTTAGCAAAGGCAGCCTGCTACTTTCCACGTTCTCAGTGGTGGTCAAAAGGCCAGGCTGGCTTTGGAATTGCTTTATTGGTGAAATATATTACAGTAGAGGCCTGCAGTACTACCTTATTAAGAAGGCAGAGAAGAGATGCCCTCATGACATACAGCAGGAGCTGAGGACATTTCCATATTACTGAATAAAATACAATTTTATACTATTTGCAGTGCAATAAAAGTCAATGAAATTTTTACATGAACAAACATTTACTCTACAGTTCATTATTTAGAAAAAAGAAAGAAAAGCAAAATGTATTCAATATAACGAGGTAAGTTAAAAACTTCAAAAAAATAAATAATGAATAATAATTAAAATCAAACACACTTTTATTGAATATTTCTGTATCAATAACATTTTAAAATTACAACTATAATATATTACAAAGGAAAGCTTATTCAAACTGCATGAACTGCAGCAAAAGTGAACCTTACTTTTTAGAAATTGCACTTAGGCAGACTCAAAGCATTAAGCCAGAGCTCAAATATTTAGGATTTGAGGGAACACATTTCAGAGAGAAGCCATTTTGTAGTTAGTACACAAATGACTTGTTTTCTTCCCTCACGGTGTAGCAACAGAAGCTGGTGCTTCAGCTCTTTAAGTGGCTTGAAAGCATAAAAGAGGCTTATCTGCCCCTCATTTCTTCAGCCACGTAATCAGATGACCTGACGAAAGCTAAAAAGAAACAAAGACAGTTACTACACTAAGTATCTATCTATCTATCTATCTATCTATCTATCTATCTATCTATCTATCTATCTATCTATCTATCTATCTATCTATCTATCTATCTATCTATCTATCTATCTATCTATCTATCTATCTATCTATCTATCTATCTATCTATCTATCTATCTATCTATCTATCTATCTATCTATCTATCTATCTATCTATCTATATGTATATATATATATATATATCCAACCATCTATCTATCTATGTTGAATCCATGGTAACTTCTTCACGTCAGGCAGTTTAACTGTGAGTTTATATCTGACTTATAGAAGACAAATCGTTGTAAAGAAATACAACCAAAAGTAACAGAATTCACCCCCTCCCTTACATTTGAAATAATAAGAGGCAAAGATCATGACCTGAGTTCACCAGACTTGGAGTGCAGACATAAATTAATACACAGGAGTCTGACCACATGGTAACTTTGGGAATATGAGGGCTGGATTGCGTAGAATTTATTTCTGCAGGTTTCTGTCTCTTATGAATGAATTCAGCTTCACAGATTCACTCCGAATGTTTTTTTTTTTTAAAAGGGGGGAATTTCTTTTCTCAGAGAAGACTTTTATTAGTAGTTTGTAAATTTATTTAAACAAAGAAAAGATGTACATCATCAAAACTAGAATCATTTTAAGTTAAAGAGAATAAAATGTCTTTTTATGGAAAATTTGAAAAATATCCCTCACGCTACTCTTTCTTTTTGGTTTGACATTGTAGGTAAATAAATGGCTTAAATAAATATTTTCCATATGATCCTTGGCAATGCCTAGTTTTTCCTGTAACATTGCACTATTTATAATCAGAAACTCTAGTAAGACATGAAGCTGATCTCGAAGGCTTTTCTATAATCCCTCCCCTGGAAGTGGTCTTTACTGGAAGGCTAGTTTGTGATGGACTCACCCAGTAGCACAATGTTGCATTGGGATACAGCATTCAAGCTTAAGCCAACTTATCAACTACATTCAAAGCACATCCATTGAGCTATGTGGGGAGACTTTTTGCAGATCTATTAAAAATACTCTTATCTGTATTTAGCATATGCTGTGTATGTCAGTGCTGGCAGCTTTAGACGGATTTACACTCAAAACACCTCAAGCTATTCTTGAGCTGAAACTCCTGATAACATTCTGAAACTTGTGCAGACAAGCAGGTTTTACAAATAGATAAATTCATTCAACATATTCTTGTATCATTTTATTTACTTATTGTCCTTTTTTTGGTGCACACTGGCTATTTTTAAATACCATTTTTCTGCAGTATTTGTTTTTTTCTTTTCTTTTAGACATAATTTTTTCTTTCTACCTGCATGTAAATAAAAGCAGATTTAAATATTTAGCAGAAAGAGTTTAATTGCTTTACCGCAGATAAGTAAAGGTCACACTGATAGATGTGCCTTCATGCAATATAATTTTTGTAAGGTCACATTTTTTATGGTTAAAAAAGAGGGAATGATAGTTTATCACATTTTTCATATATATATATATTCATGTTGTGGAAAGAAAAAGAAGGTTTCCTGGATATAAAACAAACATTCAAACAAAAAAATATCCCTATGAAAGAATTGTTGTTGCTAGTTAACGAGAACTTTTTGGAATCCAGCAGCAAATAATGTGGAAATAATCCACGCGTGAGGCTTTCAGTGCGTTTCAGTGGGAAGTCCTTCAGAAAAAACCACTGGGGCTGCAGAATAACTCGCAGCCTCTCTTTCAGCTCTCTGTCCTCACAGCAGACGAGCCCTATTTGTAATGCAGAGTAATTAGACTGAGGCAAGCTCATATTTATTTTAACTTGAATACAATCAATGCAAAATTGGCTAAAATTTGAAAAACATACACATTAATTCTCATATTTTATGAGGCATCAAGCAGCAAAAGAAAAATTCAAAAGAGAGATTTATTCACATGACATAACTATCAAATATTTACATAAAATGTTTGTTGTTCTGAAATTCATCATGTTTAAAATACTTAACAATATATTTTTTTCAATTGCAAGCAAACCTTTATTTAACTCTGCTCTCTAGGCTGTAAAGGTTTGGCCTTTGAAGCGATTGAGAAAGAGCACCGTTATTCATGCTGCATTCAATGCTGAGAACTGAGACTCCAAAAACAGCAGTATCCTCTCATACCTGTTGAGAACACTTTCATCCTTAATGGGCTCATTAGCCACATTGTTAATTGAGTGCTATTCAGGCCAACATCAAAGCTAATAATAATTGTTTACTTACTTACTCACTTCTCTAAAATAGACCCAACAGTGGGTCTCTTCATGCTCTCTTCATGGTATATATGTTTACATAAAGGGGATTTATATTTCCAAGTGTAACCTAAAGAAAAAAAAAACACTTCAAGTTTCACTTCAGAAATAAAAAACTAAAAGTTCTGCTTTAAATGGGGGGTTGAAAACTGCACTGCTGCAATTTGGTTGGATGAAAAACTTGAAAAGTAATTTAAACAACAAACAATAAATTTGAAAATCACCGCTGAATTTTGTGCTTGAAATTTGGAAATGTTTTACATTTCTAATATCCTGAAATAAAAAAAATGTGTCACCTTATAAGATAACATAATCTATATATGCTTTATTTTAATTTAAAAAAGGGCAGATACACTTAAAAAAGTATGTTTTTGCACATGTGCAACAACACATAATTATGATAATAATAATAATAATAATAATAATAATAATAATAATAATAATAAATAATAATAATAAATAATAATAATAATAATAATAATAATGACAATAATAATAAGTGAAAGGCACACACCTAAAAACATTTATATTTATATGTCAGGACATGTGTTTTATTTTCTGATTCCTTGTCCTGTAAGTTTTCTCCTCCCACACGCTGCTGCCATATTAGTGGATAATGGGATCCGAAAATGGAAGCTAACTCATTGGAATTAAATTTATCAGCATGTGCTCAGAGGTAATAAGCTGTCAGTTATAAAATGAAGATTTGTATTTAGATATATGATAGGAATAAAAATGAATAGGCAAAATAAATGAAGCTACTTTACAACTAAATTACTTATTTGGAGCCAACAGACCACGAAGAGAATCATGATGATGACAATGATTATTGCAGATAATATTTTCCCTATGGAGGTGAAGATAGCAAATATGAAATAATTATGTAACGCAGGCCCACAAAGAGTTAACAGGAGGAAATATTTGCAGAAATGTTTTGATAGAAGGGACCAAAACCTTGAGGCATTATCAAACATTATAATGTAGGAAATCTAATTAGGATTGAGGGGGGATGTTTTCTCCAAGATGCACTGATCAAAACCAGACTCTATAAACTGCTCAGACTGACACAGGCTATATTGTTGTTTATATTCTGACATATCATAAACCACAAACATTTCCACTAATTTTAACCATCCTGAGAGACAAGTCCTTGCAATGCTAATAACATAATATTGTGAAAATAAAACTAAGTATAGAAACTTAAACTTATAAGTTTAATGTTTACCATTGCTGTCTAAACTGCTCTTGCTTTAAATGCAGCACAGTGGGGAAGCTGAATATCCATTTCAAACTGAAATGTTCATCATAGCAGGATTTCTATTTTTAAAAGGCTGAGCTGATGAAAGCTGGTCTAAGTTACACCCAAGCTTGGGGGCTAAGGCAGCTGAATTTCAATTGATTAGGTACCCATGCATGATGAAAGTTTTTATAAATGACACCATAGTCAAAACATTTCAAAGGAAACAATCCCTGCTGTATGCCAGGATACTGCAAATGTGCCAGAAACCACATGAGAGAAGTACAGTAGATGAGAAGAAAGTGAATACAACTGGGTAAAACATTTTCAATCTAACAATATATGACAGTAACTGTCTTATTATTTCTTATTTTCCTCTGGTTCTCCAATAACTAATTTGTAATTTGTGTAATGTGTCATTTTGTAATTTACATGTGATTTGACAGCCGTGAATTGTTGTTATTTACCCGTTTTGTGTATTAATGAAACGACTTCTGCATGAACAAAGACTTGTAGAGCACAACAACTCTGCATGAGATTTATATTGATGAAATGAAACAAGTTTTCTATAAAAATTAAGATATAGAATTAAAAGTGTTCACTATTTTGACAACTGCAAACCTTTTTAGGGGTAACAACAGCGCACAATTGATATCAGTGGAAAGCTGCTGTAGGTTTGAATATATATCACTTATTGAGAAAGAGATGATAGATATGTTCTTTCATCTGAGCAGCTTGGTGTAAACAAGCAAAGAAAGGTGTATTAAAAATGCTGTGTCTACAGGGCTCATGTCTGATGCCTGTCAAATCATTAAAAAGAAGAGGTACTGTTATCAAATGCTTGGGATCAGCAATAGTGGTGGCACATGACTGAAATGAGGTATGTCTTCCATGGGGGCAACTTCAGGGCCTTTTGTGAATTTATAGAGTGAGATAAAATCAGCTTCATATTTCTCCACGAAATCGGTTGATGAAAGCAGCCTGTGAGAGAATTACATGGCAAGAGTTTTGTCACCAGACCCATAGGCTTTATAGGCTGGGAATAGAAAAGGTAATGAGAAAAGCCATGCTGCAGGTTGGCTATGTTTAATAAGTCATCATGCCTCTATCTATTGTTAGTCGCGCAGACCCCACCAAGATTGTGTTTTCACCATGCTTAATACACTGCAGCTAGCAGGCATTTCAATGGATATAATATATCCAGCACAGCAGCAGGCTAGCAGCTTATAGCACAGACACCATTACACAGAGTTGTGTGATAACAGTGAACAAAGAACAAAGTCTAAAAAATGAGACTGTTCTCCAGTCGCCTCTCTTCTTGAAGAATATGTGATTGCAATTAAGATAAATGGCTTTACCCAAAAAAAAAAAAAAAAAAAGAAGACATTTCTGGGACATGGTAATTATGTGAAGAACTTGCAAGTAAATTTCTCCCTCCATGCACAATACACAGTATGAGTGTGTGCATGTGCGCAAACACACAGCATTCAGACAGCAGTCGACAGCAAGATAAAGAGTGACGTAAACGTTGTGGTCTGCAGCAGGCTGAGGAGGTTGTGCAGTTGTGTTTTTCTCTGTTTTAAAAAAAATTGGTTCATCTCATAACTCATCAAACAAATTCCCGCCATCCAAATCTCTTTATTCTTCTCACAGATTTTCTGTCTCTGAGTAAACGTGGCACATAGGCATAAAAAAAAAAAAAAGCCTGAAGGAAAATGAATTTAAATGTGAGCTGATGATGAATGGTTGAACTGATTGTCTGGCAAGAATTAAAGCTTTGTAACGACACTTGACACACATTTGATGAAAGGGGGAGGAAAACTAAATAATAAAAAAAGGAATACTTTTTACAGTTTGTGTAATTACTGTATGACACTTATAATGGGCCATATTTCCCATTTTGACAGCACACTCCACAGCCATCTTTTGTCTTTATGTCATTGCCTCTGGCTATGCATGAAAACAACACTATTACTACATTCAAACGTGTCCAGGCTGTTTGTTGTACAGTTGTACACTTCCATCTACTGACATGAGCAGACCTGTTTTAAAAGACAGGCTTGTCACATGCTCTGATCAACAAGAGTGTCAGTCGGGGATTTCTGAAGCGTGCAGAATTTTTAACATGGAAATTGGCTTTGAACCCCATCTGCACAGGTCGGCACATCTTTGGGCAAAGCTCTGCTACTGCTGACAGGGAAAATGAACCATCAATTCCTTATAATGTGGCCTAATTATTATCCTACTTACCCCCCACAAATTCAAACTTAGTGAATTTTTGCATGCCAAAGATATCTGTTAACTCACAGATAACAAAGGCATATATATACACTGTGTGTATATATATAAATATACATACACAAAGTGTTTTTTTCCTTCTTCAAAATACAGTCAAATAGCAGCACCAACACCATGGCACATCCCAAAGTAAAATAAACCTTGCAAAAAATAACTGTTGGAATAGAGTAAGGTTGTTTAACCAACACACTTCAACATATCAAAACCATTATCCTCAAAATCTGATATCAAACATTTGTGTTGAACAAGGTCATCAAATAATTTAAAAACACTTTAGACTTTGACTATATTGATCTGGTGGGTCTATAATTATCACAATTTGAGTATTACTTTTATGTTTAACAAAACATATTGGCACCATAAAATGATTCAAATAATATATCCTACCTGTGTGGAAATGTTGATTTCACCAAAGTAACAGAGCGTAGAAAAACCCCCAAAATAAAGCAAAACAAAGTAAAAACAAAGAAAGAAAAAAATATATCAATTTACAGATAATAACCTTTAACTTAACAAGTGAAATTGGACACTGACTGTTACACATGATACAAACCAGAGCAAAGTTTGAATGTGTGAAGTGTGTTCAGCAACTTCGGGAAGGGATCTGTCAACGTCCAATCTGGGATGTCTTTATTTGACACGATTGGTTTTGTTAGGTTTCTTGAGCCAGTCCAGCCCGCTGGTGTCCCTTTCACCCCTAAAAGCAGCTGGACCCTGACCCTGCAGCTTTGGCCCTCAAAGCTGAGCTCCTTTCAGGCCAAGCATATAGGGACCCTCCCTGTTCCCTCCCACCACCAACATCCCATTCAGCTGCAGAGATAACTTTATTCATCTTGTGCATCATTGTATCCAGTTGAATGCAGAAACTATGCAGACACTCGAGTGAATTGAGCTAGCGTGCGTGCATGTGTTAAGGACAGGAAAGAAGGGGAGGTGTTATGTCTTAATTTCTTCATTTTGACAGAAAACGCATGCATGGGTTCACTTTGAAACACCTTCAGCCTTTTAATTTCAGTACGAGTGCTACCTGAAGTATCTAATTTGAGGAAGACAGCGTCATGATTATATGTTGGGACTTAAAATATGTTATCATGGCCGAGAGATTCAATACATTTAGACAATTACACCAATGTCTGCAGATGATTCTGTGTACTGGAGTTAATTTACAAAACTGCTAAAGAGCCCCTCCCACCCTCCCTTTATCTAATTTGGTAAACTCTGCACTCTTATTTCTGATTTAGCGATGGGCAGCTGGCAGGGACAGTTGAGCTTATTTTCACCTGCCTAACACCAAAACAGCACTAGGACCACCCTGCTCTTCTCTCATCATTCATATTCAAGCCAGGGCCTCTTGACAAGTCTGCTGATCTCACTCAATGTTTTGTGATTTGGACAATACGTTTTCACTGTGTGGGCAAAAATGCTGAGGCCATCACACTCCTTGAAGCCAGTCTTGTGAGACTCAACTGAGGCAGAAGCCCTGAATTATTCCTCCTCTGCGAGAGTTATGCTTGTCAGTGCTTCCGCTTGAACCAAGTCAAGTCTGACGATGCAAACTGAAAGTATGTGATCCTGTGTTTCTATGATATTGTGATATCACTGTTTAATATCAATCTCACACTGCAGGTAAAATACTTATAATGTACTTTTAAAAACATTTCCAATGCAACTCAAACTTTAAGTTACACATTATGTTGCATTACTGAGTTTTGTTGCTTTCAATATTTATGATTTAAACATCTAATCTTACTCTACAGCTACTTACTTTATGTTATTTTGAATATAAAGTCAGCAATACTGTCAAGAAATAGCAAATCACTATAAAAATGTACATGGTAACATTGTTTATATTGAAAAGTTCTATGAAATGGGGCAATAATATAGTTGTATAGCTAAAATATTGTAAACAATATTCGTCATGTTTGGTTGAACACTTTTGGATACAAAACAGAGCCTTTCATCTGTGTCTAATCGCATCTGTATTCTAATTAAATTTTAATTCTATAGAAAGCTTGAACAACAACTTATATAGATACAAAAAACAATCTGTCCTAAACTTTAACTTCTCCTCACCACTTTTATAAAGTCATTTTGTTTTCTGCTACATGAAGTATAATGACACTCAAAAATATGATTCTTCATAAAGAGCGTGAATATTTGTGATGTAGCCATTGGTAAAAATCCTTTTTGGGGATTTCGATATCTAAAAGAGAGAGAGAGGTTTATACATTAGCGCTGTAGTTGCAAAACACTGTTGATATTCAAATGATTATTGTGCAAAATCTGGGATAAGCTTCTGTGTGAGAGCTCTTCTAAGTGCCTACAACTATTGCTAATTCCCCTCACCATTGTGGGCTGAACAAAGGCCTTAATCCCATTTCACTTTTGCAGAAGGCTGGGGCTATTTTCCCTCTCATAAACCAACAACACTCCCCCTAGCCAGAGCTGAGAGGTTCTGAGAAAGGGGCCAGTGTGTGTATACTTCAAGGCTTTTTTGTCCAACTTGGCCAGTGCTCTGCATAAACTTTTAAGTGGTCCCAGTAGGCCTCAACCACCTTTTGGCAGAAAAAATAAGCTACCACAAACTGTAAAAAGGAAACCAAACACTCTCTTAACCTGGACAATACAAAAGAAAATATATGAAGTCTTTTATAACTCAGATTGGGTCCGGACTGCAAAGAGTTAACATGTTTTTTTTCATGCACTAGTAAAGGAACTTTCATTCTTCTGAAAGCAGCTCTCTTTCTTTGCATTGTAAACCCTTTAATACATTATTTATAACACGGTGGTCCACTATCAAAGCAAGTGAAGTAGGACAGGATTCAGTTCTGGTACTTTGTAGTTTAGCTTTAGCTTGCAGCAGAAAATAAAACCACTTCTCTGACTTTGACATAATATTTTCCTTTGTTATTCAATCCACTTCATCCCTACCTTTCAAATGTATGGTTTAATTAAAACAACAGTTTCAGGGATTTTGCTCATTCAATTATATGACATAGTCCTCACTGAAAATGTTAATATTGTCAAGAAATACGATCACTTTTTGCTATTACTGTAATTTCATTTCGTCTATAGATTACTTAATCTCTGCTCATAATTGAAATGTGTTTTTAATAAAAGAAATCCCTTCAGGATGAATATCAAACATTAAGCATATAAAATACCCTTTAAAATTGTGACACTTCCCTAATTCAATTCAATTTTGTAAATAACACTAGGAGCAGATTATGTTCAGTTGGAGTTCATGAGTGTATATGGAAATCATACAGCTCCCTGGAAGAGAGACCAATGCCACAAGCCCAGTTGTTCAGTAAGTAAGTGATGGCATTATTCAGTTGCTGTGTCATGTGGTACATGTGAACCAGCATGCAGACCAGCATGTGGCCTGTGTTGGCTCATGTTAGGTGTGTAGTTAGAGGGTGTACTTGCACTTAAAAAGGAGGGGCACAGCAAACACAAATCAGCCAGGCATTTTTCTTCAACATCCAGACAAACCGTCCTCCTTTAATCTTAATCAATTAGACACCCATGAAGTGCAAACAAATCACAAACCCGTCAGTGTACATAATACAGCGTAAAGAATTCCCAAATTACATGCAGTGTAGACAACCTGCACCCCCTTTTACAAAGCTGCTGGGTTGAGTTCTCTTTAAAAAGCCAGATCATATTTTTGCCATTGACTTGCAGTGCAATAAAGAGGACGTCTTTGCTAAGATGTCCACTGGAATCCAGAACTGTTAGCTTAATATCCACTGGGATCCACTGAGGTGAGTGTAGTCTTTCACATACAATACTCAGTCCTGGAAAGTGATACGTCTTTGCTTGATGTTAATAGTTTGTTAAAATCCCAAGATAGCAAAATTTCTCTTTGGCTATCCTGGCCTAATGATATTTCTCTTGCTCAAGTTGAGAATGAAAAAAGACATGGTTAAAGTATTATTGAATTTTTACACATGCACACAGGGAGTGGTGTATCAGATTCTACCAACTCTTATGTACACAGAGGACCACCTGAGGCTATTTAGGGGGATGGTGTTGGGGTGGGGGGTTCTTTCTTTACCTTCTTCCAAATTACAGTACCAAACAACAACAATTGCTGTATAAGTTAAACAGTACTACTTAAAAAACTCCATGGTCCAGATATTACTGAGGATTATGATTAAAAAACTAAAAACTAAAACAGATTTTAAAGGTCCAGTATGTAAAATTTAGCAGAATGGACCAGGCAGAAATATACTATAATATTCATAAATATGTTTTAATTCATGCATAATCACCTAAAAATAAAAATTGTTGTGTTTTTGGGACCTTAGAATGAGCACTTTATATCTCCATAGAGAACGGATCCTCTTCCACAGAGGCTGCCATGTTGCCATGTTTTAACAGTAGCCCAGAATGGACAAACCAAACACTGGCTCTAGAAAGGGCTTTTTGTGTTTTTTGTGACTTTCATGGCCACTTCATATAAACTTGGAAGAAGAGGGGTGGGGGTTATTCATTTGGTTGCAATCTGCAATCTCACCACTAAATGCCACGGAATCCTACAAACTGGATTTAAGTAATCTTGGTTTTTGTAAAATTGTCCAGTGCTTGTGGTCTGTCTATGGGTTAGTGGGTTGTGCAAAAGTGATCTTTGCAACCAACATATTGTGATTTTCTCCAGAGAAGATGTCATGACAGTAAAACCATATGCAGGGTATCCCAATCCAAGTTTACAAATGTCCACTCTGTTGAATCTCTCTAATAAAGGAAGGACTC
This sequence comes from Scomber scombrus, assembly GCF_963691925.1. NCBI lineage: Eukaryota > Metazoa > Chordata > Actinopteri > Scombriformes > Scombridae > Scomber > Scomber scombrus. The sequence goes on along the minus strand of NC_084975.1, from coordinate 17,452,206 downwards.
TCTGTCTGAATATCTGTCTACATCTATTTGTCCTTTGTGCATCTCTTGAGCTGTTCATCCCATCAACTTTTAATTTGGGTATATGGCTAGGGATCTAAAGAAGTGCAGTGTCTAATTTGGTGCAATTTGGACACATGATATGTTTTATATTAAAGAATTTTGAATAAACCAGTGATCAGCAATTCACTCTGCTCTGTGCAGGGGCAGGGTGGAGTTTCAGAGTTAGAGACAAGGCATGACTTTTAATCAAGAATGGACACTCTGACTCTGTCTAGACAGAAAGTGTAGTATTAGCAGCAAGTGTAGCAGATTAGCGGTGGCAGCAGTAGCAGTTGCTACAGAGAAGGCGTTCAGGTACATGGTTGAGTGTAGGTCACCTATATTCTGTAAGCGCTCAGAGCCCAATACACAATGACTGTAATTAAATGCGTAAAACTGAACCAATACTCTCACAGGCAGTTACAAAACCAGCACGTCTCATATGCTCCGAGAACAACAAAGCACAAATCTTTGGAGCAAACATACCCACTCAAATCTAAACTGAAGGTACAGAAAATAAGAATGATCTAAGAACCCAATTTGATCGTTCAATTCTCAGATACTTAGAAACACCTAAGACCCTTACTGATTACAAGTCTATCTCTAAGAATTTTTCAGCTTCACTTTATCAGAACTCCGTCTTATAAAACAACATTTTGAACAAATATACGGTCATTGTTCAACAACACTGATTGAAACATGTTATTGTGCCAACTTTATTCCCCTTGTCTTGTACAATATTTGGATGGAAACATTGCTAGACTTTTTGCTACAAGTTTATATAAAGCTGTCTTTCTCTGGCAAAGCTAGGAAAATCACATGGAGTTATTTCTTTGGGGCCACAAAGCTCACCAGAGAATTCAAGGGTAGACCAAGATTCCCATCTCCCTGTGCTATATTTCTTGTCACTTTAACTTCACTGTTGTCCTCAGGATAGTATTGACGGCCATGTGCCTCCTCCAATACACATGGCATCATTAGCTGCTTCTTCTCATTGGAGAGTTTGAACACATCAGAGGTTATTGTCTCTAGATCTCACCTCCATCTGTGCAGCCACTGTGCACTAGTGTAAAGACATATGCACTCACCAGCTTCCCACCCATGGCCATGTATGTTTGTTGGAACTCGCACAACAAACTAGGGGTAACAATATCAGGAACTTAACCTGGGTATCAGGTCAGGGTTTCAACCAGTGTATTGCAAGCCCAGCAAACCTAAAGATTGGGTAATTAAGAAAAGGTATTTTAAGATTTTTACAAGTGGTGCTCCTTTTACCACCTTACAAAGTGAGTGTGCAGTTGAGTGAAACAGTGTGTGTGTAACAGTTAGGCTACAACGCACACAGATCCAAGGATAGGCCAGAGGAGCAACCAAACCGCCATCCGGGGAGAGACACTTGAAGTTACGCGTGTTTACAGCAGAGAGCAGGAGGGAGGACAGAAGCATTGGTCTACTACTTTGTGCAGCAACTCTCTCAGCACATACCAGATACTTTCAGTTTATAATTTTTTTTTCATTTGATTAATTAACTAAATAGTTTTTTATTTCTATTAAATAAGTGCAAAGCAATGGTGGGGACGGTGGGCCATTAATGGGTGTACATATGCCTGAACACTGTTTATCAATGAAACCTTTACACCCCACTGCGCTGGCAGAAACCCTGCTGGTTGTATGTATTTTTAGGTTGTATGCATCATTTTTACTACATTTGGGCTTTTGTCATTGAAAGTTTCTAAATATGTTTATATTGCGCTTTCAGAAAATGACATGTTTTTGTCTACATGGCTTACTCCTATGAATAATTTGATTCTTTCCCCCTTCTTATTAGCTTAGATAGCCTAAAGCAAGCTAACATGTTCAAAACTATATTACTGATAAACAGGTTAAAAAAAATTGCAAACATTTCATTTGAAAAAATCTTTTGCACTGTATCTACCATTTTGTACTGTACTTTGAATTATGTTTGATGAGTCCTAATATACAATTCTAACCTGCCAGCCATTCAGGACTTACTGCACTGAAACATAGATTTAAAATGTTATATGCAAGTTTCAATGTAGTGCTAATCAGCTTTATCTTTGGGTATATTGTTAAGTTGTGTAGTTGAATCATTTACATTTTCAAAGACTGCAGTTTTTGTTTGTTTATATTAATTGATTTCATACCAGTTATTGCATTGCTTTAATAATTATCGGTCTGTTGAAACATAACTTATGAGTGGGCAGGTTTATTTTGCTTTCTCTTAAGTATTTAATAAAATAATATAGGTACAGTATATTCCACAATAATATAGCCTACTGAACTTTGCACACTGCTCTTATACAACCTTAACCTGAAACGCCAGATGGTTTGTTACACTGAGAAGTTGTCCATGGAAACTGTTTGGAAAAGGGCAAGCGCTTTCAAAAAAGGTGATTGGATGAACCATCTGTCTATCACTGTCTATCATGGTCTTACTTTGTGACGCAGCTGGATTTGTGACATAGCAAGGATCTTCAAAGGGCGCCGATTTGTACCAACCACTGATGGTTTGGACACAAGAGCATAACTTGAAGCCTGAAATGATGGATTCTTGTGTGATCCCGTGATGTTGAGATCTCACATATCCAGCTGCAAAAGGTTATTATAGCCTACAGTAACATTGTCCTTTATGTTTGCTGGATATTACCCCTGCTGTAGTTATAAAATTGTTAAAATGCTTTTAACTTGTGAAAGTTGACCATTATGTAGTGGAGAGAGCATTTTATAAATGGCTGGAAACTGAAGTGAATTTGCAAACCAAAACCATCTGTGTTGGTAAATGCTGGTAGAGAAATCTTTTCAGTATTCCTAGATAATTGGCACTATTTTAAGTATGAAGCGAGAACATATCTAGTAATCCAAAATTGGTTTCAGTTTTGTATTCTATAGCAGAAATGTAAGTTTTGAAAAAAAGGCTCAGTTTTCATCAATGCTTGGCATTATGTCTTGAAAGGTAAAAGAAGGGACAGATAGTAGAGGTATTACAGTATTAAGGACAGTTTTTTAATAGTTAGCAACGCCTTGTGTAGATAACCATGATGAGATCTAGTGTACTGTTTAAATTTGCATTAGTTGATATGTTTTATATTAACATAGAATCAAACTACAAATAATGTTCAAGTGGTTGCTTACAGTGACAGAACCACAGATAATTATCATTCACATGTCTATGGTGGTTTGTAGTGTAGTTCATTGTTCTGGTTTTACAACCTTCACATTTACTATGTGGTTGAGTCTCACAGCTCTCATCAACTCTTTTTAAAAATGTTTTAGCTTAGATAAACTCACTTTAGAAAGTTAGCTACTAGCTGACTGTGAAACATCAATCACCCAAAGACAGTTATTTTTATCAGTTGTCAGGAGTTGGTGAAGACCAAGTAAAGAGAAAAATACTGAATACTGGATTTACATCTGTCAGGTGAACAGAAACACATCTCAAATGAGATGACAATGTTGCTCCTTGTCTTCAAGATGTCTAAGTGGAAACACGTTTGTGAACACAGTCATGACAACTTACAGGGTGATGATATGTTGGAGCTGTGTATCTGTCAGCTTGTTTTGGATTTCGTCTCCTGCTTAGTGGGCACATTTTTGTTTTTGTCCTCCATGGTTCTGTTCAGTCATGTTTTCCATATGTTCGAGAAGTTCTAGCAAGGAGAACTCAAGCAAATGCTAAAGTAAATGTTGCTTGCATATCATTAGACACGCTGCTACCTGGATAAGGCTTAGTTCAATATGAAAGAGGACCAAAACTTGGCAGCGTAGACACAAACAGGAAGTGGACTATATTGACTTTTCCTGTTTGAACTTTTGTTTTGCCCCCCACAACAGCTGCGTCTACAAATATGAAACTAAAGAAAGTATTTCTAACTTATTCAACTATTTTAAACCCATCCTCCTGAATGCTTCATATCTGGACTAGTTATGCAAACACAAACAAATCTACATATACAAAAGTATGTGCAGAAATTAGCTGAAATGATCTCTGAGAATTACTGAATGAAATGCGGGGTCTTTTGACGGGGCCACTAATCACTTGTATTATTTTTTGTTTAGGGAGTACAGCAGAAGCAAAACAAGAAATAAAAAACTTTGCCTAGTATTGTATAAAATGCATATATCTTTAAAATTTAACAATACAAAAGAACCACTTAGCCCCAGTAGATTATTGGTCTTATTAAGGTCTTTACTGGTGTGATAAGTTGTAACATCCAGGTGGTCATTAAATAAAATCTCTTATCAGGTTTTCACTTGTGGAAGAATTAAGAGGCGGTTCGGTAAAGAACATTTTCACCTCAGAGTTTAATTAATATTAAAGGAGTGGCAAAACAATAGCCCCACTGCATTTGAAATCTTAACCCCGGGTGCCCTCATTTGGAGTGCCTTGCATATCTCCATGCTGCACCAGTCTAATCTATGGCATGTAAGCGTGACCAGGTGAAAAGTGGCGTTAATTCTATATTGGAGCTGGGCATGTGTTGAGAGCAGCAGAGACAGGTAGAGCATGCCATGGGAGTCAGCATGTGACCTGACAGGGATTGGCAGGCAGGGTGTTAATTGGATAGGTGCGCCAGCCCATTTGTGTTGGCCATCCCATCGCAGAAGACATTGTACCTAGTTCTTGACTCCCAAGACAAGCTGCTGTGCTCCTCTTAGACATGCTCTGAATATAGCCAATGAAATTATTTGTTTCCCAACAGCCACGTGACTTTCCCCAGACACAAAGACAGGGGGATGGGAAAGACAATGCATCAGAAGGTAGAGCCTCTCTAGGCTAAAATGGAGGTTATTTGGACTGGTAAGAATTCACTGTGTTTGTATGTGTATGGGTATTGAAGTGCTGCTGGACACAAGTTTGTTTATAACTTAGAATATGAAGTCAAACATGTTTGTGAGATCCTAATTTGTGATTAGTTAGTTAATAAATGTAATTGTGCCGTCAGTGATTTGAACATATTGAATGTGAATTCAATCAGCCATAATAGGAAGAAATATACTATCATCGTTGTCATGCCCTGCAGCTTTCTTGGAGGCTTGATTTATTTAAGTCCAAGACAACACAGTTGACTACTTTGCAGTAATGACTGGCAAGTTGTTGACCATTGTATGATATCTGGTATTAAACGGCTTGTGTGTCACTGTTGGTACATGCAATTTTGTTAATTTACATTTATACAGTGTTTTAACCTAAATATTACACTGTAATTAACTTAAACGGTTATGCCCATGGAGACATTGTGACGTTAGTTATTTCTGGATTAAAACTGCTGTTTCACGTACTAACTTTGTCTCCTAGAAATTGTGTTTATATATTACTTCATTACTTAACAGATTATATTGTGATGACAAAGATAATCATTGTAATAATTAAGTAAATGAATGTAATTATTAACTAAGAAAACTTATGTTCAGAGGTATGTTTTTTTTGTGCTACATTTATATACTGAAGCAGAGTCGCAGGGAGGAAAATACACCAGTCATGCATCAAGTCAATGATGACTTTTTCTATATTCATGTACAGTATGTATATCATGATCTTTGTCTAACCTTTTGGTCAAATTGCTATCTAATAATAAGCAAATTCTTAAAAAATAATACTGTTGTCACTATGAGCTGATATTGAACTGCAAGATCAAATATTTTATGCAAAATGAACAAAATTCAGTGAACATGCACATCTAGCATACACATTTTTGCGACTTGCCAGATATGATAATTAACATTTCCTAGTTATGGTACCAGAAAACAATTCAGACCGAAGCTTGACTATGAAAGCTGGAAATGTCATTTTTTGCTGAAGCTGGAGTTGCAGCATTCTTGAAGCTAGCTGTTTATTTGATTGATTAACTAGCTACTTGATCCTGTTGCTGACATTGCACTGTAAGACTATAACAGACAAAAGTATGATGTCCAATACAGCAGGAAGAGACTTTTCATACTTGGTTTGAAGATTTAATTTTAATTCACATTGGCGAATATTGCCAGTGACTAGTTGCATGACACCTTTTTCAATTCTATCAATTTTATTTATATAGCTCCAAATCACACTTTTCACAAATAGCACATCCAGACCTCACTCTTTATTTTAGAGAACCAACATCCCCACAAAAGCAAGCAATGACAGTGGCAAGGAAAAACTCCCCTTTTTTGAAGTGCCTTTTTAAATTTAGATTTTTTGTCTAAATGAGATTCCTCAATTTTGTTTTGCAAACTGGTTACAAACATTATTTTCTGCTGTCTAATGAGCAAACAAAGCTTAAATTAAAGGCACTTCAGCATTATCACTGTCAGTAGTAATGGACTGCATTTGTTAAGCATGTTAAATATTGATATGTTCTACGTTAAAATAAATATATGTATAATTAAAATAAAATAAAAATGTTTAATTTGAATTCTAATGCTTAAATGTGTATATTTTATAATTGTATACACAGAATATCCTAAAATAAGAAGTCTTATCCAGATGTTCAAGATATTTTTAGTTAGACTGGATTAGATATAGATTTTCATAGTTTTTCATAGTTACCCCATCTATCAGGAGTCCTAATTCATTTCACTCATCAGGCTTTAAAACATTACTTTACTGGAGAATGGGAAGAATCTCTATGAATTATCTATAAGGATGCCACATTCTTGACCCATGTTTTTGAAAACATCTCAGACATCATGAGCAATATGTGAATGACTTAAAGACTATTGAGGATTCAGATCTAGGATGTTGACGTGGCTATGTGTCTCCAGTTAAGAGGCTGACAGTGAGAACATTTGTGAAAATTATGACTTTTACAATATTTTCCTTACTTATTTACATTGTTTTATCTGAATGTTTACATATACCGGATATTAAAGAACAATAACGTAGAAAGGCATTAAGTTAGTATTGCCTTTAACAATTTAAACAAACTGTGAAATAAACAATGGATTAAAAATGTTTTCCTTTTTAATATAATAAAAATGTAACTCTGCATTGCATGTTTGCTTTGTGTGTACAATGCAAAATTGCACATTGCTATGCAATAGGAACCAGTGATGTCTGTTTTTATTTGAATATGAATACTCTCTAACACAGCAAAGGGTATACACAACCTTCAATTTAACCTTAGCCATTGTGTTCGATGCAGACTAGCCTTTCTATTGTTAAAGATGCTGCATCTTTTTTTTTTTTAATAAGCAAAAGGATTAAATTAAACCCCATGCAATCCAAATGAAATGGGGATTTTTGGACGCATTCATACAAAATGTGTCTGGAAAAGATAATTCCACTTAATGGAGGCATTTAAAGAAGTTGGCTGATGCCTCCACCGCAACTTGGATTATATTGTGTGTGTTTTTTTTTTATTTTTTCTGCTGTCTTAATTTATCTTAAAAAAGGAAGAGAAAACATGAACAGGAATGTTTACCACAATGTGTACTTTGAAACATTTAATCATTTTGAAAGATGCAGTGAGTATTGAGGTTTTCTATATTCTGACATGCATGATAACAAAGATATTGTTTTATATTTTGATTATTATTGTTATTATTATTAATATGATTATATAGTATGTCATTTATGTCCTTCTTTTCGTCCACTTCCTATAGATTTCTCTGAACCTGAGGAAGGGGCTGGTGTGAGCTGTCAGATTTGCGGCTGATATCTCAATTAAGCAAAATAGGAAAATCTATTGTTTATGGGGGTGTGAGAGGGTATTTCCAAGCAGCAGCGTTCAAAATGGGAACAAGAATGTGTTCGTTCAGCTTGAACAGCACAGGAGGATTTTGGGGAGGACTCCTCCTTTGTGACACATGCGGCATAGACATAATGAATTATATTATAATTACAAAGCACAGTCTGTAGAAGTGGACAATATAGATATTTGGCCAGGGGGTGGAGTGTGCTGCTCCATAGAGACTGGGCCACTCCAGACTGCATTTCTATTCAGATCACTTTAACTTAGACAAATCTCAATATGAATGAATGGGGCTTTGTTCGGAAAATAAAAACATTTGAACAAGGACGCCTCATCTTCTCATGCGCTGTGGGTACATAAGCAATTTTACATGTCTGAATAAGACATTGAGCTGCCAAGATTTTACTTTTTTTTTGGACTTTTTAAGAAAGCTTTCACTCTGTATTTATCTATAAATATTCCAAAATACACAATGATACAAGCATGTACAATACTCATATAATAAATAAGTGTTTGTAGGCTGCAATATGTTACACCAGAGAACACTGGTTTGTCTTCAGGAGCGTGTTATGTGTGGTAATGGTGGAGGTACTGTATAGTGTGTAGAGATTGGGCAAAGCAGAGCGAGGAGAGAGGCAGAGGGGAGGGAAGCTGGCAGTGACTGAGAAGATGAGGATTTGACGGCAAGGTGACAAAGAGTTCAAACAAAATGAGGCTTGTAGATTAGCAGCACTCCCCTCAGTGACAGGTGTCATCTCTTGGGGCAGTCTGTCACTCTGCCTGCTGCCACTCTTTATATAAAATGAGGAGAGAGAGAAGGAGAGAGAGGAGAGGCAGCACCACTTCCACCTCGCAAGGCATGGCCTCCCCTGCTCTACCTGCCAGTAAGCAAGATTAAAGCCTAAAAGGCAGAGGGGAAAAAAGTGGGATGAACAAAAGTCGAGCAAATATTTGTTTACCTTGCTTGGAATTTCCCTTTAATTGTTTTATCATATCAAGGAACTTCTCAGTCAAAGTCAATGTAAAACCATTTAGTCAGGGATATTATCATATAATAGAGAAACATTAATGTCCATAATTGCTCTGACTTTGTAGATTGAAGCTACGCTACTCAGTCAGTTCATACTGCTTCACATCTTTAATGTGTGTCAAATTTAATCAATCACTTTTTTCTATAAGTCTATCTATGGGTGATATTATTATATATGCTGTGAGATGATATAAATGAATCATTTGTCATACCTTTTAGACTATGGTAGCTATTCCTTTATCTCTGGATATATTAGTCCATTGTAGGTATGAGCAGGACTGTTTTATGGCAATGTTAGATTTGAATACAATTTTTGCATCAATTCCTTGATTTGTCAGGTATTTCTTCCAAAAAAAAAGAAACATATTCTTTTTTAAAAAGTTACCATATCATAAATTTACATATATTTTCTTAAAATTCTATAAATACAGGCACGTCAAATGGAGTCTTTCAAGATATTACCTAATCAGGAAAATCTATATATTCACACAGAAGTTAAGGGTAAAACAAACCAGAAAACATTAACCACCAGGGAGGGAGAGCACAAAGCAACAGGACGAGACAGACACAGAGAGAGAGTATTGTTCTTTTGTGAAGCATCGGTAAGTTTTGCCCAGACCCTTAACAAGTCTATGATACAGGAAGGTATTAACTAAAGCTCGGAGGGAGCCAGCTCACATCATCCTGGTGACATGCAGGCTGAGACCTGCTGCTCTCTGCCCAGGACTCCAGCCATCTGCTCCACAGATTGCGCTGAAACACACACAGCAAGTGCTGCTGCCACCCCTCTGGGTGCGAGAGTCACCAGAGGGTCAGCTACTTCTTCAGGACTTTCTTTCTTATATGTTTTGACTGCTCTTACTTGCTTATGTTGATTAGGGTCGCCAGGCAACCCAACCAATAATCTCATAATCTACACTAAGCGACAAACTGCGGATCTGCAGTGAGCGCGACAGGCGGCAAGAGAGACTACACAAAAAGAGAGGACGAGAAAAAGAGGCAAATAGCATGAGAAGTATTCTGATGTTTGTTTTTGACAGATGAGGGATGCCCCCTATTGACTTTGTCAGGGAAGCTAAAACAGGGGTAGAGAGAGTAAAACCAGGGAGCAACAGTGATTTCAAAATTGTGAAGTGGAATAACCCAAGTGCAAGAAGCTCAGTTACAACCCCAGTAGTGGGAAACAGGTCCAAAAGATAATGTGGACAAAGGGAAGACTCGGGCTGAAAATTCAGATGGCCAATACACATTAAGGTTTTAAAATATTCATTGCACAAGTTGGAAGGGATAGAAGGTTATGTGTGTATTTGGCACCTTCCCAAATGGAAAATACTCTCTGAATAACAATCAGGTGGTATAGAATCAGACATATAATGACAAAGAAGATGAGTGGTAGCTGGTTATTTGTAGTGCAATTTTATAGAAAGCTGTATTTCAACTATACATTTTCAGCTCAATAATTAGAAACAACATAACATAACATAGGAACAATACACAGTGTTAAGCTAATATTTTTAAATGTTTTTTTATTTTGTTGATTCTCTTCAACCCTTTTTTTGTGTAAAATGAATTTCCTGATAATACAATTTCACACAATTGCAGCATAACGGCATCTGTGCCCTACACATTGAAAAACAAGTCATATGCCTCACAGTGCCTCTACGGTCTGTGAACCAGTGTCCGTTGGGGAAATCGACCACCCTGGGCACAGTTGTGTTGGAGTGAGTAATGAGGCAGGCTTTCCACGATGGCTGATAGAGGCTCCCATTAACAGCCATGCTTCAGGGTATTCTCTGTCTCTGTGTTGTGGAATGGAAATGAGATCTGATAGAACCATGTATAATTTGTTGTCACATCAAAGTGACACTTATTAGCTTTATTTCCTTATCATTGTTACATCTACAGTACATCTGGGTAAATATTTCAGAGAACAAGACTGCTGCTAGCATTCTTTTGTTATGTGCCTCTAAGTATCGTAGTAGTCAGTGAAACTTTTATTGATTGTAGTTCTGTAACAACTGGTTGTAGAAATGTGTGTTTTCTGTTGATGTGCTCTCAAATTGGATTCAATGAGCAAACTTTAGAATACAACTAGAGTTCCTGAATGCCTATATCCAGCTCTTCTGTTGACTCTTAAGGAATAGTTTGGACATTTTCTTTCTTCTGGGAGGACAAACATAGCTCTGAGTTTCCTTATTCCTCTGTGTGTCTTTTCTTTCCATTGCCAAGGTTGATAATCTTATTAGTAATATCATCCTACAGTATGCAAAGGTTTTTGGTGTTACAATGGGTTTTGATATATTTTATTCATCAGTCAGCATCCTCACACAGACACACATTTTTCCCAACTATCCTGAAGTGGATTATTTTGAATTTATCCAGCAGCCCTCTTCATATCTTTGTGACTTTGAATTGGGATATTGCTGGATGGAACACTATCAGAGTAGAATTATTTTCCCAACTGCAACAGAGAACTGAGCATTGAAGGGCTATATTTTACCATTGCATCTATAGATGTGCAGCATTATAACTCATGAGTGGCACCTCATTTCACACAGCCTAATGGCTTGACACTGAGAGCACACTGGGGACCCAGGCAGGGGAGCTTCCCTTCATTTTTGGTCTAAGTTTTATGAGATACAAGGATTAGGGTTGATTGAAAGTCACAGTGAGCTGCTACACAGCACCGCAGTTTGTATACGGCTTAATATTAAACTTTCCTCATTGATTACTTAATTGTATTAATGATACACAGACAGCCCATGCTATATCACTTTTATTTATGATTTTACAAATTCTGAAAGCTCAATTTGCTGTTCCGAATAAAGACATGACAAGCCAAAGATAAGTTCAGATGTAGGTCTTTATAATCCCCCCCAAAAAAAATCACCTCAGACTGCACCAGCCCTGTGATATTTAACTGATTTAGATAGAGAGAAGCAGACACTGAGGCACAGTCAACTCTTCAGTGAACTTATCTTACCCGCCTGGATGTGACAGACAGTGTAGCCCTCCAGCTTAGTTGTCATACACTGGCGACCAGTCAGAGCTGGTCAGGTTGCATGATTGTATAATTGTGTTGTGACACCTTGAACCCGCCGGTGGTATATAACCATGTTAATTTTCTGATAGCACACCGTGGGCTGTTAGAATCAGAGTTATGATGGGTGTAATTTGTGCCTCCAACGGCAGAGTGAAAGGAGCGGGTCATCAGCAGGATAAATACAAATTAAAATTGATGCAGGTCTCATTTCTGCTTGACCAGTTTGTGTTGGGAGCCTGCAGAGAGCTAGGAATGGTGCACTTGCCATTTGTGCCATTTGGTCTTCCATTTCAATTCAGGGCCTGAAGGCAAAAACTCCAAATAAAATGTACCTGACAAAGATGTGCTGCAGTATCACAGGCTTGATAATAAGCCTTAGAAAGCTGGAAACGAGGCTGCTTTTATAGTTCACAAACCCGAGGTATGCCTCTCTGAAGATATTTCTTATATAAAGTTTATAACCTCTAATTTCATGTCAGAGCTGTTCTGCCCCAAAAAATGAAAAAGAAATTATATATATAAATAAGGAGGAAAAACAGACAACAAAAGCACAGAAGCACAGGGGCATATTTTGATGTTTTTTCCAATATCAGTAGGAAGACTGGACATTGAATACTTTAAATGAAAATGTGATGATTTGTGAAACAATGCATGAATGACAGCTCCATTCAGATTCCTGTATCACCTGTGTTTTTGCTGTCTGTGTGTGTCTCTGGGTGCCTGTGTGCCTGAGTGTGTGTGTGTGTGTGTGTGTGTGTGTGTGTGTGTTCGTGCGTGTCGTACGTCCAGTAGAGCCAAAGAGGCATCCTCCTGAACTCCTGTCACAGCTTCTCTGACTGGGAGTTCAAGAGCTCTTCATTACAGCCTCTGCGCATCTGAGGGAAAGAGAAACAATGCTTAGAGCCCCGTGCACATAACCTTTCCATTCAATCAGCAGTTCAAACTGTCTCCCACTACTGCAAATCATTCTGTTTCTAGCTAGTCAAGTGCACCACTGAGTCAAAAAGCCTCCTATCAAAAATAAATTAAAATATCTTTCACTGTATTAACCGACCAACAGAAACCTAAAAGATAATTTCTAAAATAAAAAAGACATCTTCATGTGACAATAAAGCGACACAGAAATATTGAAAATTGTAATCACAACATTTTAAATTGTGCCTATACATTATCCATCACTGTCTTTGAAATATGTATATTTATTAAAATAAATGGGGGAACTAGCCTGACAGTACAATACCGACGTCAAACAAAGGCTCGTCAGTAATGTTTTATACAAATCCACTGATATAATAATTATACTATCCCCAGTCTTTAGTGGAGGTTGATTGTTCTTGCTGTGAGCTAACACACTTAATTGTAGTATGCAAATGAGAGCAATTACAAAGCTTTTAGGTGAAGAGATGACAGCTGAGGTTGGTTTTATTGGAGGCCTCACCCACAGTTGTCATGGAAACCACATAGAATAACGCAACTGTCAAACGGATATAATCTCATGATATGTCCAGAAATTGCCTCCTCTCTACTTTGTGTGCCATGAACCGATCCACATGAAAGGGAAATTCTTTTATTACTGAACAAATTGTCAATTTGGTTTGTGCAAAGGAAACGAGGGTTCGTTTGACAAAAAAGAAATGTTGGAATGGATTCAATTTCCAAACCAAAGCTTCATAAGAATGAAAAATATGCTCGCACACACAGCCTGAGATGCTTTGAGCTTTTTGTAGTGTCAACAATTAGTCACATGTATAAAAAGAAATTTCTAGCAATTATTTGAAAAAATAAAAGTTTTCATAGTACTCATTCAGCACCCATTCAACAGTTTAAAGCTTTATTTGTTTATGGTTTATGGCTTGAACAAACAGGCCTCTTTTTTATATGTAGTTTATTGATACAAAAGAGAATATAGGTTATGTGTGACAATTTTAACTCTAGTTAGGTCTATGTATTGTACATCAAAGACTGTCTACACTTAAACTGAACAGGGCTTATTTAGGTGAATGTTTACTGTCAGTGGAACCGCCCAGAGTCACCTTTTCAGGCGGCTGATCACATGACAGCCATAATAATGGCGCTAATGATTGTCATTGTCTACAACATGACACAGGACACAACCATTCCAATTAAAATTATCATTGCCATTTCTTTTTTGCAATGTATCATTTTGTTTAAAAAATATCTATATTTTGCTGTATGAAGTTGCTTCAACATGACCATGGTTAAAACATTTTTAATTATAGACTTTTTAAATACTTTTTAAAGAGTATTTAAACAATATTATTCCTAAACAGACATTTGAGACATTTGCTGCCATTCCTTAATTATGCATTCACTGTTCATTCTCTGTTTATCCCAAATTAAAGGAAATAACTGCTCCTGGCAAGTAAAGCAAAAAAGTTGCGGCCTACATTTGGTCTAAATTTTCTATAACAATCTATATTACAATTACTCTTGTGGAGGCTTTCATGAATTAAATATGAGTTGTGTCTGAGAATGAGATGTTATAGAGGTAAATGACTAGAGGCAGCCTGTAATTGAGGTGGTGGCAACATGGGCCTACTGAACTAATCCCTGACTCGGTCATGTGACAGGCTGTTCTCCAATGGCGGAAGTTCTTTTCACCACAAAGCCAGGGCAGCTGGGAAAATTGATTTCTCATCTGAGCTGTATTTGATAGCTTTTGAAATCAAAAATTGAAATTAACTAACCTACGCCCCATCATTACAAAAGAGCAAATTAAACTGTGCAACAGCGGCTCCTCTGAGCAGCGAAGGCCTGTGACAGAGACGAATTCTAAGAAGTGAGAGTCTTCTCGGCCTGTGACTCTCTCTCTGCTTTCTGCCCAGTATAACATTAAAAACAACGATATAAATGTGCACTGTTTTCTTTCAATGATATGTAAACCTGTGAACAACAGCTATTCCCTAAATATATTGTACAGCACCTTTTACTTCACACTTTAGTGAAATAAATCATTTTTTAATTTAAATAATATATTTTATGTGGTTTGTTTTTGTGCATATAATCTAGAAATAAAATAATTTACAATTATTTTGATTTATAATGCAGACTAATCAAATATTTAATCAAGAATACTATAGGACTATGTGAAAGATACAATAAATGTTTAAAAATACAATTACTAAACTTTAAAGGCTCAGTAGTTTTAGCAGCTTCTCCAAATGTGCAGCCTGAACCCCGAGTAATCACACTAAATTATAATTAAATATGGAAATACTTACTTAAAAATTAACCAATTTTCCAGTACAACTATCACACTCACTATTTGCCATGAAGCAACAGTATATATGACTTATTCACTATTCATTATTAGAACAATGCAAACAGCAACTTAACAGGCAAATCTCTTTGTGAGAGTGAGTGAAAGTGCACAAGACGTGAAGCGAAAAAAAGGTAGCTAGTCGTGCTGACAAACGACATGCTGAAACAGATGTTCCTGCAGGTGGACATGAAGATCAATAGGCGGTGGAGAGCAGTTAGATAGTTACCTGAGCTGCTGGAACTTGTAGCAGATGTTAAACAGACTGATGCCCTGGAAGGCTGATCAATGGACAGGAGGCAGATGGAGGAGAACATGGAGGAGTGCTGGGAGGCGCTGTTAGCAGAGAGAAACATAAAATAATGGGAGTCACATTTGATATGCAGATGGGCTCCTGTCCACAACATTAACCCATCAACAACAAAAATAATAGGCTTCAACTTTGGGGAAAAATTCAACTTCAGCCAAAACTCCACTCCCTTCATCGACTTGTGTGTCATGCTAATTACTGGTGAATTTACCTCGTCAAAGTCAGGATTCTGTGAAGCTGATTATTTGTCCGGTATCATAATTCTAAACAGGTAGGTTAGGGCACTGTGATGACCATTATCAGGGGTGGGAAACAGGAGATTCAGCAGTTTTTCTGGGCTAAAAACCTGCCTAATTAGCAGTGGTAAGAGGTAGTGTCAGGCTGTGATCTAACAGACTATCACCTTTACCTCCCATTAGTGAATTAAATAGACACTGAAAATCCCAAAGCATCTCTTGGCCATCACTACTGGGTATAACTAGTCCATTAACAACCTTATTTTATAAACACGTCACAAAAACAGTCTTGTTTGCCATGTTATAGTTTAAAATATATATTCAGCATAATCATTAGACAGCTTGAACTTATATAACAAAAATTTAATTTAGTTTGACACATTGTTACTCGTGCAGTGAAAAATAATTTCTCTGAGCAAAATCAAGATGTCTGCACACCTGCATAAGCATATATGTATGTATGAGGCCCACAGAGTAACAGAAATGTACGCTTACTGTACACACACATATGCTTACACATACACGCACAGATCCTCTGACATCCAACGTCCCAGTGGCCCTGCTGTCCGAGAAGCAACTTGAACTGGGCGATAACCTGATAGACTTTATCTTGTCTTCCCTGGGTCTCAGTGAAGCCTGAAGAAGACACTTCAACTGCACAGCATCCCCCCAGAGTCCTAACCTTCCCCTCATCTCTCCTCGCCGGCATCGGTGCCGGAGAGCTGTCAGCGGCCTGTTGCTTATTGATGTTTCTGCATGTTTTATGTCTTTCTGAGATATGACGGCCCTGACACAGTGCTGATTTCAATCAGCTTGCCACATACTGCAGAGAGTGACAGCTGGGTAAAGTACGAGGGACAAAAAAAAAAGAAAAAAAGAGAAAGAAAGGATTGTAGGGGTTGTCATTGGCTCAGATCAGCTCCGGCCTTGTCTCTGACCGAGGATTCTCCTCCCTTCTAATGAAAATGTTTCATTCACATCTCACATCTCATGCCTCCCTCGCTGATGAATTCAATAGAAGAAAAAAGAGAAACGAATAGTGAGGGAAAGAAATTCAGCTTTTGTCAGATTGGGGAGGCAAGAAGAGAGGATGACCCCTGAGCCAAAGGTTTTGACACTGCATCAATCCCTTTAGGGGTGAGGCCTGCTGGACCAGCTCTGGCTGAAGATTACTTCAGCACATCTGAGGGATGGCTGCTCTATCTATTTCACACATTCTATGCAGAGGAGAGCCTTGTATGCTTTGGATCCTGAGCTGCCCAGTAAATTAGGTCTGAGATCATTCCATGGAATGAGGGGAGCTATCCAAGGCAATTCAACTCCAGACCATTGACAGAGAGCTTACGGAATCCCTGAAAAAGAGGAGACACATCTACTCCCTCTTTCTCTTTATGATACCAACTAGAATGTACCGTGGGTAATCCCAATAAGGCTCTTTACTTGCAAATTCAAGTATATGCACACATGTACCGATAAGACTCTCCCACGCAGCTTTCTCACATACATGTTATTGACAAGCATATCACATCTTATTCAGCTCTTGACACTTTTGTCCTGATCTGGAGTAATATCTTTGACTTATTAGGTGGTGCGATACTAAAATCTGATGTGGTGGGAATTGTAAATTCTCATTAAGGTTTCCGACAGCTGGGTGAAATAATATTTTGGCCTGGTTTTATGGATACTGTTTTATACTGCAGTGCAGTCTAGTGCAACATATATTTAAAGATAATAAAATATATATTCCCCATTTTTTTTGTGGAGTCCTAAATTATTCTAACAGCACTCTTCAGTATCTGTGTTTAATACTGATGCTTTACTCTCTTTAAAAGGTTGTGTTTGTCTCTATTTTCTACAGTGTTATCTCTAACTTTAACTTAATCTAAACTGGACTTTAAAGTAGGGAAAAAAATCTCCAAGATCTTATAGTCTTTTCAAACTTGTGCTTGTCTGAATCTGATAAAGCGCGATTTATTCACTTCTGTTTTCATTGAGAGATATCAAATTAATAGCTGTGGTCAGGGTTTTTTGAGAAATACATGTATTTCACTTTCAGTTTTTAAAATTTTTATAGAAAACAATTACTGCAGCCATAATGAGATTCAAAACAAAGACTAAATTAGCTGTCATTAAATTATTTCAATTTCCTTACCCTAATAGAAGATTGTGACAGGTGTCATAGTTGCCATTATGTTTGGCTTCGCAACATGTTATAATGGATAATTGATCCATCAAAAAACATCAAGCCAAGGCAATAACTGGCTTGAGACTACCGTACTGAACATGCAGAAAATCGAATTTAACCCCATGTTGACTAAGACACTCCCTTGCTCTGTCGATCAAGCATGTCTCTCCTTGACAGCTCTGTTCGCATGTTGTTAAATAATCTAAAGGGAAAAGAGAAACATGAAAGAAAAAGCAGTCTCAGAGGAACTGTCACAGAGAAAGGAAAATGCCATGGGGGGCGAGGAATGCCTTCAGTCGCACAGCTTTTCACATTTTAATTTCAGTCTCCGGGACTGACTCATGGTAGCGCCTGAGTGAGTGGGTCCTGGGAGTCAGGGCTTGTGCTGACCCCAGAGCATAGACAAGCCCAGAGAGATGTCAGCTGAGCGCTCCTGAGGATCACCAGGCTGCCAAGCGCTTTGAAAGCTGCTGCCAATTCAGCCTAAGTTTCAGCTGAATGGTCGCCACAGAGAAGGGGAGCGACAGCAATAAAAACAGGTTGCAAAAGGAAGAGAATTTGCTTTCAAAATGTATTTGGCCTTTGACCTTTGCATCCAACCTTGTGGCCTCTGTCTTTGAAGCTGAGCATATTTTTTGAGAGACATTGAAAGAGGGGAGGGTTTTAGGGGTGGACTTGGGGCCTGTCAGTATAAATATATTAATAATCTGACAGCTTCATCTGCTTTTGAGGACTAGGCTTGACAGCTTCACAATGGCCTGCTCTGTAGTCCTTCTCGTACATGTCTAGCTTTCCTGTCTGAACAACACAGAGAGTTTATTAAGACATCACACTCCTGTGAAGTATTGATTTTACACCAGTCTCTGTCACTTACTGTATTAGTCCAAGCAGGAGCTCCAAAATAAATTATGACAGCTGCATGTAACCTGCTGAATATATTTGAGAGAATTGCTCAGTTCAGGTAAATTAGCTTTTTATTTTGTTGTACATCTTTAATCTAATATCGCCTGGCCAGGTTCTGTGATCAAATATAAACACATAAGAGAAATATACTCAGATTTTTCTATTTATTTATTCTTAAAGAATAGGAAATTCATTTTTTTTGACAGTACAAATAAAGAAGTAATGCATTAGAGAAAATATTGTTGCAATTAAGTTTCTGCTGCTCGGAAAAAGAAGCGAATGCTATCTTGAACAAAGGAGGGGGATGTGCATCTGCCTGTGGAAATGTGCCCCGCCTCTCAGACAGTGGGTCTGCCCGTGGAGAGACAGAGGGAGAGAGGGGTCAGAAGGAGCACAGGTAATTGAGGTGTCCCCGCCCTTCCCTTTTTATCAGGGCTTCTCAACCCATCCTTTCACCCCCCCACCCTAACCACACAGCGGGCACAATTACGCTTCCCATCACCCCACCAGCTGGCCCCCATGATCCCACACTTCTTACTAAACGCGACTCCATCGGCCCTTTCCCTCTTAACCTCTCAGCACCCGCTCCGGGGGAATGGTAAGGCTGCACACAAAATTGGGGGGAAAACAACTCAGACAGTTCTACTACTTTTAACAGTTTGCAAAAAAAGAAGAAAAAAAAAGAAGTTGAGTTAAATGCAGGTTGTGCATTCAAAATTAAAGTGGGTTTATGGCAGGCATACTGAGGGTAAGATATCTACAGACAGCAGCCCTGAAAAATGATTTAACTGCATAAGTGACTATTAAATTTAAGTGCCAATAGGAGACTGTGGATTAATTATTGTAAAACAATGTCATTCTGGTTAATAAGACATTGCCAATGTTGTGATAATTAATTTTACACTTTAAATGAGAATAAATCGAATTCATTTAGATAGATTGGAAGAAAAGTGATGAATCCTACTTTCAATAAGGAAGGGTCTGTCCAGCATCTAGCACACTAACAATTTAAATCAAAATGTAAGAGCTATCAATATGTATGTTAATTGAGTGGCTTGAAATAGATTTCAACACCCGCGTGTCAGTCTGATCATATTTCTTGAACATGCTCCGAGTGTCTCTTGATAGACAGTGTTTTCACTCCATCCCTTCACATTAATGAGTGGGAAGGCTCTCCTGTGCGTTATTACCTGAAATAATACCATATGGTAAAATGTAAACAACATCTGCATATTCATGTCATAACTTCATCTGTTTAATTAGTTCCAGCAAAGCAGTTTACCCTCTGAGGCCCTCCCTGTCAGAGCAGTGATGGTAGAGCCGTGCCCTGCTGTCGGTCCTGACAGTCCTCCATTGTTCAGTTGACGCTCCTGCCCTGTCTGTTTAATGCCAGGTGCATCTTTACAGGCCACGGATCAGGTGAAGTGCGTTACGGAGCTTCTTTCACGCTGATGCCAAGCCTGACATATCCCTCTTTAGCAAGGAGACCTACCAATTATTTAAGGATATTCTATTATATGTAAACATGGTTTGGTTAAAAGCCAAACTTTCACTTAAATGACACCATCTCTGACACACACCAGTCACTGTGAATATACAGCAATCAAAATGTGTGGTGAAATGCATCTGTTTTCATTGCAGGGTACCACATTGTCAGAAAGAAAGTGATACACACAGCTGAGGATTTATGAATTGGTGCTGGTGTGACACGGATTCACAATATTTTTTTTATCATTTTTTAATTGTGCAGTCACTATTTCTGTACGTTAAAAAAACAATGCTAACAGTGCCAGAAAATTCACAATGGCAATTATTAATGGCTTTGGACAATTGCAATGCAAAGTCCTGCAAACAAAGACAATAAAGGAGAGAAATAAGAAAAACAGGGCAATGTGGTATGAGAAGCTTGAGTGGGCATTCTCTAATTAAATTCTCCTTCATCAGGCTCTCGTTTGTGCACAAGCATTAATACTTTTGACCCCATGTAGCCTGAACACTAACATGCCTGAGGAAGGAAAAAGAGGAGGGAAATGAAAGAGAAAAACATGAAGGAATATCTTATTAGGGGAGTCAGGCATGTTTTGGCCCTCGTTTCTTGATGGCTGCTCTTGGTGTCGCGACCTACTGGCGTCTAGCTAATACGACAGTGTACGCCATGCCATTGTTCTCAATCAATAACTAATTATCAAAGTACTGGCTCCGACTCGTATTGTCCTCTTTGCTTGGAGCCCCTTGTTGTGGACTGAAAGACAGAAAGGGGGAAGAAAGGGGAAAGGAGGGTGGCTTTTGGCTGCACAGTGATGCTGCCGCCATAACATCCCTGCAAGCCTTTCAAGATACACTGTGCCGTCAGTTTGAATTACCGTCCCCTACTAATTGATATGAATTAGAACAGAAGAATTATTGTTGCTGCTGAATGTCATAACGATATCCTCAAAGTAATCATGGGAGACAAAAAGAGAACAGCACAAAACACACAAGCAGACCAAATAAGAAAAGACAAATTAAGCCGACTCCTGCTAGGGACTTTGCAAACGAGGCTTTAAACAATGGGGAAAGAAAATTAGACTGCTACCAATCTGTATGTTTCATTATTTCAATCTTGTTTGCAAGTATGAACCATGATTTTAACTAAACAAAAGGACTCCTTTTCCAGAAAGACAGCATGAAGTTGTGTTTTTTTATTTGCGAGCCATATCTTAACCATCAACAGGTTCAAACGCAGCACTCTAATCACTGATACAATGTCCTTTTATCACCTTGTCATTGTTAGTTGGTTTTTACAAATGAGCTGACAGAAATAGAGGAACCCAGTAATTCGTAGTTGGCAACACAGTGTGGATTGTGTGCTGGTGCCTGCCTGTCTCTGTGCTTCCTAATGGAGTGGCAAGTCCTGTCATCCCACGTGGCAGCACAGTTCACTTCTCCGCAGCCCTGCTGGTGCCACTGGCACCAGGACTGGGGGCCAGAGCCCCCAGGAGCCCAGGGGGTGGCTGGTGCCCCAGTGGCAGGCAGGGGTCAGCCTAGTAAAAGTGCTGCCCTCAGGACAGTGAGTCTAATCCCACAGCAAGAGCATGGCAGCTGGAGTGGCCCATCCGTTCAGCCTGTGTAATGATATCACTTGCACTGGATCTGATGTCTGACCTCATTACCAGAGTTTAATTGCGTTGCTACCAGAGTTTCAGTTCTTCTCTTCTCTGGCCTCTTTCTGTTTTTGAGAGCTCTCCAAAAGATTTCCTCCTTTGCTTACAAAATAAATAAATTACCTGTACATTTTGTCCTGTTTACCATGCGGTCATTACGATTAAAATGAGCAATACTAAGTCTTGACTGAATAATCAAAATATGATTTTTATGATTAAGTTACAATAAATTAAAAATAAAAATACTGCAAAATGTAATGCACTAATATTATTAATTTATAGATTAATTTAAGAGTTGTAAAAGTTCAGAACTGTAATGCACATTACACATACTGCATAAAACTGTCAATTTAAATGTTCAATGTAAAGTCTAAGTTACAAACAACACAAAACAATTTAAGCGTGCAATGTTTTTTGTGTGTGTGTTTCCTTTAAATAACAGGTGGTTATGGAAATAATAATTTGAAATAGGAGGGAGAGTATAACATCAGCAGTTCATTAACACCTTTTAAATATACCTGGTTCCTATCACATTGTGTTTATTACAGATGAGTGTGAAAAAGCTTCACTACATATGTAAATAGAGGTGGTGTTGTTCACACTTTTAATTAGGTTTTATTTTTTTTATTCACTGCACAATCATAAGTAATTATTCAAAGGTGACAATTCAGCCTGTACATTTTTATTTAGAGGCTTTCAATCATCAGATTCATGTAAATCTACATGTTCTGGATAACCGCAGAGGACTAGGCAATATGTCTCCTGGGAAATATTTCTTTTCCATTTGTGCAGGCTGTTATGATGCTTTAAATCCAGAAAAGCCACCCCTCCGCCCCAACTTGTTGTGAGTCATGCGACCTGAGAGACAGCCGTAACCTGCCCTCCACCATGAAGGAAATAACTCTCTTTCATGCCCTGATACAACATGAAATATGAATAATGAAAACAGACAGAGTTGTGGTGTAAATAGGAAGCATGACTGCTGCAGATAGTGGCTCTGCTGCCTCGCTATCACCAGCCCTCTCCCTCCCACACAGCTCAAGAGGTAGTGTCATCTTAGTTTCCTACTCAGCGCCCAAGCTATAGCCCTCCGTAACCCGCACACCACTGGGTCGTGGGGAAGGGGCCACCACTGTTAATGGGGTTGCTCTTTCAAAACATCACAACATAAGTAAACAGGGCACTCCCTTGTGTATTAAGTGCAGTAAAACTTTGAGTAAAAGTATTATAGTGGGTAAAGGTAACAGGCAGAAGGTATCTGTGTGTGCGCAAAAAGCAGAATGTGCACAGGTGCAGTGGAAAAAGATGCTGCACTGTACTGAAAATGCCTCATTACTCCCCTTCCCGTTTTCTTGGGCTCATATAGTGTAGCAATGTGCCCTTGAAAACAGACCCCAATTAATTCTTTGCATTGTGCATGTGGAGAGATTTTCCAATATTCTCATCATAAAAGAGCAATTATAATTCCATGATTCATATGCACACTCCATTTGAAGCAGCTATCCTAGCCCATTGTCAGTTGTCAGAGTAGAGGATAAACCATGAAAAGGCCTAATCCTGCTATGGGCAGCAGGCTTTAATGAGCAGTCTGTCTCAGGCAGAGCCATGTGATACCCTGGCTGGGGCCAGACCAGTGCAACGTGGAGGTCAGCTCCTAATGGAGGGCTCCATGGCTTCCCCTCTGGAGAAGGGCGGAGCCCACTTACGTTGACCTGTTAAGTCAAGTTGCTCTCCTCTGACCCTCCAAAAGATGTCTGGATGTGGGAGATGGTCAGGAAGGCTACAGCACAAACAGCCATGCTGCCTGCAGGCAATAAGGTTTGCTAGAAATGAAAGGAGGAAAAAAAAAGAAAACGCCAGCTCGGAACTAGAGACTGGAGCCTGTGAAAGATGTAAATTCAAAGCAAAAGCAGCAGAACTTTAACCTATGGGCTATTGCAGCAAGTGAAACAGAGCTGCCGCTTGGAATTAGGGGACAATAGGGAGTTCAGGCCAGGGGCATTTAACCAATGGACATCTAGTGTATCAGATCCCAATCTTAATGACATCAGTGACCGAAGCTTTGCAGAAACTCTGATCTCTGGTGGCATAAAGAAAGGGTCGCGGCCAAAGGGGATTAGTAAAATATATGGAATACACAGGAAAAAAAGAAAAATATGAAAAAAGAATGGATAATGAAAAAAGGTTATGAGAAACAAGGGTGAATATTATTGCTGGACTTCACCGAGATAAGGAGGGGGGGGGGGGGGAAAGCTGTGCAAATAGTCATGGGATTGCAAAGTCAATAATACGTGAAATCTTCACAGACAGAAAGCTATAATCAACAAAAATCCATATTGAGAGTGAATGCCAGAGTTTTTCAAAATGTCAGACGGGTGTGTTTGAAGAAGGGCAGGAATGACAGATGAAGAGCAGGGAGGTGAGTGGCAGGGACATAAGGACAGGCGGACTCTGTGCTGATGAGGTCCTGGACACAGAGACCAGGCAAAGAGCAGCGCCGGGCCAGAAGAGCACTTTGCCTCAGCCTGCTCCCTTCAGAAAAGCCAAGAGGAGTCAGCAGTGCTACTGCTATCTAATGGGAACCGTCCACTTAAAATTCATAGGTTAACAAGACAGTAGGCAGCCGGGATTGCAAAATGGTAGCAAGAGTGATTTGTGAAGACACTTTAAATCGACAATTTTGGCAATGATAAAATTACTTTTTCCTTCCTAGCACAGTCCTATAAAATACAATGCTTTGTGCTACAGGACAAAACAGAGCAACTGAAAACTGGGTGATTGTGGGAGAAGTGCAGTTGTTGTGAATATAAGAACTTAAGTTGAGTCATTTTAGGGATATAGATATTTTCCATTTTCAACTTGGACAAAAATGCAGTAAAATAGATGGTTCCTTTTTTTTTCTTTTCGATTTCTGTTTCGTAAATCCTTTTCAAACATAATTCCCATTCTTCTTTTGAGGTCTTTTAAGTCATTATAAATGTTTTCTCTCTCCCTCTCTCTCTCTGTCTGTTACTCCCTCTCCCATGCTTTAGTCTTCTTGAATAAAATAAGTGCAGATTTGCTGGAAATCAGTGGCTTTTGTGTGTGGCTGCAGGAGCATGGTGAAATGTTTGGACACTAATACCCATTCATTTCGGTAGCGCCATAAATAAAAGCTGCCAGCTATGCGGCTGCCGTGAAGTGGTATTCTTTGGTGCCCAGCGGGATGTCCTGTTCACATTAGCGCAGCAGGGAAAACTGGCCGGAACAGCCAGACAACTAAATCAAGACATTGTCAACTTCTGACAAAATTGCTATAGGGGGGAGAACTGGTTTTAAGAGGGGTTGTGCATGTCTGGTTGTGTGCATGTTGCAATGTGTGTGTTTGTAAGACAGAGAGAAACAGAGAGTTAAAGCAAGAGAATGGGAGAACAAGAGAGGCATGGGGGAGATATATCTTTTCAAAATGCAGTATATTCTGAAAAATAATTTCTTACAGAGTAACACCATGGGGTTGGCATGAATGAAGAAGTGTTGCTAGAATGGAGAAAACAGTGCTTAGTTCAAGAAATAAATCATAAACCTCCACAAACAATTGTCTCCTGTTGTGATTTTCCTCAATCCATGCCAAAATGCCTCTAAGGATCAATTTTCCAATATGTACCAATGTTGTGCAAGCTTTAAAATTGTGATATGATAAATATTACAGAAAAAACATACACATAAAATGTGCTCTGACTTTGTCATTGAGCTTGAGTCCAGGCACTAGATTTCCTTTTTTTGGATGACTGGGCTCTGGCCTCCAGTCATTCTGAGCCACCTAATTAACAACTGCACATGTCTCCTGTCTGTACATATAAATTTTACTAATCCCCCGCAACCAAAGAGAAAAAAAAAAAAGATCAGAGGTAAATCTTACAGCATCTGTGCTAAACTTACACCAGGTCAGGGCAAACAGCGCACATGCGACAGAATGTCATAAAGCATACTCTTTTAAACACAGTCCCAGCCCTGGGCTAGATTTGCAGGTGGTCGATTGCCTGGTCTTCACAGAGGTTAACTCTTAGGGAGTGCTAAAAGCTGCAGGTCTGAAAGGGAGTCCTATCATCAGAGGAGGCCTTAGTGCCAACAAGACCCAGATAATGACAACTCTGACCTCAGTTAAGTACATAACACAGCAAGAGCTCTTGGATGTGCTGCCCAGAACAATGTACGGAGAGAAGGGAAACGCTGCGCCAGAGCCACAGCTGGGACATACCATGCCAGTGGGCCTGCCATTTTGATTAGGGGTAAGTAAGCCTTTTAACTTAGTTAGATTGAAAAGAAAAAAAAAAAGATAGGGTGGATTTTCTATTCATATATTTTCGCCTTATAAAGCCTACTTGACAACACAGTGGTTCAACACTTCCCTACAGTGGGGAAATGAACCATTACAGTGCATGTCACAGGCCTAATGTGTACTGCAGATTATGTATATGTAGAGTAAAAGAATAAAATGAGGTTTGGCAGTGCCACCATGAGGTTGCGGCTGGATTTCGTGCATCTCAAGGCACCCTGGATCCCATCCAGACTGCCCCTCTGTTGGAGTTCTATGAACTGGAGATGAGAAGACTGCTCCCTCTTTCTGCAGGCTCTAAGTTGGAGTCTTTGCTGCAGGGTTCAGTGGACCTTGAGAAACCACCAGTGAATCTGTCACCATCATCCCTCCTGGGACAAAGCTGGCTGGCCACTTCTGAAGCTCCAGTGACCCAAGGCTTGAACCCTGCTGCTCTCCATTCCCTGCCCTACTCAGCCACTGGGAATCTATGACCTCAAGTTCATCGAGAATCACACAGTTGCATGGCAGCTTCAAAAGCAATGGCTGGCTCTGTCATGTTTTTAAACTGTGTTGTGCCCCCCACTGGTTTTACGCAAATTAATGAAACTAAATATTGATAAATGCACTGTCTCAGTTTAAAAATTCTTCATTTTCAAGGAGGCGAAGGCATATCATGGAAACAAAGCCTTGCCTTTTTTCCAAACATTTGGGTCTCCACATCAAAAACATATCATTGAAATATGAAAACAGTTTTGTAATAGCTTTCTTACTGCCTCCAAGCCCAGATGGCTCTTAATTGGTTGGCAAAGGGAGCAAGAGGTCTTTTTTTGAGGCGTGAGTGTGTGATTGTTGCCGCAGAATTGCTGCTGTGAAAGGCAGGCTGCGTGATGTGGAGATGGAACAGTGTGAGAACAGATCACACAAAGGAGCCACCAGCCTTGCATGCGGGAGGATGTAAGGGGTGCGTAGTGTGTGTCTGGGGGGGGGGGGGGACATACAGGAAAACCTACTTACAATGAGAAAGTCTGAAAGACATTTTTATCCAATGACCATCCTCTCATGTAGTATAACGATGCTCTGGCACATTATTTTCAGCTGCAAATGTAAACTGACAGTTTTTCAAAATTTTAATTTAATTAATTAATCAGCAGCAACACCAACATATATCAACTTTAAAACTCTAAAATGTATGTCTGATTACTATTTATATGGATCAATATCTATGCCATTTTCCCAAATACCAATATTGTCACTTACTGCAAATTATTTATATAATTTCCAACAAACAAATGTTTCACAACAAATGATACTAGCCTATATTTGGGGTGTAATTATACATATATATTCAACCATTCAGTACTGGAAGTTCTTTCTGTGCATGACTATTTTCAGTTTAGTTATCCCTGTGAACTAAATAATTACAGTACTATTACTGCAAAACAGTCTAATTAAAGTCTACATCTTTGAACATGCAGAGCATCAATTTAGAAGTTCTGCCCAGAAAGGTTTGGCAGTGTGCCAAATGTTAACCACACCACTGTTAGTCATGTTAGCTTATGAACTAGCTAGCATCATATAGTAAGTGCAAGTGAGAAGCCAGAGCTTGAAAAAAGCGTCCCAAGATCTCCTCTTAATGAACATTTTGATATCCCAGTAAATTCTAACAGCACTGGTCAAGGAGTGATGGCTGAGAGAAAAACTGTGTGAGAATAAATATGATCTTATTGTTTTCCCCACTGTGGCAAAAACATACAAATCCTGACCCCAAAAATGAACACATTCTGAATCATTCTGAATACTTTTACACTCCTATTCTATATAGTAAACTCAGAGAGCGTCACCTTATTTCAACACACTGCTGCCTCCCACACCTGCATTACTACACACATACCCTGTAGGTAAAATAAATTTAACTGAGCTGCCTTTGCTTAATAAAACACTGCTTGGTCTTCAAGCTCTTAAGGGGGAGATATAACCAGGAAAGATGAAGACTTAACACTTGTGTAACACCTTGTAACAGGATGTCTTTACGAGCAAGGGGCAGAATTAAGCTGTGTCAAAATGGCAGGCTAGGGGAGAGGTTGCAGTAGACATCAAATCAACAGCAGTCCAATACAGGATCCCATTATCGATGACACTATATGGGTGCCCCCGGCCAAAAGTCTCCTGCACTGCAGAAGTTAAGGTGTTGCTTGATTCATTAGTGCCTGTGTCTGAGCTGAGGTGATGGCTCCCTCATTGTCCTGAGAGGGGTGAAAACTGGAATGTCTTTTCTTCCTGTCAACACTATGTCACTTTAATTTCTTTTTCTGACGCCCAGTCTTGACACCTGGAAAGGTTTGACCGAGCATGGCGGCAAGGGATCATAGGAGAGTCCTATTTAAAGGGAGTGGTTGACACTGTTGACATTTCATTCTCCTCTTTCCTTGTAGCTTCACCTTTTCTTGTAAGAATAGAAGGTATATATAGGTATTAAAGGTAGATAAGTAGTTAATTGTTTGAAAGACCAGATAATGATCAGTCATAACTCAGATGTTCTTTAAGACTTTGGCCAGACACTGACACTATCATCTGCATGTTTGAAACTGATCACACATGGCTAAACTTGGGAATCTAGATATTAAAATATCTTGCAGTAATTTAAATTAAAGATGCAATCTCACTCACATTATTAGTAACTCCACTCAGAAGCAGATTTATTCAGGCAATTTCATTGATTATAATATACTGAACTCACAACTAAGCAACATTGCTAAAAGAATGTCTGTAATGCGCTTCATTGTCTAATATTTGTGTTGAAGTATTTACAGTATGAAGTCACCCATAATACACCCTTAGAATATAATAGCTGTCAATGGATGCACAGTGCTAATAATGTAATGTGCCCCTCCCTAAGGGAGATGATCTCCTCATCTGGGTCATGGTGAGTATTAAAAGGGTTAAGGGTGCACAGTAAATTTATTGTGGGTCTTCCAGCACCAATGGACCAGAGCACTAATGGATGACCTTGGGGTTTGGCTGTTCCAGACTTGAGGAGATCATGTCTCACCACCTCCCTACCACCATGATGACCCCAGCCCTCTCTGCCCCTGGCCTCAACCTTTAACTCACTGATCTTTGACCAAATTATTAAGCAGACACCTGCTTTCCGGTGTATGGTCAGAGTCGGGGGAGGAATCACTCTGGGCACTCTAATTTGATGTAGATGTGTAGTGCGACACTATCCATCTCGCTAAAGATAAACCCATCTGTTACATTTTCCAGCAGTATGACTTTCACTGATGCCTGCAGGCAATGTAATCATTTTAATGTTTACACTTGTGTAATATAATTTTATAATTTAATCAGCAATAATAATCTATTTTAAATCTACCATTATTATTTGAAATCATACAACATATTGATTTATGTCCACATTATCACCACAAAATGCTGCCTATAATTTATAAGGACAGGTCCCAAGTGAGGGGAAGTATTTGTAGTAGATAAACTTAGGCCCATTGACTCCAGTGAAATTACTTCCTATGTGCAAATGAACAGCTCAATCCAACTAATTTTTCATGTGCATATTTCTCTCAAAGATCATTAATATCAAGATACACTAGCCACTTTAATGTCTTGCTCATACATTGGAAAAAAAATGGGGGAAAAAATATGGACATAAAAACCCCCCACTGATTTTACTTCGATGTATATTATTGCCATTTAACTTTAATCAATATATTTTCTCTGTGGCCAGCAAGTCCACATGGTCACGTATTCATGCCAAACATATATGCACCCACTTACCCTTAAAATAGAGGTGAGACACAGACATTTTGTGATTATATCAACTAGAAAATATAGTCCTCCATCAAGGGCAAGGAGGTAAAGGGACCAGCCCCAAAGACTGCTATGG
Organism: Scomber scombrus; assembly: GCF_963691925.1. NCBI lineage: Eukaryota > Metazoa > Chordata > Actinopteri > Scombriformes > Scombridae > Scomber > Scomber scombrus. The sequence continues at coordinate 17,422,151 of NC_084975.1, read as the reverse complement.
ACCTCAGGGACTAGTATGTGTCAAACCTGAGTTAAAAAAGGAGAGAAAAAAATGCTGCCATTATGGTATAGCTTGGAAATGACACTGACCTAGGTCTGCCATCTTGCATTGTCCCACCATCTGCACAAATGTGAACTTTGCCTTTAAATCCTGGCTTCTCAATTAACATGTCCAGCTGGGTGGAGAATTCCGTCAGCTCCCTAATATCATTACTGCCACACCAGACTGTGATATAAATATTAAAAAAGTGCCCAGAGCTCTTTGCTTGCTACGTGAGAGCTTCTGCTTCTTAGGTTATAATGAAGTGCACCCACATAGTAGGGTGACTGCAGAACACGTGGTCTTATTAGGGCTTCTGCAGACCACAAGAGTGAAATGTCTTGGGCCATCTTTCTTTGTGAGTTCTTATTCTATTCTGTTTAGTGGAGATCTTAGACACAAGGCAGTACCTATATGGCAAATCAACACATCCTCCAATGCTCTAGGACGGCTGAAGATCAACCTTCTTTGAGATACTGTAGTGGTCACAGACAAAGAAGGTATAGAAAGCATCAAGTCTTCTTCCAAAATGCAAGCTGTGTGGTCTTTGTGATAGCCCCATTACAGCTTGAAGGACTCTTACTTTAGGCTGTATGTCTGTGTGTGTCTGTCTGTGTTTGCTTGTATGGATAACTGTACTTTCCAGGAAAAGAGATCTTAAGAGGAAGTCTTTGAATGTAGGACATTGGCGCTGTAGCGGTTAATCTCCCCCTGCGGCTTTACAGACGGCTGTGGATTTAGGAGTTGGCATCATAACTGACCAGTGCTGTTTGATTAGATAACAGGGGATCTACTGCAGGCATCAATGGTCCACCGTGCTGAAATGAAACAGTTTGCTCTCCGCCCGTTCTGCTTAGAACACGATGGGGGTGATTCTTCAACAGTCTGATGCCACAAGCTGCCAAGCAGCGTCCACCACAGTGATACCACGATCATGGCGATACTACGGACAGCACCAGCTTGTACCAGATGTTGGGAATTAGCTGTCCCTCTGGCTGTCATGGGTTGTGCCCTGCAGCTCTCCTTGAGACTCAATGTGTGGGACTGCAGATGCTGATGAGTTGCCAAAAAGGCCACAGTAAATAGGTTTAAATGAAAATGGGAACTACACTGTTACAACTAACTCTGCCTTCAACAATGACCATGTTTTTGGCTTTTGAGGCAAAGTCACAGTGTGGCCAAAGATGCAGACTGGCTCATTAAGCTTGGTGAACAGGCTGACCAGATGAATACTATTTTGTCAACAATGGATTCCAAAGGAAGTCCAGCTCCACATGGATGCATTAGGAGACAGACTGAGGAGCACAAGCACATTTGCTGTAAATGCTGAAAAACCAGCAATGTAGTATATAAACTATTAGAAAAATGAGATGGACCCATTATTTTCCATTTCCGATCATGTCATCGCAATGTTGCAAATTAACCCGAGAGACAAAATCAGCTGTGTATTATATGTTCATTGGTTTACTATGATTGCTATTGTGAATACATTTGTTGTTGTAGATTATGACATGTCTTCCCTTGGTATAGTATTTCTTTTTAACTGAACAAAACTGTGATCTGTTATTCTGACATAGACAATAATATGCAAATTGAAATGAGTTCATACATTTAAGATTATACTGATTACACTTATTCTGTTTATGCAAAAGGAATCATACTGAATACTCTCACTTTGTTAACCAATGTTTAATTCAAGTTCTCTGAAGGCTTGTATGGCAGCAGCAGGATTGACTGGTTAAGCTCGGCCCTTGCTGTATGGTAGTGGAGGGCCTTTGTCCCCTAAAACGAAATATACTCTGAGTGCATGGGGGTGGATGTCACTTCACATACAGATGCATTTGGGGTCTGCATGGGGGGAAATAATGTGCAACAATGATATCTTTGATCATTGCTAGAACTCCCCAACACAGGAACTGTGTCGAGTGTGGTTATCATCAACCCATTTCTATTCCCCCAGCACAAATCATTTCATGGCTCCTTCATCCCATGAGCCAGAACTGGGTTTCAAAAGCAATTTCAGCTGAAAAATAAGGTGCTTTTCTTCAATTTTCAAGCTATTTGTATCAGGGTTAGTGTTGTTTACCTAGCTAGTACACTGGTATTTACATACCTCTTTAAAGGGGGAAAAAATGGCCTGGTATGATTTATGGACTGCAGCAAGAACGCAATTTTCTATGTCGTACACCTAATCTGAAAGGGTATGGAGAAAGGTCACATTGACCATACAAATACCATGGCCCTTCCACAGAGAGTGGGTGGATATTCATTCTCTTTAAAAAAATGTCAGTTATGCCTGATTTATGATATGCAGAGCACAATGGGCTTGACAACACCTTTGGTTTCAGCCTTACATCTGGACGATGTAATAGAGAGAATAAGAAAAAGAGTAATAATATGTCCTAAACTACTGTCTTTGATAACACAGTGGATATACAATATATCTAGGTAACAATTATGCAGCTCACAATTATTCTGTCTTGGTTTCTTAGCATGTTTTAAATACAATAAATTACAATGAAAAGAACAGTAGCAAAAGCAACAAATAATGTGTGTTATAATTACAAAAAGCAAAGAGAGAGAAAGAGAAACAGAGAAAGAGATGCTGTCAGGTGTTAGGATCAATGCCATGTTTCAGAGTTGTAACCTTTAGCCTCCCCCTTGACTCCTGTGTGATATGATACCATGGGATTGATAGAGATGGAAAATACATTTTCACATGCTTAGTGAACACGATACTGCTATGAGGCCTTCTTTCTTCTCCTTAATTTCCCAAACACATCTTCTCTTTGTGGGACCTGCAATGAATTTGATCTATGCAACAGGAAAGAATAGACCACTTTCAATCCTGCTTATGATTTATTAAAATATCATTGCTTACAAAGGTGGCATCCTGCCTTGAGTGATGTTTATTGCCCACACATAGTTAACTATCAATGAGAATCATTTTATTTATTATCCATTAAAACCTGACATTGTCAGTGCATCTTCATTAATATTAATATCAACTCTGTCTTCCATGGTATAGTCACATGGCAAGGACGCTCGTTTCTGCTGCAGAGAATAAAGGGAAGACTCCCAAAAAGGTCAGCCAATTCACAGAACTGCTGAAACACTAAGCAAAGTAATAAAGGGCATCACAATCAAGATATCATCCTGAGACAAATCAGTGAGTTTAAATGACAGCTGAAAAAACTATAGGCGCTGAATTACTGTAGCACCTGTTAGTGACAACATAGTTAGGTGTTGTGCTTTGTTGTCCAATTGAACTATTCATATATGAAATGAGGTTGGATGAAATCAAATATGGCTTCTTTTGTTTCAAACACCATTGCTACACCAAGAAACACTGTATTTCTGGCTTACATGTGACTGTGGTTTTGTAGTTTTACTCTGGGACCTTGACACATTTAACTGGCAACAAATGGATCTATATAATATAAAAAGGAAAAGTATAGAGTGTCACTTTTGAGATTACGTTTCATGTTCAGCATTATGCACTCATTATTTACAGCGTGCTCACTCCTTGCATGGACAGACCAATTTATGGGGAAGCAGAGGATCAAGTTCAGTCCTAATGACAACCCCTCACTGACCTCTCCAGAGAAAACAAATGGAGCCCCAAGGTGATGTTTCAATATCACTAACTACTTGGGTGTCCTAGGGAAAGGAACAGATGTAGCCCTGAGGATGAGGAAGGGGTGACGTGCAGGTCAAGGTCACCATACGCCAAGGTTAGGGTCAGATAAGCACGGCTGGCTCGAGGTCTTCACATGCCCACAGGCCATAAAAGGGAGGCGTGGACAGAGACTCAAGAGCTATGGATCAAGTGTTATTCCATTGAGGGCCTGAGGGGTGGGTGAGGGCAGGGGAACTGAGGTTCAGCACTGTCATATGCTTGTGTTGTAGTTGCTCTAAGTCTCCTCTTCCACGTTGGATAAATTACTAATTTGCTTAATTACTAATTTGTTTATCAGGGATGAAAGTGGCAAATCCTTTTTAAGTAATGCAAATGTTTTTTATGAAACTATGTGAGCTTGTTATAAATGTAGCTGCTACTTCTGCCTGATATTTTGATGCAATTAAAGGCAAAACCATTTTATATGTAAGGTAAAATTCAGAGCTCATAATTAAGACACTGCTAGCAGGATTTCGAAAGAAAACACAACAAGACTCTGTTGCTATATCTGCTCAACTTACAATGCAAATTCACATGCATATATGCTATGTTACAGCCACAAGAAATGATCTCTAATTGGACAAATCTAAATGAATTACTTCAGGTTATTTGTTAAGACTATGAAATGTCAGACTATGCCATTAGTTGCAGTGGGAGATCCCATGGTATTTGGAGAGAATAAATTAGCTCTAGCACATTTATTTTGACTTAATTAATAAGATAACCTAAGTGATTTATTTGATTCCCCAGACTGTATGGCACAATAATAACCTACAGTACGAGGTAAATTTGCTAAATGTGTTCAACTAGAGAAGGACAACAGGAACAGAGTGAGACTGCAATTACTGTCATATTCATGGGGAGGAGGATGCTAATAGGGAGATTTTCTGCTCCAAGATCAAATCAAATGTAAATGTATCCTGGTGGGTTGTGCTTCCTTTAATTAGAAGGTGCAAGTAGTTTGATAAACTCTTAAAGATTGTGGTACCTCTAGTTGTCAGCTCATTACATGTCTGCTTGTTCTGATGCAGCGCTATGCAGTGTGAGAAGCTTTTCCATGCAAATTATTAACAATACTATGCAGGATGTAATAGTAATATTTGAAAAAATCATCTCAGAAAGAGAATATACAGATATTTAATATCTCTATTCATCAATAATGACTCAAATAAGAATTCATAAGTAATTAAGAGTGCTGGTCCTGTGTTCATTTATTATTCATTTTTCAGGTGAAAAACAAAGAGTGACCTGTCATATAATCATTCATTAATATATGAAATTCCATTTCTGCCTTGATGCATGTACTACAGTACACCCATTACAGTAAACAGTATTGTCAGTAAGTTTGAACATGGAGAACCAGAAAGTCCACACTGAGAAATAAAACTGTGAAACACAAACAAAATTGATGTTTTCACAATATCTCGTTATAACAGAAAAGTTCTCTCATTATAACTAGTATAGGCTGTCAGAACAAAAGGGGGCTGCCAGCTTTAACAAGTACATTTTCTTGATATAATAAGATGTATTTATCATATTACTTCATCCACTGTTAAAAGAACATATTTCAGGATTGACACTGATGTTTTAAGTTCAGACAGATGACTGAACAATCTGTCCAATGAGGAACAATGCAGCAACCTGAATATCATAAGGCTCCAATAAAGAAGGAATTCTCTCTCAGATAAGCATTATGTTTAGACATTATTTAGTGTCCATGTAAAAATATCACTCTTATGAATTATATAATCATAATAAACTTTCACAAAAAATAAATATACACTTCATCAGTTCATTCCAATGCTCTCACTTATTAACTAAAAATTGATAGATATTTAGATATAGTGACTTTTTTGTACTCAATCAGTATTATACATTGACATGTTTATAATAATGGTTGTTCTTTGTTACAGCAACATGAAACGTAGTTTGATACTGTAAAATACTGTTTAGAAAATCCATGTGAATTGTTAAAATAGGATGCCAGAATATTACATTATTGAAATATGCAGTACAGAATGGTATTAATTTATAAAATTAAGGCAGGCAAATGTATTAATGGCTGGATGACAGTAAGGCCATGGCACATGGATCCCCTATATTACTGAAACAATTCCATATATATCAAATACACGAAAAGCTGGCAATCTATTCAATATTACTCACTAATTATGTGTAAAGTTGTTTCACTTGTAGACACTTTCATTATTATAGCTGTTTATTTTAATGAGATCTTAAGGAAAGCTGTTGACAGTGAGTATATTATTATTAGCAGCATGCATGTCAACTGACTGCTGTCATGAAATGTGAAAAGCAAAGTTAGTCAACATATAGCTAGCGAAACAGTGAGAAAGGACAAAGAAGACACAGGGAATACCACAACCTCGGACAGAGAGAGAGAGAGAGAGGAAGAGAGTGAACAGAGGATCGAGGAGAGAGAGAGATGACTCCACAAAGGTCACTCCTTTTTTGTAGTCAATAATTGACATTTAAACACACGTTTCAAACGTCACTGATAAAATTACGCGAGATAATGGAGAGCGAGCTGCTTACACTGGCATGCAATTATAACTGTAATGAGATGCAAAAATGCAAATGTCTTTGTGCATGCTCCAGCTCCCTTTTGTGGGGTGCCGCAGTGTCTGTGGTGGATGATAGATGCCACGCTGGTGGTGGTAGACAGAATCGTGACATGTGGGAGTGGGAGCAAGCAGAGAACAGAACTGGGGCAAATATGCCACACACCCTCACAAAAGTAAATCCCATAACTGCCTTAGCTAATTCTTGCCTGAATGCTCTCCAAATCTATACAGTTAATTAATGTTACAGATATTTTTTCAATTAATGGGGAAATATATGGGTTGCAAGCTGTCTGCGTCTGTTTTAAAAGAGAATAATCTTAAGATACCGACACAAGATTAAGACTGCATAAGATGAAGGAACAATATCTTCATGCTCACAAATATACTGATTCTCTAAAAAAGGAAATCACAGATTCCTGAACATTTAACATTTAAAGGAAGTGTTTTCCTTCTTGCATTGAACAAAATGACAGTTTAAACCTTCTTAGACTGAAAGAATACCACACAGTCTTGTCATAATATCAAGTTTCTTGCCACCCACTGGCCTTTGAGACATTATACACTCAACATGGCACATATTTATAGAGAAACACTGCATAAACCTTTTACTCACATATATCCTTAAATAACTTTGCATTACAAATAATAATACTCTACTTCCAAGATTATAGGTCCACCCTTTCCAGACCTGTCGCCCGCCCTTCTACCTCTGGAGACTGATAAGAATGGGACACAAAACATGCTAGCAGTCATGCTGTTTGTTAGAAGCAATTAATTTCTCCGAGGCCTTCATTCCATTCAGGGTAAGCTTTTGTGCTCTAAATCCCACTATTCTGAGCTTCTCTTGTGCCACGTAGGAGGGTATGAGAGAGTGGAGGATCGGAAAATAGAGGGAGAGCCCGAGACAGAAGCTTTGGATGACAGATTATCTTGGGCCAGTTAAGCATGTAATTGCTCAAATGAGTTAAAATCCCTTCAAATATCTGTCCCTGCACCTCATCACACCACTTCATACACTCAAATATTTGACAATTGACAAAGATAAACTAAAAGGGATCTTCAATAGTTAGCTGCCAAGACTTTCAGAAATATTATTAACTAGATTTCTATATATGTTTAGAAAGTTAAAAGAAAAAGAAACCTGAAGTGCTGTCATTGAGGCCTTAAAATTTGGACTGACTCAAAATTCCTCAAAATGTTGCTGCAAAAGCTCCTCTGGAATGCCAACCACTGCAAACCACGTGTCTCTGAAAACTGCATCACCTTACACTGTGTATAATGTGATGTCAAGATCAACATGAAACCTCACCATCAAAAGAACTCTAACACATCTGAGCTATAACGCTAATGATCATGTAGCAGAATGAATATTTCTTGCGTCAAGAGACACAGGGATTGTTATACAGAATAACAGACACAGCAGTCCACAGATGCAGATCTGGAGAATGCATGCCTTCCTCTTGCAAAGCCTTTTTCACATTGCCACTGTTGCTCCAGACTAAGGCTGATGGAGCCATGCCTTAGAGGAAGAAGCTGCTGCATGCCAGACTTGCCTGACTGAGGGTCATTGAATGGACTGTTCTCTTGCTTTCAATAGTTTTGAATTTAATTATGAGTCAAATCACAGCTTCACAGTAATTTCCACCAAAGCCTCACATCTGACTTTGATATGAATCAGACTTTGAACTGTATTGTCTAAGGTGTTTTGATACAATTTGACAATACTAAGATGCTACCCATTGTATAAAAGTAAATATGTATTATCTATATCAAGCAATCAGCTTCTATAAAACATGTTTTGGATAAAACAAAGACAGTTTTGTGTGCTTGAAGGAATACTAAATGTGATGAACATGATAGGCTAGATAAAAAGATGACACTTTTTGCCAGGTGTATTTGGCCCTTGCCAAATGACCACCCTCAGAGCAAAGAGGGTGTCCTGCATTGCTTCCCTGAATGAATGCTAATGAGGGCGTGTGTGTATGTCTGAATGTTATTCACACCACATCAAACTGCGCCTGCAAAGAGGTGCAAAACTGGGGCTGGCAGCCTCCCAAACCAAAACAACCTGGAAGAATGTCAGACATTACATGTGCCTAGGACACAGTGCATGCATGGATTATTGTAGAGAGAGAGGGAGGGAGAGAGAGAGAGAGAGAGAGAGAGAGAGAGAGAGAGAGAGAGAGAGAGAGAGAGAGAGAGAGAGAGAGAGAGAGAGAGAGAGAGAGAGAGAGAGAGAGAGCGAGAGCGAGAGCGAGAGAGAGAGAGAGAGAGAGAGAGAGAGAGAGAAAGAGAGAGCGCTGTGGAGCTGTCTGCTGGAAAACTGTTAATGTTTATGTTGACACTTTAGTTTAAAAAAAAAATCCACATAGCCCAAACAAGAAGAATAGTGAATGGATATAAGCAGGAGTGTGGTACGGTAATAGTAATTTTATATATAGTAATATTCCTTTTGGTAGCTTTAAATGTAAGATGTAAGATTTAGGAGGATCTATTGGCAGAAGCATTGGCAGAAATTGAATATATATTCATAACTATGTTTTAATTGGTGTATGATCACCTGAAAATAAGAACTGTTGTGTTTTCATTACCTTAAAATGAGCTCTTTATATCTACATAGGGAGTGGGTTCTCTTCCACGGAGGCCTATAGTAGCCCAGAATGGACAAACCAAACACAGATACTAGAGAGGACCTTTTGAATTTTGAGAGTTTTGACGCCACCATAGCATCTACGTGCTTGAAAAGGGAGGGGTATTCAGTTGGTTGCAATCCACTACCTCACCAATGGATTTAACTAAATCCTACATACTGGTCCTTTAATACACATCTGAGACATATTGGTATTTTGTTTGGATTCCCATCAAAGAAAATAGGGCTTAAGTTTTTTCTAGTTGAAAGTAACTGCATTCCTATTTACATAATTTGACATGAATTTAGAGAAATTACACTGTGAGAAGACACCCTGCTGTGATGGATTTCCAGGATTGAAAGCTCATATTTGAATTCTGTAACATTTAATGGCACAATCTTGAGTTAGATTTTCTCAAGCATGTGAAAAAAAGCGAAAACAACCATATACTATAACTTTCTTCTCCACGTCTACTGCAACTCAAGCTGGTCAAAAATGTAACAAAAATTAGATTGAAGGGAAGATGTGTGGTTGAGATAATAATGATGTATACTTTAGATATACATTCAACACAGAGTTTAAAGTTAAGCCACTTTTACCACGCACAGTGCAGTGCAACACAAGATAGATTCACAAACCAATTACAATCATTTAGGACAGTCTACATTGCTAAGGTGAGACATTCTCTGGATTGGCTTCACATTCGCTGACAGCTGATGGGCAGACAAGGTCACTGGATGTACAAGCTCTCATTTAAAACATAGACATGAGAGCAGAACTGGGGTTAGTTGGGTCTATCAGAGCTGTCAATCAATTAATGACAATTATTGAGCAAGGACGCCCATGGGAGGTGAGAGAGGGAATGAGAATGACCATGGGGGAACAACATGGGGAACGGGACGAATTATGGAGATTGGAAAATAATGACCAAAACTGAATGATATTACCAGCCCACACATGCAGATCACTTATTTCCCAGCATGCTTAAAGTGTGTCAATTGAGCACCATGACAGGGATTTGGACCTTATTTTACTAATCAAACTACTGAAGAAGATATTCAATAACTTATTAGAATTCCTATAATATATGAAATAATGTTATGAGTTTAATTATGTGAGGAGTGAAATGAGCCATAAATTATTTCATTTGTAGAAATGTGGATGGTAAACAGCAGCATCTTGACCACACATAAAGAAACTTGCCAAAAGGGGACACTGCACACTGTCCCACCATGAGGAGGGTGACAGTGTTACTGCTGTGCTTATACTAATGAACACAGGACAGAGTCTCAGTCTAAACCAGGACAGAAGAGGGAGAGAGGAAAAGGAGGGAGGGAAAGCATTTTGAAATTCTCCAGCTGGCAGGCTTTAATTTTCCACCATTCTAATTAAAATGCAAATTAAATTTATAATTAGCAACCACAGTATCCGAGAAACCACCTTGTGTGCAGCCCAAACATATGGGGTAACCAGCGGTGGGCAGCACTGTCTCTAGGAGACAACAGAGGTGGGTGGCAGGACTGGGGAGTGTTTGTCGAGGACAGAGCTACTGATCACAGGCTGGGCTGGTGACATGGGAGCAACACTGTGCTTTACCCTGCTCTTCTCAGCTGGGAGCCCTCTCGGCTCTCCAGGCACGGTGAGGCATGAGAGCACAGCCCAGTTTACTCTGCTGTCACTGCCCATGTCACAGGTCATTGAATGTGTCACCTCAGCCAGGCAGAAGTGCGACGACCAGCGCTACCGGGGTCAGCTCCTCCGGATCGAAAGGTTTCTGACCAAAATTAACCTTTGCTGACTCTCAGATAATTCACTTTTCATTGATGGCAATTCTTTGTAAACACAACACCCCAACATTTCTTTACCCGTTACCTTTCAGCCACTGCAAGTTGACATGGTGGAGCTGTTTTCCTAGAAGTACAAGTATAAAAGTGAGTCTTACTAGAATAGCTTTTTTAGATTAGATTTTGAGAGTGTCGAGGTTTGCTTTGTTGTTACTTATGGGAAAACTAAAAACACTTTTTGGATAATAATCAGGCAGGGGAATGATGACAGGCACAAACTGTAGCTGACTATCTTTTGTTGTCCGACACAAGTTAGAGCCAGGTCACTGTGGTCACCAGGTCACCTCAGAGAAATGCTTTCTCTGAGGTGCCTGGCTTTTCCACTGACACTGCTGAAACAGGACCATCAATCATCCATCAGTTGTCACAGCCTGAAGCTAAGGTCAGAAGAAATCTATGTCAAAAGAAAAGGCCACATCTTACCATGCGCTTTCGCTCAGCTGGACAGTCTGCTGGTGACACTGTGTCAAGAGACTGCTATCCCACTCTATAGTCCTTCTCTGTGACTGACTTAGTCGATGAGAAGGTCTCATATGACCTCTTCAACACTCCCATACCCTTGTCACCTGAGTTAGACCACCAACTTCCATTACGCAGTTAAGTGTCTTGAATACAAGACAGATTTATCTAGGAAGCTGTCAGGTGAGTTAACTGGCAAAGCTTTGGGTAGACAATTGGACGTGGCCCTGTGTCACAACTGACACTGTTTCCGCTTACATGCTAGTCTCTAAGTGACACTCTTTGCTGTGAGGAGTCAAGCATTAACCCACTGTCATCAGTAATCATGTGTAGTAAGAGGCGTTCATAGATAAAGTATAGGCATCAACTTAAAAAGATCTCGATGTGTTCTAGAAATACAAACCAACCCATTTCCTTTTGCTGAATTTTCACACTTCCACATTTAGATCGACAAGGTTGCCACAGCAAAACTTGGACCAAACATCTGTTGAGCTGATGATCAGAACATTGGATAAACTTTTTACTTAGCCACATTGTGAGGATATGACATCGTCCTGTGCGTCTGACTGAGTTGACAAGCTGCACACAAAAGGAAGCCTTTATGTGAAGGTATCCAAATGCAGTGGTGGACAAAAAAGTCAAAATGATATATGGCTTAACCAAATTGACAGCCACTGTTGGACAAAACATGGTTTCTAAATATAATCCTCCATTGTTTTCTCCTCTCTAAGAAATGTTCTTGCTAGCTTTTTGGTTGTGCCACCTGTTGCCTTGTTAATCATGCTGAGAAGATACTCATAAATCATAACATTCTTCAATTAATCAAGCTGTCAGCTTCTAGGTGAGAGGTCATGCATGGAAGAGACAGAGGTCATCGCTGTGGTGTGAAAGGGTCATGGTTGTGTGGCATCTCTTATTCTCAGGAAGTGTCAGTAGAGGAGCCAATGGAACAAAGGAGAAATCAAAGTCCAAGGGACACGAGAAAGGGGGGTGGGGGAGGCAGCGGGGGCAGCCACACCAGAGCCAGAGAAAAGAACCAGGGTACAAAGCATAAAGGCAGTCAAATTGACCTGTCATTACATCAAGAGAGCCGTGCCAAGCCGCTACATTATCACACTCACCATACCCTTTTAGATGACAGAGTTCCCGCAACTTACCAGGTTCCTGCAGCACCCCATTTGCATAATTAACAAGTCATTCATGTGTCATTCATTTGACTTCTATTCATTTGTAGGAGACTTCAGATTAAATAGCATTCACTGTATCTGGTAATTTCAACCAAATGTCAAATGATTACTCTAAAAACACCTAGTCCATTAATGAGTTATCTTGCTTTTTCTAGATTAAAGATAAAGGATCACGTACTATCATAAGGACTAAACATTGCATAGTGGGTATTTTATGTGTGGCATGTGCATTCAGGTTGACACAGATATGGGAATTCAAGTTCAGCAATGGTGGCTGAATTGTAGCGGTCGGAGCTTCCAAAATACCCACTGGCAGAACTGGCACTGTCCTCGTTTCAGTGAAATTGCTGGCCCAGTACAGTACAGTACAAAAAGAGACAATTTGATACTGGTTCTTCTTAAGGAAAAAGAAGGAAATGTAAAAGTAGTAATACCACAAAGTAAAAGCCCTGAATTAAAAATGTTACATAAAATAAGTATCAACAAATTACATTTAAATTATCAAAAGTAAAAACTAAAAGTGCTCATTATGGAGGCAGATTCATAAATTCATCTCTGTATTCTGCAGATAAATTTGAATCTGTGAAATTACTACATCTGTAATTTGTATTTTGTAGTAAAAACAACAATATTTTCCTTGGAATTATTTTGGAGTGGAAGTTTACAGTATAAATAGTCAAAACACTAATTAAAGTTCCTCGAAAAAAAATTACTTAAGTACAGTACTTGAGTATATTTATTTAGTTACTTTGCATTGTTTTTTGTTGACATTGTATTAGATAAAGACAATGACAGACAGTTTGCCACTAATAGATGGCAGATGCTGGGGACTGGGTTCAAACCTGTGAATTTAAGTGTGCATTATTTCCAACTGCTATTGAACCTCTTTAGGCTGTCCCATACAATACATTCTTACCACAGACTCCTGTAGCCAGCTGCACCCACATCGTTGTAGTTCATTATTTTAAAAAGACTCAGACAAGCCTGAACATGAGCTTACTGCATAAAGGTTTGAGATCCATAAATCCTTAAATGAGTGAAGTGTTCAGTTTATGTGTTTTCTTAAAATATATTTTTAGGTAATTTCTAAGACTTTACAACAGCAACAGTTAGAGAGTAAACAGGAAACAAAGGGGGAAGAGTGACTAAGAGTTGACATGCAATGAATTCTGCTGTGGGCATGCGCAGGGTGCAAAATTAACTTTTTTATCCACTGGCAAAATTGCTTGTGAATGTTCAAATCTTCCAGCCATCCAATACATTACCATTTCTTTTTTGGCTGATGGGTGAAGCAAATCCACCAATCATTGCATATTTTACCAGCATTTGGCTGGTGTTAATTTTGCCTCTGAACCATTGAGCTTACTAATTTTCAAAGTATAAAGCATCCTTTGGTCAGCAACAGAACATTCATGTGAATTGCCATATGTTGTACATGTTAACTGATTATTTCCAACCATGAAAATAACAAGTGGAATAAACGTTTCCTCTTTATAGCTCTGCAGCTCATGACAGTGACTGAACATACATTTCTTTTGAAATTATTCTTAACATTACTTTCTCCCAATTTGCCCCATTCATTTCAAAAAAGCATGCCATTTGCAGATACATGCCAATCTTTTCTTGTGTTACACATCTTAAAAGCAAAGTACAAGTACTTTAACCTGACACCCTTTAGCACATGAGGTCACTCATTGCTGATAATTACAACATCTGTAATTTCCTATCTTAATGTGCCATACATCAAGGCTGAACTTTACCAAGCTCGACAAGTCAATCTGCTCTATGTATTTCCCTTTGCATTAGTGAATTTGAATGACATTTAAGTCTCACGAACATTGTTACCAGCCTGTCACTGCCCACTCATCTCCCACCTTAGAATTTGCAAGTGATTTTAGTCATTGATTAGTAAGTATTTGAAAGTCAAATGCCAGTCTATCCAGGCATATTTAAAACAGCTTTAATGAGTCCATGTAACCACTTTAGTCAATCACTGCTCTTTTGTTTAAATGGGAACAAATGGTGCATAGATTTAAGAGAGCCACAATGTCTAGATATTAGGTAACAATTAGTTATGGAAAAAAGTGAGTGCTGCTTTTTTTTTTTTTTTTTAACGAAAAAATTACACATAGTTTTAAATGTTACAGATCAGCGTAGGTTTGTAATTTGAGAGAGACAAAACAATGATTATGTAGTGTTTTATAAATGTAAACCACGGAAGGCATTTATGCACCATTGCCAATAGGGATTTTTTTTTAAACACTTTGATTAAATGCTTTAATCAATCACAATCCCAGCCTGTTTATTAATCACTTTATCAAACGGTTGATGCATTGCTGCTTTTAATGGACTCCATTTATTTTGATTTCTCCTCTCTTCATCTTATCGAAAGGGCTCCCCCAATCTGGACAGATAAAAAGGGGGATGCGAGAATGGCTGGCTGTAGTGGCGAGAGCTCAGACAACCCAGTCCCTTAACTTCATTACAATCACTCTGCTCGGACTTAACCAATTTATTAGTGGCAATATGTGCCCTGAGCGATGGCTAGGTAAACCACATAGCTTAGCTCAGATAAACAGGCGCCCATTCATTTGTCTCCTCACCTGACACCACAGTGATGTATGATCCTAATAAGATTAATATCCCTTGGATTTATTCCCTTTTAGTCCCTATAGGCATCTTTTAATGTTACTCCTCAATGATCTCAGACTGTTTCTCAACTTCTATATTCTAAGAATTAGAAATATAAATATAGCCATTTGAAAAAATACTTCATTACAGGTTGGATATAGTATTTCAAATAAAAGTGTCATGATAACAACCATTTATTGCACACAAGACAAGGCAGCATATTCTTATACTTGAACTATGAATGCACATTCTTCCCTCCCATAGAGGAAGGGCTGAAAACAAATTTCTAAAACAGAAGCCTCTCTCACAATTGCATTTCAAGTTTCTGTTGTATTCAATAACACATTAAAGTAGTCGTTGAACCTGTCATGTTCTGGTCAGAAATGACCACAATTAGCAAACAATCCATCTCCTTTTAAGTCCCATCTCAGCCAACCCCGCCATCACCCAACCACCACAGTCTCTAGTTTGGATTCACGCACAGACTTTCTGTCTCATCCATATTTCCCCCTGTCTGCCCTTCAGCTTCTCCTCTTCTCTCCATTGTGTGCTAAAAAGCTATTGTCTGCATCATCTGAAACTCTGTTCACTGTTACGAGGCAGCAGTGAAAAACATGAGTGCGCACAGGTTTGGAACGCTGAATAGAAAATTGTACTTAAGTGGTCTTCTCTTGCCCATCACCTCTACCCTCTACCCTCCTCCACATGAGAAGGGCTGCCGGGGTGGGCTGGAAGGGGAAGCCAGCAGGGCAATAGCAAACTTGAAAGCAGCCAACATTTGCAGCACTCTTGAAAAACAAGCATTTCACACCTGAAGCCTTTCATGCAGGGCCTCGAGGCATCCCCTTCAAGGCATTTAATTGGCTATTGCTTCAGAGCTCGTTCAACGCACCCATTATGGTGAGGCGACAAGCAGCCAAGTATGTCGAATGAAAAGGGTCCTTCTCCCAGATGGGCCTAGTGGTATTAAAAACTGCCTGATCACTTCTTGCTGTTGACTGGCAGAGGTAATTCAGATGTATGCACATCTACAAATACTTGCAATGAAAAGAGTGCATTGAATAAGACTGGCCTTCAAGATTTCTTTCAAATCGTACTCAGTCACCGAGATTAGAAGATGTAGAGATCATGTTGTGATACTGATGTAGATATAAAGTAAAGCACATAAAGCATGTACCGTTTTATGCAACTGATAGCTGTTGCAGTAAATGACACTCAACTTCTGCAGTCTGCTTTATCAACAATGACATTTGAACAAGCTGTAAAACCCATCCTTGGTTATTGTAAACTGGTGAAAAATACCCTGCAGCATGCCTTCACACATCAGACACTTTGATCACTTACAGTTTTTGAAATTAAGACATTTGTGGCTTCTCTCAACATATATTTCATGCTTTAATCTTGGCCCTGGGACATAAGGCTCTAGGATATGATGTTCCACTTTTGTTGGCAGTTCTACTTTAAAGATATGGTCTTTTTCCTTCCCTATGCCATCTGCCATCTGAAGTTTCACCCATATCAGCCCCAGGCATTGGAGCCTTCATTGGCAATGTTTTTGAGGGCACCCTGACTCCCCATGGATGGACAGCCTTGGGGGAACCAGATAAAGTAGGTGTTTAGTCTCTGGGCTGCTGATGAGGAAGGGATTGGCTTTGAGCTGGGTTGGTACTCATGGGAAATCTGGCGTGCAAACTAATTACGCTGTGCTGCCAAAGTGCCTGTGATTACAAAATGGAGAAACAGCGAAGGTGGAGCTTAGACTTTATCAATTGCCCTACTAGTTTTTTTTTTAAAAGAAAATAGCTAAAACTAATGAGATTATTTAAAAAGATGTTCTTTTTGTCGAATCATTTGTATTTTTATCCATTACAGTTGTAAGAAAGGGATTGATGGATGGATGGATATAAATTAATGTATCATAAAAATAAACCCATAAAGCCAAGGAAAAACAAAGACCAGGATCAGAATAATCGAATTTAAAAGTTGTGTCACCTGAAAAAATCTGAATTCTCAGGACAGTTCAGTAACAGCAAATACCTAATTACTTCTTCCATGTTTTCCCACCTGCCTGTCACACTTTTGGTGAAAGCCACTTAAAAACAGGTTAGTTCACAAATGATCTGCTATATTTGTATTAACGCCTCAGCTGGTGGCACAGACAGCCCCTGAAGATATGGACCAGGCAAATCATTAAAAGTACAATGGGCTGCTAGTTCACTTCAACATGGACTGAATCACATTTTAAACTCAATATCTGAACTACTTGATTTATACATTTTAGTAATTCTAATTGATTTAAGTTTATGTACATGTATGTACATTTTCTTATTGTGTTAATTAATTCATTCTAATTAATATCCACATATAAATATAACATTGCTAGTGCTACTAGAAATAATTTGTTTATATTAAAACTATTTTTGCTTTGATTTTTTTGCTTGATTTTTTACATGCATTGCATTGATCAAAAAGTATTGATGGCACCTCAATGGTGTGAAAAGAAATTTTGCAGCTATTGACAGCTGTCTATTTGCAAGAATCCTCATGTTATAAGGGGAGAAGGTGGAATATTGCAATAAAGCAGAGAGAGGACGATAATAATGAGAGATAAATCTTCTATGTTGACGCCATTATTTTTATCACATTATGTTTCATTAAATATGAATGTGCTTAGCAGATGTCTCAAAGCATTGTGACTTACATGACTTATATTCAAGCTCATAACCCATTTATACAGAGGAGCATGTCACCAACTCAGATGAGAAAACATTTGTCAAGGTTGGAATGACAGCACACAATGAGGCAATATCATCCCTTAAAATAACTTCACTTATTCTTTCTCCCTCACTCATTCATACATGACTTCTTTCCTCCCCAATAGAAGACTTGGTGCCTTGTGGGTTAAAAGAAAGGAACTGATTTTATAAGGGAACTGTAGGCGCAGTCATGGATCTAATCATCACAGGGGGATGCAGGTAACATCAGTCAGTGACATGGAGCAACATAATATCAGACACAGAATAGATCACTGTCTGTGTGGTATACATAGCACCACTCTTCCTGAGACCTCATCCTTCAAAGGGGCAAACTGGTTGTGGTTAGGGAACTGAACTTGGGACAAGAGGGCTACAGGTTCAATACCTCCAGTCAGACACCAAGCAAGATACTTAACCTGAGCTGACTCAATGAACATCCCAACTAATAAATAGATGGCATATAAAATGTCAGCACAGTGCCGGAAGATAGTAGCACTGCAATAATAATGTACAGCAAATGCTCATTCTGGCATAACACAACATATACAATAGATATATAGACTGCAGTGCATATTTCTTTTAAAGGTGTGCACTACAATTGCTACTGGAATTAGTACTGACTTAAAGACTTTTTTTTCTTTGGTAATTTATTCTATTCTATTTATTATCACACTTTGTAATTTAAGTTGTCTGATTTGTTTTACGTTTTATCAATCTTAATAGGTTTAATTCTTCCTTTGTTGCTGTAACTGTTTTTTTTAAAAATTGGTTCAGATTTCAGGTTTTTAATTTCAATATTTTGTCATATTTTGCGGTATCTGTCTTGTTTTATTCTGTGAAGCACTTTGAGTTGCGTTTATCTATGATAAGTGCTCTATAAATAAATTCTATTATTATCTATTATTGTTATTATCATGTAAGCTGCACGCCTGACGGTTAAACCCATGAGTAAGGTATAGTCTCTTTCCTGTACCTTGGCTCTCAAGTTTCTGTCCAATGTTCACAGAGCAAGGGGAAAAGAAAAATCAATAAACCAACACGACAGCTACTCTCAAGAGGATTTCACTTTGGATTAAGAATAGAGAAAAAAAGAACAGAATGCAATACTGAGATTGCATTATGACATTATTATCAAAATCCTCATTGATTACTGATGTGTAAAAATAAAAGGTAATCCTACAGGTCGTAATTGAAACGAAATCCAGCAGCTCACTGTTCGACTGGGAATGATAGCCAATGACATGACATTAAGCAACGTGAGACAAGGGGCAGTGGTTTAAGTGATCTGGCAGGCGGTATGATGCCCTCCTGTCAGGATCGATCAGTCCTGCTGAAATTTAGAGCAACACTCTAAATTGGTCTTAATGGTGTGTTTCATCCTCCAGTCTCCTCCACACATTGACTGGGAGCCAGTGTCCTTCATCACGCCGGGTTGCTGCCCTCCCTTTCAATCTGGGCATACCACTGATCTCTGCTCTCTGAGGAGAGCGAGCAAATCGGGCCAGGGGCACCCGTAGCATCGAGTGGCTTACATCCCACCTCCGATAGTCAGGGAGGTTCCCGTTCTAAAGCGCTAAAATAGTCTAAAAAACAAGTTCCAAGCCCTAACTGTGTGCCAAGCAATTTTAAGATCAAAATCCACTTCTTGAGTGTGTGAATTATCAAATGGCACAGAAGAGCATACATAGAGTCAGCAATACAGACTAACTGTGTGGTATGGCAGCAGCCTCTGTCTCCGTCTTTAATGGGGTAGACCCATAAGGGGCACAAAAAGGAAAAAAAAAAAGAAAAAAATCCACCCAACGCCCCTCTCCCACTCTGTTGGAAAGTAATCTGCTTACATCATTAGGCTAAGCTTGCTGAAACAAATTACCAGATGTTGTGTTCCTTTTTCTCTCGTCTTTTTGTCAGCATTTTAAAATACTCTCCGCCATTTTTCCTCACTAGCGCCCCCTCCTCTCCAACACCTCGACACAATAAGGCCATTTGCAAATAACAACAATTGGAAAAAGAGAAGTCCCTCCCGCTGTTCACAACCCCTATCTGGTTCTGTTCGTGTCCTTCCATTTTCGGCCGATCCAGCCATGTAGCGGCTAATAACCTGAACAGAGAAGAAGAAAATACCAGCAAAAAAAGAAGAATGAACTGAAGCAATTGAGGTCCCCCACCCGTGGTTGCACTTGGTAGGGATTTTTGAGGGTCTAGTTTAGCTTATCACATTATAAACCATTTAGAGATAAAGACATGTCCCAGTGCTTGTTATAACTCTGTAGCATGCTGAGCATGCAAACACATATTTCAATCCGCCTCCCTTTTAGATATTTCTAAGAGCAGATGTAACATTAACTCCAAAGTCAATAGAGAAGAATTAGCCAATGTGTGCAATGTCCTTGAAACACTTTTAAACTATAATTTTGATGTTTACACACACTATTATGTATTATTTATTGAAATGATAATTTTTCTAAATTGTAAATTATCACTGAAATAATTGTTCTTTTAAATTATTTATAAAAATTGTCTTGAACATTCAAAATTAAAAATTAAAAACAATATGACAGCACTGTCTCCTTAAATAAAAGTGGCCATAATTATGATGACTGCTACTACTAGCACTGTTCATTAAAAGAATCGAATGATGCAAATAATGTAATACTACTACAACTACTACAATAATAATAATAATGATAAAATAATAATAGTAAACTAATAATAATAATAATAATAATAATAATAATAATGTAGTGAAGATCTGATGTCATTTATTTTAGTTGTTTAATCATTTTGTTAGTATCATTATGACTATTATTATTATTGTCACATTTGTTGGTACTATCATTATGATATTCTGTTTAGATTTTAATGTATTTGTAAGTCTACCTTTTGTGTGTGAGAGAATTAAACTGCAACACACTTGTCTTGGTCAACATGTACATTTGTGTACATTTACCATTCTTAAATTAAATGCAAGCTTGTCTTTCAGTCTCAACTTCTTCCTTTTCAGAATGGTGGCAATTGTAGAAAACTGGAGAGTTCAGTAATGACAATACAAACTGGCCTTAGATTTTATTGGACTTTTAAAGAAACCGCTGTGCAACAAAGCAGAAATACTGTCCGCCTTGCCCTGACCTTATTTTCTCGACACATAAAAGAATACATAAACAGATCTATACTTTAAAATCAAATTGCTTGTGTATTTACCTCTTATCAACAGCCTGGCAGCAATTGTGATTCATAGCAGTCATTTAAGTGATAATGCACTCATTCACTACACTAACAAACACATACCTCCTGGTTATCTGTGTGTCAGCGTTGTTGCAATGCTAGTCGCCAAACAGGAGGCAGAAAACTCAAGATGGTGTTGATTGATAAATTGACAGGTTAATTTTCGGATGGATAATGAGAGTAAGACCCTGAAAGATGGTAGGGAGAAGTCTCTGGCCCTTTGCTCTACCTTGGATGCAGTGCCATCTATCTATTACTGGTAGAACCGCAAGCAGGAGCAGGTACACTCAGGCCCTGCCAAACGTTTGCACCATCTAGGTTAAATGAGGTCTTAATCTTTAGATCTGTATTTTATAGTTACATTCCCTAAGAACACATTAACCATAGCTGCACAGGAAATTAGGCCATATTTATTTATGTGCACCATGACTTGTACATCTCACTATTTTTGAACGGCACTTCAGGGAACATTTTAAGATCTGATACTGCATAACATATTAACTACAGGTAATTTTTCATATTAATCCCTGTTTCTTAGACAAAATATATATGTTTTTACACATTTTTAAGCCTTAGCATAGTGAATAAACATAAACAAAATGTGCAACTCTCCTAAATATTTGTATTTTATAGTTTCTGAGACTTTTGTTTGACATGTGTTAGACAATATATCAGAGATCATGGTTTTAGAGAATAGCGTAATTTTCTGTGGTTGCAATTAGCAAAATTCCATGTGAATGAATTAAAAAAATACAGACAATCCAACCCCGGAGCTTAATTAGAGGGCAAACTGTTAGAATGGAAGAGAAGGTTTAACTAAAGGTTAGAAAGGTTTCTATATCTTACACACATGTCTACTGCTTGTCACTGCAATGTGCCAAGTCTGCAAGCACTCTAATTAAGTCTCCACTGCCATTACTCTATAGCTCTTCTCCATGAATCAGCACACAATGTAATGCTAATCAAATGCCACTATTTTAGTTTCAGACCTAATGCCCATTATTTCTATCTTGTCTACTGTACCTATTAGTGAATGTGTGGGTATCTTTATTTAATAAGGCAGAAATGTGTGTAAGTGATCTGACATTGTGTTACCAGGAAAATCATTCACAAACGTGTCAGAATGACAATGATGTGACAACCACAATTACACTGTCTGAATACCGCTGTCTCTCACTGGAAAATGTTAAATTAAATCTATGTAACACAAATGGTAAAATGACAACACCAGTTTAGTTAACTTTTAATTTTTGTTACTTTGGTGATTGAATGCAATCATATTTCTACATTGTAGTACAACAGCAAAGATGACCAATTTTATTATTTTTTTCTTTGTACTGAGGCTTCAAGAGACCCTGGTCTCTTTTGGACATGCCTCGATTGAATTTTCTGGCAACTTGTTCTCTTTGCTGTTACCCAGAAGTGAAGCAGTTAGATGGGAAAACATTTTAAAATGTATTATATATCTAGCTGCAATTAATCTAAAATAATGATAACTCTTTCATACTTCAGTTTACGAATGGTTAAATTTGTATAAAGTTAAATATACTTATTATCTGTTTTTAAGGTAGAGTATGTTATGTTCTACTATGCAGACTTAAGCTGTTTTTTCTGTAAAAACATTAAGTTTCTCCCTGTATTTGACCAAAATGAGTTTAATATTCTGTCCGGCCTTGAGAAAATAACGCGAGGAGGAACAATTTACATGTAGCACAATAACAACGTCTCGTTCTCTGTGTTAGTGCTTCAGTCAGGCAAGAGAGGCTCTGTTTAGTACAATGTTTGATGATATGACCACAACTATGAAAGAGGACAACACTCTCAGTTGCCATGGATGCATAACGGGGGAAAAAATACAACTTTGTTTTCTGTAAGCTATATTATATTTGGCAGATAGAAGCATAACAATACACTTTTTAAAAATATATACTTACGATAGATAATAGGGTTGAATCCTTAAATGTTTAGGATTTAAACTCCACTGCACAATAATAGTTTTTAATGTATTCTAACAGAAAAAAAGAGTGATAATACAATACATAAAAACATAGGTTTTTTCCACTGTTTTAAAAAGTGGACAGTGTGAAAACTCCTCACACTCTGCATTGATCTAATTTATAATGCAAGGGCTCCATGCAAATCTTATCAAAACTAATTAAACACCAACAAAAGTATGAAAAGACCCACACAAACTGCAAAACAATTTAAAATTCTGGTATGCACGTCTACAATACTGTTCCACAACCATTTTCTTTGAGTGCATTTTGTGCCATATTGTTGAAATCGAGAGCAATTGTGATGAGAAGAATTATGGCTTAGGGTGTCATTGTATTGCTTGTATTGCTTTAAATGCTGTTGATTACCAATAACCACACGGTCACACCTAGGGGTGCTGCACTCCTCCCATTCATTTGAACAGGGTTCTGAGCTCTGACAGAAACCACAAGAACGAAAGGAAGGGTGCAGAGGACAACTCTTGGGGGATTCACCCCATCTAAGGCTCCAAAGCACCCAACAGCTTGATCCTGTGTCACTCTGAGGGCATGCCTTGGCTCTCCCTTGATTTGCCTTTGAAATCTAAACGTTTAATTGTGGTCAATGAAAAGGGTTCAAGGAAATGAATGGTTGAAGAATATGAGAGGAGGGAGGGGCTATTTCTGAGTGTCGGGCTGTAAAATGAGTATACATAAAAAGCAGGAGAGGAAAAAAAAAATTCAAGAGGGAATAATGAAATTAGGGATGGGGCGAGAGAGAAAGAGAAAGCAAGGGCTGGAGAACTTGAAGCACTGACCCCTATCGTCCATGGTGAAAAGCAAGAGATTAGAAAGTGTTTCATGCTAATTTCCATGGAGATTTCTGTAATTTCTCAAAAATTACTTCTTCCCGCTTTGATTTGTCCATACTGCCTGGCCCCCTGCTAGTGTTGTCAGGGTGGTCTGCTCTATCATGCCTCTGCTCTCGTGGGCCCCTTGATGGCCCCTCGCTGCGGCCAGCCGTCGTGAGATTACTGAAGCGGCGCTGACGTCTCTATCAGCTCGCGCCACCACATGCCCTCTCCCAACCCCCCACCATCACCCGATCCCTTTCCCTAAGCCTAGCTTCCTTTCTGCCCACCCACCACCAACCCGTCCTCAGTGCAAACTCTCACAGATCTGTCAGATGATGGCTTCATTGGTTTGCACTGCTCCCTGCAAATTCATACCAGTCTTTTTTACACTCCCTCATCCCGTTCTCTCATCCCTCCTAGAAACCTGCAGCCCAAGAAAAATCCCCCCCCCCCCCGCCCGACTGTCGACTGTTTCACCTTTTGCTATCCCTCAGCCTTCTCTCTCTCTGCCTCATCCTGGTTTGTGCTTCTGCCTGCCACATCAAAGGAGAACCAGGGGTCACGGAGCCACAGGCATGGAATATAAATGCAGCCAACTGCGTGGCAGTATGGGAAATCAATCCTCTAAAGATAGCTCCATACACTTCATGAACCCATCATCAGTCTCTGATACATATAGTAACATATAGGATTTTTTTTTCGGCCTTTTGTACATTGTATAGTGCACTGCATGTTTAGTCTCAAAACAAATGTGTTTTGCCCTAGCATTTATTTTTGACTCAACTTTCCTTGACAACTTCTTAGGGTAAGACTTTACAATATACAATACTGTAAGAGAATATTAAACTCAAGGACAAATATATACTTTAAAAAGTGTTTAAAATGTTCTTAAAGAGCTGAAATATATACAAATTCTGTATTTTCTTTAACACAAGCTTGAATAGTCCTTAATAAAAGTCAGCATGTATGTGTCTGTGTGAGAGAGGAAGTGAAGAGAATTAGCAAGACAAAAATGTCTGAGTATAACACTGCAGCAGAAGTATGTAAACAACTTTTGTTGGAGGCCCTAAGCCAAAGATTCATGCCAGCATACACAGGTGATGCTTCCTGCAATAGGTCAGAAAGTTACTCAACTCTGTGTTAAGCACCTGTGAAACAGTTGGGCTTTCAAGTGGATGGTGGTACGGAATAACTGGCTGAATGATAAAAAACAGGCATGACACTGAGCAGCAGCAAAGTCATTGTTATGAATTCTATAAGTCTTGAAGGATGAATGGGAAAACTAGTGTGATTGCCAGACACCGAGGTCTGTGGCAGGGTTCCGATGGCTTCGTGTGGGGGCGAATGGCTATGGTTGCTTAGCATTAGTATTAGATAAACACTCTGTCGGAAGATGTCAACGTCTCTATTAATGCCAGAGCTGCCACATAGGCTGTGCTTGAGTGACATAGTGTTTTGTGGAGTGTGACAGGGGTTGTAAATGCTAACTCTCTCTGGCTGCATCTCCGAGCCTGGTCGAGCCAAACCCTGGCGACACCTGGGAGCGCAGAGGCGCTACACTCTGACACTCTCTGGAGATGATACATGTGTCCTCTCATCCTAATCTCAAGGCACAGACTGCAGATTCACCAAAATGAACTGTCAGTTAAATGACCATGGCAAATTTTGTATTTGATTGCTACAATTTTTAATTTAAGTTTATTCAGTTTTGTGTTTACTAAATCATTTAATCAGTACTAAGTTTGAGACATGATATTGAGCATAAGCATGAGGGACAGGGCAAAACAATCATTGCTCGCTTATCGCTCTGTACCAACCACAAGCAGATTGACCTCATCTGGAAGTGTGGCTACCCCAAAAGGCTTTCCCATAGTCTTTACAAACCACAATATGGAAGCTGTGTGTTCAGCACAAGTCTAATGCACTTAAAGCCTGCCACAAGTACATATACCCAGCCACATAATGAGCAGGATATGGGTTTTTCCATGCTTTCAGAAAGTGGACAGAGGACTTTTCCAGTCAGTAATTATGCA
Source organism: Scomber scombrus (assembly GCF_963691925.1). Classification (NCBI taxonomy): domain Eukaryota; kingdom Metazoa; phylum Chordata; class Actinopteri; order Scombriformes; family Scombridae; genus Scomber; species Scomber scombrus. The sequence goes on along the minus strand of NC_084975.1, from coordinate 17,396,259 downwards.
GACTGGCATATTCCAGTCAAAAATGCAACTTGATTATTGTTTAAAAAGGTTCAAATTGCACACAGAGCATGCTCATTTTCACAAACAAAAGAAATGGAACTACATGCTTATCATACATAACAAATAAAACGATAATGGCCTTGACTATGTATAAAAATAAGCCAAACTATAGAGTGTTGCTATGTGATCCTAAAATAATAACCATAATAGTGCCAGGACGTGTAGAGTAGCCAGGGACCATTTAAAAATATATTTGTTCTTTAAATCAGTCTGTGTTTACTCAAATTAACGACTACAACAGGAGCTGCTCTGCTAAGAAAAAAGTAGTTGCAAAACCATATGAACTAGACTCTAGTTATATATAAAGTTCATAGTATATTTCATCTTTTTCTCCAACACATTTTGCAGCCGGAAAGGTTGAAATTTTTCAGTCGGAGAAAAGAGCATGGAGAATTAAACTGCCTTGAGCTCAGTAATACTGGCCATCTAGGAGCTGCTGAGTTGTTCTGTACGCTGGAGGGCTGGACAGTGTAGTGTACTCTTCCCCCTAATGCCCTGTCCATTGATCTTTCCCGTAACTACAGCTCCCCACAGAAACCCACACAATCTGTGCAGAGGAGTGCTCCTAGGCACCCCCCACTTCAAAGGTGCATATTTACTCTTAGAAATTTAGAGAAAGTGCAGCTGTGGATGCATCCTCCAACCTCAATCAATGATAGGGCTGGTCCTCCTGACCCCCCCCTGCTGGCTAATAAAGTGCTTCTTAGGCTTGGTGGTTTCTCTGGAAGCCTTATGGGGTTGGTTCAAACTAGCACTTAGGTTTGTTTCCATTCCCTCTTCTCGAAAATTGATTTTTAGAGAAATACTTATCTTGTTGCCCAACAAAGTTCCACAGTGAATTACTGTAGACAGTTTTATTTTGTCCCTGATTTTATATATGTTTTATATAAATAAAATTAAATAAATAAATTAGACGTAAATCGCAGACCTCTGCAGAGCCCAGGTTCATTAGCAGAAAACGTTCACCTTGACTATCCCTGACTATGAGTATTTTCACCCACATTCTGGTGGGGTGATTAAGAAACATAACTGAACAATGGTTTATTTTAAATGACACATTTAAAGAGTCCTATGTTTTCCCCCTCAATGTGTATCCTGTCGCACTACTCTCCAATAAAGCCGCATTGCCTTGAAAATAGAATAAAATAGCTTCATTTTCAAATTACAAAAGAAAAATTCAAAATAGATTGTTATAATGTCTTTTCTTTTTCAGAGAATCTACATATGCATTATGTATACTTAACATGTCCTGTTTTTTCTTGTCTTTGGCAAAAATATTTCATGCTGGGATGCACATTATCATAATTGTCATTCCCAATCTTCAAAAACAAATGTGTATTAAGACTAAAAAGTTGCTAAAATAGTAATATAATAGGCATTCTGCTGAAAATCAGACAATCAAAATCTATTGTAATTAAGCACAGCGATATTCTAATTACTGATGATTCAAGCTACTCCATGCTGCTTCCTGTCCCCCCTCTGCAACAATTAGAAAAATATATGTCAGCTGTGGTTTTTCCTTTATTTCACTTAAATGTGAGTCTCCAAAGTGGCACAGTGGGGGATTTATCCAAAAACAATGACATTTATAACTGTTCTCTGGAAGAACTGCATTCTTTTTTTACACAGCAGGAAAGCCTAAGTTTTAAGTGATTGGAGTAAAGGTCTGAAGTGATTTGCATATCTGAAAAACACAATAAAAACCTTTAAGTAGCAACTCTTGACAGTGTAGAATTCATTGTGCACAAATTATAATTGTACTGAAAAAAAGTTAAACTCAAGAAATCATTTCTCTTGCCGTCACTTTCCTGACTGCACACGGATACAGTATGCATTACTTTTGTGTGATATGCTACAGTAAACTAGAGACCTTGTGACTTCAGTATCTGACATTCATAATCTGATCATCACCCTGTAGAGTGCCTGCCTAACCATGATTTCCCTTATAGTGTTGCATTCTTCAGTCTGCCACAATAGTGTTAACTCTGAAAACAGCAGAAAAAAACTTGTTTCAATGTCATTAATCCTAACTTGTTTGGACTCCTCACATTGACTCTCCCACACATCTCTTTTTCTTCCTTTTTTCTCTCTCAGCACATACTATTGCTCTCACTCTCTCTGTCTCGCTAACATGTTGACAGCAGTTTGTTAGTAGGTATCAGTTTTCAGGGAGCAGCCTGAGCGGGAGAGAGGGATGTGGTAATCATCTCTATCTCCGGCTGCTTGGCAGTGTTCCCCTCGGCATGCTGGCAGACACTTGCCATTGAGCGGCTGTCAGGCAGAAAGGGTGTGGGATGTGGGCTCGAGCTACACAGGTCACGGTCATTTCTTTCCAAAAGCCACTGAAGCTAAAACCTTAAGTGGCATTTGAGCTACCTGCACTGGCAGTTCTGACACTCACAACACTAACAAGGAGACCACCGGTAGAGAGTCAAACTCGATTATGCCTCCCTGGTGGATTTCCTTAATATAGCTTAGCTACTGCCATGCTTGTTTTTCTAACCCTCAGGAAGCTCATGCTTTCAACATAATGAGAGTTGTTCTGCAGGTGTGTGAAGTACAACTTTGTGATATAAAGAGTGCAAAATATATACTGTATATATTTGACATATTTATTAATATTTATATATTTGACAAGTACTACTGGTAAATACAAACTATATACAAATCTACTGCAGAATGAAAAAAAAGTGAGTTAATTAACTGTAATGTTTAATAAAATGTCAGAATAATGTAGTTTATAGTTTATATTATGAAAGGGGGCAAAAAATGCTGAATTTATTGGATGCAACCCAACACAAACTGAGTGACACAAACAAGAGACCACAAAGTGTTTAGTTTCCATGCAAGATACAAACAGGAAGCATAAAAGTTATTTGATTTCTAAATATTATTTTTGTGTTATAGTCATGTTGGTTAATTGGTATTTATTATGAGGCACATTGCTGTTGTTGAGCTGACGCTACAGAGTACTAGAAAGCTTTGTTGTTTGTTGTATGCCTTCACTGCAATAAATAAAAAAGTGTATGTGATATATATTCACGGTAAAAACTGGTGTACTTCAATTACACAAATTACACAAAAATCAATGTTGTTTCTCAAAGATAGACTTTGTGTGCCATTGCTTTTCTGACACGATTAACAGTCATACTCTTCATCATAACAAGTATTCCACATTAATTCAAGGCTATGATTAGTTCACAAACTAGAGTCCCTTAGTTAATGCTAAATTATTTGGAAACATAACTAATCAGCAAAAAAAACAAAGCCAAAAAGCATCAAGTTCCACAGAAAGGTTAAAACTTTAAACAAAAACTGCATGGAAAAGTAGTCTGAATTCCACGGCTGTAAACTGAATTGTGCTTGATAAGTTGCAGGCTCTCACAACCTGGACCTGTGATCTTTAGAGTGATACCCTCAAGTTCATAGCAACAAATACACTCAATCACTCAGGGAGAACCAAAGTCTCTCTGTTGGCCAATTACTGCTTTTTAAAAGCCTGGGGCACCCAGGAAACTTTGACTCCTGGAAATAAAGACCAATCTGAGAGAGAAACATTGCAGCTATTAAAATCTTTATAATTCTGTAAATCACAAGTGATTTGTTTTGCCCCATGGCTTGTTCCGATACATCCTTGCTGCTATTGCAAAGGGCACGGGGTGACTGCAATTGAGGAGAGCAAGCTTATTTTTACAACCAAGCTTGGAAAAAAAGAGATGCCTTTTTTCTTCTTCTTTTGGAGTGCAGAAGGCAAAGATCTCCTCTGTGTCATAATTGCCTGAAGTTAGAGAGTAAAGGCTCTGGACTCCTGATGTTAGTGTGAGCCTTTCATCAGGGGGGTTGGAGTCAGAGTTGCTTTAAAAGATCAGGCACTCTAGAGGATCACTCTCTGTTTTTATTTATGTAATAAAGGCATTTTAAAAGAGAGAAAAAATTATCATCATTTATCTATTGTTGCATTAAACATTTCCTAAACTGGTGCTGTCATTGTCGGGTTCACTGTTTTTGTTGATGATTAAGCATCCCATTATTCAAAACAGATTTACATTTTCTCAGCTATTTCATTTCTGAACTTCAATACTAAGTATGCTATACTGATTAATTTTGAGGATGGATTCTGAAATTAGCCTGCTTATTCAAACAAAGTGGAAGCCAAAAGTGGTAGAGAGGATCATGCAATTATGAGTAAAATCACTCCAATTAAACACTGCCATGTTAACTTTTAGAGAGCACACACTCCACATAATATAATTACAAATTGGGATGGAAAAATGGAAAAGAAAACACCAACATTATGGAACGAGGCATTTACAGTTGATAGATTCTCAAAAAGCTCTTCTCTCCTCTGGTGCTCAGGGTTAAGAATGGCACTCCTCTGCTGCTGTAACACTCTCCCTCCCAACTGCCACACTCCCCATTCAGCAGCACAAGGCCCTCTGGTGCTAGACAAGGGCCCTGGCTGAGGACGCTTTGATACTTCAGCCTCTAATCACCAGAGTATCCTTATATCGCTGAGCTGATGGACGAATGGGTCATACGAAGGATGTCCCAACCATAAATCAGACTACAGGGGTGACAGCGCACAAAATAGGTGAATTGTCCTTGGGTTTGCGATGCTGGCGGCATCCCTTGTGTCCCTGAGTCACACCACCCTTTTTATTATTTGGGAGTGAGTCAAACGGATGCCCTACCAGCCATTCTGCCCTCCCCCTTGTGTTTTCCCCTACTCTTCAAGCCTGGACCCCGCTATGAACTGTTTCCAGAGTCAGTTACTGGTGTAATTGAAAGTGCTTTGTCATCGCTTTCAGCCAAACACTGATGGATGTGAAGTTGAATGAGGTTTGGGTTTTAGTTATACGAGTGAGCCTGTGTGAGATTTATCACCAGAGGCTTAAGAGGCTACAAGGGACCATTAAAGTACCACCGCCGTCTACATCACAGTGAACTGTTCATTATTATTCATTAAAACAGAATGCCTTTAATATGTCTGGTTTCCCATGTGAAAAAAAATGCACATACATGTTTTTGATGACTGTTAAAAAATGAAAAATTGTTCAGTCGCCCAGTTTTTACAGTAAACTCAGTCTGGTGCAATTAAATACGGATTTTTAAAAAGTACAGGTAACACATTAAAAGTAACCTGGCCTAGAAATTAATAAGCAGTGAAATAAAAGAAAAAAGCTATTTGTGCTTTTCCAAGTTTTAGCAATAAGAAACTCCAGAAAACATTTGTATCCCTTTATGTGTGTTGTATTCAACTCTGATCTTAAAAACTTTGCACTTTTTTCAATTCATTTTCATCTTAGGTCCTTTTATGTTAAACATATACCCTCAATGCATATCTTATCTAACCTACCAGTATATTTCGCATCTTCTTATAATTGGTGTGGTGTATGGAAAACCTATGAAACCATTTAATTTCAATTCAGAATCGACATCCACATACAAAGCGTGGGAGGTGTGCTAGTTCTCATTGTCTCCCACTTATTATAGGCTGCCCCCAGCTGCCTGGGCTGTGAGGGCCTGGATCCTGGCTCACGTCCAGCTTGGCTCTGATCTGGGCCTCTTTGTGATTTGAGCAGTATAGAGCTTTGCTGGGCTGCTGTCCTAGAGCCATGTTGGAATGCAAGAGCAGTGGTAGAGGTGCAGAGGGAAGTGACCTCACTGTGTGATGCGAGCAAAAGTATGGGGCAAGAGTTACACACTGAGGTTGGTTGGATTATAAATAAAGTAGCGTGTGGTTTCTGTGCTGCAGCCGGGAAATAGGAAAGGTGAATACCAGTGCTCACAGCACAGTGGTAAATGGTGCCCTATACTAACATTGGCTCAAGGCTGCCAAGATAGGATGGCCAAATAAAGTAGGTCTCATAGAAAGCTACTGCCCAATTTCTACATGTGATCAAGATTTTGCTTTTATATTGTGTATTTATTTGACATGCAAACATCTGATTAATCACTGCTATTATTTATTCTACCGTCTTTTTAAATTATGGGGTTTTTCTTTTGGTTGTGTTTTTTTTCGTGGGGGTTGGTTCATGTTGCGTTTTTTTTTTTTTTCTTTTGATTTAGAAAAAAAAAACCATATAAGCCAAAAATACTATATATCTTTACACATTTAACTCAATATACAAAATATTTACATGTATTTGTTTTTACTATTTTTGTTAGACTATTTTAATGATAAAATTGAGAGTGTGCTGACAAGGTACAAGAGCCAATCGTATGGACTGCTGATTGCGTGTTGAGGGATACTCATGACTGACCTGTCTGAGGCCCGTGTGCATGCAAGTCGTCTTATAGAGCAGAGGACTAGCAGGCAGGTACAAAAGACCAAGACCCTGCCACAGGCACAAATACCTGAGAGGAGAGACAAAGGCGACTTCACTTTAACAGGAAGCAGTGTCAAGGAAAAACAGTGTTTACATAGATGCTCCATCAGTGTGTGAAACTTAATATGATTTGCAGGACATCTCTCAGGAAGAATAAAACATGTAGGTGACCACAGGGTCACTGCTCTCGAAACGGTGTCCTTGTTTAGGCACCTATTAGCATAAGTTTATATAGGAACTGAATTCAGTTCAGTTGGATTTAGTTACACCAAAATATTTTATTCCTCATTGAAACATTTAAACTCTTCTAAATTGAACCCCCTAAAAAAGGTTTAACTTTGTATATGAAGCATTTCACAATGTTAAGAAATAAAAATCAATAGATATGTTGTTGCCTATGGGAACATTAGCATGGTAAATGAACATTAACCCGCAGATGGTTGAGTATGGGGCATCGTTGTGGCTCCTAACAAAAAATTGATTAACTTGTAAATTCCCATTGCCCAGCTGTTATTCAGGCTGTTTACCATAAATAAAACAGGGGTAGTAGAGAAAGAATCCAGATGCTTTGAGTGCAGCAGTGAAGCAATCTGTCATTGTTCTCAACTAACACTGATGGATGCTGCTTTGAATGGGGATTGGTTTTAGTTAAACATGACAAAGTGAGGGATGACACGCCATTGGTCACAAAGGTCTGGAGGTCTAGCAACGCCTCAGCAGTTATTTTTTTTCAGCCAAGACAACCTCTTGTTCTTGTATCAGCTGCCAATAAAGGGAAGAAGTTGTTGGGGCAGGCTTTGGGGTTTGTTTGTTTTGCTGTCTGTTCAAGCAGAAGTTGAGAAATGGGAAAATGGACAAAACTTAAAGACTATACCAAGGTGGAAGCCAGTATGATTAGAGTACAATCTTCTTTCTTTCCTCTCTCCAACAAGACTAATTTCTGAAAATGTATAATTTTTGGAAAGGAACTGTTATTTCATTGGGGGCCCCATGGCTAACATTTGGAGTGTAAAACACCATGGTTAAATACAATGAGAATACAGCTAAGAATAGAGAATAGAATAGAATAGAATAGTCTTTATTGTCATTATACAATGTATAACGAAATTTATGAAAGCATCTCTGCAGTACATTGGTAGGTGTAGCTGATGTCTATATTCACAAATATTCCAAGAAATTCTGACAAATGGATGTCTAACAAAGTCACCATAAAGCTAGAAAAACCATACACAAAGTTGCAAAATCATTCAGCTATTAAGTAATGAGCATTATGTTTATGTAATAAAACATGAAACACTGGCAATAAACCAAACCAAACGTTTGGACATCAGGTGAATCCATTAAAGGCAGACATCTAAGTTTTATCACATAGCATAATATAAAAATTTAAAAGACATGATGTGTGTTGAGGTTATTGCTGTCAATGGACAGGAGCATTGGGATGAAAAATCCAGTCTCAACCAGACTTCAGTGTGATGTCAGATTGTGAATGGTCCAGTAAACCCTGCTTTTCACTGACCCAAAAATAACTGAGGGTGATGTAAAATGCATATGTGCCGCTCTTCCAGCTGCAGAAGATCACATACATGTTTTCAGTAAAGGATGACATCAGAGATCTGGAAGGAACAAGACAAGCCTTTCTTTGGGTTGGAGACTTTTGGCTGGCCCCAGAAGTGATCTAGTTTCCCAGATGCGGGGGGGGGGGGGGGGTCTACAGAGCACCAGGGACATTTTAAGTTAAGATGTCTGCAAAACTCATCATTCATTGTCAAATATGGTTGAGGTAAAAATCCTCCCTCGATCCCCTCTAAAACATACACTCCTTTCATCTCCTATCATTGACCGTTTACTTTTCCGCAGATAAAAAAACTATCCCATAGCTTTCAAAAACAGGGGCAAGATTTTAAGATTCCAGGGTTCATATATTTAAACCGGTCAGAAAGAGACACCTGCAAGACACAAATGCACAAAACATGCACACACACACACATAACCACCCCCCACATACGACTACATTCAATATACAGATGGTCTCTGTAAAGTGAGTTCAAATCTATTAAAATAATACAAAATGTTTGAAAATGTTAACTCGGAGCCAAGAGACAAAAGGACTCTAGGGACACTGTCTCAAATAATAAGACTTTAACACAGTAGCAAACTGTCCTGAGTGTGAATAAATAAATAGTGTCAAATATGTGCATGCATTTTAGGTTTTTAAAAAATTATATAAATTGAGTTATATTCTCATGCAGCACATCATTGAAGAGTTTGAGTTATTGATGGAAAAAATTGCAATTGATATGTTTCCCAATCAACTCTAGGCCATATATATTTTGCTGCTAAGAGGAGACTGCTAAGAGGAGACTGACACAAAAGCCATCCATGATTACATCTCACATTATAGTCATGTTTTCTGTCACTGAAGAGAAGTTTTTAAAAAGCTCTTGAGAGATTTACACCAGTCCATAGCAGTGCACTGTCTGATTCTTCAGGTTTAGAGTTTTAACAAGTGTTTATGATGGACTAACAAGTATTAATATTTTTACCCCTAGAAATGTCAGAAGATTTAGCACATATTTAATGGTGCTTAAGAGTACTTCAAATTCTTAGAAATAATATTAATGACATCAAAATGAGTGTCCCTTTGTCAGAATTGTACTTTGATCAATGTATTTGGTGAAGGCACACCCATGAGCCTCTCTAAAATTGCCCAAAACCCTTTTATTCATGTTTTGCTCGTCTGTCCAGTCTCATTCTATGCTTTTTAAAACAATCAACATGTGATCATGCTTGCTAACACACAGATCATTTCCCACAATGTTTTATGTTTGTATCAGTGTAAAACTCAAAACAACAAGTTTACGTGAGTTTGAAGCTCGATATTCACCAGCTGGACGCACAGTTTCTAAAGTTTGGTTGAAGGTGTATATTCAGCAGTGGGTATTTAACATGAGTAGCTGCATGTTAGTTGTATCAAGTCCTCTCAATAAAATGTTATTTAGAGAGACCTCTGTGTTTGCCCTTTCAAAACATCCTGTAGTTGAAATCCCTGTTGGACCTCTACAGAGGAGATGGTTATATAGCATGTAGTTGAAAAACAGATTTTGACTGTTTTATAAGCTACTATGGACTGTGCAGGACTCGCAGGCATTTTAATTAGTAAGGTACTGTACTAGAGGGATTTTTAGCATTTTAACTATGCAGGCCATACAGACCAGAGAGTAAAGTTCCCCTTACAAACACCATATGAAAAACCTTGTATTACTTTATAGTAACAGGTTACAGTTCCAATTCAGGATCGACTTGAGATTGTAAATCTGTAGTACTGTCATTTGACTGATTGCATACTTTTTGTGATTGATTGACATTCAATATTACATTCAATATTATATCAATCTTATAATTCTGGATAATGCTAAATAGCTACAAACAAAGCCAAGTGTGTTCATTGTAACCAAGGTCCAAGCCAGAGGTACTGCTACTGTATTACTTGACAGGACATCAGTTTAATATCTCAAGCAAAGTGTTATCTGTAAGGTTAGCTACTATGCAATGTGAACAGACCAAAGCACAATCCGCAGTCCACTCCAATGGCCTTAGTTTTGTAACTAGAGAAAATACTGCGTAAACAAACACAAACAGAGAGCACAGATTAGTGTGCAGAGTCCTTTATATTCAAGGACTCTAAAATGATTGCTGGTTCTGCTATAAGAGCCATCTTGAGTCACAACCAAGCGGGTAGTTCCAGGTCTGTTCCAGGTCAAGTCAATGCTGAAGTGCCTTAAACCTGCATTCTCTCTAATGGTAAGCAGGGGGCGACTCCATTTGCTCCAAAAAGGAGTCCGATTGTATAGAAGTCTAAGAGAAAATCACTTCTTACTTGATTTATTACCTCAATAAACAGTTTCCTAATGGGTTTCAAGTCTTATTCCATACAGCATGACGTTCATTTTGTAAATTATAGTCCTATATAATTCAAATTTGACGATAAAACTCGGCATGCTTTAGGGTGTGGCTACATTGTGATTGACAATTCACTACCATGGCAACAAAGCAGTTAGGTAATGTACATATGACTTAACCCCAGATTCACAGGGTATATCTGTATCTGTAGCTGTCACAATTTAAGGGCGTTTCAGCTCATGAAAGTTAATCTAACATTTTGGTTGCCTGAGAGTTTTATTCAGCGTTTGGTTGTACTAAAAGACCCTTTAAGGAATCTGACGTTCAGTTTTCATTTAGTTTTAATAGTTTTAAGCCAATTTTTCACTAACTAAAAGTAGCATTAGCATTAGCACAGCAAACCATAGACTGTAAATGCACTGTGCTAACCAATCTAACAGCTAGATTTAGTGTCAACTCAACTATCTCATCCAAACATGGGCGTGATGAGGGTCGTTATGACAAGTCCCACCCACTTTTAAAAATGATAACTTTGGACACATAAGTCTATCCACTCAGTGCTGTTTACAGAGCACTCTGTCAGTGCTTCATTATGAAATCCATTCCTCTTGTTTATTGAGAGAATGTCCAAATCATTGAAACTCCATCCCACATTTTCACTACTACCTTACACCCAGGTAGATTCTCACACAGAGTGCTGCTGACAATAGCTGTCATTGATGTTCAGATGTCAGGTAGATGAGTTAGATTGAACTGAATGTTCATATTTTGTTTGCCTTTCGCTCACAGCCTTTTTGTTTTTGTTAAGTCTGTAGTATACAGACTGACATTAACTTTGTTGTTGTCTTAGCTAACAGTTGAAATGCCTCATTGCAGCACGCCCACGTAGCCAAGTGGTTAGGGCGCACCACTAGTAATTTTCACTATTCACACATGCAGCTACATTTCCATCTTGTGCCTTTTCACAAATGCCATTGCGATGCAGGACTATATTGGGCAAGGGACAGTCCATCACATGGTGGTCATACAACACTTAGGGACACCGAGCACTCTGTGTTTAGCCATTCTTGAAAAAAAAAGCTAGTTTGCAAACAAAAGAACTTGTATTGCTTGTAAGTTATCAAACCAGCTGTGAAAGGACTGGCAAGGCAACTGTAAACAAGTGACAGATTCAAATACATCATCAGCAGAGTTTTTTGATTTGGTCGCTTGCGTAAACGTGTCTTTCGTCAGATGGAGGTAACCCTTTAAGTGCTTGCTCCTGCAATCCATTTAGTTTCATTTACAACACAGTTGTACCGGCATTTTACCTGAAGTGTTACTGAGGGCTTAAGGTTGAATTTGGCGGTACAGATTTCCTTGAATATCTATCACCGCTCCTATTCACACATGACACCATGCAGAAAATGTTCATGAACATATCCGGGATAAACTATATGAAAGGGGCTAAAGACATACCAAGTGCTTAGCAAGCAAATGCCTACTTAACACCAGCTGTAAGTTCTGCTGTAGGCAGGGTGTGTCAGTATGCTCTGACATCACTATTGGGTGATATCAGAGTGGATCAACTACAGAATTTAATACATTTTGAGCCCTGATTTGGCACTGATCAAAAAGGAAAAATCTGCTTTTTAGTTTTGTTTAGCTTGCTGTATTCTTGATTTTCTTCCCCAGCTACTTGTTTACTTTGATTTTTTGATTTGCTTTTTCACATTGAGTAGGTAATATGCTGTTGGCATATATAACTTGTCTGGAACAGAAAAGTATGGAGAGCTGAAGTTAAGACGTCACATCAGGACTAGCCTTTGTTCCATTAGCTTCTGTACCTCAATTTTATATCTCATTACACATTTCTTTAATCTGTCTTTCTAAAAAATTAAAGAGTGTTCATTGGGTATACTAGGAAAAATTGGCATATAAAGAACTTGCTTTAACAAAAATCTACAGCTACAATGAAAATCTGCCAGCACAGTATTGCAGGTACTTAAATCATTCTAACAGTGGTTCATCTGTATCCATAGTATTCAGAGAATTCTTCTTCTAAAACCGTCTACACACTATTCACAGCCTTTGTCTCAAGCTTATAGGAAAAGTGGTTCATAAAGGGCAGAAAGACTGAACGCTATCAGATTGTATTTTAAAAATTGCCATCCTTACCCCAGCATATGGAGTGAACAACATGACATACTGTTGAGTATGGCTATGTTCCAAGGCTGAATCTTAATTTGCATTATTGCAAATGCTAATTTTAACTGAGGTTTTCCTTCTTCTGAAGAAGAACCCAGAAGATACAATTTCACTATAGTTTTTTAGAGTTGGTGAGATGCAACCATAAATTAAATGTAAGGTGATCATTCTCAAGTAGATTTTAATATTTTTATATATATGAACATCCATACCAGATTTCATGGCAATCCAGCTAGTAGCCTAACCCATACGGTAAATACACAAGTAGTTAATAAGGTTCCATTAAAGCTGGAGTGTGTATATCATAAATATAAATGAAAGTCTGTTACATTTAAGCCCTGAGCTTAACTATAGAATAGTGACACTGTTTCAAAACATATTGTTGGTATTTGTGCATTTCAGTTCCTCTTGTCATTTATTGGCTGATATAAAAATCAACTCCCACCCCCCATATCTTATTGGATTAGTATTTTAATGGTGATGTTATAGTGTCTAATGTGTTTCATGTTATAGCTACTGCACTGAGAAACTATTGTGTTGGCTTAAAAAACAAATAATTTAATGGTGTGAAAAATAAATAGTAGTCTAGTTTATGTTCACCTCAATGTATTATGTTTTTTTCTAAAATTCAAAATTGGCTGTAACTATTAATCATTGCATTGACAGGGAATGAATCGGCAACTATTTTGCCAAACTTTCTGGTTGCAACTTCTAAAATATGACAATGTGCTCATCTGTGTCATACATGACAGTAAACTGAATATTTATTTGATTTTTTAACTGTTAATCAGACAAAACAAGACATTTGAGGACGTCAAAATGAGTTCAAAGGAATTAGAATAACCTTTTCACAATTCTATTACATTTTATAGATAATACAATTAATCAATAATGTAAAAATCATTATTGGGCGGCTGACCTGTAATGAAAATAATCCTTAGAGCAGCCCTTAACATTTAATAAATAATGTATAAAATTTGACAAAGCTGAGACAAAAATAGAATTTGTTATTGTAAAGGTGATAACGTTTCCTGTCACAGACTGGGTTATAGCTGTGTAGAACCAATACAATTCCAGTCATCAGTGATACAGAACGTCAGATCAGCATGTTTTTTGTGATGTTGCTTTTAGTTCTTTAATGTGAGTCCATGCGGCCAGACTGCTCACAGACTTGGCCGCTGGCTGAAGCCAATTGTCTGAGTTAGGCATCAGAACACAAGACTCCCCACTTGGAAAAAAGGAGGAAAAAACAGTGGAGGAGTTTTAGCAGTCAGCCCTCAAACAGGAAGACTCTAGAGAAAACACCAGAAAGCCATTAACTAACCACAGTATTATGGTGATCTATTTGCTGGAATGGGCTACAGACAGCTAATGAACAAGCCTTACCCCCCTCCTCCCAACTCACCACCCATCACACACACACACACACATACACACAGACACATCACGTACACAGACACAGAGAAGCAACACACACTGAGAAGCAATGCTGAAAGAGCTCTTGCTTGTACAAAACAGCGTGACAGATCAATGGCTGATTCCTAAATCAAGGGAAAAGGTTATTCTCTGTCTCACTGGGATTCCACTTACTATCCCCCTATATCTAAGACAGTCCCATACCCATTTAAACCAAACAAGTCAAGCCCCCCGCCCCCTCCAAAACAACACGCACACACTTGCACACATCTCCTAATTAAGAGCGAGGCGGTGGGGCTTTTTGTGTCTGTGGTTATGCTTGCAATGTTAGTGTCTGGAGTGTGAAAACAGATCTGATGGACTGGTGCCCTCAGCTCTCCCTGATCAGGCTCCAGCAGGTATCCCCCATGATTGACAGCTCACAGGTCAGCCGCCCATCTCTCAGTCTGTTAGAGGGTGGGCGGTAAAGAGATTTGGAATGCCTGGGACCCTGATTGCTTTATTGCTCGCCTGTCAGAACCATTGTACAGCTCTGTATTATTAGGGCTCGCCATCTCTCACCGTCTGGAAGGTGTCGCGTCTGAGCTCTGCATAAAGAATCACCACTCCATTCAAAATCCTCTTTCTTTTTGGCTGAAAGGAAGAAAGCACAGATTTTTCCACTGAATCCCCCTGTATTGGTTTGTCAGATAATGCAACACAAGTGTCTCCAGGGAATGGTTTGGATGGCGCTGCTTTTACACTCCAATGCAGAAGATTTGAGATCCCATTTGGCAATAATTTATCAAGTGATACCAACAAAAGTATTTAATACATTATACAGGATTTACTCTGATGCTGCTGATTTTGCATCTAATCATCTAGGTTTGTTTAATACCATGGTGTCCACACATTAAAACAGAATAGCAAGCTTCTTTATTTAGCATGTTTCTGTTTTGGTATTTATTTCACTTGTTTATAAGCCAAAAACAATTCATTTTTTTATATTTTGGTGTAAGAAAAACTTTAAAGGAGTTGCATAAGTGAAATTAAGTTTAATTTCTGAATAATAGTGATTTGATTTTTTTTGACGATGTCACAATTTACGTTAGCCTCGGTTTAATGTAGTTAATTTGGTAAGGTGATTGTGAGCACCCTATAACAAACATTTACACAGAAACAATAAACAAACATTATGAGATTTTACTGTTTTACCTCAGAATTCTTCTAGCATTTCATGATGGGTAGATGCAACATATAACAGTCTGTTAGTTCATTGTACTGGCACAGAAAAGAATGAGTCAGAAGTACAAGCATCAGTGTGATAATATTGCAACCTAATTATGCTAATTTATTTTTTATTGTGTACCTCTTCAGCCAGGTTTCAATTTAACAAACCAATCACAAAACACCAGTAAAGTACAAAAGGACAGTGATTGTAAAATATCAAGTGAGGTAACGTTCTGAAAAGTATGCATATCTCTATAGTCCTTTCCCACTGGAACAAAACCCTCCTCCAAAATACAATGGCCCAGTAAACAATGCCTCTACACAAATCCCTAGCTAATTTTTTTCTTGTTATCCCCCAGGCCGAGATGACAGACTGGCAGGTTGTTGAAGGTCATCAGAGCAGTGCCTACTGGTCCCCTGGAGCCCAGGTGATGGCCGGGCCACATCCCCAAGTGCACTTGCTGCTCCAGGCCATCGCAGAGACAAGCCCACTGGGGCGCCACGTTGCTGTCTCCATGGAGATGAGGCGACAGGCTGGCCGTGGCTCAGATTCACACCTTTGTGGTCAGCGACTTAGCGTCTCTGAGGAGACTTCCCTGCCTAACAGCAGTTGCACACAAGTTGTGATCACCCCCACTTCCACCCCAAAACCATTCACAATCTCTTTTTGTTGTCTTCTTTAATGCCAATGCAAGCATAGCACACGGACTTCCCCCTCCCTCCCCTCCGAACAGTCTAACCCTCCTTGCCCTGGCAGTGCTACCCTTGTGAGGCCTGCTGGGAACAGTGGTGAGATGTTAGATTAGACCTGCAAGTCTGGGCAGGGCCTGAGAGGGGATGCAACGCAAAGGGACTGCCCACTCTGTCTACGGCTCATGCTCCATTATGGGTTTATCTGGGGGTGTGAAAGTAGCATTCCCAAATGCTGTCTCCTTTAAGATCCTCTCACAATTGGCTGCTGAAGAAAACTGGCTTGACTAACTCAGTTCAGTATCCCTGTTGATCCATGTTATCATGTCTCATTAGACCAATCATATTTGACAGATAGTTGAATAGCACATGCATAATTTCAAACGTACAAATCACTGACAAGTAGCTTTCATGTCAGTAATCATATTGATTTTCAAACCATGATTGTTCCTCATTGTGTATGTTTCCTAATCTGAAAAATGAATGATAACCTCTTCATCACTCTACCCCTTGAGTGTTCTTACTGGAAGCCATATTGATTTTGTTAGTCTGAGAGTCCTTGCATTGCCTGGCCTTTACCTCAGGGACAAATCTAATTGTTTATCTCTGGACAGACTTCTGCATTTACTCCCTTCTGTCTCATTATGTGCCAAGATTTGTCAAGTCAAGTCTCTCCACACTCTCAAATCTCGCTTTACAACATGTCGTTCGGCAGAACACTACAGATGGCTTACTTATCAACAGACCCTCCCACATGGAATGCTACAAACATGACAGCACAACACACTTGCTAAAATATACACAAACTGACATACAATGTAATCACACTCTGGAGACATGATTACACATACTGACACACAAAACATGAGTCACATTTTTTTAAGAAGCTTATTTTTGAAATCTTTGTGCATGCTTACTTGGAAAAGAATCACAACTAACTATTGACTGTTTGAGAACTACAATGCCCTGCACAACAATGGCATTACAATGGTTACTATTCTTTACTGCTGCATTCAAAACAATGTTATTTCTTCTCATTTATAATCAATCTAACACAGATATCTTACAGTAGAATAAAAACATTCAAAATCAAATTTGACACAAATGTATATACGCAACTGGTATTTTAACCAGTTGAGGCATGTCAATAAATACATTTTACTAGCAATTATATTCTGCCTGGCTCATATTGTAAATGCTGTAGTTTTCAACTTCAGCTGCTTTGACTGAAGAAGTGTAACTCAGTAAATACAGTGCAGTATCTGAAATGACTAAATGACCAAGGCCACTTTATATATAACTGCAATCCTTATATACTTTTCATTGTATAGTACAAGTCATTTCAGTAGAAGCTTCACCAAAAAATACATAAGAAATTTGAGACGAGTAACTTAGTATATAGCATACAGAATATTAAAATGGAACTGATAATGTTCACTTGACTGGGGATACCAGTCCCATAACTGGATGTATTCTTCTGAACAAAAGAAAATGGAAAATGGTTTATGATCAGCACTTCCAAATTTACATTTTTTGTATGGTATGAACTGTACTCTAAGGCACATTTTTATTATTTTACATCCAAGTCCCACAACCACTTCTAACCAGGAGGTTGGTTACTATGATCTATAAAGCTGTAGGATACTGTGATTCAAATCAGATAAGGGTTAATATTTTAAGTCAAGCAACTATCTTTTCTAATCATATCTTTTTGCAAAGCTGCCTAAGGTGATTCAATGGCAAGAAAGTTTAACAGATGTAACAGCTGATTACCTTAATGTTATGACAGAACATTTTTGTAAATATTGTGACCAGTTTCTTTCTAATAATCGTTCCTTCTCAACAGCCCTCCAAACTCTTTCAGGCCATTGGAAGCCCTTGGTCAGGTTTTATCAGTGAGTTAACTCCAACGAAGTAGGCCAGATCAATAGGCACATTCTCAGAAAGGAGCCAGAGAAGAGTAAGAGGCGCAGGGGAGAGAGGCGCGAGAAGCAGGGAGCAATCAGAGAGCTATGGATGTGTGTGCCTTCAGGAGTGGATCGATGCACTGACAGGAGCCCTGCTTTGTTCTCACACAGTGCTCAGATGTTAGGCGTGCTTAACATGATTGCTTAAAGGTTTTTGTTTGCCTACTTGTGTTTTTGTTTGTCATTTTGCTCCACTTATAGTATATCCTGCTGTCCCTTTTGTTAGTAAGTTAGATAGGTAGTTAGTTTGGCGATCTTGAGTCTCACTGTTTCTTACTCTCTTTCTTTTTGCATCAGCAGGGGTTTTAACTGGCATTTTAGTGTTCAAATTTTGAGAAATTTCTAAGCATGGATAATGGCCAGGTCTATAACTAAATGCAGCAAAACAGCAACATAAAAGCTGTTCTGAATAAACCATTTTAATAAAAAGAAAGATGATTAACAATAACTAACATCATGCTATACACCTATAAAATCTTATGTTCCTACAAATTCAAGTGCTGAAGTAAGCATTCATAAAGACTTTGGTGCCCTTTGTTCTTCAAATATGTGGACTGTTTGCTTTTGACAAATTGGGTCTTTGACATCACTTCTCTCTCAGGTCATTTCTCTTGTTCCAAAGAGTTTTTCATCATTACAGAACTACATTCTTCATTCGTATGCCACAATACCACCCAGACCAAGTTAAGCACTTTGCTTCGCTAAATATTCTACCAAGAATTACTTTTAACAAGAAATTGGGTTTGCCTGCATCTTAACAGAAAGGTGTTGACCGCAAAGGACAAGTAGGTGTCAATAGATCTGCTCTCAGCGCCTATGGGACGTTGAGACGCATGAGCTCTTTTCCAAGGCTTAATAAGATAGCACAGATGCGCCCTTGTCTGAACACAGCCCTGTGTCTCATTGTACTTTGGCCTCCCAACCCTGCCATTGCAAGACCTCTATTGCATTGGCCGCATGAGAGGGTCTCATTAGGACAGACAAACGAAAACCGGGGTCAAGGTATATAAAGGTAGCCACAGCTAAGGAGCATGCCTCTAAGATGAGTTGGGAGCTCCACCATATCCTAGAGCCACCCCTGCAGACCTCTGGCCCTCCCCATCATGACCTCCAATATCCACCATTATTTGATGAAGCAGAGCTTGATAATTATTTTGCGTGGATGAAGAAGGGGGCATAGTGTGAAAAGAGTGTCTCACTCTAAGGGAAAGGATAGTAGGAGATGACAGAGAAAAAAAAAAGAAAAAAAAACTAACAAAAAAAAAAGATCAAAAGCAGGCCTTTCGCTTTTCATGCCTCAGAGGCTCCAAAGAGGATAAGGAACAATTGGGCCCTGGGTATTCTGTCCTCTCTGGCAATTAGACTCAGCTGATGAAGTGAAAGGGATGAATGGCAGGGTTCAAGGCCTTCTCCAGGATTCACACAACAGGGTGTGTTTTTACCTTCTTCTCCTTTATCTTCATCTCCCTTTAGAGTGGCAGAAATGCAGTTGAAATATTTCCAGATGAAGACAATGTGATTCAAGGTGCCAAATCTTTAATCGCGAGGGCTGATGAGATTGAAGAGGTTTAAGAGGAGCTAAGGGGTAGAAACAGACTTGCATGCAATCATGTATACACACAAATTTTCAAGACAGTGCACAAAGAGATGCGCCTCTGTGATCACAAGACATTGTCTCATAAAAAGTCTACTATGCTAAAAGTTTGAATCATGCATTCATCATTAGTACCATTAACAGCTATTACATGCTACACTGCAGGTATGTATTGTGTTCAATAGCATGAAGCAGATGCACCTGACATATGGACAATTGTTCATTCATGGTGTTCAATGTGTTCAGGAACGTACCTGATTGGTTAGTTTTTACTAATTAAAAAAACACTGCAATTTACAATAATTCGGATTAAGCAAAGAATGTGACCATATGTAGAAAAAATATGTGTGTGTGTGTATATATATATATATATATATATACACACAAACACACACACACACACACATAGATAGAAAGATATATAGAAATTCTGACAGATGTTAAAAAATCACTTATTTTATAAGTAGGATTTTGTGGTAGGATATCATATATTTTATACACTGCTATGGATTGTTTTTGTTTTTTTAAGAAACACTTACTAGTGCTAAGACAAAACAAAAAGCAATCATCTACTGCTCCCACTGAGACAAACAGTAAACTAGAAATGTAGAAAAAATGTTGTAGTTCTGTAAAAAGAAAACTGGTTTAAATGTTTCTAAGCATTTGCTGATGATGTCTCACAAACCACCAGGTTCTACAGAAATCTAATTGCTTCATATTTCCATTTACACGTACATAATCTTTGTATAATGTGCATCTGCAGTATCAACATTTCCGAAAGGTATATAGTCCAATTTCTTGTCAGTCGTACATTAATTATGTATTGAAGTGGAAAATTAACAGATGACATAAAACTTCATGTCAAGTTCTCCAATGTGTGGGAAGAAGTTTTAAATTGACACACAAAGTAAGCTTAATATAAAGTTAACTGTTGACATTGGCAAAAAGATTTTTGAAAGAGTGGTTTTAGTAGGTTTCATTTTGAAGATGGGAGATGAAATAGAGAAAACAAAAGACATGAATGCATCTTGTATTTGGGTTGAAGGCTGAAAGCCCATCACTGTACTTTGAAATATCACATTTTTTTCAAGTGGCATATTCTCAACAAAACTGCACCATCCTGGTTTTATTCCAAAGGCATGTTGTAAATGTAAAAAAAAACAAAAAACATTTGACTTTTACAGTGAATGATTGTAGTGGTGTAGGTTTAAGCTACTCTAATCTTAAATGCATAAACTCACAAACCACTTGCTGCCATTAAGTTATTGTATATTTCACAGAAAAAATTTCTTACAGTGTCCATGCCAGCAAATGGGCCCCGAGGCTTTAACGATACTGCCACACTGCACTAAAACCTTAAGATGATTAGTGATATTCTTAAAACCTAGCCAACTGATAATGTGTTTAAAGAAGCGATACGGCTTTTGCAAGCTTTGAGTTCAAAGTCTGAGAAGCATGGGGTCAGAATGCCAATGGGCTAAACAAAGAGTAGCCAAAATGGGCTTTGGGGGATTTCAAACTTAGGCCCCTGAACCCCTTTGATGAAAACAGAGCTATGACCATAGAAATACTAAGTATCAAGTGCCTTGGACTGTGTTGCTGCCAAAGAACCATGAGTTTGGCATGTGGAATGACCCAGTATGCCGTAGGTTCAGTAGCAATTTTTTTTTAAAAGTAAGAACCTAAGGAGCAGGTAAACACTGTTTTATTCAGATAATATTAAGAGCTCCAACCATTACATTCAGGACAATTTAAGGTCATTTTGCAAAGCAGGTCCACTTGGTTGAGCCAGAAGGGCCTTAGTATTAATGAGTGTCAACACTAATCTGAACATTCCTAAGCCAAAAGTTATAAATATATATTGACAATTATATACAAACTTATATGAGTAACATAGCCACTTTGTTCTAAAACAAGAAATACAGAAATGATGCTCAGTGTAGCCTTTAGTTATACGTTTCAACTTTAGCTAGAAGGTGTGTATAATCCCTTTTTAAATTATGTTCGCAGATTCAGTTAGGTAAAACGTATTTCTTCACCATCTGTTTTAAAAGGTAGTTATCTGCTAGCTCTGAAAATATTCAACCCACTAATTATTTCTACTTTAACTCTCAGCAAATGTCCTGTTTTAGTTGGTGAGCTTGATGATACAAACAAGAATAAAGATGATTCCTACTCAAACTTGAACAGACTTTCCCATCTTGAGCAGCCTTGAGCAATTAAGTGGGCATGTCTTCATCTTACTCTAATGATAAATCCATTAAGTCCAAAGGAAGAAGAATAAATCCACTGTGTTCAAAGTTATTATTACTAAATTGACAATCAAGCTAACAATATAACCTAACCAAATGTACAGTGTGATTAATAAAATTCTTTTTTTTAATGTCAAGATACCTGAAGTCGTTAAATGAAAATGAGCAAATAATCTAAAATCATAATCAATCAAAAACTCAATTATGCGTGTTTATTATTATCCTGCCAGTTATAGTGTAACACCTCTAGGCAGCTACATCAACAACTGATTAGTGCTGGAGACAGCCATAATGACAAATGGAAAATATGATGGAGAAGACGATTAAATTGGAGAATTTCAATTAACCTACATGAAGTCTTTGAATACTTCCGTGTGGCACTGATGGTTAGCTCATATTTAAACAGTTATGATCATGTTTCCAGTTAAAAGTACTCAAAAGGTGCATGACGAGTCATACAGTGTGACTGGTGTACCACAACAACACACACATTGGAGTTCAGTTACACTGTCTGCAGCTACAACTAAAGGACATAAATGTGCAGGATGTGGCACAACAACAATGCAGAGTAACATGCATAGCTATAATACCATCATTCCTTTGTTCATGAGAATAATATCATCATCTGGATATATGAATCTTTGCCTTTCTCGACTTCTGCTCAGTTATACAAAGAAACAGACATATTTACAGTGCACTTTTCTGGCACAGAACAGCATGCATACAGCACCACTATTCTAGCAAGCCTATCAACTGGAGTTTTCGTGTGGTTCAACACTTACCTTTAATTCTTTTTGTGGCTGTTCATATTTACTCTTATTGTAGTCATCAAGCATCTTTAGCTGTGGAAAAAAAGGAACTTGTCAGAAAGCGGGTCACTACAGCAAAATGCATTATGATCCCATAATTTTGTTTCCAATAATAACAATCCTGTGGGGAGGAAAAATGTATGATATAATATTAATATGAATGAATTTGAAATAGGACATACAGATAGCCGAAAAGGTACATCATTTGAAGATTGGGATAAATACCATGTGACTCCAACATCCTGCGTCCTACCTTAAAAGTTTATTATTGCTTTATCTGTAAAAATCCTCACCTTTTTTCCTCTAACCTATCCAATGAAAGCATAATAAAAAAAAGCACAATAACAATAAAATTGACAAAACAAACATTATGTATCAAACATTATACATTATATTGTTCAAGTGATTCCTCCTTATTGCCTGTATATTCATTGATCATATTCAGTGTGGAGGACACCTTCCTTTATATCTATAATCAATAAAAAGTCATAACATTATTCAGTCTATTAAAACTGACAGATCCCCCCCGCTGACACAAATAGATGGGATGCAAGAAATATAATGGGTGTCTTTTTTTTAATTGTTCAAATTTTCTGTCTTTTTTTAAGGTGACAGGGCCATTACTCCAAAGTCACCACTTATCGGCAACATCACAGAGGATTAATGGTTTCACTTGTGCTAGTAAGAAATGTTTAAGTTGTCCCGATTATCAGTGCAAGAAAAAGAATAATGGTTATTTGTCATTGTGTTAAGCAGTGAGAGAGACTAATCTAACAAAACACTGACTTAAGAATGTCATTAACCCTTTCTGGTGAGACTGAACAGGATTTGTTTTGGACTATGCATATATATTTTATAGTGTAAAATTAAAGTCTGCCTTCAGGAGAGCTGGATTTATAGTTGAATAATCTATCAGCCACTGTACTATTGTGTATGAGTGGTGTTGGGTACATTATGTATTTGCAGTCACAAATGAAGAAATAAACCTTTGAACATCAATGTAACATTATCTTTATTATTCCCATTGATTTGTCTCATAACTCTGACTGTGACTGGGTGACCAAGAAGTCAAAAGATGAAAAATGTTTTTCTTTTTACATACTACATAAGAACAAATGATCTACAGCTTGAGAAACCGGGGGTGGAGAATCAAGGACCTTAAAGTCAATCAATAAAAAGCATGCAGTCAAAGGGGAAAAAAACAGAATAAGCAAGAGAGGCTGAACTATAACAACTGAAATCTAAAATTTTACAATAAATATTACAATAGAGCAACACTGAATTCATTCAGTAATTTACTAAACATTTACTAAATGTGACCATAAATGAACAAATATGAATAAATTGCAATGTCAATTTAAAATAATTGGAATTTAAATGTAAATAGAGACTTATAGTTTGTTTGCAACAACAGCAATTACCAGAGCAATAGCTGCCATACTATCCATTTAACACATTTGTCTGGTGAAGGATTTTTTTTCCAGGGTACAGTCCCTGAAGCTTTTGTATTGGTCGTGCAGGCTTGTTCCTGCACTAGTAATCTCCTACATTATTTTCCTTGTCTGTCACCTTTATAGTATCTATTAGCCACTCTCTACTATCTGTTTGTGGGGCATTTTCTCTTCCTTTTCCCCATGAATGTTTTATATATTGGAGGGAGAAAGATTGTTCTTTGCAATGAGGCCAGCGTGGCCTCAGTAAGACAAATTGCTCCAGAACGTCTAAATGGCAGTCAATGATAACTCATTGTAAGGAGAGTAAGTGACTTCCAATGGAGTGGATAGGGGACAGAGAATAATGGCAGAGCACAGGTGAAAAATAGATGTTTGGCTCGGTGTAATTACTCCATTAGGGGGCTCTCTGTTAATCTACCAAACCACAGCAAGTGTTTTTACAGCGATGAGGAGGTGACGGGCGAAAATGACTGCAACTGGACAGAGAGGAGCCCCACTACCTCCCCAATCACAACACACACTATGAAGTGTTTACTAATGGACAAATGTACTCTCAGTCTACGCTCTATGCAGCATCCCACATGAGCTACTCCAGTTACAAGTAAGTGTGGTGATAGATGTATTGACCAAGTTCATCATTGAGCTAACATATTAATTACCTTCAATATGGTCCCATGCGTTCAGAGTGTTTTAACCTCCTCCGTCTCAAATGTGTATTGGGAGATGGATCAGCTGTGAGCCTGTTAAACATGAAAATCTGGGTTAGAACAAAAAGGGGACAAAGAAAACACCCACCCGCTGGAAATCAACACCCCCCACTCTGCTGATTTCCAGACAAACATAATGATAACAATTTTTTGACCATTTGGTGTCTGCTGCTTCCGCCTGTGGCAATCTAGACAAAAGAAGCCTGGGAAAAAATGGTCCAATATGGTCTTAAGAGTTTATTCTGACCACACAATCTGTTTTCTTAAGTCAACTTTTAAAACACTGCTATGAGCAGTGCCCACAGCTTTATCACTGAAGCTCAGATTGACCTTGTATTCACCTTTATACTATTTCCCATCTGTTTAGGTTCCACCCTACAATCCATCCCAGTTGGCTGTAGGCCCACTTTGCATTGGGCTTTCTCAGTGGAACCCCGAACAAAACCCTGTAGGAGCAAAAAGACTTTGTGTTCGGGCTATTGCAGAGAAATTTCAGCTTGCATCTCAGCATTTCTTTCCACACTCAACAAACCTACTCGGACTGTTCAGGCTGCTTCCCATGTGCAATATGAAGAAACCCCAGCAAGTACAAGAGATTTACCCTTCTTTTAATGCATCTGTTCACTAGATCAGTGCAGTCCTCCAGCACATGGCACAGTTAACAAGGAAGGTTAGAATGATGTTTTCAATTTTGCTACTTTTTTTTTTTTTTTTTAAGTAAACTGTGCTCACCGTGTAGTGAGGCTGATAAGGAAAACATCAACCAATATAAACAAAAAAAGTGATTACATTTTCTAAAAATTAGTCCATTCTTGTTTCTTTAAGTGGCCCCACAGTTTCATTTAACTTGCATTAGAGTCCATACACATTTATCTACATCCTCACTTATACTGTGCTGATACAAATCCTCACAGCAGCTCATTAGAGGGGTACTTTGACCTTCAACTAGATTTTTTTTTTTAATCGTTGAAAGCTATCAGCAGGCAGGTGTACATGGCTCAAAACACATACAAAGGCACCAATAGGGGGGAAATACAAGGCGTCCAGCTGGACAATTTTCACTGCCCCAAAAGCTACAGGTTGTGGTAAGGGGACTTCAAATGCTAAGGACAGTGAGAGGTGCCATTATCACTCACTGCTGAAAACGAGCACGGTGACCCGATTAAAGCGAGAATTTCTGGGTCACGGTCTTGTTTTTCAATGCTTAATTTGTCTATCGATAGTGACACGGTCCGTGGCTTGCACCTACCTGTAATATTATCTTTCTAAAAAGTCGCGGTTCAGACAGGGGCCTTGTCACTGTAACCCAACACGGAGTGGGCCAGTGGATTGGCCTGCAGTGTATTGTGTGCGGGGAGCAGACGCCAGCTGGAGGTAGAAGTTGTGGGCTGCGGCGCCGCTCAGTGGACGCTCCGCTTGCAGGAGCTTCTGCTTCATTGTGCAGCTCTTACACACGGCAGTCTTCCTTCCGGGCATGTAAGACATGTAACCACACTTCTTCAAGTTTTCAAAGCCCGGACTTTTTTAGATTGCATTGAGTTACTCATTTATTGCTTAGAATCACGCAGTATCAGGGTAGAAATGGCACTCTGTCAGTCATTTTGAAGGCTTGGTGGAAAGATTGTACTTGGGATAAGAAGTGCAATATACATTAGCCTACATATATTTTCATTTTAGATAATATGCAAATTAGCGGTCACTTAACAAAAATAATAATAATATGTTGTTGTTTTTCAAAGGTGGCATTAATTAAATAACCTAACTAATACTGTTTTTCTTTTGAGAAGAAAGAACATTTTGTTATGATGGTTTCTTACACTTAAAGATGATGTAGCCTACATGATGTTTTTTTTTTTGTTGTAGTTTGGTCCTTGTGAATATGTTGGTAGGATGAGGGGTTAATGTAATCTTTTAGGTTTTAAGATTTAAATGTTTTGTAAAGGAAGTTAAAAGGAAACACTTTAAAAAAAAATGTTTTTAATTTTAATTTTTTACAACAATTACATATTGCTAATGTGATACATGCATTCCCTGCACAATATCCTGAGGTCTACTGTTTAAATAACGGCTCTACCCCACTAGTTTGTCATGCTGATGATAGCAAAACGTTTTTCATTGATTAGCATTGCTGGATCAACTAATTACAGATAATTGAGCATGTACTGAGATGTCACTGAGGTTTGTCCAGAGGCTTGGAGGAGCTTACATAATGTCTGTGTGCAGTGTAACAGTTAGGTGTCTTCTCTAACAAATGACAGTGAAAAGAGAACAGTCTGCGACAACCTCCATACACTAACAACCCGTAGCAGGTCCATATAATGTTGTTGTGTGTGTGTGTGTGTGTGTGTGTGTGTGTGTGTGTGTGTGTGTGTGTGTGTGTGTGTGTGTGTGTGTGTGTGTGTGTGTGTGTGTGTGTGTGTGTGTGTGTGTGTGTGTGTTTTGTAAATATAGATTGGTTACAGTTGATAAAAAAGTGGACCTACAGGCACACACAACATTTTAGGAAACCTATCTAGATATGAGATACATAGAGGTATATTTGATTTGTGTGGCATGAGTCATAAAATTCAAGCATTGGTTTTGTCTTTAGGTGCAGTAACAGTGCAAATGAATGCACAAAAAAATGCTATGGACTTACATTATACACTTCACCTGAGCTGAAACCAGTAAGCTTGTTTCAGTGGCCTTTGGTGTACAGCAACAAACAAGTTCATAGTGTCTGTGGTCCAGCCTCCTCAGGGCTTCCTTTACATCAGACGCACTGCCCTTCATCTCATGCTAATGTACTACAAAAAAGATATCCAGCTTTAAAGACATGGCAGTCAGTTAAAAAAGGCTGTGCTTAGTGTTTGAAGCCATAAATGTGACAGAAGACTTCAAGAGGAAGACCCAAGACTGGCAGTCTAAAGATGAGTGAGAGGCGGACAGGCAACATGTTTTTTTCCCATCCAGAGGGATATTCTGCGGCCAAGCTTGATTATTAGAGATGAAGGACAGGCTGAGAGGATGTGGGATTGTTAAATCCTTGAATCCTTTCACCAAAGCTCCCCTATAACATTCTTCTGCACTCCATCTCTGTGCATTTATGGTGCACCCTTGATTTTCCTCACTTTTTTCTTTTTAAGGCTGAATGAAATTCAGATTATGATGATATGCGAAATGCAGGGGAGAAATAAGAAAATCTAATTTGGCATTCTACAGTATCCAAATTTAGCTATTTCAAAAAATAATATTGTGATATAAATTTGTAATATTTGTATGACTGTAGTAAAGGTGCTGGCAAGAATTCATAGGCTTATCCCACCACTAACTAATCACTACACTGTACTGTAGTCTATGTAGACAGCACTTCAACCGTAAATGGTATTATGTGAAACCCTGGCTGTGGATTCAAAACCTCTGCTCCCCTTGCTATGAGAGGCTGTGCTTCATTTGATGCCCTGTCCATTATTGCCAGCATATTTGAAAAGTGCTAAGCCTTGAAACGAGTCCCATATTATTTCAGGCCGGACTGAATATTTCACGGCAGGAGGCAGAAAATGAGACCTTCCCTCAAGAGACTACCTGCAGTGCATTCTACTTGGTGCAGCAATCGGAAGGTCTCATACTGTGCAAACCACACTTGAACAAACAATTATATATTTATCCACCACACTTTTGAGGATTTTTCTTTATTTTTATATGTGTCTGGTGGTACAGGGAAATAGGAAAGAAATTCAAAACTGAAGTGTACTGTAAATATGGAGAGATCTCTAGTTTTGTGTTTGCTAAAATTGGTATCAGTGCAGACATCAGGGTATGGTGAGTAATCAGTGACCCATAAAATAAGGTGTTTTATTACCACCTCAGGAGCAGGAACACATTCCCAAGAACCTGGAGATCCCTTTGAGTTACACCCAGAGTATAACAGCAGCAGACTAAAAACAGGAAGCTAACCAGATTGATTCTTGAATCACCCGTGCCTGCTTGTCTTGTGAGATTAGCAACAACATTGTCTGTGTTCTGGCACATGATTTCATAAATGTGTAACAGAGTAGACGGTGGACTCAGTTGTTTAGTAACATTGCTGTCTTTTGACTGACTCAGGAGCATGCTGTTGAAATAGCCTCACAGTGAGTGTAGCTTTGTGTAATGCTTGCAGGCACAGCATTCACGAGTCGCAGGACAAGGAAAGTTCCTAAGAAAGCTGCCACCTCTAAGCACGAACCTAAGCAAATATGTAGGGGTGGTATAGTCACCCACTGAAACTGCCCTCTGCATATTTATACATTATTTCTGTTTGAATAAGTACAGCAGCAATAATACTATTTATTTAGATATGCATTATGGCTTAAAAAAGGCCATCTCTGTGAAGATGATGATGGGTTTTTTTATCTGACCAAATGCATTTTTTCAGCATTTGATTTGGACAATCCACCTTTAAATTATAAAATTGTTATCAAACAGAAATGACCACCGATTACAATTTAATGTTGACATATAAAATATGAGTCAATTTTATTTCAGAATAGCAAACTACTCAATTTGCACCTAAAAGTAGACTTTGCTACAGGAAAAAAGTCAAACAACAAAGCTTTGCTTAATCATTGAAACTTCAGCTGGCAGTGACCTTTGGGAAGGATCCATATCTCTGTTCCTGGAAGAAATGATGTGGATGGCAAGCAGTTGTGTCCTTTGTGTTTTGTGAAGATATTGAGTGTTTGAAGTGTTAACACTGACACTAAGCCTTTGGGGCAAGCAGGCGAAGGAAACATGTCACACAATAGGATGGGACTTGGATCTTTGCTTCCCCTTTTTTGACCTTTGACCATTATTGGTTTTCAGGGTTGCTGCAACCCAGGCTCCTTAGAGGCAGTGTCTGCCTGGATCATATCATCCCACTGTGCAGAAATAAGAAATATTACTTAGCTAATAATTGGACTGTTGAATAAAATATTCTGACTCATTTTTATATAGTAAGTGCCATGTTATTAATTTTTAGTTGTTTGTTTAGAAGGTTTACTTGTACTATAG
Organism: Scomber scombrus; assembly: GCF_963691925.1. Classification (NCBI taxonomy): domain Eukaryota; kingdom Metazoa; phylum Chordata; class Actinopteri; order Scombriformes; family Scombridae; genus Scomber; species Scomber scombrus. The sequence goes on along the minus strand of NC_084975.1, from coordinate 17,366,669 downwards.
ATGTTGTTGTGTTGAGGAATTATATTAAGTATTTCAAAATTGTTATGTGATGTAAATAGCTTTAGTCTCATGTAAATTAGACCTTGTTACCAAAATCCTGTATAAATGCTGTATAATTTACAGTACAAATAATTTGTTTGTTTTATAATGAAATTATAACTTCTATTCACATTTCAAGGCTTCCTTATTCAGTCTGCTTTTATTCTCATGGTGACTTCAAGTGTCTTGGCCATCTATTAGGCATTTGCTGTCATGGAAATGACCTTTGTTAATGAATCTTTGGATTTTGGTTGACAATGTTTTTGTGTGATCTCTCCATATTATATGCCTCCAGTAGCTTGGCTGACATAATCCATTGAGGCCACACATAAAACAGTGTGCCATCTGCACCTGGAGCATGGCTACCAGCTTTGTTTTCCCTCTCACACTGCCTTTGCTTGAGCTTTCTCCTGCCTGTGTGTAGCCTGACCCTGCTCTTCCCGTTCCAGGCTACAGAAGCCAAACCAAAGGCAGCTTTCAAGGGGGACTGTCTGTTCAAATCAAGTCAGAGGCCTTTTTAGAATCGGTTCAGAGATCATAGCAAGTAGAAGTCAGGGAAGAGGATGACCCTCTCCTCAAGGCTTGATCGGATCTTGGCCCAGTCAAACCCAGCAGGGCTCAGTCTCTGGACAGCTTCGTCTCTGCAGGCTTTGACTCTGTGATAGTGCGAATGAAAGAGGGCACCAAGAGAGCAGCAGTTCTGATGTGTCAGGCTCAATGTCCTGGCAGTCTCACAGAGCAAAGTGGGCAAAGCAAAGGACACAGCCAGCAGGCACGAGGCCAGAACAAGACCCCTATATTGTGTGACATGTCATCTAATGGCTGTCCTTTTGTTTTAAATTTATGCATCTGAGATAAGCTGGGGCAATGAAATAGGTCACAATGTATAAGGCAAATAAGCAAACTCTTTAATAGCACCAATAACATAACGTTTAGTCTAAAAATGTAGGTAAAATACCATATTTTTGACAGACAATATAATACAATTCCCTTATTAGTATCAATTTACATCTGACAATTTATCATAAACCTCTCTTATCCCCATCAGTAATTACATTCAGGTTTTATTTGCTCACACTGCATAAAACCAGGTATTTAAAAACACCTTGTGAGTTTTTTTCTGGCGTCTCTTGCTTACTTTGTGATAGAACAATAATGTCAAATGTCAGAAAACTTTTGAATTCTGTTCACTGTAAACATGGCTACATATTGGGATAGAGAGAGCTAGTTATGTCTTGTTGACACACAGGATTATTCACCCTGTGTCTCTGACCCTTCCATACTTGACTTGGGCTCCCCACACTCCCACCTCCACAGATCTCAGCATTCATTAAGATTACGTATTTACTTTAAGCCCGCCGCCGCTTTGCATAATGGCAAGCAGGTTCCCCGGCTGGCACAGTGTGTTTCAAGTGCTCAATGAGGATAGGACTGAATTTTAAACACGATGTGTCTTGCCTCGAAGTTGACCTTGCACAAAAAGCCCAGTGATCTCATTCTTCGCTTCAGTAGAAAGCTGCTGATTCTCTCTGTTGCAGTGTTGCTCCTGTAAGAAAAGAGCCCTGTATGGCCCGCATATCACTGCAGGCTACTTCTGCAGACTCCCTCCACTCTCTCTTTTCACCCGAACGGGAGGGCACGGAAAATGGCTCAATTCATAATACTTTGATATGGAAATCTAGGTTAATTTCTCCCTCCATTTCTCCCTGTGAGTAATTTACGCACAGAAAATATAATCCAGTTAAACCCAGGAAAGGAGAGCAGCCATTTTAAACTTTAGCACAGCGAGACTTTTCTTTACAAAGATAGATAGCAAAAATGATAACGCTATCATTTACATTTCCTGATCATTTTTTAATAGTATATAGTGTTAAAAGTCACTGATCCTTGTGTCAACCACAATAATTGCCCACAAGGTGATGGCATTAAGTGGATATCACCCAGCTCCCATTGGATGTAACTTTATCTCCGACTTACTTAAGGCAAGTGAACTTTTAGGTCACAGAAATATCCTCTATACACTGAGGCCACATTGATCTGTCCTCTCATATGGATCATAATGATGACAATAAATAGCCTTGAGCTTTGGCATGGCCCTAGGGAGATTTACTTAGCTAGAACTATCTATTAGAGCACAAAGGGCAGACAAAAATTGATAATTGTTTTAAAATATACTCACAAAAACATACCACTTAAATTGTATGCTTGTGTGGTCCACATGCAGTTGCCAAAGCTTCAGTATAAAGCAGTTAGGATCTGACTTTTATGAAGAGCTCGTCAAGTGCCTATCATCATCCATAGCTTTATGTGACTGAATGCATTTATTACAGTGACACCCAACAGTTACTTTGATACTTTGCCTGTCAGTCTTAGGCATTGCCAAGCTGTCCTAGGCGACTTAGGGTTATGAAGGTTAATATTGCCTAGTGCTCGAAATTCAAATGATGACAGGATGGGTTCATTGATGAATGACTGATAGTTGACCCCATATTTCACTTGTCACTGTGTCCACTAAAGCTTTCTCAGACAAGGTTTGTCAGAAGAGGTTTGCAGCTTAACCCTCAGTTGTCTCCGTCTTTCCTCACTGTCTGCATCACAGCTGATGACTCAATTCCTTATCACGACTCATCGTCAAATCTGATTAAAACAGGATTTGCTCGACAAACAGTGCTCATAAACTGTCTCACTTATTTTAGGACATATCTAACATATTTAATGTTCTTGCAAAATATGTCCATTTGTATACTTGTATACACATATATAAGTGCATGTTGGTTCACTTTATCCTTTAAACATTTGCAGCAAATCCAGTGAAAAGAAAATTGGGAACAGTGGGGAAAAGAAACCCTTTTGATTATCATTGACATTAACCCAACCAATCCAATCAAGCAGCTGTGGTTTCGAGGTCAAATTTGAGGACTTTTACATACTACAGTGGGTGTGAATCCATACTTTATTTGGCCACATAACATTTAAATACTCTGTCACCGGGTTATGCATCAGGCTGTTTGGTTTAAGTGTCAACAAACAGTACTCATACATACAAATATGTTTAAACCACAGTTTGAAAAAAATGCCTTTTCATGTCGTCAGGGGTAAATGAATTATTTTATTGGTCCTTGTATTACAGTTATATCCTAGTTATCAATTTCACTGGGGAAAATGTCACATTGTATGGTGTTTCAAAAGAAGGTGTTGTGCTGTATTTGTTTCTAGGATAATTAAGAATTATACTATTAAGAATGCAAAAAAGGAAAACAAACAAAAAAACATCTATCTATCAAAGCCATGGCCATACTTACAAGTACTGTCTTGTCTCTTAATCATGACCTTTAGAGAGAGACACTTTTGGGTTACAATACATACATTACCTCTGTACTGTCATATACAATATTGTTAGATGGCTTTCAAATAGTGACCCCATTTGGCCTTGGTTGGCCTGTGATATGCCATTGCTTTGTTGAGGTCTTGATACCCACATCTTGCCCTTGGGTTTTGCTCTTTCAGGAATACAACTGGAGGACACGTTGGTGAAACCTTGCAGTGATGAGGGCAATATGTCAGTCAGAAGCACTTCAAGTCAGAGCAGAACTGGACAAAAGTCATGTTTTGCATCAACTGTAGTTCAGCAGTCACAGAGTCAAAGGGCAAAGAATAAAACATATGTTCTAATCTAAAAAGGTTGACTCAATCAAACTTAATTTAATGAATATGTGTTTACAGAAGGGTGGGGTCAGTGCCAGTTATACATAATAATGTCGATTTATTAAAGGCATCTGGCAAATATGTAGGTATAAATAGTGTATATGTATAACCTTTGTTTACATGAACTTAAATAAAATAACTCTAAAAACATTACTTACATATCACTCATCATATCTGCAGATCAAATTAACCTAGAAAATCACCAGTTATGAGAATGAAGCTAAATAAAGCTAAATGATGGTGTTGTAACTTTTTACTAAATATTATAAATATATATATACTTTATATATAAAGTCAATATTTTGTGAAAATATAATTCAGTTTTTGATTAAATTTTTTTCACCTTTTGACCCAACAGACACCTCTCCTTTTTAATGATGCTCTAAATGTATCCATTACACAAAGATTCTCCTGACTACTGACATTTATAATTCCAAGTAAAACATCACAACTATTCTAACCTTCCCCCTTTCCTTCATTGGCTGGGGCCTTGTGGAGCAGACAGGGTGGCCCTATTACGTCTCCCTCCTGCCCAGCCTCAGCACCACTGCACCATACAGCCATTAACCACCATTACCGGGCAGGGCCATTTCATGGTCAAAGAGCATTTTAGTGTTAGCTCTCCCTGGGGCGACGAAATCAGCCAAGTAAGTTTCAATCCTGCTCAACTACATATGCTATGTTGTACATTTTCCCTTTTTTAGCTTAGTTTTTCCCTCAACATCTCCCTCTTGTGCACTTTGACTCGGCAAGTGTGACTCAGTGTAACTCAACTATACATGATCGATGCAATGCATGTTTGCAGTGAAATGTGAACTTAAACAATAAATAAAAAAACAGTGACAATAAAATACATACATACTTACTTAACTACATACTACAAAAAAAGACATACTTAATGTAATACCATGACATAATGTTAAAAAGCATTCAGACATCTTTTCAACCTCAAAATTAAAATGATTGTCAGACATAATGGGATGGTCGATGTTGTGTCAATATTGCAAAATGTTGTAACAGTAGTTTTATTATTATTGGCTGAGACCACTAATGGTGCTCTGTAGACTTATGCCTCTTTGCATCATAGCACATTATAATCTGCATGCCCTGCTACATTTTCAAATTTGTATCCTCTAAGTATTCAGTAATGGGTGTATGACAACCCCTTAGGGGGCTGTGATCACTGAGTTACAGAGTTAGCAGGGTACTTTCTACAAAAGATCTTGTAACTGTGAATGTGAGGGTGAAGATGCCAAAGGAAGAATTGTTTCAGCTCTGCTTTCTCTTTTTCAAGACTCTGTAGTTGCAGAATAGGTAAAGACACTGATGCTTCCCCATGATTTCAGCAGATTACCCAAATCTTCCCTTTCCCCATGCTAGAGGGTGGTCATCTAGCCAAACATACTTGACTCTTACTGTGCATAGACCCATGACATAGCCAAGGGACACCGCAATTCAACCGCAATGCAGTGGGAGTGCCAATGCAGGCAAAACACGCAGGGTTACCAAAAAAAAAGTTGAATTTGGCTCAGCTTTTGCTGATATGCAGCATGATGTCATCTGGCAAAGGCACTGAGTTGACCAACTGCATACATTCAAACACCAACTCCTGGTGTATTTTTTAGTAAATTGAACACAGTATTTATACTTTTTACTCATGATAACTGTAACTGTTAGTAGTTGACGCTGTCTGTTAAACCGTTAAATATATTAATCTTTTACTCAAACTCGACTTACAGAAATGTTTTTCATTGTCTTATTGCTACCTTAAATAACCCTAATCCTGCACTGTTTTAATGCAGGACTAATTTCATTCTGAATCCCCACTTACAGAGTTTGTTCATCCACCCTGCTATAAAGCAGATGTCCTAATAGTGAGCAAAGTCTGGGGGGAAAAAATTAACACAATGGATCCTTGCCTTTGTGACTCTTTCGCTGTAAAGATGCCCAAAAATCCAGAAGACAGATCATTAGGGTTCTGCAAAGTAACATATCTTAAAGCTGAGGGGCAATTATTATGGAGTTCTACACAGTTTCTAGTTTGTAAACGCAATCCAGGAAACACTTTGCATTGCACTGGTTCTTGCACAGTGGCGGACTACATCATGTTGGAGGTCAAAAAGTGGACACGTTCAGTAGATAAAGAAACAGCTTGTCATCAGTCCAGTAAAACCACATTAAATGTGTCTCGTTGTCTTCATAGTGGCTAACAGCAGTGATGGGTCTAGGGGTCTAGTGCAGGAGCAGTGGGCCAGAGGGCCAACACCATATAGGGTCAATACACATCTCAAAAGAAATCATTTCCATGGCTTCTATTGTTTATCAGATGCAAAGGACCAGCATTCAGCATATACCTGCCCATTTTCTGTTTGCAAAAGTGTACTCTGCACCAAGGTATATCAATCATGTAACCTATCAGTGGAGGAGACCAAGCCAAAGTCATCACTAGAGTCTATGTGAAATTGAGTGGTCTCCCACAACTCTGTACACACTTGATCTATATGATGCACTGTAGGTAACTGTCATTTTTAAACATGCATAAACGTGCAAGCTTTTCTCTTTGCCTTTTCACAGAGCTAAATATATTCTGAATACCAAATACAATTTAGCATTAGCTTATAGCACAGGTCAGCGCACTATAAAAAATCCACAATAAAGTGTAATTGGTACATTATTTAAAATATGCGCATATAATTATTATTATAACATTACATTTTCATCTACTGTACTATTAAAATATTTTGATTTAACTGAAAAGTGTGCTTTTATTTCTGTACTTACTGTAACATCATCATGTGCTATTTTCAACATACTGACATACTTTTATTAACACTTTATGATCAGCAATCGCAATTGTAAACATATATAATTACATTTAAATGCATCTAACTGTTTTGAGTGTATTCAAATACACTTTTTGGTACATGATGTGGGTTAGGGTTAGGGTTAAGGTTAAGGTTAAGTTATTCTGTTTACATTTCCCATACATTCTTTATGTAATTAAATTATTTGCACATTGAGTAAATGGTCTCCAAACAATGTATTTCAATATATTTGTAATTCATAATACATTAAATACATTGTTAGTATGTCACACATAGCACATTTGATATACATTAATCATGAATGCATGTGGAAAAATAGTAAGTGTACTTATTCTATACCATACTATCTGCAATTTAGTATGTTTATTTTTACAAGATAAAATTATCATCCGTGTAAGTTTCCTCTGACTTTTCTTTTTAAAAATCTTGTCAGAATACAGATTATTCTCAGAGAGATATCATTACCACACAGTAACTGGGCATATAAATCAGTCATGTTTCTGGCCAAAAACGGAACTATGGACAAAATGACTAGTGATTCTTCTAAAATACCAATTGTGTTGTTAATTAAGTGCTAATCTACACATCTACAAACATGTATCTGATTGCTTTTCTAATGCTGCCCTAAGTTTATATTTACCTTGCAGCAGCTATTGGCTCTAAACGCTGTCAGTTCAGGTACCAGACATGTCAGTAATCCCCATGAGTGAACACTGAAACATCTGGAATTCTTCAGAAATGAAGTAATCAAAGTTGACGTCAAGCTGGTCTATAAAGTTTGTTCCCAAGAGTGAGCAATCTGGCTTAACACTGCTGTGTAGTGTAAAGAAACATTTTTATTAACAAATAGCAGTGACTTGTGGTATATAGTCATGTAGAGCAGCGGAACATAACACACAGCTGTTGCCAGCAGACCCCACTTATATGAGTTGTGCACGGACTGTCGCTGCCATCTGGCTATTACCAGTGAAGGTGAGCTGATCTAAAATGCAAACGTTAAGGCTCAACCTCAATGTTTGAACAAGTTAAGGATCAAACTGACTCTAACTACCTACTAAACTATCTTTGAAAGCTAAAGGCATGCTTTCTTTTTCAGGGACAGGGACACCTTGAATTCAGTGGAGGTCAACCTACAGTCATTTATTAGTTTACTGTTTTACATACAATCAAGGAGAAAAGGGTCTATGTACAGCACGGCAGGTCTCATGTGTCTCAAAAGCAACCTGCTGATTGACGTTGGCAGAAGATGTAAACGCCACTGGGTAAATCTTGGGATGAGAGCGAGAGACACCACCCACTGTCATGTTGTACACCAGCTCAATAGTCCACCGAGCACTGACAGTCACCACAGCTGTACATTTTACGCTACCTGAAGCCCAATAATTAGCATTTGTTTTTGAGCTATGGAAAAAATGAGCAAACTGAACATGCACCCCCAGACTTGCACACACATGCATGCATTCACTCACACACGCACGCATAGATCACTGCGCATAGCACATTCATAGAATTTCTTGTTAATTTATTTGTTTTTGTAAGCCTGAGCTCCGGATGAAATTAATTGTGCAGGTTTTTTATTCGTTTGTGTCAATGTTACACTTGTCAGCTTGAAGTTGACAAGAGGAGCCATATTCTTGCTGTACAGTACAGTAGGAATCCAAACATGCTGGTTCTGCCTCATGCTGGTGGCGGATGACACTCAGGGTGAGATCATTCTTGCTCAGTGGGAAATTTTCTCCCAGTTGAACTAGCCAGCTGTTTGTTTCTCAAAACTTGACTGTTTGACATATGTTGTATCCATGTTGTCGAAAATCACTCCAATAACAAATTACTTTTCCTCAAACTGTGTATGCCCTCGGAAAGAGCAGCGTTTCATTTGTACATTAATACATATTTTGCTGCTCAAGGGATTATTATATTTTGGAATTCATTTTCTGTTTCCAGTTTAGACTACATTTAAGGTTAGGGTTAGAGTGTGTGTACTGTAATTACTCTAGAAAACCCTATTTTCTGTAATGTAATGTATTGGGATATTGCTGGAGGAAAACGTTGCCTATGTTGTGTATTTTGTCCTAGAGGCAGACATAGCAGGACGAATCAGCAGGCCTCAGGACAAACCTCCCTGTCACCAGAGATGGAGAGCCTGGCCAACTGTGTTGACTGATTGTTAGCATTAGTGGCTGTGAGTGTGATTAATATGCCTGCCCCTCACATAGCACTCTGGAAAAAGAGAGGTGTAGCTTAAAACTGAACAGGGGTGGCCGCAATTCATGCTTTTAAAGAAGATAATGCATAACCTGAGCGTGGCCGGCTGTATAGGCAGGATGGATGGCTCTCAGAGACCAGGTGCTGTTGTATTAATTCCTCCACCCTAAATCAGAGGGAGGATGTGCTGGCCTAATGAGCTTGTTGTGTGGGATGCTGTGAGTGCTGCTGAGACGCTGTGAGAACACACTGTGCTTTGGCTTAGTGAGTTGGAGACTGCCATAATTGACGCATTGTGATGGTGATTTTCGTCTTCCGCATTTAAAGCAGCCCCTTAGCATCTGCTTGTTTGCCTGGGCCTCCTGTCTATGGCGGTCACAGCACTCCCTCTGCTTCCACACACTGGGCCTGTAGCACTCACCAAACATTTGGGCTCTAATTTGAGAAGATTAGGTCCCCATGCTGATAAGTCAAACATTGCATCATAGCCTTTCTACTGTGATATGAAAGGATGTCATGATGCTCTGGCACTGCCGACAAAACGATGTGCGCGTTGTGCCATGAGTGCCAGCATGCAATCTTGCTTTTTTAGAGAGCTGTTGCCTCATCAGAAAGGTTCATGTTTTAATGAAATATATGTATCTTGTTAACTGAGGCTAAAATTACCCCTGCCAACATGTTGGACTCATGCCTTGCGACGAGCTGGCGCCCACATTCACATCTTTCTATTATTTCTTTATTTTTTTTTTCAGTATTGATGACATTGCTTATAATACCAAACCAAATATATACCACATCCAACCAGTCTCTTATTCAGCAGTAGAGATGACATGATAAAATACCACCTTCATGTTTCCATTTTTGTAAGAGTGTCAAGGCCATAAGATGGCTAAGCGATTAACCGCGCTGCTCACTCAACATCTGTAAGAGGTTCATCTGTGCAGCAGAGATCCATGGCTCGGGCACTCCTTCTGTGCCCCTATGGAAAAAGAGGCCTGCCAGAATGAGGAATGATAGCTAAGGCCCTGATTATTAGGATTAATTGTCTTTTAGTCATGCAGTGGAGCAGGAGTGCCAGGGTAAAGCAAGGTGGAAATAATGAGGGCCAGCCAGCAGTCGTCATGTTTTCTTTATATGCACCCTTCACAAAACAGTTGGTAAGGTTGTTCACTCTATCAACACGATTTAGGTTGGTGATAAGCATGAAGTCATAATAACATGTGAAATGCTTTTGAATGGAGGGTAATTTATGAACTGCACTGAAAATCAGTTCACTTGTTTTAAATAAAACAGTACATAGAAAATAAAAATGGCACTGTGTGGCCCCACAAAACACATCTGCCAGGTTAGAGGTGTCTCACATAATTTATCTTCTGTCATTTTAACCTTCTTTAGCCTCTCTATTAGCCTCTTGTTGTGTAGTTTTTTTCTAAATTCTTTTTTAAACTGCTTGAAACTGTATTTTCACATGAAAAGGCTGTGTGTGTAAAGTTTTCACAAGCACCGGAAACATTTTAGGCAGACAAAAGACAAGGCAAAGTGTTTACATATAGATCTTAATACAGTACGACTGGTAAAATGTTTTGAGGAGAGGTAATTTTAGACATTACTTATTGGTGTATCAAAACTGAAGCAGAAATCAACATTTTTTTTATAATATATATTTACTTTATATCCCAAAACTAATTAGTCTTGAGATTTAAAACTGTTTTCTATGTTCTGACTAAAACAGACCAAGCATTAAAGTTGTATCATGTCCTCGAAGTGAGCAAGAACCAATTTCCAGGAAAGTTACAAATAGATGCCTTTTCACAGACAAAACGTCTAAACAGCTGTCACTTCCTGGCATATTCATTCATCATTATTAGATAATAAGTGGGGAATAGCCCCTGAAAACCTCTATTACCTTTATGTACTCTGCAGAAGTGTGCAGCAGATAACAGATGAGGCTGGACTTGATGTAAAATTAAATTACTTTTTTTCATATTGGGCACAATTAATGGGTTTTAGAAGCAGTGAGGCTCAGTGCATTTAGGGATGTGTCCCATCAACTCATCCTGGGGATTAACCTATCTACTTTGCATTGGCCTCTGACTGCATGCAAGCAATGCTAATCTGTGCTCAACCAGACAAGCCCTCTCAAATAACTTTCAAAAACTTCTGCATTGATGATGGAATATCTGTCAGCTGGATGTCATTAATTTTGCACATGATTAAGCATGCATTTATGACACTTGTAAAGTGGAAGTTTTGAGCTGTTTCTAGTTTGAGCGAAGGCCGATTTTTTTTTGTGGAGCCTCTATGTATTGTTTGCTACTACTATGTTGGAAAACTGAGTCTTTTTGTTGTTAGTAAAATAGTAATGATTTTTCACTGATAATCCTGTCAATCCCGATCATCTTTTATTACTTACAGTTACTATAACTGTTACTACGTCATCTTACTCTGTGTATGGTTTATATTTCTCCCCTTGGAAATGCTTGGGTTCTCTATCTCTCACTGAGAAGGTTCATCTGTTGCTTTTGTATAGTCAGATTTGTTCAGTGTTTTGTTTGAAAGCACTGTTGGGTCACCACAAGCCTCCCTGTGGCCTTGACTGTGACAACACAGCAGTTGAATAAAAGTCAGAGAAGAAATGCCTTTGATTGTGGAATACCCTTCCAAACCGTACATAGCCTTGGGTAAAAACATGGAACAACAACGCAGAGGTACAGTACAGCACAATGGAGGCGCTCAACATGAACTAATCAGTGTTTTGGGAATATATAAGTCTCTTTGACTTTCAAGGCAGTCAAGAGAGAGAAAGAGTTTCCAAGTTTTTTGTCATCTAAACAAATCTTCCCTGCAGCATTTCTTCATACTTCCAATAATAGTGACTGGTTCAAATGCCAAATTATGCTTTGCTGTGACATATTGCCCACACCTTGTGGTGTATGTGTGTGTTTGTCTATGTGCTTTTGTATATGTCTCTGTTTATATGCCTCGGTACGTGTGTCACAGTTATTGTGTGTGTGAGCCTCTGTGTGTGCGTGTGCATTCCCACTGTTTGTATGCATTACTGTATGTTTTAGTGGAGGTGGCTCGTGGCGGTGTACCAACTAGTCACGGACCTGGAGGATTAGATTTACCATTTCAAAGATGCCTGTGTTTCTAAAGTTAACACACATACATACACACACACACACACACACACACACACACACACACACACTCGTACAATCACCCACCCACACACTGCTTCCCCAGCTTGTCAACGTGCAACGTGGGCTGTGGAGGCTTGTGCGAACAGATGGGAGGAACCAGCATAAAATAAAGTTAAACTAGAACAGAATGACTATGCAAGTGGCGTGGCCGCCCTTTGTTTGCTAGGAAGGTGATCCTCAGCAGCTGGGGATGATGGAACGCATGATTAAAATTACCAGAGGGAATGATTAATATCTCCTTAAAGCACACACTTCCAGCATATCAATCATCTCATTACACTGGAAAAGTTAATTGTGTGAGGGGAGGGTTGGGGCCCCTGAACCATGAAAAAGTAGCCCACCCCTCGACATGTTTACTTACACAACAGAACAGACCCAATAACTCCATGTGTTCTGTACTGAGTGTTTCGACTGTTTCCACTGAAACAAGCCCCACTCATCAGAGGACACTGGTTGTTACCCTTACTGAATTTTTTACTGACTGACAAAACTTTGTCTGTCCAGTGACATTTGAAAGGTGTCAGCTGATACATGAATGGTTATAAAGTTCACATTTGGTGTTAAACGATAGGGTATATACATTTGCATCAGGAAAGTACAGCAGGCTTGTATATATATCATGTAGTTCTCACTTCGGCACACAATTATGTTAATAACACTTGTTAAAACAGTTAAGAGCCAAATATTAAAGGGTTATTATACCATAGTAATGGTTAGGTTATCAAGTGTTTTGCTGTTTAATTGAACTGAGATAAGTTTCCTGATAAACTTGATTTCTTGTAAGATTTGTGTAATTAAAAGGCAGAGGCCTTAACTTTCCTGAGGTGATCCAGAAAGGAGCAAGCATTTACAAACAGTATGCACAGTAAGTAAATAAATGAAGATTGTTTAAGTGCTAAACCATGACAAAAAGAACAAAAAAGAAGCTGCATGCAAGATCAGATGAGAGTAGGTAGGGGTCCCTGTGCCTATGGTGGCCCGGATTGCCCTTGCCTTGCCTTCCTTTCCCCTAGCTGCCAGTGTGTCCTACTCTTTGCCCTCTCTGCTCTGCTGCGCTCGCTCCCGTCCCCCCTCCCACCTCTCCCTGCGTGCCTACGCTGCCTGAGCCAGCTGCTCCCACTTCATCTTCAGCAGCGTCACCAGGCGGGGTATTAATCATGTTTTTCGAGGGGGACACTCTGCTATTTATCTCTCTGACACTTCCAGCATTCAGAGGCCCGTTGCTGGGCACAGCCCATTGAGTAGTAAGATTACACATTACTTCGCTCCATTGCTTCTCCCTGCCCTCTCCATTGACTAGCTGTTCAACGGTGGCATCTAGCTTGCACGATCGGACGTAATTTATGCCCTACATGTATAAAAAACACTATTCTGTTTCTCTGTTTTCACCCACTTGGCTAATATGTAGCATGTACACATGTAATACGAATCATCTATTGGTTTTCATAAACAGCAGTTACATTCAGTGGTCACGACATAATATCACTACTGCAGAATCAATCTAATGAGAAACACTTCCAAAACATATAACCTCTACACAGCTACTCAGATACGTCATGTAAATTCTCCTTCATGTGTCTGATCTGAAAGACATTTCCAAAGTGAGCTTTTTAAATCTTTCGTCTGTCATTTATTGTAAGTGTCAAATGCAGCTAAAATGCAAATGATCAATACTTCTTCAGTAAATTAGACTTGGTAACATTCTTAATATTTTTAGTATTCTATATGCCGTCACCAGAAAGGCTACAAAATAAGAAGTATTATTTTGTATGTTATACAAGATGTCTACTTTCAGTCAGTGATGCTCTCACACTGTATTCAGTTTTCAAAGAGAGAGTCAGTGGAAGTGGTTACATCTGTGTAATCCAATTTCACATGTTGACCCTGTACTTTTTCACTTACACTGCATATTAAGGCACTTTAACAACAACTACAGTGTAGCTCATGGCATAGATTCAAATCTCACCAATCATCATGCTTTTCAGTATGCAATGAATTGCAGGAATAAATGCATCACCATTCTCCAGGTATTTGGTTCAGTTTTCAGTTTGTTAAATGTATGAGAATCCTCAGGCTAAAGTGATCTACTACCTCTTCCCATTGGAAGTTTCTCAAACAACTGAATTATACTGAGGATGAAAAAGGTTTCTTGGAGAAACAGGAAGCAGTTATGTTGGCTGATGGCCAGTCTAATGGGCTGATGGGAATGCTGAATGAATGAGTGATTCTCTAGGGATCCCCTCAGCTTTTGCCAGAGTTCTGAATCGAGAGTGTCAACTAACTCCTCCTTTTCTGAAAATGGAGGGTAAAAGTGTGTTGAAATCCTGCCAAATAGTAAATCAAATATGTGTTCAAAAAGGAAGTGAACATTTTTAGAACAATAGAGTTAAGCACACCCTCAACCCCCACCCTGTCCTCTCTTTCACTTGTTCTCTGTGCCATTTTTTAGTGTACCATTTTCTCTTTGTTTCACGCACAAATTGATATGGCAGCATACAAAATGTTGCAGACTCGGTCTTTCTACCTTTCCCTGTTTGATATACAGAATGTTTTCCTATACATCAGTTTAGATGTCAGCAGGGGGCTTCAAATGGGCCTCTTTGTGGATTTTTAACCAGACTTCCATATTTTTAATGTGGGAAGGATAATATTTAAGCTGACTCCATTCCTGCTGTTTGTTGGATGATGTCAAATATCATAAATACATGATAGAAGACAGCAGATATGGCTCTATACTAAATGTAGAGCTAAGTATTTTAGTATGCCATCATGAGCCTGCTAATAGCTAAACTTATAGTTAATTATAGGTAGGGCCATGAATTGATGGCTTTACACACTGGTCCGACTAGTATTTATAAAAGTGAAGCCAACTGTGTAGTTTTGTTGCAAATTTTCGCCATTGAGTAATTGAACAACATTTTGACAGTACAGACTTAAAGAGGAACAGAAACTCATAAAAATGTTAATTTCTTCACTTGGATACTTGACAAATGTCACATTTCACATAACTGATAGGGATCTACAATATATCTCTGTGCTATTTATATATCCCCACTAGATGTTCCTTATTTTGAAGAAGACATGTTTTAAACTCTCCACTCACCTGTCAAATCACCTGTCCAGGGAAATGTGCTTCTAGGGATCTGAATGGACGAACAAGAATTGAACCTGATGTCATCGACCCGAAGGGCTACACCCATGTGTTTGGTCTTTCTCTCCTGTTTACCACACCAACCATCACCCATCAGAACAGCCTTGACTCTGAAATAAATCAAAGTGGCAGGATGTTGTTCATCTCTGTCAGGCCTTAGGCCTGAACATAGTTAGCAGTCAGTTCAGAGGGAGATTCACATACTCCTCAGCTCTTGGCTCTAGAGTAGAAGACTATGCGCTCACTGAGATGGACCCTTCCGCCATCAGTTCATTCACTGTCAGACAGCAATGCCCCCTTTCAGACCACAACCAAATAAATATGTTTTTTAAACTCTCAGGTTTAATGAGTGACACAAGCTGTATAAATTAAATCCTACTTACAGATGGGCCCCAGACATTGGAGACAAATTCATCATGGCCTTGAACTCACCTGATCTGATGAATGACATAAATGACAAATCAATATGTCCATACCAGAGATGGTGTAAACAAGGCCGATGATGATATCAACATGATATGTCATGAGGCAGCTATTAAAGCTGACCTTATAAAACAAAAACGGAAGCCTGTTAAAAGGCAAAACACTGACAAATGGTTTGATCAAAAAGGCAAGACCATCAGAGAAGAACTGAGAAACATACATACCTTACACATTAGGTACAATGGAATTTCAAACAAATAGAAACATGCAATTAGGAACAAAAATTATACCCATGTGAAACTTGAAAATATTTAGAACGTTATTAATTTAAATGGATTCTGGGATATGTGGAACAAGTTTAACACAAAGCAACCACAGGCATTACCTATCGAAAATGTTGACGTCTGGAGACTTCATTTTGGAAATCTGTACAAAGACATACCAATAAATTTAATCAGTTCAGATCAATGCATTATAAAAGAAAAACTTCAAACATTAGAAGAAACCATTAAAGACAATCAAAAACCCCTTGATTTCCCAATTACTTGGGAAGGATTGACCACACAGGCAAAATCTATTTGGCCAAGAAAAGCTTGTGGTCCAGACAGCATTAAATATGAAATGCTCAGTTACTCAATATTGTATTGCAGTTGGGACTTTCTCCTGACATCTGTTGCAAAGGACTCATTTCCCCCATTCATAATAGAGGGGACAAATCAGACTCTAGTAACTACTGTGACATCCGTGTCAGCAGTTGTGTAGGTAAATTATTCTGAAGTATCCTAAATAAAAGATTTCACTCCATCCTGAGTAAAAATCAAATTGGCCTCCATGTGTATACCCTTCAAATTTTAATTAACAAACATGTACACCAAACAAAACTTGTTTGACACTTGTTTTTTTATTTTATTTATTTTTTTTAAAGAAAGCTTTAAACTCAATTTGTCATGATGGGCTCTATTACATATTCTACATTGTGGTATAGGGGGCAAAACATATGATCTGGTTAGGGGTTATGTCAGGGTTATGTATATAAATAAACTAGTAGAAAAGTACTATCAGAACTGGGACCTGGCAAAAATGTGAAGAAAACTTTTTCAAAAATACCCCAGATGTCAGAAGAATGAATACCAATTTAATAATTTAATAAGTTATACCTGCTATGGTATAACTATAACAGTATAGTAACAGTTTCAACATGGCAGTGAATGCACTTGAAGATCTCCAAATGCAATTAAGATAACATTTTGTCATTTCCAAATTTCAATAAAAATTTGGCTTAAAATGTTTGATTGTCTTTCTGCCTATTGTGTTTTGTGGCAGTGAAGTATGGGGTCCACTCAGTCATCATAGTTATACCCATTGGGACAAACATCTTTACATGCAGACACAATTTACATGTACACATAACAACACCAACACATGTATGTAGAGCAGAATTAGGGAGATACCCACTGATAATTAACCTTTGAGAGAGAGCACTCAAATATTTTAATCACTTTAAATCCAGCCCACTAGACACCCTCCATTCCAAAGCCCTCCAAACTCAAGAGCTGAGCCCAGAAAAGGGTCCCCTATGTTAGTTGGTTCTGAAATGAACTTTCCCCTCTCAGACTCACTCTGACCAGTCTCACACCAACACTGCTTCATAAACACCAATCAGAGTAAACCAAATTATAATGCAATGTAAAGAAACCTATCAGAACATTGGAAAGAAGATACTAAAAAGCCAGAATTAATGGATTAAAATGTTATCTGGCTCTGAAAACAGATCATGCATTGGCCGAAAAGCTCTCCACTGTCAGAGATAGAAAGGAAAGTATAGATAGTTCCTAATCAAGTATAGGCTCAATGACCACAAACTGGCAAGTGAAAAAGGATTAAGGGCTGAAACGACAACCTCTGAAAATAAAAATAAAAAGAAGGCATGCCTAAGATATACTGTTTATATGACTAATATAAATATAGGTATAATTAATATATCTTAATGTTGTGTCAATGTTCATATTATTGTTATTTTGTACTGTCCAAATATTTAGACAAATTGTATTTTTGAACATTGCCCTGTAATTGTTCTTTAATTTTAAATGATGTATATCTTAGGTAATACTAGTTGTTGTTAGTATATAGTAGTTACACAGTAATTCTATTGATAATAATATATAGAAATTATTGTAACCACAGTCATTATTTAATTACATTTGTTTGTTTGACTTCAGTAACATGGTGACGGGGATCAACTTACACTTTTTAGTGAGCATGTCATCTTAATTCTTACATGTTCTGATTCAGTCAGACAATTTCACGCTCATGAAGCATGGTTGGTCATTATGTGGCTTCTTTTTTAACTGATCTGAATTCAGGATTTTAAAGAGGCCATTCACTGCAGGGAAAAAATTAAAAACATTCAGTATTTGGAACAAGCTTTAAAGTGAAGCCCACTCCCACACTCCAGATGTTTTGTATCAGTGGAAGCATAGCCCTCTCCAAGTCCCTGCTGCTTAAAGTCCAAGCTTCTGCTAATATGAGACAGGAAATAGCAGCAGCAAGGCTTAATGGCTAATGTCTACCTACTCTGTCTGTAAGTGGTTCTCTACAGAGCAACAAGGAGTGGGTGTCAGTGGGGGGAGGAGAGGGGTGCTGCTGAGGGGAGAAAGACTTACAGTAATAAAGTGATGATTTATGACATCAAAAAGCTAAATATAGTTAAAGATCGATGACAGGGGTTGTCAGATTTGCATAGGTCTTTATGTGTCTGTGAGAGTGAGTGTGTGTATGCTCATGTCTTTGTCTGTGTCTGAGTGCCTGTGTGTGGTTTCCACTCACCTGGTATTTTTGTTGTACCTGTCATGTATTAATATAAGGAAAGGATTTTGAAATGTTAACCATCAGTCAGCATGCCACTGGTTCTAAGACTGTTGGCTTCTGTATAGACGATGGCTCTCAGATGATAGCCCTGGACTCTCATCAAAAACCTTGGAAATGGAGCACGGTATATACAGTAGCTAGCAGTGATAACAAGAATTTGGCTTCAAACAGGGAGAACATCAAATACCTGTGTGTGTGTGTGTGTGTGTGTGTGTGTGTGTGTGTGTGTGTGTGTGTTCTCTGGGTGTGTATTTTTGTGCATTAGCTGTGTGTGAACATGCATGTATCTCTATATATGCTGTACATTTCGGTATTTTCCTCCGCCATTATGTTACATTTCAGTCTGCGTGCATGTGTGTGTGTGTGTGTGTGTGTGTGTGTGTGTGTGTGTGCGCGCGCGCATGCACGCACGCACGCTTGTCTGTCTGTTTTTCCAGTGAAAACCCTCCCATTTCAGCTCTAATGACACAGTATGTTGTGGTTGGGTTCACAGGATTTGGACATATGTTCACCTTTCTTTTGATGAACAGAAATTGAGACCAGAAGAAAGGGGACAACATTTGGACCAGGGATTCACCAAAGGGAATAAGATGAAAAGGGAAAGACTAGATGGCTAGTGAAATCCTGTCATGACCAGCAGAGTGGCCCATTCATCTGCTCTAATTCAGGGCATTAGTGCCTCACAGGATCAACATTGTCAAGGCTACAAACAAGAATTGTTATAGACTTCACTGCTGTCGATTCTTTCATGTGTCTCACAGCATTCTTTTATGCAGTAAATTTCATAACAGTGTGTGATCTTATGGTCATTGTGGTGGCATCAAAGTGAAGAACAACACTTTAAACAGAAGATATCAAAATAGTTTCCTATACACAATGACTTATTTCAATATTTGTTCTTCATACAGCTGGGGATTTGTCTTGTGCACATATGCTGTGACCTTAAGAGTAATAGGAGTAATAATAAAGTGTTAGCATGATTAATCACCCTATCTGCCACTTATTCCTAGTGGACTGCTGATATTCTATCTCCAAAATTTTGTATTGATTCTGATCAGACTGTGTAAAGTTGTGGCATGACCTTTCTTTACAATCCCCTTGCTTGGGTCTCTCCCAGCATCTGTGTCTCACAGCACTAGAAAGGCTCATTAATGGTTTTGCAGGGCGCCTTTATTGCTGTGTCCCATCTTTGGACCTATGATTGATTGTTGGCATCGAGTGAAATTGGAAATGCTCTTTGCTGTGATTGTTTTGTTAAACACCTGCACAGTATTTATTACAAAGGTCAGATCAGCTCAGTTCCCTCATCTAAGAATATATGATCCCAATCTACCTCTGAAACAATTTCATTTAGACATACCTTTAGACTCTGCTGCTACTATAGACAGTTTTTTTTTTAGCAGCAGCGTTCAGCGTTCAGCTTCTTTATTTTCTGTAAATATCAACTGTGGTGATATTCAGAACTGTATGTATCTCTATTATAGCTTTTAATTAAGCTGTCATATTTTATATTTTACACAGATACATGTTTGTATCAATTTTAATAACTGCACTATTTGATTATTTGTCTTTCACAGCATCTGCATGTTGGGGATCAACAGCTGATTATAAGCAATGCAAAACACACAGCAAATTATAGTTTAATTTCCACAGTCAGACAAATATCCAATGACAAATTGCTGTACCTAGAAGCAGAACACATTGCAGTCAGTATCATAGTCAGTGGTGTACTGTATATGTAAAATGTATCTATTATTTGGCATGGTGTACAGAAATATACGTTTTTTTAAGGGCCAAAATAATATATATTTTAATTGTTTTTACGTTACAATATGCATGTGTGTATAAAATAATGTGTCATGTGTTGCATTCAGAATATAGTTTATAGTTTCATAGTTATAGTCAATTAATCTATCTAAGTTTCACACACTTGTCTTGAGACCTGTCAATTTCTGTAATAAAACACATACATGCTTGTACGTGCTTGTGTGGCTCTCATTAGCAAAAACAAACTTAAACATGTCTACTTTTAATGATGTAAAAATACATGTTCAAGTACACAGCAATGGAAAAACATGTGTACTACGTTTCAACCATTTTTTATATGATCATACACAAGTCTATAATTAATTGAATTATTAAAAGTGAGTACATCTGCTGCAGTAATCAGTATAATTGAAGTGTTGTACGCTTAATGAGTTGCTCATTAAGGGCTCTGAAATAAAGTGCTCCATTCCACTTCAAATTTTGTATTTTCATATTTGGTTAGTGTCTATTTACCTTAATTACATTGAAATGAGATTAAAAATATGCATTTTATCTTCTGGTATGTTTGTACCATGATATGTTATTTATAATGTATTGATCAAATTAGAGAGAAGATTATCATAGACAGTCTGATGGCCTTCTGGTATTTAATTTAAATTAAGTTTTTATTTTTCATGCAAATTCACAGAACGTTCTAGCTTTTAAAGTACCAGGTTCTTCATCAAGTTTTTTGAAATGACAAAGGCAACTTTAGTATATATTCGTAGGTCATTTATTTGAACTTCACAGTTGAAAAAGGATTTCCAAGTTGGCTATGTGTATGCAAAAAGAGGCAAATCATTGATCCTTTAATGCTGTCCCAAAGGGTCTACTGGTGGGGTAAAATAAAGAAGCCCTTAAACTCTGCAATTCCCAATAATGAGCCATCATTACTCAAATTACAGCAAGCACTGATTGGGTTTAAAGTAATGAAGAAAACAACATGATCAATCATCATCAAGGCCTGGTGTCGTCATGTCAGAGCCCAGGCCTTGTGCTGTGACTGGCGGGGCAGAGCTCCATCTACAGGGGCCAGGACTGGGCCATGTCCTTGGGGCAACCATCCATCCTCCAACATCAACATCCCAGAAGCAGCAGCACCTGAAGCATTCACTTTGATTTTAAAATACTGCCATGACCAGCACCTAATGATAAAATTAGGTCTACATCCACCAGATGATGGGACAGATGTTTTTATCAAAAGGTAATTCTTGGTACTATATATGATTATAATGTGGTATATCCAGCGCAGGCTTATTATCTGGGGGCACTGCTGTCCAGATGCTGACTTTTGCCTGTCTTTTGGCAGTCATTTCCACCAGAGATGAAATTTGTAAAGAGCTGAATATAATAGTTACTTTTCATAATCTCTACCATAGATGGCTTGTCAAGCACCCACACGCTCTATTATCATTTTAATACCCTGCTTGGATTTATTTCACCAGGGTGCTGACAGAATGGTTTCTGCGAGTAAGTCGTCTTATGAAAAGGAAAATTATTTTCCCCTGGTTCATCGCAGATAACTCAATTAAGATAAGAGGGAACAAATCTAAACCTAGTCGCATTATGAGGAATATGTAAATGGAAAAGAAAACTCCTAGCAGCAAGGAGGACCATTAGTTGCCTAATAAAGATATTGCTATTTTTGTTTTGCATGGTAATCTTAATGACGAAATTTAAATAGTGAGGATAGTCAATCCATGAAACAATCTTATAGCATACCTACAGTACTGTATGCAGTTAAATCTCATTCTCTAGACGTGCACTCATCTTCTCCCACTTATTTGCTATTAAACAGTTCAACCAGCCAGGCTGACCTCAATTTTTAGCAGGAGATGCAGGAGGTACAAAGCAAAGTTTTATTGCTGATCCAATCCCTGTTTAGATTCAGTGTGCATGAAAGCTCTTTTGCCTACCATCAATAATGAGGTCTCATTTACACAAATTACTCCGAACGCTGATTAGGTATTATCTAACAGCAAGGGCCACCTCGATCAATCATCATCAGCCTGTGGAGCGTCAATGGACATCGAAAGGTTAACCCAGATCTTGGAGGCCCTGCCAGTGTCAGCAGAATCAGAGTGGGAGGCCTCTATGCTGTCGATAGAGCAGCCAGACAATTAGGTAATGATTAAAATAGCGGCACCTGGGACTCAATAAGAAAATGAGCCATCCCGGCATAATTTCAGAATGATTTGTTTACCGATCCATATAGCTGTAGACGAAAGTCACAGAAGTGCAATGTATTAATTGTACTAAGTCCTTTCTCTGCCACTACAAACTTTCTCAAGAAGTGTGTAGAATAGTGTGCAGTTTGACATTCATATAAAGTAAAATCAGAGTCTGGAGTGGAAAAAGAGAACCAAAGTGTGCTTATTTTATGACTTTGACTCGCATACTTTTGTGGTGTTTGTTTTCACCCATAGGAGAGAATCAAAGCTGCAGACTTGGAAGTGCTGATCTTAATCCTTTCTCCATCACCCTCAAATGCAAAACCTTGTAGTGCACACTGGAGATAGCCATGCAAAGATGCCCAAAGGAAAACATTAAGTATATAGGAACAGGTATGTTACTCCTACGTCTGCTTGCAAGGTTTTGATATCCCTGACACAGTCACCAATGTAAAAGCTTTTTTCATTCAGGTATTAAATGGTAAAGTTTTAACCGGACACACCAGATGGTTTGTTACACAGAACCATCTGAGAAGTTGTCCTTGGAAACTGTTTGCAAAAGGGCAGGCACTTTCCAAAAATACTTGGCAGGTGGTTGGATGAACCATCTGTCTATCACAGTCCATCACTTACCTTGCGAGGCAGCTGGTGAGATTGCAAGATCATCAGATCACTCGAGAATCCTTATAGGACGTTGATTGGTCCGAACCACCGGTGGTTAAAACACAAGCATATAAATTGAAGCCTGACAAGGTGGATTCTTGTGTGATCTTGTTATGTTTCTCTTGCAAATCCCACTGCCTTGCAAGTTAGTATGTGTTAAGGCTGATGTGTGTTATTTGCTATGTTAACAAACACAGAACGTTAAGTAACTTTTGCTGAGGAAAGGCCTAGTTGCAAGTGATAATTACAGTACATCAACATGGTCTTTTTTCTTTTTTTTTTTTTTTACATTTTTGAGTCATCATTTGGCATATTTGTGGGAATACACCAAAGCACAACAAATGTGTCCACAAGAAGTTGTGGTGTGTTGACATAATGTTGCTAGAATCTGTTACATGCTAAAATATAGTGTAGCTCAGTAGAACAGGAAGAGATGACAAACTCTGTTGCACTGCAAAGTCTTTTCACTGGTCACACATGCCAAGTATATTAGATTGTAGAGGCAGAACTAAGTTTTTGTTCAGCGTGGATGCCTTTTTTATGAAAACGTTTTAAAGATTTTTAGAAGAATATTTTCAAATAAGACTTTGTAAAGTACAGTAGCACAAAACCAGAGGTTGAATAAGTGTCCTGAAAGCTAACTTACAGTTACAGTAATCAGCCAATTCATTGTTGTAGCTCTCAGGCTCTTACATTCCATCAAATGTTTTCAGGATGAAAATATGATATGTGTTTGTTTTTTGACACTGATTCTTTTAAAGCTATGGTCTTCAAAGCTACATATCTCACAACAATGATAATTACTAATTCCGCCTTGACAGTGAGCACTTGTGAGATGAAAATTAAAAAAAAAAAATTATATAAAAAAGCCTATTTCCTCTCAGGCTGTAAATGTTGGATCAGAGAGATTCAAAACAGTAGTGTAGAGATGAATATGTGGTTGACAGTGAGGATGGATCAACTTCTTGTGATCTAGGAATATGCATTAAAAATGTCAGTTATACTTTCAACAGTGTAAATTAGCATTCCAAGATTATTCAGACACATATTGCAGACCACAGGCATGATTTATGCTCCTTATGTAGGATTCAAATCAATGTAGTATCCCCTCAGACCTTTCACTTTAGAAGAGTATGAGATCCAGCATAACATTCAAAACTTTGCCAGCAGTCTATATCTTATGAGCTGGCTAAGCTCTTTGGTAAGTTATCTTCCCCTCCATTATAAATAACATCCGCAAGACACAAGTGAAATTGTAAACTATAGATATGTATAATGGGCTGGAGGGCTACATGACTAGGATGCTGATGCTATATGTGTATCTGATGTGCTATATTATAGTTCACACACAGTTCTTTCTTCTCTCTGTAAATTAAGTAGGTAAATACGTACCTGTTGGACCATTTTTGTAATAAATGCTTTTCAAGCTTTTTCTTTTGCAGAAAAATAAAAATATTATTTTTATGTTTGTATTTAGATTCTGTGTTTGGATGTTCCAAGTAGTCCTTAATAATGATTATTCCCTGTATGACATAAAATAGTTGACAGGGAACGAACAGCTTTGTCAATTATACTGCAGGTTTCTGATTTGAATTACGAAATTAAATCCCACATCTCTGTCTTCTTTTCGTGTTGTTTGACTAGTCCAGGGGAGGATGTGATGATAATAATCTGAATAATTTGACCTGTAATTTTTAGTGGTAGCATTTGTAATGCATTTTCAAGAAACGGATGACAAATGAAAGTAAATTATCAAGGGAGTGTTACCTTGATCAACAAGAATATAATTTAAGTCTTTATTTACTTGTCATATAATATTATATATTTATAGAAAATAAGGAGGTATAATATTTGGATAGATATACATGTTCAATCTGTAGCAGCACATATTATGTGTATCTTTATATGTATTACAATGACATTTCATTTGACATTATTTGGACAAGTAGGATTTGCCACCAGGAGTATCATGACACAAAGCCAAAATTCAATACCATGCTACTTATTACATACTTCTTATTCAGCACCACTTGGAAGCTACCTCAAGCCAAATATTTGCTCTTTGGAAAACCTTATTACCTAAATCAGCTGGTGGCCCTCAGTATACGTCCATCCCATAAGGAGTGAGTGCCAGAGCATGCTGTGTGCATCCACTAATACAAATGAACTTCTTCAGATAGGGCTGACACTTACAGCAGTGAACAAACAGTGCAGCCTCTTTATGTAATGGGTAGCAGTGGGGCACAGCAAAGAAATGATGAGACATGAAGGGCCATTGCCTCTGGATAGAGGTGAGTGCTATCGGGCCGCTAGGATTAACACATGTCCCCCACAGCCAAGTCACATGCATTTCCTGCTCTCTGCCAAACAAGTAGGGTCTACAAGTGTTATTACTCTCACCTTTCAGAGGGGGTTTTGGGTAGAGAGATCATTAAATTAACCGCTGGGCACTGCATTTGTGACCAGAAGTAGATAAGCCACTCGAAAGTGTTGGCCTACACTCCGTGTTTCTTGAGATTCATGTATAGTTGTCCTCAGAGAGCCAGTATGACACTGAGGTGAGTCCGGGTCTGTAATGGTCTTAGCCTTTTGATCATTATGTGCTTAACACAGTACATCTTCATTATTCTGGCTATTTTTCACTGAATTCACTTAGTTGAACATTATTTTTCTGTGACCTAGTTCAATATCTGGTACTTCACATTGACTTGACTGGGAGCTCTCTCCTCTTAGTGGATGGTGAAAGGTAATGAACGAGTGCCTCAAAGAATTTTTCTGCCATTAGTCTATCGCCTTTCAAAGAGGAGGTGATTGACAACATCCTATCAGTGTAAGTGTGCAGGATATTATCATAGTTGTCCATCCTGTCTAACAGGAGAGGATGTCCCTGTCTTCAGACGATGCTTTTCATGAAGTGGTTCTGCCCGATCATTGTCAATAAATAAATCTGATAATTGTCAGTGCAGACAGCTGTTTGTGACAGCTTTGTTGTCTTGACTCACTGCATCCTGTCATTCTCACAGAGGGAAAAGTGAGTTTTATATACTCTGACTGCCATCCGCGGAGCGGAGACATTTGCACATGAATCAATTGTCAGCATCACTGTACTCTGACAACTCAGTGACAGCTCAGATACACCAAGAATGTTGTTGTGCACATTTTCTCGGTGGCATCCAAAGTTTGTGCAGATATTTTCCCCAGTCATGTGATTCAAGGAATCTGGAATATCAAGGTTATATCTATCATTATGAAAACTGAAGTACAGAAATCTTCAGAATTATGGACTCGAGCAGAACAGGAAAGTAGATGAAACATCTTTTTTTTTTAAATATCTCCTCTTTCAACAGCTACTTGAAAGTGAGCCTCTCCGATTATGATTGTGGCTCTTGTTGCTCAAGATTACTGCTTGACATTTGCTAAATCAGTCAGTGTCAGTCTTGCATACTCAATTTCCCTCCACTTGAAAGCTCTCTCCAACTTTGGCATTTTGCAATGTTCTGTCACTCAAACAGAATTTGCTATGGGTATCGATAAACAAAAAGTCTGACAGCACAGCAAACAAAAAGCTGTTTCTTATCACATAAATAACTCACACTGCCTTCCATCAGAGTGTTTGGACTTAAGATGATAGGTGCAGTAAAAGCAATGCGTTTCTACGTCGACATACAGTATTTTAGATTCACCTTGTAATAGTACACGTTTGACCGTGGTGATATCCTATACTGTAAGAATGATCTAATTTTGAGGACAGGCTGCTGTAGATATTTAAAATGCAGCTAAATGTTTTGCCTTTAAGTTACATTCTTATCTAGGCTGCCTTGCAATGTGCAAGTAAATTCAGCATCTGTAAAGTATACAACAGCAATGTTGATGACAGAAGGCTGATGATGGACTGGACCTATAAATGCTGCAGGGATTAAACTGGTAGTCTGATAGCAGGAGTGAAAGCAGACAATTATATTTTACTGTGGTTAGGCACGTGTATTCTCATGTTGTTGGCCTACAGTGGGTATTACAGCCTTTGGGTTTATAAGTTTAGGAAAATTAAGATGACCTTCGGTCAACAGAAAGCCACTTATCCTGGTAGGCAGAGGCACATTGATCCACAGTGGTGAGAGGAACCCTCTCCAGTTGCACTTCATATTGGACATCTCTTAAATGTTTTGCCAGTGTCAGTCCGCTATAAGTGCTCCCGGTGAAAAGATAATCACTGCGATCAGTGTTCTTTAAGGCTTGACCAGCCCCAATAATCTGTTCACATCGACAATTGTGCACTCTCTTGTGCCTAATGGCTCTTAAGTTCCCCTGCCCTACAGCTCCTGTGCATCCTCTGACTCGCAGCTTGCGAGCTCCCGGGCTGATCAATTAAAATGACTTGAACATTTAAAGGCCCATCAATAAACAGTCCCCTGTGACTCAACACAACCTGTTGAAGTGTGTGAATTTGGTTCATGTGCATAGTCACTTGCTTCCAGTCAATGCACCTGAATGTCATAAACACAACTTATTATTAGCCAGTATAAACACACAGCATTTTTACAGTAGTCTGGGATCAGTTAAAGTATAAAATATAAAAATGGGTTAATAATAGTTTACTTTGTATTTTTTTAAAGAAATTATACATTGATCATTTAAATAAGAATAATGTGTCCTTGAAAACTACATAACTGCGTATAAAGGTTTGTTTTAAAGCTATAGATGCTGGAACATGTTGAACCTTGTACAATTATGCAGATAGCAATGCTGCTGAGGTGATACACAGTATATTGTAAAGGATAAAGTATACTACCATACATATGGTCCAAAAGAGTCAACACTAAATGATTCAAATATGAAAAGTCTAGAAATAACAGTTACATTAAAGTTAGGAGGGGAAAAAAGGAAACGTTGAATTTGCATGAGGAGCGTGAGCTTGTAGTCACCTCGCTGTTGTTACAGATGAGATTGAAGTTGATGCTATAAATGGGCTGGGCAACTCCCTTAAGGGAGCCTCAGTTGACATGTGTTACTAAATCTTATGGAGATACCATCTGCCACTGTGTTAAATGTTGGGAATGCTGATCTCTGCAGACACTGAAGTCATCCAAAACTGATCAGATCTGGAGAGGCAGACTCACTGACTAACAGTTTTAAACAGTTTGACGGTGTCTTTTATATATTTAGAATTCTTGACTTTCTTGTAGCACACAATACTACTGCAAGGATCTGTGTGTGTGTGTGTGTGTGTGTGTGTGTGTGTGTGTGTGTGTGTGTGTGTGTGTGTGTGTGTGTGTGTGTAAATTCATTCTTTGTGCAACTTTTTCCTCTTTGGATGACTGCAGTTATTAACACTGCATGTACACTATGTTTATTTTGCCCAAAGTAGACATGTTCGTTAGAGGCTGGTGATCAAGTCCAGACTGTGTAACTGACACTATGGAATTGGTTGTGGGTGGATACACTTGCCTGGAGCGTGAGGTCATGACATTGACGTGCCGGGCTCTCTGTCCTTAGCAGTGAGTGACAGGAGGAGGGAGTCTTCTGATGCCTTTCACGTGGGAATCACAGCTTGCAGCAATATTGAAACACAAACGTCTGCAAGACATTGTGGGAAAATTCAATTGCTAGTTTTTTGGTCCCTTAATGTTTCTTTTAAAGTAAACTGCCGTCCAAAGTTTATTAGTTCAGATAACATTTTTTGTCCAAAGAAATGAGCAGCTGTGTTTTCAGTCCTGCCCACAAGGTCAGTCAATAGACACCAACTAAAAATAACTCCTTCTAAAATTTATTTTTGCAACAATTGTTGTGGATTCAGATGCAGGGACAGTGCTTATTTCACATACTGTAGTTATTTGTTATCAAAGATATCAGTCTTTGTTTTCACCAGGGAGATGATTATACAGATGAAGCTAATTTAATGAGGGACAGAAACAACATATTAGTGGTGACATTTGGCTAAAAGGAAAGCTTCAAAGTACGTTCTTCCTAGCAGTGTTTGACAGTGAAGGCATCAGTTGTGTCAAAGTATCTGCTTCGCTGTCTTGAACCATTGTGCGGTGCTAATCAGTTTGCGAGGATTTGGAACTTCTCCTGACTACTGAGCCATACAATCTGCACACCTCAAAGACACCTTTCCTATGGAACAGCGGGGGGCTGCTCGCTTTACAGTTTGTAAGTTCTTCACTGAGTCTTGTGTAGAAGTTTGCAGGCTTATTACTCAAGGGGGGGTCTTCACTGTTTTCCTTGCATGTCCCATGGGTGTCTTTTTCAGCTGTAATGAGGCCTCCTGGACCAGAAAGCTCTCTTTTAAACAGGGAGTAATGAGTCCTTGTTGGCAGAGAGAATGGGGATTTGCACTACTCAGTGGAAAGGGAAGGTCACTGAGAGGAGTTTTATTTTGGGAAACTGTCTTGTTTCTGAACCAAACAAAGCTTAAAGGGAAACGCTACAAAGTCCTAGTCCGGGAATTGACTATCCTACCTTCGAAGCTCCAACATATACTTGACAGCTTACGTCCTACTTTCTCGCCCTGATGGCAAGAATTATTATAGCTGGCAATACCATTTTGCAGCACAATTTTCATAAAGTGGATGTACTGTATTTAGATATTGTGACAAGTGACTATCTAATCAAAGTCAAGGGCAAATGTTGTATAAAGGTGTTAATTCAATAATACATGAAATAAAACAGTCATGTTATGAGCTTTTCAAGGGCAGGAATATCTTTTAAATTAGGTCTTTTCAATGGTAAGATAAGATGCATACATATAGACCAATGTATGTAAAAATTGATAGGAATTGCTTTTTGAAACAAAACAACAGTCACATAAAGAATGGGTAACATTTTTTCTCATTCAACAATCCATGTTGACTTCAACCTGAAGATGGGTTCTCGCCCTACATCGGCCTACGGTGGGGGAAGATTGAGCACAGCACCTGCTAACCTGGCATTGGGTGGAGAGGCCAGGCAGTTTGCGACTGCCTAACGTTATCCCTCTCCTGCAGTAATAGCAGTCGCACAGCCTGCCACCATGACACATCCAAGCATAATTGGCCCTGACAAGAGGGCAAATCATCAACGCAGGCCTGATAAGCATTACAGCCAGATGACAGCGTACAGAAGTGTATTAGCAACAGTGTGACATATCACATTACCACTGTGAATACAATAAAGGAGATACTAAACACTATGGCAGCTTCAATGACCATCCATTTCTTCTTCCTCCTCCCTGGCCATTATGTCCTGTTTTCTATAGATAATTTGTTACACAGATTTTTGTCACCTTAGACACAATAGACAGGTATTTTACATATGGTGATACTCCACATAAGCAATTAATTTACAGACATTTGTTTTGTTACATGCTCCCCTTTACCTGACTGTAGGGGAGGTTAAATGTTGTATTGAACATGACTGTTTTCACCACTTATCGCGTTTTAAGCCATCAGTTTGCATGGACGACCCTGAGTCACACATTTATTTTTAGCGTACATATGATTAATCTACACAAAACTTGAGTTATTTAAATGAGATGTGATTCCCTCCTTCAAATTCACAAGCCCCACATAGCATAGAAAACGTTTTTACTCACACTTCAGATAAGATAGACTTGTGTTCTGCAACTCCAAACCTCCAAATGTACTTACTCTGATTGGAGCTTTTATGACAGACTTGGGAGGTTGTTTTCTGACATGCAGACAGTGGAAAATCCATTTCCCTTAATTGTTTTACCACTTGTATTAAAGGCAGTGCCATGTGTAATAGGAGCCCTCAGATACTGGGACAGGTCTTGAACCTGATAACTTGTCCACATTTTATAGCTGTTACATTATAAATTATTTCCACAGACTGAGGCCTTGAGGGATCATATTCTCTCAGCTTCAGTTACTGGTAACATCTTTTAATGATATTAACACATTTGCAGCTCTAGTGTTTCAGCTTTATCTGGGAAATCTTAAACGGCTCCATGGTAATACTTGGTTATGATATTATCAGGCGCAGCCCATTGTGTGCTGGGTGGATCATATGGCTATTAAAAGTGGGCCAGCAGTGGTAATAACTAAGCTCATAAAGGCCTGTGTTGCTGCCTAACAGCCTGTCTGCATTTCCTGTTGTAACAGTGCAATGTTGGCTGGATAAGCAGGAAAGAACACCTATTTTAATGGTTGCAAAAGCAGCTTTTTACGGTTTATTTTTCATGGCTCCATGGTGCTTTGTTAAACCTCTCATTAACCTCATTTTTAACTTCCTCTGCTACGTATAGTATATTTGATTCAGTATTGTATTTCTGCTCAGCTTCAATAGTGGCATTGGTAATGAGGCCCTCAGAAAAGTGTATGCCCAAATAAATGTGTTTAAGGCTCACACTCTTCCAGCCTTTTGTAATGTTCCATTAGCCTCACACTGTTTGTATGTATGGATCCCTTTGGCAAATCGAGTCCATTCATTATTGGCTGTACATTTACTGTACCTTGCCATGTCTTCTCATTAGTTCCATGTGGGCTATTATGTTTCCACAATAGTTGCCAATAAACTGAGGTGTTACTATCAGAGGATAAACAGTGCTATATAATATGGCATTTATTCAGGCATATGATTACAAATCACGCTGTTAAACTTATGTAATGTATGTTATTTCATCAGCATGGCAGTTTTTCAGGGTAATAAAATACAATTGGCATAATCAAATCCAAGCGTTGGCCTTACCATGTGTCATGCACAGAGTAGAAGCAAAACTACCCATACACATAAGAAATTGGAAAATTGAAGGAATTCTTCTTCAGCATTTAATTTAATCATACATACAGTATTATGTTTAAGTTCATATGACATAATCTTGGAAAATATGAAATTAGTTAATTCTTATCTCTTTTCTATCTGATACTGATGAAAATATGGATGGAATAATGAACTGCCAGATGTCATCCTAAAGAGCCTTGAACACTTATTCTACCTCTGTGGCCACACAAGACATAACAACTTTTAATCTCAGCATGGAACTATGCCAAAGCCCATTTTATCCCAAAGACAGGGAGAGGGATTTGCTTCCACTAATGGAGTTCAAAGATTGCTGCATGTCAGATAAGGAGTCATGGGGAGTGAGTGACAGGACTGGGTATGAAGTGAGGAAGAGTATGCACATCACTATGCGAGTGCTTGTGTGGTGTTTAAAAGGGTTTTTGCTCCATCACTTGTCATCCACTGTCACTGTTTTTTGCAACAGTTCTGACATTTAATAGACTAACTGGCGAGGATGAGGAAATGTTGCACCAAAACTTCTCAGAATCAGAGTTAGAGGGTCACGAGTAGCATCAGACCAGACAGCTATTTATGGGAGATGACAGTTTGCAAATATCTCAATCTGGGGAAAGGCACTTGGGGTGACAATGAGAAGTGCCATGAAATTGGAGGAGTCAGCAGCCAGCATTTATTTCATCAGGGTTTTTCCAATGAGGTGCAACTGCCTGACAGCATGAGGTTATTGGCAGATATATCATAACACCCACAAACCCATTCTGCATAGATATGTGTTCCTAATGAAAATGTGTTCCAAAAAGAGAAAAGAATGGCAAGGAACTAGACAAATCAACTTCAAGGTACAATCTGAATTCATGCATACAGGTAAGTCATACTTTTGTCTAAATGATACAGCACTATAGAGCTCTCACTCTGGAAACGTGTATGTCTTTGTATGGAATTGAATTATTTTTTATTTCTGATATTAAAGGAAATAGTGAACAGTGTGGACTCAACTAGAGTTGGGGTTATTACAGTTAAAATGTCAAATCATAAATTAAATGTAACTTTTATCAAAATAATGTACTTTAAAGTCCAGATGAAACAGCATTTTAAGAGTATCTAACTTCTTTATCGAGACATAAATCTGAGTGAAACAGGATAGAAAGTCGGGACATAATGTTAGAGGGAATCTGATTTGAATGTTTAAAGAGTGGGCGTGTCATAATTAATCATAGCTCCATCATCCATCCATCCATCCATTTTCTGCCACTTATCCAGGGCTGGGTCGCAGTGGCATCAGGCTAAGCAATGTGACCCAGACATCCTTCTCCCAAGCAACATTCGTCAGCTCCTCCTGGGGGATTCCAAGGCGCTCTCAGGCCAGAAGGGATATATAATCACTCCAGCGTATTCTGGGTCTACGCCGGGGTCTCCTCCCAGTTGTACCTACCTGGAACACCTCCAAAGGGAGGTGTTGTGCCCTAATAGCCTCACTATGGTGAAACCATTATGTAGGGGAGTAGAAGGGAGTTTGGTTATTAATAATGACTAATAATTATCATAAATAATTATTAATTATTAATAAGGAATTAAACAATTATCAATTCTTGTTATTCATTTGGGGCACCACCGGAAAAGCGGAATAACCAAAATTAGCCTTAATCAGTCATAAAATTAGAAAGGTGAAGGAGTACATTTCGAGCTCTGACTATTTTGATCAGCCACATATCATGATAACATATGCACAATGATCGCAAAATGCTTATCTTTAAAGCCATAAACAATGTATTAACAAACTATCAATTAACAAGTTAATCAATGCATTGTTATAAATTATTCTACCACTATACTAAATAAAGAAACATTAAACAGCATGTATCAACAAGTCTATACAAGTAAACAGGCTGTATGAGAGTGCGTGTGTGCAGGGGTTGTGTGTGTGTGTGTGTGTGTGTGTGTGTGTGTGTGTGTGTGTGTGTGTGTGTGTGTGTGTGTGTGTGTGTGTGGTGTGTGTGGGTGCAAAAAGGGGATGTGTTGTGTGTTCAGGAGAGGGCTCCTGGTCTCTCCATGTGGGAACACGAGGGCGGATACAGGGGATGTTTCCGCTAGGCAAAAATTAAGATAGCGCTGACTCGTGGTCAATGCTTCTAAAACACTGGCTCAGCCGCAAACACAGTGGCTGAGGATAAGTTTAGGATGTAACTTAGCTTTCCTTTGTTACCTCACCAACAGGTATAATGCGGGATGTGCATATGTGTAATGTGTACGTGTATGTGTTAGTAGGAGAGAGAGAGAGGGAAGCCACGGAAGATGGCAACCAAAAGAGAGGGAGAAACGAGGCCTTGTACACAGATAAATGTGCGCACAGCCTGGAGGCTGTGGCACGTGTTCTCAATGCTGGCTAAACAATGCAGCTCCGCACGTGCACAACAGGGATCTGTGCGTGCGTCAGCTGATTGTTGGAGGAGCATGCTATGCTTTAACAACATCTTGACATGATGAACACAAAATGGCATCACATGTAAGACATGTTGTTGTTACAAACATTAAGACTCGTCGGAGTCAAAAACGGAGGTGACAGTCCCACACAAGCTTATGCAGCCATGATATAAAAAGCTAACTAGCATTACAACACACAATTTAGCTCTGGGCTTGTAACTTATCTTTCCCTTCTGCAGGCAATTCGCGGATCCGTTTGAATGATGCGTTCAGCCGGCGAGCATGAAAATCACGAACTGGATCGGACACCCTCTGAGAACAGGTCTGACTTACTGCCAAGGACACACCTTGGCAGTACTGCCAAGGACACACCTCTTCGACAATCGGCCGGAGCCTCCTTTCCAGCACCCTGGCATAGGCTTTTTCCGGGAGGCTGAGTAGTGTGATCCCCTGATAGTTGGAACACACCCTCTAGTCCCCCTTTTGAAGAATGGGGACCTCCATCCTGGTCTGCCAGTCCATGGGCACTGTCCCCGACCTCCATGCAACATTGAAGAGTCGTTTCAACCATGACAGCCCCACAATGTCCAGAGCCTTCAACATCTCAGGGCGAAATCTCATCCGCCCCTGGCAGTGGCTGTTTAACTACCTCAGTGACCTCTGCCAGGGATATGGGTGAAGATCCCCCCGGATCATCCAGCTCTGCCTCCTCCACACAGGACATGTCGACCAGGTTTAGGAGTTCCTTGAAGTGCTTCTTCCACCACCCAACAATATCCCCAGTTGAGGTCAGCAGTTCTCCACCCCTGCTGAAAAAAGCCTGAGCTAAGCCCTGCTTCCCCCTCCTGAGTCACCTGACGGTTTGCCAGAACTTCTTCGAGGCCATCCAATAGTTCTTCTACATGGTCTTACCGAACTCCTCGCACACCTGGGTTTTTGCTTCAGCAACTGCCCGAGCCGCAGTCTTCCTGGCCGTCCGGTACCTGTCTGCTGCTTCTGGAGACCCCTGGGCCAGCCAGGACATAAACTCCAACACAATGGCGCTCAGCCGGGGACTAGTGAGTATAACGTAGCGATTCAAAATTTGAAGATTGATTGATGGGTGGGTGTCATATTATTGGGTTGGTTTAAACCTACATAAGCATATGTCATATATTGTTTTAGAGGAAGAAAACATGATTTTGATAAAAGAAATTGATTATTTTGTATTTATATATTGTTAAATAGGTGTTAAATATGACTGGGAATGTGGTCTAAAAGGGTTAAAAAGGCATTTTTAATTTAATCTCAACCTTAAACCTTAAAAAAAACGATCCTATCCTTAAACAGTATTTGGCAATAACAATGTAATAACACTAATTTAAATTAACACTAATTTATCATTTAATGTGTTACAGTAGTGTAAGGGATTACAACTTTAAATTCAATAATTGCATTAAATTAACTTGTCATATTTATATGCTGTGTGTTTTCAGCTGGCTTGCCTGCATTCTGGTTTTGTTAAGAGCTGGAACATGCACCTACAATATGAGGATGGGTATTCTGTGTGCAGTCATCACAGGTAATGTTTAGTTAGTTGTTGATGATCAGTAAATACTGTAAATTTAGGCTGACTGATGTTTTCTGTTTCTCCACATGGTAAATACAGAATATATGTATGTATGTGTGGAGGCTTTGAAATTGTTTCAAGGCACCTTTGGCTGAGCTGTGCTGAGTAATTAAAGTTAAATTACATCAATTAATTACACAATTTCAGCTAAATTAAAGTTTGAAGTAAAACTTTAAAAGCAAAATGTCTTCCTGCATTTTTGTACTAAGAAGAATGTAAATTGCCATGAAAATGTGTGTGTAAATTTCTGTTCATTGCAGAACCAGCTCTTGAGGACTAGCATTATGTTACTGTATTCTCACCATTACATTACATAATTATTATGAGTTAAATTTTGCTGTAACGATCATCACATTGACCACTGAGTGGCTTCTGTACTCAACACATGTACCCACCACCAAATCACAACAAACCAACTTTACCCTCTGTATGGTACATGAACTAGTTCTACTTTCTGGATCAAAGCAGTGTCACAGCCAATATCTTCCATGACGCACAGTATTAGAGGAGACAGGAAAGCAGTTTGCCAGCAGGTATGTGCAAACAGCTGCACAAACAATATTAAACAAACAAGGGAAATATTTTCAAAAGGAAACCAGTAATTCAGCCAAAGATCAAGGGCAAGGTGGGGAATGAAGACACAAAGAGTGAATTGCTTGCAACTGAACCTCCACCCAAGTGAACCACACCATTTCCAACTTGCTCTCATAGTTTTAAAGATAGCCATTTGTTTTTTTGGACTGTACTCAAGTGACGCTCTCAAAAGTAAATATGAACTAAAAGCCACCTTCAAAATGTAATTATGTTAAGTGCAGGCATATGTAGGCACAGGCCTATGGTATACAATTGTCATTTCAGTCAACTCTGACCTTTTAAATGAGGCCTGGAACCAACCGATTTCATCAGCAACAGCTGCGTTTTTTTCATGACTTTTAAAATGCTTACATTCCAGTAAGGCTCATATTTCTGTCCACTTGCACAAGTCAAGACCTTTCTCGCTACTTTTAGTTTCAACTGGTATTATGTTGACCTGGATTTTATTGAGCATGGCACTTTGTCTGAGGCATGCTGCATACAAGCATTTAGACGTTTGATGTCATGGTTGGGTATAGCGTTCAGGTTAGAGGACCTTCAGCTGTGGTTACAAAAAGTATGGATATCTCCACAAAAGGCAACTTCAAGATCTGCACCCACTCAGTGTCTGTGAATGCAACCTATTAAATGTGGGCCATCCACATTCATAGATCGAGTTCTCAGGGGTTTATGTTTCGAAGTCCTCTGATCTTTACCTACAATATAACATCACAGCATTCTGCACATCCAGAATGAGTTGGACTTCGAGGAGGGGACAATAAGATCTCAAATAATACCTTTAGGACCTTATAGTAATTGCTGCTGTGAGGCTAAAATAAATGAACCTACACCATAAGGCTTTGCATCATCAGAAATGTAAAAAGGAATTCTGTCAGGACATCAAATTTTAAATTTACTCAATTTAATTATTTTATTTTATTACTATTTTGGAAGTGAAACCATAAGTAAATGTAAATGTTTGTTAGTAAGCGTATCTACAGTAGACTAGAGTTTGAATGCTTAGAGGTCTTGTACATTCATGCGTAATGCAGAATTTTCATGTTTGTTTCACTTCTATGTTGATGATTTTATTAGACTGGAAATTTGTTCACAACCTGTCTGACTGCGTTACTTATTGTGTTGTAAAGACATATCATAAGTCAATGTGTCCCAGATCTTAATAATGAAATAGATATGTGAAGTGTTTTCATAATTGAAAGAAATAAATGTCCAAACAAAAACAAAAAACACGTTCCAGTGACAAAATAGTTAATTTCACACATATTCATGAATGAACTGTGTCTTTCATGATCCAGAAATGGTTACCACATTTCCCTTTTGAGATTGACAGATGTACAATAATCTTCAATAATGTTTAAGATAACAAAAACATTCAAAGTCATTTGCGTTCATTTTGATGCTGAGATTGTCTTATCTCATGAACCTTAATCCTTTTAGAGAAAGTTGGGATGGTTTTATTTTCCATAATGAGTCAAGAGCTAAAACCAACAGTCACTATATAGTTATTGAAAATGACATGGTAATACACAAATAATGGATGTATACTAATCAAAACATGTTTTCCAGCATCACACATTCTCCATATGAAATCAAACGTGTGACTTTATGTTTAATCAATTCATGTTAGATATGCATTTTAAGGAAAGGTCAAACAGGTACCACTGCACATGTTTTCCAGACAGTAAGAGAAAGGCTCATGTACAACCTATCATTTAGGGGGGGGGCTGTTTGGTGATACTTTTTAATTGCTTCAGACAAATTTGTTTTGAGACAAGCATCAAATTCAGAACATTAAAGTGGATTTCAGCGGATGAGCACGTAAAAGGCGTGTCCTTGGGGAGCACTGTGATG
The DNA here is from genome assembly GCF_963691925.1 of Scomber scombrus. Taxonomy (NCBI): domain Eukaryota; kingdom Metazoa; phylum Chordata; class Actinopteri; order Scombriformes; family Scombridae; genus Scomber; species Scomber scombrus. The sequence continues at coordinate 17,328,399 of NC_084975.1, read as the reverse complement.
TGCTGGTAATGAGTGGAGGTAATGAAAGACTTCACATAGACAGATGTATCAATTTAAAATAGTAATAACTACAGTTAAGAAGGCAAAGAGCAAATTACACACAACTTTCACTAAAGCACATGTTTATTCAGACTCTGTAGGGACCTGTCATTTTTACTGAGTCCCCAGGAAGTGAAGGGAGCTCCTCATGACTCTCATTGCCCCTCAAACAAAGTCAAAACTGTGATAGAGCCAGCGTGACAAGTGCTACTGGGTACTTGTACCTCTGAGACCAGGATGGGCTCACTGCGTTAAGCACCATATATCCACTGTTGTGTGTGGAAAATGTTTATCATTTGAAGTAGTAAGTAATACCATCTCTAATATATATCTTAAAAAATATGTGTCTATCTGTACACGATTAAACATGGTTTTATGCCAATAAATCAAGGAGAAGAAAAAAACAGTCTGGAATATTATCTTTCTTCATTTAGTCCATTTATTTTCAACAATGGTCATTTACAGTATAGAGATGTGAAATAGAAAATGATTGACAAAAGATATCCATCACAGAAATTGTCCCAAACGGTTGTATGCTATTCCGTCTGGACGCAGGGCATGTGTGACCTAGAGAGGATGCGTGTCCATCCATATGGATGGTATATCTACTGACTGACAAGGCAAATGACACTTTATAGAGCTGTGTCGCTCATCAAGCTGCGCGTGTGTGTGCTGGTGTGTAAGTTAGGCCCAAACCCTTCACCTCTTGTCTGTTGTCTCAGGTACAGCCTGCCAGTGAATCACTAAAGGTCAATAGACTCAAATGACAGAGCTGAACACTTCTTCATCCTGCTCTGATGGAGAGCGAAGAGCAAGTTAAAGACAGGACTGTTGTTCGACAGCAACTCGCCCCTTACCTGAGCAATCATTTGTGCCATGTAATTCCCCTGGCACTGTGTCACAGATATGCTTCCCAGACAGCTGTGTGGTTCTCAGGGCCTTTGTTGTGGAGTCACATGAAGTGATGGATGGTGCACTATTGAATGAAGATGAACCTTTTCCTGTGTGTGAGAAGGTGTCAACACTATGTGTGTTTGTGCACTCAGCAGTGCTGCCTCCTCCTTGTCTTCTCCTGGAGGGTCAGGCCATTTATCCTGATTTAGTCTATAGTGGTAACATCAGTACTTCCGCTTTGTGCTGGACAGAGACTGATATTCAGCCTCTTAAAGCTTTAGTGGCTTTCACTAAAAATCTGTGGTGTAAAACTCTGAAGAATGGTGTTTGTGTATTTGTGTTGTGTGTGCGAGAGAGAGGAAGAAAGAGAGAAGCTGTGAGTACATGAGTGTCTTTGTTTGTGAAAACTGTTGCCTCTCACAGTCAGCATGCACAGAGCTCGCCTGTGCCAAAGACAGTGCTTCCCACGCAGCTAATGGCGGTGGATGTGGAAATGAGTGGCTGGCTGGGGTGGTGGAGGCAGGGGATGTGTTAATTGAAAGTTAGGATCACTTTGTGGCCATTACAAGGAAACCTGAGATGTGTTAACGCAACAGAGTTAGGCAGCACCTGCTGTCGCTAGCTAATTGTGTTGGGTTTGGTCATGTCTGTCAGGAACGGGTTTCCATCACACTCTGCCTCCAGTTACAGCTGTATTACTGCCAGAGTTGACATTACTGCAGCAGCCACCGGGGAGCTGGAGCCAACCTGTGACCTCACTGCCATGGCTCAGGCTGATGGATCCTCAAAACCCAATATAAATATCAGTCACTCAGTAATTATTTTGCCATTTGATTGTTTTCTCTGATTCTAATTGCATTTTATTAATCTCTATTAGATATATTACAGTATGTGTGAAATATGTCCTTTTGTTTAAATGCATAATATTTTAAGTGGTTTTCCTATGATTGCATTGACCGATTGAAAGAGCATCTGGTAGGAAACGAAAAAACAAGCTGTGTGTTTCCAATTCATCCTCACTTACATATGCATCAGTCACAAACCAGGGTGCCTTGCAGATGACTCACTAAGGAGGCATACTGTGCTTTTGAGGACCTGCTAGGGGCAGCAATGTATAATCTGATTTAGACTAGAGCAACCTCCTATTTATTTTTAATTGTCCCACTTTAGCATTTAAGAGCTATTGATCCCCGGAAAAGTATTAAGTGACAGAATCACTATTACTGTTAGTGCTCCCTGCTTGGGGAAGGCACATCAAAGGACATTTTAATGTCAACTGACTTTCTGAGGGAATTTGAAGCCTGGTTTTGAACAGGCCAGCCTATGAACGGAAAGGACACACAATAGACAAACACAGAAACAAATGTGAGGGCAATTTGCAGCTAATCAAGGAATAGCAGGAAATTGATTTCTCTTCTTCTGTGTGAATGTTTGTAGTGCAAGGATTTCATGAAACAACATTTAAAAGTCATGTTGGGCTCTTGTATAATCCCAAATGTTTCTATTTGCTCTTTATTATTCACAGAGAAACTGAGGCAGAAACTGATAGATAGCTAGATAGATAGATATATAGATAGATATATAGATAGATAGATAGATAGATAGATAGATAGATAGATAGATAGATAGATAGATAGATAGATAGATAGATAGATAGATAGATAGATAGATAGATAGATAGATAGATAGATAGATAGATAGATAGATAGATAGATAGATAGATAGATAGATCATTTTTGTGCTTTATTTGTCCCCTATTTTTCGGCAGATATCACACCTGTAATCTACACTGTTCTCTTTGTTGAACAGTCGACTCGCATTGACTTCACTCACAAAATACGTCCCTTTCAAGTGAGACCTCCCCCCTTCTTCTGCCACCATCCCCAGATGTTTTGATTAGCAGCAACTCGTATGCTGGTCAGATCCCGGGATTAATGATGGATAATTTGCCTAAGGTTGGCACAGCGCACCGCTACACTGCCAGCCTTTGGATGCCATATGGGCAGAAGCAGCTGTTTTCATTACTCTCCCTTGCCCAGATGTGTCAAACAGGATGCCGACTTCAATCCGCAGTCTTGCTGGCACTTGGTGGGGGGTGCTTTCTACTAACTTGGCAGCTAATTACTTTAATGTAGCCGAGTATGGAGGCCCTGCGTGTTTTTTAAAGGCCTTTTACAAACAGCTGAATGCCAGCTGTCACCTCTGTGCACAATGAGGGAAGATGGATAGGTAGTAGCTGAGTGTCTGATGAGGTTGGCCGTGGGCACAAACCCAGCCCAGACCAGGGGCAGGGCAGCCTCTGCTCACGAACAAAGAGAAGGTCATCCCAAATACATGCTGGCGAGCTACGTGGCCGCAGCACCACAGTGACATCTCTCACTTTACTAAATTCTGCACTTTCAGATCCGACCTTGCCCATGTCATCCATGTCCCTGTGTTTGCCCTCTCTCCACCCAAAAAAAAGCTACTGCGGAGCACCGTTCAATGAAATGAATGTGAATGTGGTAATCTAAGCTGCAGAGGTACAGTGCCAAGTCACAGCAAAGACCACACACAGGATAAGCTGGCACAGGAGCAGAGAACGGCAAGTGAAAACAGAAAGGAGGATGCTGCCAGAATGTCAGCTGGGTCTTAACATGAGATTGCACACATCATGGAACATGTGTTCAACGTGTCCCATTTCCTGCTGAGCAGCTCTGTTTTATTGTTCAGTGATACATCCTGAGATTTGTCACAACTGCCACATATTTCATTGTTCATACTTGTATGCCGCTGCCGACTTCAAACTGTGTATAATGTGCTTTGAAATGATTGACACCAGTCGGATTAAAGCTTCCCTTTTCTTTCTGGTACACTGACACATGTCAAACAGCGTGAATAATACAAATAATAGCTTGGTGCATTCAGTCAATTTCATCATTACAGCAGCACAGGGCATCAATAAGTTTTCATTATGTTGAGATGGCATGTCTATATTATCACTTAAACAGTGCCCAGCAGCAAGAGTGGAGCGCTGACATCATGAACAGGTCAACAGTGCCTGTCAGCAGCTTTGATATTTCCATCAATGAGACTTGATGTTTCCACACCTGTATGTCCTCACTCCTGTAATGATCAACAAGGGGTTGCCATCAGTCAATACAGTATGATAGTTTTTTCCCAGGGCAGAAGATGAAGAAAGCATCATCTTCATCCTGCGCCTGCAGTCATCAAGGTGCATCAATGTCCAATGACCCGATTTTTAAAATGTTTTTCTTTTCCCCTCATAAATTGACCGGAGGGAGGTGGAATTCAAACATTCAGAATTTGAGGCATTGCTTGTGTTATTGACAGGCCTGAGCAATGGGGGATAGTAACAGTGATAGCGCTCCCTTACAGCTCGATCCAACAAAGTCACAAGGGTATTGTTTTGTTGCTGTTGTTTTTGTTAAGTATTGATCTTAATGTTGTGCTTCATGTTTGGCTTCCATTGGGGAAAAGATGAGTAAAGAGAGCATTTAGTAAATCAAAAGAACTTTTTAAGCGAGGCTACCAAATGCTTTCTTCTCCTTTTTTTCATTTGTTTGTGTTTTGAGTGACATTTTGCTCAAATTACTGACAGTGCCTTAGGGAAGGTGATGCCAAACCTTTAAACTGTTATTATTGTATATACAAGTCCTGTTTTATTTCCACAATGTAATTCAAAGCAGTGTTTGTTCAGCATGGCTCCTTCTACGTTTTCCCATGTAGTGTGCATCCCCTTCAGAGCACTTTTATAGTCATGCTCACTTTTGGGCCTTAGCCTCTTCTCCCACAGGAGCCTATTATCCTTCTTAACATATGCAAAGGCTTGCTGGATTGTGCATCATACTCACTTAGGGACTTGACACACTTGTATTATGAGTCTCGTACTTCTGTGCGGGCTGCTCAGCATTATTGTCGGGGTGCTTCTCATTTGGAAAACTCTCCTCACTCTGAGGGCTTTCACAAAGAAAGTCATTATAAGTTTTGAGCCTACATGAAGGTTATGTCTTGGTATGAGTTTGAGCAGATTGAAAATTCTACATTTTAATGACAAGATTGCATGTCTATTAATTTCATTCATATTCAGTATTTATCCATATTTTCTATTTTTAAGATGTAATGTATAACCTTGCATTCTTTCTTGTTTGGTATTGGTATTATATTCACCTACAGATCAATACATTCTTTTTACGGAAGCAAAATGTTATAAATATTTTTAATTAGATTCGAGGACACAGAAAAACTAGTAGTTTTTCTCATCATCATTGTTCTGAAAGCATACACTCAATAGAGATTGGGAACCTCAGCGACACTTTGATTTCAGCTATGAAATTTTAATTTGAAAAAAGAAAGGAGGGAACATATTGCGCTCATTCAAACCTAACTTTGTTCCCTCAAACTGGAAGATTGGATTTTCTTAATTAAATTATCCCCCTTGTTCACATACTCAAGGGGGCCATTGGCTCAAGGCAGTGAGAAAAATGTGTCTGGGTTTTGGATGCACGGCTGGCATAATGCTGGTTTGTGAAGAGAATGAAATGTTTTGTTCTGGTTGGACTCCTTTTTTCCATTCCATTTGGACTCCTTTTTTCTAACTGGCTCTCCCTGCTTTCTTCTGTGCTCCTCTGTGTTGTGCCAGCATCAGCCCTGAGCCTCTCACCGAGAGAACGCTTTGATGTGTCCCCACTGTGCCGCCGCCCCCCTGTGCCCTGATTGGTGGATAGCAGGCGGGGCTGGCGGGGCAAAGTGGGAGTGGATGGGGGATGAAAGCGAGCAGGGCAGTGAGGGGGCACCTGCACACAGAGCCTTGCCTGTGCGTCTGCTTCATCTTCAACTGCTTCCCTTGACCGCAGGCTGAACTCCTGTGTCAGCGACCATCACACGGTCGCTATGACCTCCCTCTCCGTCTCTCTCAATTTATTTCCTTTCTCTTTCCCTCCATATCCTCCCCTTTTCTTTTGCTCCCTTTTGTCTGTCTCTCTGTCTCTCTGTAAATGTGTTATGAAGGCGAGCAGATGACAGGTGAATCTTTTGTGTGTGGAGTATTAAGTAGAATATGAATCAAATAAAATTCCTTCTCTACTCAGACGAATTCACCAAACCACAGAAATAGGAACTCTATCGTATACCTTAAATAGTGTTGTGTTAAAAAGGACCACTAAAGAGATTTATAAATTGCATCAGTGTAAGGCAGATGAACAATATCCAACTACATCTGTTAACTGTAAAGCTGCTTTCCTGATTCTCTGTTCTGTGGGAATTTGATTAACCATAAAACAGTGCATTATGTCATTTCTATTTGCGCCATTTAGAGCTGCCAGGAGGTCAGAGCAAAAGGACCCCTTTTTTACTTTTATTGAGATGTCTCAGCAATAAGGGTACTGTTTCAGCACAGCTGTATGCCAAGAGAGGCCAATCAGCAACAATGAACGTCTCTGTGCCATCACATTTCAGACTATGCTGTGTCCAGAAGAAAAGAGGTTTTGGTTCATGGCTGAAATATGGATAGCTCATTTTACTGATGTATAGAGAGAGGATAAAATAGATTTACATATTGTTTTCTAAAATTTGAACATGCTGTTAAGGTCAACAGTAATTTTTGGGGCAATAGTATCCTTCCCCACCAAAACCTACACTGTGATTAAAACAAGATTTCATCACGAACAAATGAAAAATGTGCTTATATCAAGATCAAGATCCCATCTCTGCACTTAAGAAACTGTATGATGCACGGAAGTATAAAACTGGCTCCAGTTTTATTGTTTTAATATAAACATGTGACATTGTTCCCTGTGTTTTTCATCATGTGGTTAAAATGTAAAAAACACAAGTGTCCAAGTTAAGCTTTTATTTATGGTGATGCCTTGGACTTAAAATATAGTTTTAAGTTTAAGTAGAACAATATTCACTTCCATACCATTGATAATAATTGACCATAGGTGTACGTGTATGTGCCTGAAGTGTGTATAATTTTGTTGATGCGTCTCTCCTTTCGATGCCAGGCTGGGTTGTGACCCTTTTCTCCTTCTGCTGCTGATGTGCAGTCATGTCTCCACTATTAGGAAACACTATATGATTAAGATCTGTCTGCCTTTTAGAGCTGTTGGGTGTACAGAGATCTTAGCTGACCCTGTGTAAATGCAGTTGTTGCAGAGGTGACCTTCTTGTAAATGAGGGTCATGGTTCAGGTGCTAAAGGTCACAGGAGCTCGCCCTCTCTGTGCATGAGGGCACCTTAGTGGCTGCCACTGCTTCGACCCCCAAATGCTGAACGTGCATTTGATTGTGTTAGGGCCAATAACGTATGGAGCTCCAAGGCAACAGAGAGGTCACCTCTGGGCCCATTGAGATGTGAAAGGTGACAGGCAGCAGGATCTAAGCCAATAGCACTCAAAGAGCATCTGTCAGATGTTTTCGACAGGAGTGTTTGCTCAGCAATCAGACAGAATTCTTTTAAAGAGACACAAGTTCTTTGTGGATGGAAAGATATTCTTTAATGCCATTTGATGCTGTGCACTAGCTAAAAGTGTGTTTATTGTGTTATTGTGAGGCAAATTATTCAAGCAGTAATGAAGGAATAGCTGCTAAAAATAATATATCTTCTAATCAATCTCCCATTCACGTTAGCCATGTTTTCACTCACCTAGATGTTTGAGAGAAACTCAGAGGAATTGTTAAAGAAGTGTAAAAGACTTTCATGGCTGCCTGTGCTTGAGAATTTCAGAGCAAAGCATCACAACGCACAGCACTTAGGCCAAATCCCAAAGGCCGTGACTGGCGCAGCGTGTCCCACATTAGCTCAACCACAGCTCACTGAAATGGACTCGCCTGAGTGGAATGAAACCCATAAGGCACCATGCACACCATGCCAGCGGCTTTATCAGACAAAGATCAATGAACGGCAGCATTCACTCTGAGCACCCAAGCTGCAAGGACAAATACAGTATCTCAGGGGGTTGTGAGAGTCATTGATAGGCTTAGGCTGTGTATGTGTACATCTCGCCTCCTTTAATCAGGTTTCCCAACAGCAAACACTGGGCGTCAAGTGATGCGTTTCAGGCAGTGAGGCCTTTCAGGCAGGACAAAAGGTGCGAGAAGCTGTGGGACTCAGGGCCCGGCCCTCTCATTCGGTGAATGTCTCTCAGTTTTCCAGTGGAGCTCAAAAGGCCTTTGCCCTTCCAGCTGTAAAATTGGCAGACAGGGAGCCTCTAAAATCCCCCACTACTGTGAGTCTACACAAAACTGCAGCGTTTACTCTGAAGAAGCTAACCAGGCTTTATCACAGCACATATCAGACAGTGGTAGGGACCGAAAACATTGTTTGCATTCTTCTACTCAGAATAGAGTCAGAAAGTATAGCAGAAAGTGTAGCCTGCATACATTACATTACATTAGGTTGCGTGTATTTTGTTATGTTCCCATAATAGTGAATCATTGGATGGAGTTATTGTAAGCAGGTAACAAAGGCAATAACAATTTAGGTGTAGATAACAATGTAGATAACAATGGCAACACCCATGTCATACACCATGGACATAGAATTTCATACTGAAGGGGGGTTTGCTATATAGATCTGATAAAAAAAGATGTTCATGTTAAAACTATATAAAAACAAAAATTAGTATAAAATTACCATAAATGAAAACATTTTTAAAGAGGTTTTCTTCATAAGAAGATCATAGAAGAATCAGTCACAGTATTACAAAGGACTTAGTTTAGAATTTGCTCTCACCACTTTGTGTTTTGCAGTGATTTGATGCATCAACAATTTTGTCTTTGTGCAATGGATTTGATGTAAAGATTAGTAGAAAAATGACAGCAGTTTGGAGGGTTGCAGGAATGTACTCTTTTGATAACTGATTCAATACTTCAGAAAGAGAAAACTGAAACGATAAATGTGTTTGTTTTGGTTCTTTTCTCTCTCCTAATATACAGAATGCTCATGAGAGGAAAACACTATTGACAGTTAGTTTTGGTTAATAATATATTCATTAAATTAGTATATTGCTGTAATGATTGAGTACTGTTAATTTTTGCGTATAATTTTCTTTTGAAATTGCCCTCAACAATGTTTGATTTCGGGGGGGGGGGGGGGGATCCCCCTTTTTCATTATGAATTGTGTCAGTGCACCATTTTCTGCTTGAACATTACTTCAGCACAGTGATCCTCATGTTGCAAGCCTCTGCTCACAGCCTCTGCTCATATTAAAGCACTAAGTGAAAGTGCTGGGGGTCTGCATTCATCATTACTGCATCACAAGCTAGTGAACTGAACTAAACTGAAGCCACAAGCCCCTCGCTGGAGAAAATCATTTATTTATGAAGTGGCCCGTGACTTGAGAGGATCATGGATCTTATGAGGGATTTACTGTACATACTGTAACCTAAAACAGCTGATGCACATTTAACAGAAGTAACAGGTCATCCTTACAAAGCTGTTTATACTACTTGCTAATTTCAGAAATCTTTCAAAGTCCTTATGATGGCAAACTTTAAGCCAGCATGACATTCTTGCACACCAGTGCTCTATTGTTTTAATATTATTTGACACTTTATGGATTAATATGCAAATAACATTATTTTAGGTTATAAGGAAGAATGGTTATGTTAATCACTTAAACTCTTGCCTACATTTACACGTGGATGTCTTAATGTCCCTTAATATGTGGGTTGGCCAGTACGGAAAATATGTTTTCCACATGTCCTCCATTTTCAATACAAGCTGAAACAATCTGTGAGTGCAGTAGCCTTGAGCGTCTTTGAAGGCAAAGTTAAGGAAGTATTATTAGACAGAGTAATTAGAACTGCATAACTTCCATAGACTTCAAGTCATCAATAGCAATAATGACCTATTGTTACAGTTGACCATCTCAAAGCATCATATTATCTCTGTGAAAACACTGTAAATGTTTGTTCGTCTCCTTTACTATTCTTATATCCACTGTGAGAGAAAACACTCGGCAAAGCAGCCTTTAAAACTGACACCTTGAGGAGAAAATACAGGAAAATGACTACTAATTAGAATAGTAGGTGGTCTCTTCTAACCTTTTGCAAATTTATGAAATTGGCTAACGACAAGGTTATGACATCAGGCACCAAGACACTTTGAAGGAAGACGGTAGAGAAGATGTGCAGTTGACACAGAGCACATCAGTCAGGGCCTGGCCATGTTGTTTACATGATTCATAGAACTTGCTGCTCATCACGGCCTGTGGCACTCTGTCAGAAAAAGATAGAAAGGATTGTAACTTTGGCCCTATTGTTTAACAGCTCCCAAAGACGGAGGACACAGAAATTATTCTGAAGAGCAGGAGGCACACGGTGGAAAATGACCTTTAACTGCACTTCCTTAGCTGAATCTCATCCAATTAGAGCACTGTATATTTTCCCTAATAGCAGCTGATGAGGCAGGGCGTATGAGCGAGCACGCCCGACCGGCGTTGCTATGCAGCGAGATGGCTGCTTAGCACCAGAGGAGCGCTAGGGAATAAGTGAGCAGAGAGCTTTAATTTGATAGGGTTAGAATCCTGCAGGCTCCAGGGTCGCGGGTCACCAGGAGCTCGTCTCACACTGAATATGAAGAAATCAGAAGTAAATTGCTTACATCTGCTGCCAGTGGCTGTGAAGGCTGTGATTGGATCCCAGAGGTGTGCACTATCTAACGCAGGCAGCGGAAGGGGGCCTTGGTGCAAAGAAGGCTTGTAATTGGAGTAATTCTGCATTAATAGATGTTAAAAATCCTCCAAGCAGCTGGTTTGAAGAGAGAGAAGCAGTGCCTTCATGAAATGCTGCAGGATCATGGGGGCGTTTTTTCCTTCTTTTCCCTCTCTGTCTGTCTCTCTCTTTCTTCTTCTTCTTTAAATGTCTGCAATACATTGCAATCACAACAGCCGGCTGCAAATGCTTTGTCTCCCTGATGAAGGCAGTGATGGTTATGTCAGACAGCCGAGAAGATAAATAAGGCAAACAAAAGTGCCATGTGAGAATTACTATCCATCAACATTTTCCACAGCCTGGAATGAGAGGAAATAGCTTGTAATAATACTGCCAATGAATAATGTTATATCAGGTCAAAGTTTGAGACTCTCCATATTGCATCCTCCCTGTTTCCTATAGATTCCATACCAGCTATCTGGTTTGTTTGTCTTGTATTCATTGTGATTACTGCTCAGCTATTTTGCCATGCTACAAATACTGTACATGTTCTCTTGTCAGTGTGACACTGTCTAGTGGTTCATGTTTCTCATCACAGCCTCTACTTTGGGACTGTGTCCAACAGAAAATGGGACAGGCTGTGAATTATCACAAATGCTCTGGCAAATGACACTTCATTGGAAGGTCTTTGTCACCAATTATGTGTCTATTAAGAAACAGTCAATCAGTCAATGTGCAAATAGCTAACCCTCCAAGGGCTCAGCTATTGACAGTATGCTGTCAATAGTCCATCTGATATGATTTAGCTGTGGAGGAACTATGTGCTCACCACAGAGGCTTGACAATCCCGGCAACCGTTTTTTAGGCTAACTTCTACTCTAGCTTGTTTATTGACCAACAATTATTTTAATGAGCCTTTTTAATGGCAATGTATTATTCACATTGGATTTGCTGAGCAGCTTGCTGTGTGTGAACCTTTTGATTACAAGGTCCTCAGTACATCAAGCATAGGTCACTTTTTTGCTCAGCAAAATAGAAGTTTCTATTTTACATCAAGAGCAGCACATTTTTGTGTTATGTAACGCAAATGAGCCACTTTTCATTCGCCTTGTGGCCTCCAGCATATTATGCACCAGCTACATTTGACTAAACCAAAACACAAATTGGATGTCTGGCAGACTAATTTGATTTCCCAAAAACCCTGAAACTGAAACCCTGTTAGTTACCTCAAATGATGGACACTAATATTGTGTTTTCAGCATGTAACTGCAGCTCGCCAGACCATCCCATCCCAATCAAAACAGTTGCTTCCCAAATGTTATTACATTATGTTGCCATTTTCAGATAAATGACTGTAAAACGGCTCTGCCACACCATTTATGTCTATGCTCAAACACATTACATTTACTGGCGTACTCTGGTTTCATAATCCCAGTGTCTCATATAAGTAACTCATATACTTGAGATAATGTGCAACAAAGCCATCACTCTGGATTAAAAACATCTCTAAACTAAATACAGCTATGGCATAGAAACAGAGATGTTTTGATCATTTGTTATCCTGAATTCTTCAATCACTCTCCTGCTACAGGCAAAAGTAAGGTAATTTTGAATGTAAATGTAATTTAATGTTTTCTATTTGAATGGCATCATACTGCTCTGACAACTGTCAGCAGACGTGTAGCAATGAGAAGAAAACAGGCATACCGGCTTCATATAGACTCTGGGAGACATTGGCTGCTGCTTCCAGACAATCTTCCTGTCAAAGAATGACTGGATTGCCAGTAAGCAAATTATAAAATGACAAATCTGTGACATTGCATTTGCCTTAACCAATCAGCTGGTTACACAAGCATTCACTCACATTCTGACACAGCCTGATGGATAATCAAACATAGTGGCTGAATATGGCCACAGGACACACACTGACACTTTGCCTCAAATACAGTTATTCCTTGCCATAAAATGCATGTGATTTGCCTCAGCTATTGCCATTAGGTAGATAAGTGCATCTTTTCAATTTCCCCAAGTTCACAGGAGACTCTTTATGTTCAGGATGGATCAGGCTGGCAGAGAGCAAGCTGAGGACCTGATAGTCCTCAACTATCCACCATAATTACCATGACAGACTCACTTAAGCTTCTCTTCCATCTAGCAACATTACTGACATGGATAGATCTCAGGATTCTTGTTGTGCATAATGGTGATACACTGCCAGAAAAAGCAGAGAGGTTACAGCGTATACAGTTTAGACCTTGTTCTTGTAATGAAAGGTGTCAGAGGAACGTAGGTGGACTGAATTTATTCCAGCGGGATGTTGTTTAAAGACTGACAAGGATTAGATTAATTAGTCATAGACTGTATAGGGAGTCGAGGATATTGACATCTCTTTTATTACTGACTCTGTGCATATAAACAGGTTTGCAAGTCAGAAATATAAAAAAGAAATTAGACTAAATGAGAAATTAACTTCAAAATGAACATTTAAATACCCCCTTCCCCCCAAGAGAATTTAAAATCTTATTAGACATTTTATTTTTACCCTCTCAACAAGCAGCAGACTCAAATGCTGTTATTCCTTTGATTCCTTTTTTTTTCTTTTTTGCACATTTGTATAATACCTCCTGTTTCCTTGTTTCTGATATGATTTGTGAGGAAAAAATAAACAGATAATCATTAAAAGCAGAGTAGTCTGCAGCTCATAAATCAGTGGTGGGTGTTCCAGCTGAGGTAGCTCAATAAGCTTTCCCTTAAACATTGGCCCATGGTAATGGGAATATCTGAGGGTCAATCGGGGTTAGGCAGTCTTCCTCAACAGGAAATGAGCTTTTGGTGGGCTGTGTTCCCAAGGTAATGAGCAATGTGTGTGTGTTTAATCTTAGCTAATATTGTTATAATAACTGGATAAATTATTAAAAACAAGCAAATGGTAACATTCTAAAGACCACCAGTACAACTTGACTTTATCTTACAACTTTTAGCAGTACAGGAGAGCTTTATTGGCAATGGTTGTAAAAATGCTTTGTGGGATCATCAGGATGATTTGGTGTTTTTGTACCCGAATATGGTGCAAGTTGTGAGTCTTGTGTAGTGGTGGTGGTGGTGTTTGGGGGGTGAGGGAGGGGGCGGTAGGTGGGATGGACGACATCTCCAAATACATTAGGTATAACATTTTTTAATTGCTACAGTACATGACTCCTGTCTAGCTAGTAAGCTTCCTCATCAGATTCGTAGATGCCCGTTTTTCCCCCTGCTTTCATTCTTGTGCATACTGCATTCATTTTACCCTCACAAGTGAGCCGTCAAATCTTTGTTCTTTTCATCTGCTGTAAGGTCATTATTGCCTCGAATGTGCCATAAAGCAGCAGCGATGAGGAGTATGAAATTCATGTCCTAATATGCAAATGAATTCATGAATGCTCCATATTGTATAACCACATGCATCTGGCATGATTGGGCAGTGTGGGACAAATTGTCCTCAACCGAGGCATTTTGCTACTCAGCAAAAGCTAATGTTGAGGAGTGGAAGCGTGTTCACAATTACCATGATAAAGGTGAGCAGGGGAAAAATAAATTGTGAAATTAGGAACTTCTGTGTGCACGGCATAAAAAAAAAAGAAAAGAAAAGAAAAAAAATACAATACAGACTTAGACCAGAAATCACAGGACAAATGCATCAAATAAATACTTTATTCATGTGGAGCTAATTTCACCCAGCCATTTTGATCACGTCATTCCCTCTGGAAAATTGCAATTAAGTTTGGTGAGATAAAACATGCCAACTACTCTGCATTTCAAGGCTTGATTGGCCTATCAGCTAGTCAGTATGCCGCCATGGTTTTCATCACTGTTAATTGATCCTTTCTTTAATTAATCTGGAAAGGAAAGCCCATATCTCTATCCTGTCTGATCGTCCCCTCTGTCTGTCATAACACAATAAAGGCCCTATCCTACTGCTAGTAACTCTGCCTTAGCCTCTCCCTCTGGCTCTCGGCCAAATGGACTATTTATGGTGCACCTATCTAGCGACGCTGGGTTCATTAACAGTGCTTTACCCGGCTACTTCTAATTTACATGCAGTGACACCTTGCTTTTAATATGGATGTGAAGGTTAGTGGTAGGCCAAGCCACTTTCTCAACTACTATTGGTCTAAATATTCTTCCTCCAGCTCCTTGTCCCCCAATTTCACCAAATTTTCATTCTGATTCAATTATACCCCCCTCTTTTTTCATGCTTTGTTCCTCTGCTGGTACTCATCATGTATGTTATCCTTATACAAGACTTTTTTATTTTTTTTATTTTTTATAATCTCACTGCTGTTTATATTAAGATTAGTACAAATGTGTTTGTTGTAGAACATTATACATGGATGGACATCATAAAAATGATAATTCCATAAATGTATAATAAACACGTGTCAATATTTCAAATATATGTTTAGAAAAGTCATACAAAGTGAAACAAATTCACCAAAGAAAATAAGGCAACATTTTGCAACCATTATAAATTTAAGAATCATTGGCGTTATCTTCAGTATAGGTCTTTGTTTGAGTAGCATGGGTGTGGTCATCAGGCAGGAGAATACCTCAAGACTTTTTAAAAATACTTTCTTTGTCTACAGAAAAAAAATCTTTGCCCTCTCTTTTGTGTATTTTAACAGTTGGCCCGTGATTCTGACAGCTCTACCTGCTGTAATGGTTGCCTCTAGGAGGTGTGAAACAAGGTCTTAACACTTGGCTTTTCACTACAAATGTGTGGTTCTTTCTGTGCTCACAGTTAAAGTTACAATTGGACCATAAAGCGTTTTTCCCCAACAGACTGTAAAGAAATGGACGGGAGGCAGCTGAGAAATGAACATGTGAGTATCTGTTTCTGTCTAATTAAATCCACAGAACAGCCTCAAGCCTTCCTCTGCCAAGACTGGATTCAGACAACTTGCAGATACAGTAGCTGCCTTCTGTGGTAGCACACTGCCACCTATTGTTCAGAGCCCTCACCTCTTTCTCTGACACCTTTGTCTGCCTTCTCCCTTGATTGTTGAAAAGACAAGTTAGCTGGTAACAGATAACTGATGATAGTGACATCAGTCATCTGCTGGGATAAAACACTCTTTTAAGATCACATATCTCTTTTGAAGGCTTCTTTATTACTATTTGTACAACACATAGGCTACCTCTAATGGCACAAATCATCTGAGCAGGAGAGTAATCCAACCCCAGCTCTTATGTGTTATCATTGCGAAATGTGTTTTCTTAGTGTGGGATTCTGCAAAGGCCCATTTGTTGTTGTTGCTCTTGAGAACAAAGCAAAAGAAGAAGTGGCAGCTGGAGGAGCAATTTTTGTCCATCAAGGGCTATTGAGAGTTCAATTATTTATCTTGTGAAGTGTTCCAAGGATGTGGTCAGATCATCAGGGTTATAATGCATGGAGTGAGAGGACATGTGCGTGGAGCATGGGGAGGAGGACGTTGTTATAGTCAGAAAAAGTCAGCTAAAGCTTGTTTCCAGATACCAACACTCCCACGCTCTTTGCAGCTGATCAGGAAGTCTTTAAAAATGGACATTGTTCATATCTCTGCTGGTTAGGAAGACAAAACTGTGAATGTTCAACTTTTGTACTTGTAGCTTAAACTGACAATAAAATACAGACACAGAAGAGGGATGATGATGACGTTCATTTCTCTTTTAATAACATTCATGTATACAAAGCGGAACTCAAGGTCAAGTCTGCTGGCTGCTTGCATACCACAACACATTTTTTGTTGTTGTTATTCTTTTTCCTCTTATGGTTTAAATGCATTTTTTCTGAATGTAAGACATCCAAGTCTTTCTTGGATTACCTTAATTCTATGGAAGATGTAAAAACTATACATGTTGGATTTGGAGAGGAAATCGATTGAATGAATTTAAAAAAACTAATTTTGTATACAATGCTGTGATAACATGTCTTAAATTGTTCATTAGTATTTATGTTTTATTCTATATAACAGACTCAAATCACTTCACAAGTTGGCAACAAAACTACTGCTAATGAGCATATAGCGCAATCACATACTTGCCATCCATTGACTGAAAAGTGGTTATTTTTGTACGTGATGAAATGAACTGTCTGGTACTGTTCTGAAGTTTTGACAAACTGTATCATTTGGTGAATTTAACTAAATTTGGTGCAACTACTGTACCCAATGTATTTATTCAAATATTAGCAAAGTGGCAGAGCAAATGCTTGATTGATCCTGGGAGAATTTATTGTCTACACTTTAAGCCAAGGAACCCTCAGCCATAATTTTCCATGCAAAGATACATAACAACGGTTAATGGAGAAAGGTTGGCAGGGGAAAACAGAAAATGCATTACGTCCATAAACAATGTCAAAGTCCTGGATGACATCATTGACTGTTTTTGGTCTATCTTGCTGTGAACTATGTATTATGAAGCATTGCATAAAAATAAAAAAAACCTCTTTTTTTAAAAATGTTTTTTATTTTAGTTTTCTTGATTTTGTTGTAGATGCTAATGTGTAATGTGGCACATGTAACACACAATACTACTGCGAGGATTGTGTGTGTGTGTGTGTGTGTGTGTGTGTGTGTGTGTGTGTGTGTGTGTGTGTGTGTGTGTGTGTGTGTGTGTGTGTGTGTGTGTGTGTGTGTGTGTGTGAGTGTGTGTGTGTGTGTGTGTGTCTGCATGCCACTACACAAGACCTCTGGGCTCTGAGTGAACATTAAACAAAGCTTAATGTTCAATAATGTGCCAGTATTTCAAATAAAATAGTTCTGATGCTCAGTGGCTAAGCTCACCACTGCTCCAGACCTTCTGGCCTTTCACATCAAGGAAAGACAAAAGCAGTCAGCTTCGAGCCCACCAACCCAGCTTCCTACAGTAAGTGTCTTTCAGGCTCTCGCTGTTCAACATTTTCACTGAAATATCAGAACCTTAAAAAATATCCAACTCTGACATCAGCCAAATGCATTTGAAGAAAGACAAAGTAGAAGTGAGATCTAGTGAATTTCAAGTGACTGTTAGAACTGTTCCAGAGGCGAAATCCATCACTAGTTTACACCCCCCCCCCATCCCCAACCCCCTCCTCCTCTCCAAAAAATGGATCACTTTCAGAATTCCTGATAATGTCCATCCATTTCTTCCAGTCAAATGGACTCTAGAGAAGTGACTGATTTTACACTGAACTCAATAATCCAAAGCCTGTGCAGCTTAAGACATGGAGCCTCACTGTGCGCATGTTAACACCATTAAATCACCTCAAATGTCTACATGATTCAATCTTTTTCACAGTGGACGACAACTGAATTGAATTTCCCCAAAGTGGCTGTCCATTTCCTGTCTGCGTGTGACGAGTGGCTGGGTTGCTGGGGAATTCAGACTCACTCTCCCATTCACTTAACCCCCATATCACATTTAGCACAAAGCATGTGGCCGCCCATTTTTCAAAACTAAAAAAAATCAAGAAATGATTTGTGAGAATCAAACAGAAGATATGAGTCAAACACACAAAAACTAAGAATTCAATGAGATGTTTTCTTCCTTTTATGAAACATTTATTTGTGCATGTGTTTATTTTTTTATATACAGTGTGTTGATAATTTGGATGGATATGGGTATTTTTTTCTATTTGAGCAAGGATATCTTTTCAGTGCCTCAACAGTAGACCATATTCAGTCCCCAAATTTTGGCATTGCAGCCAGATGAGGCCCCGGCCTTGTACAAGCCTGTCAGTGGCACTCTATAGCACAGCGGCTCTTAGTGGCCGTGACTCCATGACCTGCTTTCCCGCTCCATCGTGAATAGCTGCTGGCATCTCTCTACAGTCTGTCTACTAGATGCGAAACAAGTTTAAAGAGATACCGCGTTTTTTTTCAGTACCATTACATTTTTTCCTTGATTATGTTATTATACTATATACTATGTCTGAATGGCTTTGCACAGTTTGACAATGCCCTCCTGGTTATGAATAAAATAACAAAGAAGAGTCTCCTTCTGTGTTCCTCAATGACTCTTTGTATAGTTCCACATCTCTCCATGCAAATACTTAGCAGGAATGAAGAAACAGAGAAAATATAGAAAAAGTGTTTGCCATTAGTTTGGAGCTCGTATCACCAAGGAGTTTATTTGGCGCTTCCCCCCTTAGCAACTTTTGTAACAGGCAAAGGCACTGAAGACACGAAAGAAGAAAAAATACATTGTACTGCTATATGACATCAATATTCCCAGTAGCTTTTATCAAAGCACAAATACTTTGTTGCACACTTTCTGTTGTAACAATTTCACTTCTAAAGTATGAGCTCTCTAATCAATTGCAAGATAAAACCTTCCACCAGGAGTGCAGCTGTAGATGGGCTGAGACAGACGATGTACTCGTAGGCTGGGGAATGCTGATTCCCTCTGACAGACTGGGCCTGTTTGCTACCTGCTTAATCCCCAGCATTTTAAAACTGTGTTTGGAATAAACGGACTAAAGGGAATAGAGCACCTAAAAGCTCAAGAAATGGAGAGCTCTGTGGGCTTGATTGGCAGGCCTTGTCAGTAAGTCTCTTCCAGTAAGAGGCACCTGCCTCAGCCCTAGTGGGATCCCCGCTCCAAAGTGAAGGCATTGTCTTAATTATCCCCCTACCCAACTCCCCACCACCACCACATCTCAACAAGAAGAGGAAAAAAAAACACAATTAACGGTAAGCGTTTAGGGGAGAGAGATTATTTACTGGGGCCCATCCAGTGGAGACAGACGCTCAGTGGTCCTGAGAGACAAGCATGTCCATCAGCTTGGGGAAGCCAAGCAATCCAATTAAAGCAGAGATCTTTCAGGCGGTCAGTGCTAACCGATGGTGCTCATCATCCAACAAAGACATTCTTGAATAATTTTTAATCATTTTTTTCAGTCAAAACACTGCTATTTATAGAAAGAGATGAAAAACATGCACGATCATCAGTTGTTTGTATTGAGAAGAAAAGAAGAGCAAGTGTAAAACATCAATTACACTCACTTATTCATGAGAGAAGGTGGATTAGAAGAAGTGATGTTTGTTACAGTATGCATGGAGAAATAGTCTGGGATCAGTAGGTATAGGTATCACCAGTAGTTAGGCATCTACATGGAAGGCTGACCACTCTGCAATGTACAAGGGGATTCTTATTAAGAAAACAACAGGCATGGGAGGATGTGACAGCAGGAACATTCCTGTGCTCTCTATAGTGCATGGACTTCACTACAGACCCTCTAGGCTGAGACAAGAAATAAGGCAAAAAATGCTGCAATTCAAAGAACAGGACTTTACTTTGACAGAGGCAAACCAAATGAGAGTCTGGGCCTTGGGTCCCCAGGTCAGCTAGCAGGTGGGAATGAGATGAAGCAGAGCGAGAGAAAAAAACACCAAAAAAACCCAGGATGGCAGAGTGGGGACGTCACATCTGGGCTGAATTAGGAAGGTAATACAACGGGCCCAGGAAAGTGTTTGAGGATCTGGGAGGCAGATCTCCTTTCCTTAGGAACAGCAGGTTAGTATGTCAGCGGGGAGTCCAGATGAGAATGATTAGAGCTGGCCTTTGAGGGGCAGGTGCCTCCTCTACCACTGCTGCTTAGCACTGAATGGACCGTCATTAATCTTACATTGTCACAAGGCATTTAAGCAGATGATACTTTATGAGCTTGTCAAATTCCACCTTGTATGTGTTTCAAATGTAGAATATTCTGCGTATGCACCATTATGGGGACTCCTTCATTACAGTCAACCAGCCTCGAAGTTGAAACTGGTGTACTGCAATGTGAGAAAGAAAAAAAGGGGCCTCTTAATCATTCTAAGTGGATTACCTCACTGAACATTACATCATGGTTGAATTTGTGGACACATTATTTGACAATATCACAATATAAAATCATGTGGCCAGCAGATTTCAACATCGACTGACTGGTTGCTGCCAACTATTAAAATGAGACACATCTACTGAGAAGCCAAGAGTAACAACAGTGTTTCCCTAATAGTCTCATAATTTCCCCTATGGCTCTATCATGCTCACTGTCTCAATCTGCTCCCCCTACCCGCCTCCTCTGTACAGCAGGGATAGACATGTTTGAGAATTGATTCAGCGCTACATTAGGTAATCTAGTAATCATTTACACCAACTGTTTTTGAAGAAACAAAAGCATATTAAACAGGCACTCATGTCACTACGAGGAGAATGGAGAGGTTTGGGTGCGATGTGAGTGCTATCTGACTTGGACGGCCCACGATGGGGTTTTGCTCTCAGTTACCTCCTCGAGCTGTACAATGAAGTGGAAGATCTCCCTTTTCACGCTACCATTTCAACCCCATTTCTTTGCATTTCGCCACCATTGTTATCTCCAAAACAATTCATCCAGTCATAAAGCTCTAACCCAAAAGAGCGAAGCATACATCTGTTTGCAGGCGAGTGGGAAGAGCAGCTGTGGACACAGACCGCTGCATGAGAACTACAGTGTAGGTGTTTGTCAACATGAAACACTCCAGACAGACGGAGATACTCTTTCAACATTTTAAACTCAGTGGAGCACTGCTTTGTTATTCATTCCTCCACACGATTGTGTGCATTTCCAGTACATTCAGCCCCACTTAAACATTGTGATACTGATACAAGTGGTGGTGTAGGGTGCTAGATTAGGGTTCTTTCATAGTTGGACAAGTTAGTATATTTATTCCTTTCTTCAATGGGATTTTAAAACACACCTTTCTGTGTTGTGCATGAAGTGCTTTAATAAGAATTGCATGGTATTTAGCTGTGAGCTAGCTCAAACCTTATATCCTCAGACAAAGACAAGGGAGATGGAAAAGAAATCTAAGCCAACAGCATTCTAGTTTGAAAAGCTTTACAGACTTGCCTGAAGTGCATTGTGTGGATTTTAGGGAGTAAAAGAATGAAAATGGTTATTCTCATCTGGCAATAGTTTTTGTCATAAAACAAAAGGTTTGCACTCTTGCAGAAAATTCTAAATATAGGAGAGAGTTTTTTCTGAAGAAACAGCTAATCATCTTTTTTTGTCTGTGTTAAAGCATGTTTCTGTAACTTAAAAGCAAGAATGAACAGAACATTAAGGTTAGTGTCTACATATAACAATAGTCAAATGATGTAGTCTCTATAGAAGTATATTAATATTTGTAGTAGAAATAAACAATTTTTCATATGCTTCAAACTTTTGCCTGAAGAAAGTGCATTCTCATCCTCTCACGTAGGTTTAGGATGGAGGTGTGGGTGGCTGCGGATCAGTAATGATTTACAAATAATAAGTGGAAGAATGAACAAATCAATAAATCAGTAGATCGCTGGATATTTGTGAGGCAACCTTATTTCTTTATTTATCTGGTTGTTTTATTTGTTTTCAGCTCTCCAAGGCAGGAGCAGGAATCCCAAATTATCCAGGGGGTTAGGGGGCGCAGTGCCCCTGAGCCCCGAGCCCCATAGCAGAGGTAACGTATTCAATGGCCTGGGGCGAGTGGAGGAGAGGAGCGGCCCTACTGCATACTGATGGCAGGGAGAGAAGCCAGTAATTGGAGCTGCAGAGGAGAGGGGAGAGGAGGGCAAGCACTGGGAGATGATTGCTTTGTTTTCTCTCTTCCTGTCTGTGCTGCTCAAACTCCTCCCCCCAGACCTCGCTCTCCCTCACACTCACTAAGTAGAGATATGGAGAAATTGAATAGAGATACTTGCTAATTGGTCTCTTGCTGCTTGCTTAAAGGACCATAGACATTCTTTTTCATTTGCCTATTGAAACTAATAAACTATGTCTGTGTGTGTGTATGTGTGTTGTAATTCAAGGATTACATGAAGCACTGTGTAGTTCTAATGGAGAAAAGAGGAAGGTGTGAAGGACTGCTATTACAGTAGTTTTAAGAAGGGTTGTTATTGTTATTAAGACTGAAAGGAGAAGCGTCTCGCTTAAAAAATAAATCTAAGCGTATTTAGAATACCATATCAAAGCTTGACTAGATCATTTACTGCTTTATTTCTCTCTCTTGTCATAAAACATATGCATTACATCCATGAAAGCCAATTTAAACCCAGTGCTGCCTGATATGATGTAAATTGGTAAATACTATTTTAATCAGAGCACATCGCAGTTAATTAAGAAAATTACTTTGACAAACGGTTTGAAGCTGGTGTAAGAGCTCAAGCCAACAATGCAATCAGTCTCATTCCTTATGGTGGTGCTCCCTCATGTGGGTAAGGAACGCTGAGAATGCTGTTACATACATAACAGAGCATCACTATCAAATCAGCCAGGAGGAAGTGGCGGGGAAGTAAATCTGTAGCCTAAATACTTCCAGCATTGTTACTTTCTCCCTACAGAGCCATGTGTTGACACAGTTAAATTATATGAAATATACAGGCAAATGGCCTGAGACAGAAAAAAAGGCCATCGTGGTGTGTTCAAGTCGTCGATGTTTGCCAGTTTGCCCTTAACAGGTTGAAGCCCACGGGTCACTAGAAGAACATAAGCAAGTGGCGCTTTCATTTCCTGTCAAAGAGGAGCAGGGAGTTACTTTCCAATGCATCAATCGCAGGCTAATTGGGCCCCGGTGGGTGACACTGCAGCATCATAAATAAAACAAACACAGTTGTGGTGTTTCTGCCACTGGACTCTTTAAACCTTCATCACAGAGCAAGCAGTTCTGATGAAACACCCAGCCTAATTACTCTGGTACAGGGCTGTTATCTTTTCTGCCTCACTGTAATTGATCCTTTTTTTTCCTGCATGCATTTATGTTTTTAATCAGAAATGAGTGCATGCATTGCCTGAGAGCTTGAAGACCTTGTAGAAGCCGATAATTAGCCGCTCTGGTTAATGGGCCTGACTGTGCTCATGTGCTACATGACTCTCTGGTGTCATAATGTGGCAGAGCTTGGAGGAGACAGTGCTCAGGGGTGATACACATGTGATTAGTCTCCTCACTTCACCACAGCCCTCTTCACACCTTAGTTTTGCAGTCAGCACCAAAAACCTCTGGTGTAGAAAATTACATACCCTAAACTGCACTCACTAATCAAATCTGCTCCATGTGAACCTCTGACTGATCTATGACCAGTGTTAGAGTTTAATCGTTTCTCTAATTCTCTTGAAAGCAACAGAAATACTGAAAAACTCTCTTTCCAAGTCTGACAAGTAATACTTGCACTAGATAAAAGTAATGTGGCCTCTTTAATATGTGTACAGCATTTGTGTTTGTATGGCAGCACGTATGCTAATTTGGATAAATATACAACTTGCCCTGGGCCGTGAATTATAAATCAGGCTAATAATAATATTCTTTTAGTCTATTGCTTCTTTTAAATCCACACTGGATCAAAATACATCAGCTCCGGATTGTCATGTTGTGCATTCTTCATTGTGGCGGGTTTGCTGGAGATTTCACTTTGTTATTCAGCCAATGGCTCCCTCCTTGGGACCATATATCCATATTCATTCAGAACCTATAGAATGTGTCAAATAGAGGTGTCCTAATTGTGTCCTTGATGAAAGGCTATTAATATTGAACACTTTCACATTCACCCATGTGCCAGCACTGAAGAAATGTTTTCCCCTTCTTTCACAGAGACAAAAAGCAGATCTGTTCCTATCTCTAATGATACCTGATTCCCCAGGGGTTAGTGGTGAGACTAGCTGTGGCTTTAGCAGATTCATCATACAAAATATGGTGCTCTTTTCTCAGGAGGCTGAGAGTCACATTGCGTTATATCACTGTTAATTAGAATAAAATATGCAGTTCAATTATTCTTTGTATTGTTTCCTGATGCGTGCGCTCTTGCTAACTACAGAGCACTGATGTAACACCAAATGTTAGTAAGCTTAACACTTTATTGCCCCTCTTTTTTTTCAAAGCACAGAGCACTTTCCTACAGTTTATCCATTTTTCAACATAACAAAGTGAGTCTGTGAGTATTTGGCACAGTGGCTATGAAAACATTTAATAGTTTGAAGGTTCTTGTAGTTCTCATAAGCAGTATGGTCATGATTCTGACAGGAGCTGCCCTGATTGGCTGGGTGGCTGGGTGTCTGGTCCCATGTGACATTGTTTTTGAGTCAAGCAGTAGCTGTCCTTTGGCCAGTGTCAGTACCCAACAACCTCTGATCTGGGAACAGCAACTGTCAGGCCTGCACCTGTAACACTGAGACCTTGTCCCTCCCCTCCCTCCCACAGGGCGCAGGTTGTGCTCAGACATGCATTGCATCTCGCCGGCACTCATTGGCCCAAGCAATACTCCCGAGACCGGGCATGATCCCAGCTGTTGTCTTCATTTTAATGCACTCTGAATAATATTAAAGCAGAATCAGTTGAATCTATTAATGCAGCTTGCCCCTTAGAGAGATGCTTTTAAAGGCCAATGATTTAATTTCAGCTCTTAAAGGCCATCCTCTATTCTTGATGCTACAAAGAATTATGGCTTTTGCCATGTCTTAACACCAGTGTGTAATGTGGGCCTCAAAATGAATTGTTAGTAAACTGGAGCCACTGCAAACAGCTGCTATTAGCGACCATTTTTCTCTCTGTTGTTATCTCAGACATAGTTTCACCCCTATTCCCAGAGACAACATCAATCCTTGTTACCATGATTTATATCTATTATCACTGTGAAAGACTAAATCAACTGGTTAAGTTATGAAGTGGAACAAATAGCAAAAGCAGGCTATAGCATAATTCTAAGTGTTCCCCATGCAGCCAGGTATATGTTCTCTCATAAACAAAACAATCAGTAACTGTAGCAAACACAGTGTGGTCTGTCATTTAGATTGTGTTCCAGATGAGTTGATGCTCAGTAAATCCTGCTCTTTATTGGTGTCAGGTTTCTGTCTGGAGGCAGATTATAACCTCTGCACTTCTAATTTAAACCAGTTGGTACTTGGAGCGCAGCAAACTGATCTCTATGACCTGCTTCTCAGGTGGTACAAGCAGAGCAAATAACACTTGCATAAGAGCTTTAACACATGTAAGTCAACTATGAGTTGTGCTTTTGTTACTTTGTCCTACTGTGCACATTATGTCTCTCAGAGAGGAGGTCAATGGCATTGCACATGTAACAATTACTAAGGAGGTGCTGAGAATTGTGGCTTATTTAAATGAGTTTTTTTTTTTTTTTTTTGCTATGCATCTCCTTGTAAAGCAACGTAGAACTGCGACAGAGAGAAAGGCTGTAGTGTTCTCTCTTTCTGCACTTGGTAGTTTGACGCCCGCTCCGGGGCTGAACATCACAGGAGCGGCTGCTGAAAAAACAGGTTGTATGGGTCCTTGCACGCAGCCTGCCTGTGGTGCTGCCTGAAGGACTGCCATGGAAACAAGGAGTGTGACAGGCTCTGGGGGGATCCGCCACAGCTGCAGGCACTTCCTTTTTGACAGCCTGATGAAGACATCACTGCCACACCATGCACAACAACAACAACTACTGGAGAAAAAATGTGATCAGACAATGTTAACTGCTGTGTGGCTCAAATGTTCATTAGCAAGCTTGTAAAACATCCAGGGATTTTCCCCACTGCATTTGGGGACCATATTGCACAGTGACTTCCTCTGCAGAGATTCACAGCCCTCCCAAGAGAAAATACATTGATAAATAATTCCTTAAATATAATAACACCTCTTTGAAGAGGGGCTTATGTGTGTGTGTGTGTGTGTGTGTGTGTGTGTGTGTGTGCGTGCGTGTGTGTGTGTGTGTGTGTGTGTGAGTGAGTAGACAGCATGAGTGTGCATTGGTGCATGCAGAGCCAATTCAACAATTGTTGTAACCCTGTCAGACTATTCTGTATGATCCATTGACTATGAATGATACAGGGAACATCCAAGTCCAAAACCTCAGTGCCACAGATTCAAACATTTGACAGCTTGGAGGCAGGCAACCGTATTCCCATATGACCTCTCATAATGTCACTGGCAGCATTTGCCTCAATAATATATCTGCCCATGACACAATGTTATTTTGAATTAAAAATTTCAATTCTTCTAAGTGACTTTTTTATTTAAATTGGGTTTTACATGCCTCCTAATTGTCAGGTTCTTATTTTTACATGTCTCATCAGAGAGATTTAGATGTCCTGGTGCGGCAATTTGGTTGTTTGCTAAAATGTCGATTAAAAGTACCCTGGGAGTATTGCTTAATTGGTTTCACCTCTTGGGGACACTTCATCGGGTCTTGCCAGTGATCTGCTTGTACCCTCCACCCCCCACACCCCACCTTCCCAGTACTGCCCTCCTCCCAGCACAGCCAAAACCACCCCCCACCCCTCCACCAGCCCCTATGGAGCCAGGAATGTAGGAGGGTTTCAGCCAGTGTGTGGGATTTGGCTCGTCAGAAGCTCAGGGTCACCTCCACACCCTCTCACTTTGAAATGGACCCCTGGTGGCAGCTCCTGGGAGATCCCAGTGATGTCTCTATCAGCCTGTCAAAAGAGATAGCCCGGGGCTCCATCAGGTCCCCCTGAGCCAATCAAACTCTTCACAAAGCACAGATGGATGCTCTTTCACCAGCGTGCTACTGCCGAGGAGGGGGGCACCCGGCCGCAAGGCTCAGTCCCCCAATCAGTCAGAACAAACTCTCATTGCTGGGGTCCAAGCCTAAGTTCAACCCAACTTCAATTCTAACTATGTGTATTTCAAAAGGGAGTACTTGCCATTTGTCTACTATTAGAAAGACAGAAAGCAGATAGCGGCAGGAGAAACCTTATTTTTCCATGTACACATTAATTTGCATGGTGAAAGTTCAACTGACTGACAAATGTAAACTAGTTTATATAATGAATCAATACAGTATTAATTGTAAATATTTTGAGGAAACTTTTTCTCGTTAGAGGCTAAGCGGTTTTGCAAAAATCTAAATGACAAAAAGCGTCTGATTGATTTTTGGTGTGTAAACTTATAATAAATGAGAAAATTGATGGATAATATACATCATTTCTCTACTTGGAAAAAAACTATTGTGGGGTTACAGATGGAAAAAAGCAATGCGTGTATGTGTGTGCGTAACCATTTGATAGGCCAGGTGATTTTAGTGGAAATGTAAAGCACTAAGTGCTGAGGATGGAGAGAGTACTCTCTGTGAGATGAGCTCTTTCTCTCTCATCTGGACCCTGTTATTGTGAGAAGGCAACAAAGCAATGCATTAGGAAGCACACTGGAGCCACACAGCTTTGATGTGAGCTCGGTAACCAAGGCGCAGCGGTGGCCGGTGTGTGAGCTCTGTTCCAATGGCTGTGTTGTGTAATCAGATGTGTTTACTGTGTATTCAAGTAAAGAAGTGGTGTAATCCCTCCTCACTAAAGTGCAGTTATTGAAAAACACGGGCAAAAACAGGAGCTCAAACTGATCAAGATTTTTTATTCAGGATAAATTCTTCATTTGATGATAGACACAATACTGAATATGATAAAACTCTCTCTTAATCAACAAAACATAGAAACTCTAGTTTAAAAAATGAAGTGAGCCAATAATAATACACATACAGTACATGAATATATATTTGTTGTTGAGATAAAATTAAGAAAGCTGTCAGTTATTATTACCACAAAAAGGAAAGTAGAATTGAATGTTTAATGTGCGACAAAACATTAATTATCCCTGATTGTTTAAATATTCATTGCAATATACCATACATGACCTTTTAACTTTTAATTACATGAACACATGGATAGGGAAAAAATATTGCCATTTGTTTTCCATAAAGTGTTAAGCTTGTATTAACTTTACCTTAAGGCAAATTTCTCAGTTTCACCACAGTAAAGAAAAAAAAAAGGAAGCAAAATAGTGGATGTCTGAGGTAAGGCAAACCCAGCGCATTTCATTCCTTTTTTAAATTATATCCAAAGATGAAGGCTTAGCCTTGCAGCACTCTCTTTTCTTTACCTCCAGGCTTGTGATTGACAGCGCCATGTGCTGCCCTCCTAGCTGCTGCAGTTCACAGCCCCTGTCAGGGGGGTGGCAAACACACAAGCCAGAGTGCGGCTGGCTGCCCCTCAGCAGCAGGGGGCAGAGTTAGGGTGCTATGGTGGGGTGCACAAGGTCGTGGGTTCTGCTGGCACTGGAGCATTGTTGTCAGGTGGATTGCGTCGTACCATATTCAAAAAGAGACCAGCTTTTCATCTAGCATGTCCGTAGAGCTTACCTTTTCTTCCGTGGCTGGCTCTGGCTGGTGGGCGCTCTCAACGCGCTGTACTGCACCTGTAAAAACAAACAGGAGTTTGGTCAGAGGCAGGTAATCCGAGCTCAGTGGAGCGCACGGTAATGGCTCCCCTGAGGAGAGCTGGTGCAGGGGAAAGCGAGGCAGGCTCGCCTGTAATGAATCATTTTTTAAACACAGGAGCAGAGGGGATTAATCACAGGGAGGAAGGATTTGAAGAGTCAAGGGTTCGGTACCAGTGTACGCCCCCCTCATTCTGCACCACAATCACAATATTAGAAACAGACATCAACTGTTGAGATGACCTGCCAGGCCAGTGAGGGAACTGCAAACTGCATAATCACTCACTGTAAGTTATGTCCCCTAAAGAAAACTTTGTTGAAGAACAAAAATACTACAAAGCCAATGTTGTTTAGGTTAAGAAGTTATCAACTCTCTTACAGATCCTTGGTGTGACTTTGATTTCTCCAGGCAAAAATTAGGCCTGTAATATAACATCTGAACTTGCAACCTTATTTTCTTCTCCTTGTTAATTCTACAAATGTAGAATTAAGCTTGAGACATGTTCACTCAAGTTGCATACTTCCATTTTTTTCAGAAATGTGTTGATGTTCAGATGATTGAGAAAATAAATATATGTTATAAAGTCGTGTTATCTTTGACATTCAAGAAATTAGATTTAATTGTCCATTTTTTTTTGTTTTCAAAATTGCCACCATAATCCAAATAAGTCTGATCATAGGGTAAAGTGAAAAGGAGAAGGGCTAGAATTTGTAAACTTGCTTTTGAAGCATGCTTGCTGAGCTCAAACAATACGTTGAATCTGTTGAATAAAGGTAAGAACTCTATGCTAATTAGCTGGTCTCCATTATTAGAATGGGAGATGGAATGTGGGAACAAAGTGACTGCCTCCTGCATCAGAACATGAAACTGTCCTCAGAACTGACAGATGCTTCTTATTTCAGGACAGACACAGTGTTGTCAGAAGTCCCCGTTTGAGGCAGACTTTGTAGATTTGCGCAGGCACTAATTGCCAAGTCACATTTGCAAGAAAGACAGGAGTCAATTTTCAGCCTTTGTGGTGTTTTTGTGTCCACACCTATCTGAGGATTGAAGTTCTAAGTCAACAAAAACAAAATATGTGGTCTATTGTTTTGGGTCTCCTGTGTATATGATGTTAAGATTATTTTTCACAGTACATAATGAAACATACTTATGATGAATCTTAAGGGTGTTTTGTTTTTTTATGATTGGAGCTTTTTTCAAGATGTAGTTTCTCTTTTAAACAAGGCTAAAAAGTATTGTTTCCATGGGATTTGAATGTGAGTCATTTTCAAAGCTCAAACATTGTATCCCAATGGGGGAAGAAGACATACAAAGCATTCTGAATCAAAATGTATTCGCCACCTTGTTTTGCCAACTCAGTCAGCCAAATCTCAAACAACACAGGCTCCCTCCAACATCACAGAGAAGTCAGTAACGGCTTGCTGCAGGACAACATCAAGGGTGCAGAAGAGGAACAGACTGAGGTGAGAGTGTCTTCCCAGATCCAGGCTGTCACTGAATTCTGTCTGGTGAGTTACCTGCGAGATGAAGGCTCTACTGTGGCACTTCATTTCCTGGCAGAGCAAAATTCTCAGTCAGAGAACGGCGAGCACCCAGCACCACTTACAACACCCTGTCAGCTCTCCCCAGCTCTGTGATGTAAATGCAAATGACATATCAGCCATGGCTAATATGTAATCACATATGGCACCCAGCAAGACGACCGGGGCTCACGACTACATTAATTGACTCTACCACCCTGAAGTGACTGAGGCCACATCAGAGTTTCTGTACTGACACAACAGCCAGAGACGTCAGGAGCCCTCTGCTGGCCCTCAGCCAATCACCAACTTTAATGTCACAGGCTAGCGCTTCAATCAGACAGACAAAATTACTAATAACGGGTGAGGCTGCAGCAATATGGCTGAGGACAGATCTGAGCATCACCTCACTCAGGCAGTACAGCGACTACATGGTACTGCACTGAGGAATAATTGGGCCAGTGCTGCTTTAAAGGCGAGATATCATTAATAATCAAACAAAGCTAGAGGATATATTTCCTCAACACTTGGGAATTCTGTTACAGCAAATAATGCAGACCTCTTTAGGGAATTCCCTCCCTATCTGTATGTAAAATTGGACCCTTACCTTTTGAACATCAGAAGGCACCCTCTTGAGGAAATCCAGTATTTCATTATTGTCAATAGTATATGGGTTGCGCAGCTTCTTGGTAAATTTGTTAACGCCTGTATAAACAAGAACACATTAATAAATAAAGGTGTCATACTGACCAGCATGTTTTACACAGTTTTAGAGTGTAAAAACTAATAATGATGAAACAAGTTGTATAACACTATCTGTGTACAGCATGGAGCTCTGTATTATATGATGCTATTTCAGCTAAACTATACTCTTCAGCTAAAATGGCCAATACAATAGAGGCAAGTGTGGATAGGAAGAAAGAAATTCTTTCCTTATCAATCTATTAGTTACTTCAATTTGAAAAACAGGCACAAGATCATGGTAGCTATTTCTGACTTTTGTTTCCTTCAAACTGATCATTTCTATATTTACTTTGCACATGGCTGCATACCACAGAGAAAAAATATCTCTGGGGTCTTGTAATGGGACCATTATATTCGCAGCTTGGTACTGCCTTACCTCAACATGCAGACAAAGAACCTAAGGACTTAAATATGTGCAAGCAACTTGAAAGACTTGCCTTGCAACCACAAAGATGGGGGTTAACTGGGGAGGCAGAGGAGTGTCTCAAACTGTGTGTTTTTGTTTGATATGATGGTTTTTTGGTATTGATTGTGTTGAAGGCAGTGTGGAAGTACAGTGGTTGTGGGCTTACAGCTGGAGGAGGAGAGCCTGTTAAGGGCAGTATATCTCCCTGACCACTGAGATGACTGTCTATTCTGTATGACTACAGCAGATAATGAGAGGCTAGACCAGGAGCCTACAGACTGCCCAAGGACATCATGTATTATATACAGCTTGCTACTCTACCTCTGCTTTGCTTTGTTTTCACACAAACCCTAGGCCTTGCCTCTGCTGGGCTCTGCCATATCAGCCCACACTGAGCAGAGCAAACCTCTGCAGCTGTCTGATCTCTGTGCATTTGCAGAGGTGTAAGGATGGCAGAGTTCTTAAATTCCTGCACTTCATTAAATCATGGATTTGCAGTTAGAAACACTGAACAACAGTTGTGTGTTGCAACAATGGTATAAGCATTGTTTCTTCTACTTTTTGTTAGGATGTTATGGTCGTAAGAATTAAGAATCTATAAAGAAGCAAGCAGTAATTAGCTTTTTGGTATCATTTATATAAAAATGTTATGAATACAATTAAAATAAAATAAAAAACGTAGAACTTACCCCATATCAGCACAATATATCGCACTGGGATAAAATATAACAGTGCTGTTGCCAGAAACAGCACTAAGCATGCCAGACATGACAGGAATGGGACCGACCAGTTGAATATGCTGTGAGAGAATTATTGTGTCAGATTAATGTTGATTCTACAACAACTATGAATCCAAAAAAAGAAAAGATAAATAAAGTAAATACTGCTGTGATAAATACAAAATGGTTATTTACTTTTTGATTCGCTCTCCAATGTTTGAGAGTTCTTCCAAAGCGTTCTGGACAGCCAACACTACTTCCTGCACCATATGTATCTTATCCATCAAACCCTTTTTTCCGGATTCCTGAAAAAGAAAAAAAATGCACAATCTCTGATGAGGTACACTGTATGTCAATTGTTGGGCAGGGTAGACAAAGACCAGTTTATCTCTGCTGGGCTATTATGTGTGATTTATCTATTGAATGGCCCATAATGAGCAAACACTGTATATCTTCAGACTATGCTTTTGAAGATGAGACAGACTCAGTGCTCAGAAGCTGTTATGTGGATGGCTGTGAGATTTCAGCTTTTGTCCGCCACACACAATGGAGCTGTTGCACAAGTGCAGCACAATCAAGACTCTCTGGTAGATGAAAAGTACACAAAATGGCCATCCGCAATCAGGCAGACTAGACGACCTAGACAAGAAGAGCAGGGGCCTCACAACTTAGGAGAGATTCCATTCCAACTGCCTGCACAGGACAAGTTTGAACATGTTTTTACAAATCTGTCAGTCCAGTCTTTCTAACC
Organism: Scomber scombrus; assembly: GCF_963691925.1. Lineage (NCBI taxonomy): Eukaryota > Metazoa > Chordata > Actinopteri > Scombriformes > Scombridae > Scomber > Scomber scombrus. The sequence goes on along the minus strand of NC_084975.1, from coordinate 17,295,457 downwards.
TGCTTCAACACTTTCTCTGCATGAATGAAACACTTCACCCTTCGTAGAGCACCAGCTGGATGTGCATTTCTATGAATCCTGTCACAAATAACAACTTTTATTTTTAATGCACTGACATAATAATGACTGAGCCTGGCAAGCAATAAGTCAACATATGAAGGGGTTGGAGGGTTTGTCTCAAAGCAAAATGAATGTGTTTAGATCAAGGCAAAAAATAACGATGAGTGTGAAGCCTTCCAGAGGCAGAGGAGTGACCAGAGATAACACAAGTAACACAAGCTAAAGAGGGCTGAAAAGCCTCACATCAAAAGGAGGAAATAATGACAGGAATGATGACAGAGAGGAGGGTGGGAGGGGGGAATGAGAGTGTTGGGGGAGGGCACTCTGATGGACCCTAACAGGAGGCTTGAGGATGTCTATATGTTTATGTTACAAGTCAGCCGAAGCCGCAGCCTGTGTGCATTGACAGGGTCCAGACAGAATGCCTTTATCAGAGCCTCATGAGGCAGCCCCTGGGAACACACTGTCTGTCAGCACAGAGAGACTCCCCACTGTCAGGCCCACTCTCCTCCACCAAAAGCGCAGGAAGAGAGCAATTCCCACACTAGCAGAGCCTCCCCCACTGGGCTCTGATCTGGACAGACACTGGAGGCTCAGCACTGTCCAAAAAAGGAAAAAGTATCACAAATATGCTTTCCTTGGGATTTACATCTCATGGTCTCATCATGGGGAAAGATGACTATCAGTGTTTATGTGTCATCTTGCTCTACTGCACTGAGGGGGCTGGGCAAGCCTTCATGTGTGTCTTTTACTCCACATCAGGTGTTAATTGAGCTCTTTATCCCAAGTTTATTTTGAAAGCAGGGAACACTGTTAGAGTCTGCTAAAAGCCATTACAACTCATGTCAGTGAGCTCCTGATGGACCTTAAGAGCCACGCATTGAGAAATGATAGCTCACTCGATATGGAGCCTCATCAGTTAGTCTCACATTCCTTTTCATGTTTCTATTTAAACTTGTCTAAGCGACCCAATTACATGGTTTAGAATTTAAAATCTAATAAGTGACATTACTTAACTGCAAAGAATACACATGCGAGGTAAATATAGCCAGAAATATAGCTCTGGCAGAAAAAAGAGAAACTATACTGGCTTTCATTTCTAAAAGAAAAAAAGACAACAGACAAATAGATGCACTCTGAAGTAGGAATCAAGAGACAGAGCTCTTATGATTATCATTATTCATCTCCTTTAAGATTCTTGAAATCCTCCATCTCCTTGGCGACCAACACTGAAGTCATTCCTACATTAATCGTTTGATGATATTCTTTATCTTTGTTCATTTCTCTTTTCGGCATGTACACCAGTGCACAGCAGTGCACAGAAAACAAAAATAAATAGAATCTCCATCTGAAATGGAAAAAGATGGTTAAACTGGGGGATGGACTAAATGAATCCTAAATGTCTACTGATTAGAAAACCTGTGTGAAATCATATTCTCATTTCAGATAAAATTGTAAAAGCTTCCTTTTAAGGCGCAGTAATGGAGAGCCAATTTGATCTCATGCACAAAGGTAAACATACTCTCACAGACATGTGGGGTGTTATCAAAGGCTGGAAAAAGCTCATTTAGCATCATTTTAATTAGAGTAAACGGTGCCAAATTTAAATTCTCAGACTGAATATTTTTCTAGTGAGTTTTTTGACAAAGATAAGAAGTACATCCAAATGAAAGACACCTGTTTTCCAGGCAAATGATCTCATACAGAACTAAAATAAGCTAACAAACAATTTGCTGAAATAAAAAAAGAAAAAATGCTCTCAGAGGTTTTAATGTAATGGTCGGTCCGTGTGCAGTAGCTCTCATAATGCACGCCACAGATGATAGCATGGGCAGTTTGTCTGACTGGTATGCTCAAGGAGAACCAGCGGTTACTGTGGACTATCGGGTGAGAGATGCAGTAACCCCCAAGCCCAGTCTAGCACCTCCAAAACCACCTCTCTTGCTCCCCCCAACTCCCCAGGGCTGGGCTCTGGGAGCAAGTCAACCCCAGACCAGCTCTGCCAGCCGGGGGGCATGAAAGGGCTGTTTCATCTTCCCTCTATTCTATTGGAGATCTATGGACTTGTTTTGCCTCTCTGTTTCTTTATGTTATGATTAAATATTGTCTATCTGCACAATTGATACCTAAGGCCAAAGGGAAGTCACTTTGCACACACATAATTTGTAAGCTGTCTCTTTCCCTGAGGACAGATTTGTTCACAGGCAGAGAATCTGTTCTGTATTATCCTGCTGTAACACTGGCTTGCCTTTCGTCTCTCTTTAACGTCATGCCTTCACATTCTTGGTGCTCTGCCTGAGGTTTACATATTTCCTTCCTCAAGGGGGGAAAATGGGGGATAAAAACATATTTGAGTGGTAATCATAACCTTCTCAGAGGGAAAGCCTTTATTCACATGTTAGAGGAAAGAGTAGGGGAAAAAAGCAAAGGCTTTGAAGTCATCAAATTTAACACTGATCACTCTTTAACCCCAAATATTTTTAAAGAAGACTTTGATAGGCAGTGTAAATCTACACTGTTTGATCTAACTGCATGATATCACATTCAAGTGACAGCAAGACCATAACAAGACTTTCAAATAAGCCACTTTAAATTAAAGCTGACAGCTTAAAACAAACATGGGTGACTGCTTAATTAGTAAATGAAAGGAGATATTTCATTTCCTCAGAGTGTGAAAGGGCTTAGGAGGCTCATGAAAACCTTTCAAAAAGCTTTAAGAGGCGAAGGCTGAAGTTCCGAAAACACATGCAATGTATTGAGAAAATCGTACATCTTTCTAAAGACGCTGCCATTGCCTCAACTAAAAAATTAGGCATTCCTCTATCGTATATTGTGGTTTCAAGGTAAAGACAGATGTAATAATCCTTCTGTGAAGCAAAAATATTAAATTCAGTGAATGAAGCTAATCCTGTCCGATTCAATATCAACAAAACTACTGAATTTTCTGTATCAGTGCTGCTGTACCAGTTTGCCTGTTCTTAGCAAAGATAGCAAGTACGGCTTCCCACTTTGTGTGAGCAGACATATCATGCGAGCTTCATCTGTGAATTAGCCCATCCTTTCAGACAGGATTTGGTGGATGTGCCTGTGTTTTTAAAAGGAGCTGGCTTTTTTCGTAGCCCCAGGTCGTCACAACAGAATATATTGAGCGCATTATGGATATGAATCCTGGGCCTAGACATGCAGCACAAGGGTCATTGCTTGGAGGCTTTGTGTTAGTTCCACACTTCATTGCCATGAAGCAATAATACACATCCCTGTTAACTCTTCCTTCTTTACAGAAAACAGTGGGATGAGTGTAATTGAATATTAGGTGCTGTGGGGAAGTATAATTTTCAAGCTACTTAAAGATTTCCTGTTGTTTTTAGTTTTTCAGGAGACACAAGAGAGATATATTAATAAACGTAATTTACGATATCTCACAAATGAACAAGTGAAAATGACTCATAACCTTTAGGGTAAAGTATAAAGTTTACTGTTGTGTTATTGTACTTTGTTCATTTGTTCTGGTAGTAAAGGTCATTCTCAACATTTGTGTTCCATTTAGACAATGATGATACACAAAATCTACTGATATCGTCCCCAACAGCTGTGCAAAATGTAATTGATGATTCCGGTTAAATTTGATTTATAGATTTTCAAAGGGCTGCGGTATCTCAGCGGAGTGCATTTGTAGAGTGACACTGAATACCCACAGGAACAGAATGCTGCAGTTTCATAGATGTTACACTCATTTGTGATGCATGAAAATATTCTATTATTAGTAAGAAAAAGAGCTTCTGAGCCTCTGTCATTGTGACTATGCTAAAATCTCAACTAGAAGCTGAATGGATCTTTACTTTGGTAGAATATACTTCATTTGTATAAGAATCAAAGCTACTTTATAAAACATGAATTTATAGCCACCAGAAGCATGCAGACATGTTCTTTTTTTTTTTTTTTTTTTTTTAAAAGAAGGTCTTTAGGTCCTCACACTTATGATAAGCCAGAAAATGTTTTATACAAGCCACAAGCCACTGATTAATGTCACTATGAAATGTTAAAACAGACAGTGTTTATGGTAAACCTTAAAAGATTTATATTCATAGTGAAAACTATGAGGTGATAATGTTCCACCAAAACATATTATCCCCTAAAATGGCAAAAAGAGACAAGATAAAATACCTTCTCGCCCTCCTCTTCGTCGTCGCCAATGCTCATGTTCACCTAAGAGAAAATAAAGGGTACAGGGTGATTTCAAACGAACGGGACATGTGGGCACTGGAGCATTTTTAACAAACACCTAGTAATGAAATTTTCTTTGAGTACATTCACCCCTATTGGGAGAGGCTTGTTTCCATAGAGACTGAATCACAGGGGTGACCTCACACAAAAGGAGAGGTGAAAGAGGGCCTTCCTCACAAGAGCACTGTCACACCAAAGCAATCTCATTTCTCCACAATATAAGCACACAGAAAAACAGAAAGAGGAAAGAAAAAAACATTTAATTTGGATGCTGTTGCCTAGATCACTTTATATCAAGTCATCCCTGACCCAACTGTGGCACACACTGTGACATTGCCTGGGAACGAAGCTGTGTCATTGCTGGCCAGAGGGTCACAGAGGGGTGACAGTGTCTCCACACTGGATATGAGGGTGAGCCTAGGCTTTAACATTGCCCAGAGACGGCATCTTTGCCAGCAGCCATAAACACAATCACTGGGCTGGGGATGTAGCTCTGGGGAGGGTGTGTGAGCAGGCCAGGCCCCTGGCTGGCCGGTGAGAAGGCTTACAACACAGTGAAATTGGGGGGCAGTCAAAAGTGTGAACAGCATTAACCTTCACAGACATGTGTAGGGCAAACATAATTTCCATAACAGTAGATAGAGGACACAATGGTATGTTCAGGAGAGAGCAATAGTCTGTCTTTACGGATGTGGTGAGATTGTCTGTTTATATATACGTATATCAACAGACTAAAGGCTATATGTGCCTTTACAGTGATTCAATTTTAGTTGAAAATAATCTAACCAGTTGACTGTACTCTGCAGAGAATTTTATAGAATAGCTTCTGCACATTGCGTAAATGTCATTGTATAACAATTGTTATTAATATTAAAAATTGGCAATTTGTTCATGTGAACAAAAAGGTTTTCATTACATTAGGTTTTCAGTGTAGTTTTAGATTGTACTCTAGATGTATAAATACTGAAGAGTTTCTGGTCCTTGTCACTCACCAGGTCTTGGTTGGAACTGGCCTTCCCTTTGGTGAGGTGGAAGTAGTTCCAGCCGATGAGCAGAAGCAGGAAGAGGGGCAGCATGAAGAGCTCCCCGTGCCACACCGTCACCAGGAAGATCTGAGGAGACAGAACGTGACAGCATAACGCAAAGCACATCACGCTATAGCACCCTCACCCAGCTTTCAAATCTCAGCAAGCCTGTTCCCAAAACAAAATATATAATGGATTTAACCACGTCCTAAATCTCATGAAAGGCACTACAGACTGTAAAGCCTCTGAGATTTACAGCCGATGGCAACAGATTTTACTCTTAGTGGTTTGAAAGTAACAGACATTCAGGGGCAACTTTTAATATCTTGAAATCCTATTTATATACCCCAATAACACTGCGCTGGCAGAGTGCCTTACTGCTGAACAGAAAGTATGACATGGATAGGCATGGTATGCTGTCTTTTAACTAGCACATCAAATCCTCTTAGATACAGAAGCAGCGAGGCTCTCTGACGAGGCACATATGGCAACTGGAGAAGCATTTGCAACATTTACCCCCTCAGTGGCGATGATACTGAGAAAAGCCAAGACCCCTGGTAGAAATAAGATGGATCACACTGAATGAGTAATCCCTCATAATTCTGTAAAGGAGTGGTGCTAAGCACGTTGCACAACACCCACTGCATTTCACAGCAGAGCACTAATTGGACGGCTGCATTTAAACCCGTTTAGTGACACCCTAATGAGTCTGTCTCCAACTGAAATTATCAGGAATGTGTGAGGAGGATCACACCAGCAGGTTGACAGGGATGAAATAAAAATGTCCCCCACAGCAAGTTGAATCTTAAAATATATTATAGTGTGATTATGTGCCAATACACCCAACATATGGTCCACTTCTATTTACCACAGACATCTTTCACAATGTAAATTTTTCCTTCATACTTTATATGCAACATCTATAATTAATGCATCCTTTGCATCAATAAAATTAGCCCCTTTTATACAGAGATCCTGCAATATTACTGTAAAGAAGACCCGACATTATGCTGGCTTTGCTTTTTTAGACTGAACCAAACAAAGCTGGTATAATGACACCCTGTCCTGGATTCAAATGGCATGACATGTAACACAACAGTGTCTGTGTCTAGTGTGTGTAGTTTCACGCAATGTGACTACTTCTACTTCTGGCTTAATGGTGGAACAAAAATGCCCTGCCCTCCATTTCGTGTTTGTACTTTTAATACAGAACAGCGAGGCAGAATAATAGTGTAACAGTCACCCCTTGAAAAAGATATGTAAAAGGGGCAAATGACTCTACTTTCTTAACAAGTTTTTCATATCAAGTTTATTTCAAAACAGTGAATATATCTGCTATGCGGAGCTCACATGATGGTAGCACTGTGCAGTCCAGGCTCAAAGAGCTGCAGGCTGCTTAGAGTACGAACAATATGTTTGAGTTAAGCCCGAGACAGGATGTGAAACACTGGGGCCTTCAGGCCTCAATAGTAGGCCTGTAAACAGCAGACTGCTCCTGTCATAGCAAGCATGCAGAGTCTGTGTATGTTGCTCTGGGGGGCAGTCTACCTACTGCCACATCAGGCCTAGGTTCAAACAGCCACCAGGGAAACGTGAACCATGAGTAATGCAGACAACACTGTGGCCCGACTGCTCTAGGCTTCACCACTTTACTGCTTCAATACAACCTGGGACATGGTGGTGAGCCCAAGCTACATGTAGAAACACAGTGGGATGACCAAGATGTGAAGAAATGAACAATATGTTATGGTCATTTTTTAAAGAGCTCATTTGAATTACGTATACAGCAACAAACTAGAGCTGGTGGGGGATAAAAAAGGTAAACAATGAATATGCATGATGTGCAGAAGTAGCTGCAGTATATCTCCTCTCTGTTATGAATAACCTACGTCATGTGTTGTCACCTCAGTTCCCATGAGGCAATTCTAAAGCGACGCTTCTCTCACCCCAAAGGAATTCAGCTGGCTGGTGGACAGGTAGCTTGTCATATTCCCAGTATTCTCATAAAAAAGGAAAAGAAAAGGAGGGGAAATGTGCCTGGAAACTGACATGAGCCCAGCAGGAATGTTGAACCTCCTTGCCCTCCCTGCAAAAGCTGCTACATTAACCACTAAAGTCTAATTGCTTGGTCTCTGTCTTCCTGTGCAAGTCAACAGAGGGAGCCAATTCATTTCCGCCCAGGGAGCCGGCAGAGAGAATCTGTCACAGGTATTCATAATCGCCCACTAATGCAAATTTCTTCTCACCGCGTTCTGGCTCAGTGGACAAGATAAAAGCCTACAGAAATACAATGCCTTGTGTCTAAACTGAGTGCTTAAATGAGGGTATAAACCAAAACTGTCAGAAATATCTTCTCAATTCCTCCCTCATGGTATGTCAGCCCATGTGTGCAGGATTTACATGCTTTTTTAACACTAATAAAAACGATGGAAAGAAACATCTGGGAAAACCTCTCAGATTCCTTCACTCAGGTGCACAGACTGAGACTTTGCCGTCAGATATCCCACAATAATGAGCAGAGGCAGGACTATATCTTCCCCTTGTCTCCTCACATTCTCTAGAGTTTCTGTGAAACGGAGACAGAACCAATTCCCCACTAAGTGGTTTATGTTTTATTAGCAAGGAGCTGAGTGATTAAAGGATATGTTAGACAAAGTGCAACCTTTCAGGCTTGAGTGTAAATTTGTATACAAAATAATCCACATTTTAATTGCCATCAAAGATAGGCTCCATTTCAACTGTAAAGGCTTGACTGTATATTTTTCATCCGTCAACAAACTAGGCACAACAAGTAAAACCTTGAACTTTTTTAACACAACAATGCTAATACGTTGCATGAGCAATAAAACAGTCATTTATTTAACCAAAAAGGATATAGAGCAACAAACACATAAAAAGGTGGGTAATAATTAATGGTATACCTGGGCATCTAGGTCTACACACAGCAGAAGTAGATAACGAACGACTTGTAATTGAACTAGTGTTAGTATGTATGTCTGGGAGGAGTGTTTCTAATGTAGGAAACCTCCCTTGACAAACACCATTTAGCTGAAAAATGTCTGTATGATTATGCATGGGGTGCCTAGGGAGAAAAAAAACAATGAATTAATAAAACTATTAGCACACGGTGGAGTAGATGATGGAGATGCACTCTCCTTAGCCACCTGTAAGCGCTTGGAGAAGGGGGCAACCCTGGGCAGAGCAATTCTGCCAGCAGGGTTAAGAACAGCCTGACAGATTTGTTTTATAGTGCCATTAATATGATTCCACTAAATGCATTCTGCGCCTTCTCATGCAGATCCCCTGGCCAGCAGAATCCAGCACCTAATAATAAAGCACTCAGCGATTAAAAGTGTGAATAAAATAACTTAAAGCTGAGCAAGCATGGCAGCTCCCACCACCCACACTCTCCCAGGAGAGGGAGAAGGGATCGTAGCAGGAACAAAGGGACAAAGACACGCTCTATAAGAGTTTCTACCATCCTGTAAATTGATTAACAGAGATGGGGGCGGCCCAATCTACAAACCCAAACTTCTGACTGCCAGACTTACAGTACCACCAGACTACAAGGCTGCCAAATGCTGTCCTTACACACTACTGCAGACAATGGGATAGAAATATGGTACCACATCAGTATAACATGCATTATACTGTTAATGTCACATCACACGGCCATACAGTATCATTACCATAAATAGCAAACTAAAATCGTTCCAGTGTTTTTTTTGTTTTTTTTACATGGTACATTTCAAAAAATACCCTTATTTTTAAGACTACAGTATGTACCACCCAAAACCACTAAAGATTTAATCTTGGCTGCATCTTCATTGCTTCTCCTCAGTTGCACTCCACTTGGAAAGCTAAACAAAGCGAGAAGAGCGCCAGCCAGCATTATGAGGGTCAGTCATGGGGGTTGTGGATGGATGCCAGATTACGTGAACATATACTGAAAGGGTTTAATACTACAGACTGCAGGGTTTGTGTATGTATGTGTCTGTATGTGAAAGAAAGGAAGTGTAGGATATACGAATATTAAGAGGTTAAAACAATTATTATTTTAAAGAATAAATAGGAGCCTTTACACAACCTTGAATAGCCTTTACTTTGATAGTGATATTCTTTTTTTGGGTGAAATCAAGGCCAGTAAAATTAATCTGCGTCACCTCCTCAATTAAAATACAAAAAAAATCAGTAATAAATCAAATGCATAAGTAGCAGCTCAGCTCACTCAGGTCTTTTTTATTCCAGCCGCGCTGAAACAGAATCTGTGGCTGAGGGCTTATGTTGGGGACAGGAGCGGCAGGCTTTAAAGTAGCTGTAAACGCAGAGCAATGAGACATGTAATTTGTGTTGAGCTTGGGCCAGTGTGGGGACAGGCTTTCAGGGGGTGACGGAGGCAGAGGAAGCACAGATAAGATTTCTCTTCGGGGCAGGTAGAGTGTGTGGGCAGCCATGGTGCTCTGAGCTAACGCTGAATAAATATTTCACATACGCTCAGCTCAAGTCTTATCGACTTGGGAGGGAGAGAGATAGAGAGAAAGACAGAGGAAGAGGGGGAGAAAGAGGGATAGAGAGAGAGAGAAAGAGAGAGAGAGAGAGAGAGAGAGAGGGGGGGAGAGAGAGAGGCTACATTCAAGTGAGAGCAATAAGAGGGAAATATCACGTCCCTCTTCAGCGGGGAGAAGTCAGTTGTGCCATATCTGAAGTATGATGCAACTTACAATTCAACTTTTAATTCAAATACATTACAAATATTATGTACCTGGGTATCTGGTTAGGTGGTTATTTTTCCACTCTGATTAAATTATTACCGTAATTCTTCCTATTTTATAGCTTAATAGAAAACAAAATACAACAAAAGTAAAAATGTTAGTATTAAAAGCATAACTAAATACACATATAAATAATGTAATTAATTATATTCTCTCAACAAATTCAAAACTAAACCATAAAAATTCACATTATGTAATAACATTTTTCTGAATTACATGTTCAGTAATTTCAGTGATTTCGGTAAACATAAAAAGAAATAAAAATATGTCGTGGTTTTTTAAGGACATCTGCACAGTACAGTGCAACAATGATAGCAGTTCTTTATCAAAGCACTCAGGAAGAGCAGTCGTGCAAGGCGAAGCATTAGCATTTGCTCACAGGGCCAGCTCTGGCCGTTGTCTTCCCGCCTGTCTGACACATGCCAGGGCCAGAGTAGCGCCAGTATGAGGCTGGAGCGGGGCAGTCAGCGGGGGCCCCATGGTGCCTGTCAGTGGTGGCTACACTGACCCTGCACTCCGGCACTGGCCACTAGTGTTTAATCCGTGTCGGGAGCGTTAACACTGAGCGACCTCCTGGGTGACAGCTCTGCCATGCGAGCCTTTTCCCCTGAGGAGGTGGGGAGGGAGTGGCATGGACTCTCTCTCCCTGTCAGCTTCGCTCACACACACGTTAACGTGCCGGGGCCAAGACCGGCCCCAGAACAGCCACACACAGGGGCGGACAGGTCACCGCCTCAGCTGCCTGGGGAGAGGTGTCCTCTGTGACTAGTAAGGTGGTGAGTATGTTAAAGGGAGTCATTATGATACGGCACACACAGTGGGGTTAAACACAGAGCATGCTGTATCTAGGCGGAAAACCTGTATAATATAAAACAACAAAGTATAACAGATGCACAGATAAAACCCTGCCTTCTCAGGTGTCAACATGTTTATCAAGTGCAGCTGGTTATTATTAATCTTAAGACACTTTACTTGTTAACACTTCACACTGTTTAATAATGCTAAATAAAAACAATCAATGTGGTTGTTTAAATCGAATGTATCAAATGTGTTCTCAAAACGGAAATTCATGTCCTAAAATATATTTAAATGTGAGCAATTTCACAGTTCTAATGAAGTGAATATTAGCAGTTAAAAGTTATGAATCCGACTAATGAGGGGACATGTTTCAAGGTTACACATTGCATTTAGCCAACCTCAAGAGCTGTCAACTGACATATATGTATTCATGGCAGCTAAATAGTAACACTATGTTAAATCAGGAGGCACTGCTGAGCATTTTGCAAGTAGTCATAGCCTATCATTTAATAATTAATAGATTGCAGACTCAAAACCACAAATACACACATCACCATCACAGCCATCATGTTTTTTCCCTACTAGACACATTCCCACTGCACAGTCTGTGAGAACTCCCACAGCCATGGAGAGGGAGAGTGTAACCCCCATGAGACTGAAGAAGCCCACTCCTTTAAGGCCTCCAACTTTTTCAAACAGAGAGAAAACAGATGCAAAGCAGAAACAAGGAGACAATTCACAGGCGTGCACAGTCCTCTCACTGTTCTCACAAAAGCTGGGCTACACTGCAATGCAGTAAACCACAAACGGGCAGATCCAAGACTCACAAAGCATCTCATTTTCAGGAACAGTGTTAACAAGAACAATTATGACAACTCTGATTATGTCTTTGATCTCAGTCGGGCTGGTGTTCTGGTTAATGGCCCCGACTGCCATGGTTCTACACAGGTGGTCTCCCGAGGCCTCTGGAGCCAGCTTTGACCCTGTCCTGCCCTCATCTGGGGAGACGATGATTCTATCAGCCCCCAAAAAAGCGCCCGTTGCAGCTGCCAAGTGTGTTTACAGCTGCACCGCATCAAACATTCATCAAATGCCATCTTTACAGTGTGTGATGTGAGGCAATCAGCATTTCACAGGCTGTCAAATGATGTCTAAAGCGGTTGCTACCTGGCAGTGTCAAAAAGAAAATGGTTCAAATACTCACATAAGGTATACAGGTTTCTTTCTAGTCCAACTCCTGACAGATGAGGTACCTCATATGTTTAAATATTAATTCTACTTAAATACTTAAAGCGGTCTAATGACAGCAAAGCTCAAAATCAGCTTTCAAGTGTAAATTATCCTTTTTCTTTTTTAACTTTCATCCATTTCATCTAAATCAAAATTGTTCTCAACTTTAAACTTCTGAAACAGATTAATTTGGCTGGCTAATACATGCTCATTTAGCTTTTTTTCCCCTTCATCTTTTTTGTGGAAGAAACTTGTGTCTCTTGGTCTAATGCACAGAATGGAGGATTTCACTCCAAGTTGTTCCCACGAATGGCTCCTGTTGGGAAAAGTAACTGATCTCCTTAGAGCCTCCATTCACATTTCCTGTAGTGCTGTAGCTCCATCTACAGGTCCTATTCTTGCGTGCAGCAAAGAACTCTGGGTGACCCCTCTGCAGTCAGTGCTGATGTATAGCACATTCATCTCGCTCAGTCTTAGTGAAAAGCACATCTAAAGGCCGTTATTTTATGAAGATTTTAGCTGTCACATTTTCTCTCTCTCAGAGAAGGGAACATGCTGTTGTCAAACTCTTGAAAAGCGCAGATCCTATGCTCATTACTGTAGCATAAACAAGCAGAGGGGAAAAAAATCCAAACTTCTTGTTTGTATTTCCGTTCCGTGTTTATGAGGATTTGCCAGAACTTTGTTTAAATGCGTGAGTAATATTTTTTTCTTTTTCTTGTTTTTTTTTCTTCTTTTTGTTACATTACCTAATTAGAGAGACTATTTTAAAACTGCAACCCAATGGTGGAAAATCGAAGGCTTCAAGAAGTACGCACTGATGAGATTTCACAATCAAGACAAGTAACCTCCTGCACTGTTACAATACCGCAAGTCTTTCCATTCATTGCAGAGTTGTCTCTCACACAATAACAGTCAGTAGCAGCATAAAACTAAATAAACTATTAATCTGTAAATGCTGAAATCATATATTCCTGCTTGTGCAGCTTTCTGATTGCTACTTATTAGAGAGAAGTTATCTTGATATGAACAAAGGAGAATTCACCACAAAACATTTGTATTTTCACATTACAATCTACTTGGTTAACATGGACCGAAGCAGTGATCCCTCATGCAAAATTTGAATACCTTACACCACACACCAACAACCACTTCATAATGCATACATGAATCTACATAAACAGGATAGAAATGTGGACTGCATGCTGTGTGGAGTTCAAAAAATTGGCCTGTGGGACTGAGTGATATAATGGCTAAGTATTCCTGGTAAAGCACTACGCGAGCATCCCGCAGTCCCAATAGAAACCACAGCAGCAGTAATGCATTACAGGATGTATATGGTGTAAAAGGGTAGGACTGGTCTGCCTGCTTGATAAATAATGTATTGTAATGTATATTAAAGCTAGACCCACCACTGCAGCATTTCCTACCGGCATACCCTGAGAAGCCGTGTGCTGCCTTCCACTGTGGAAAAGAGCAGACACTAGTGGTATAATTATGCACATCTGAGAGGCAAGCAGAGGCCATCTGTCAATGTCTGAATCAGTTACCTTATTACCACTGCCTAAAGATATAAAGATAGGAGTGGGAGCTGCTTTCATTAAGGCACATGGTGGCATGCTGCTTTAGACAGCTCCAAACACTAACTTAATTGCAAATGATGTACAGTGGCTGGCCCTGGAGTGGGCAGGTGCACTAGTGTATATAGTGGCATGTAATGACAGTCAGTCAAGACCTTGTTGTCACCCCTACTGACTGTCAGACAGTAGTGTAAATGCAGGGGTTTTACTGTTGCTATCAATTAAGCAATATTTACATGTCATTTGCATGTTTGCTGTGCTTGTTGCTTGTTGAGAATTTATTCATTGAAAAAAAAAAAAACACAAACTTTTCACCCCTCTCAATCTGCCGATGAGTGGGTGATGAATACACAGTGGAAGATTCACTCTGGGCGATTCTCACCATGCACCTTCGACACTTAGACTATTTGAAGCACACCTCATCGCAGACAAAGGCGTACTCTGACTACTCAGTGACTGTCTGCTTTTAAAAATATCAACCAGCACTTTGGTGCCAGTGTCTGAAAACATTGAGCAGTTTTTTTTTCAAATAAAAGGACAGCAGCATGACAAAACAGCTAGAGTCGATGTCAGAATTACAATCTTCGCTGATGGGCAGCAAAATACAACTGACAAAAATAAGATTGGGAACCACTCCATTACAGTAACAATGATGATCTTGATGAAAAAACTGCTTGTGTGAGATCCTTTTCCTTCATTCTAAGATCTCTATTTTGTGTGCTACACTGCTAAACAGCAGGAGGAGTAGAAGTGGAAATGAAAGATTAGAGTGTGCCACCACACACTCCCATCGCCTGCGGAGGATCTAATTATAGGTGGAAGAAGATGGCCCCATCCCGCTGACCTGTCACCTGTCAGCCTGCCTATCCTCCTGCTCTCATGCCCATATCCCTGCCTGCCCGCCTGCCTCCAAGTCTCTCCCTATCTTACTTCGGAGACCGCACTCTCACTGAACTGTCTTCCTCTTTCTGCACTCCAACTTTCTTTCCCAGATAGCAGCCTGCCTCCCACTCTATCCTTATACAATCGCCTGCATTGTTCTCGGTCTTCCTGTCTGTGTGTCCGCCTGCCTGTCTGTGTGCCTTGCTGTTCTAAAGGCTGTGATACATTGAGCCTGGCCATTGCCTGAGGGGATTTGCACCTCAGGATCAGTGAGAAGGGCTTATAGAATACACCAGGTATGAATTGCATGTCATCCTGAGACAGAGCAGACAGAAGAAAAGCGGTGAAAGGAGAGTTCTTCACACACCCTGTCTGTGACCGCTTCCTCACCCTGACACGGTGCTGGCAGGGCTTTCATGGCAAGTGTACACTCTTAATCATGACATTACATGTGCTGTACTGAGGGGGATTCACAGGGTGATTTAAGATTATTTAAGCTTAGGACCTTAGATCACATACCCTCATTAAAAACAGCTAAACAGAGACATTTAAACAAGGTTCAAATCTCGGAGGCAGACTGTCACTCCTCCACCCAAGGAAGCTGAGACTGTGATCCTCCTTACACTGTGCCCCGGGTTAGGAGGCTTTGCTAAGAAGTCAGATGTACAAACGCCCAAACCCCACCCCTTCAAATACACTCTAATGTCATCAGAACTGAAAGAAAGCCAAGTGGGGTTTGATTTAAAGGATAACACACATCCATCACATACGCATGGGATAAAAACAGAAGCCAGCCATTGTTTTTCATGGGAAAAAGACTAGCAGAGAGAGAAAATGGCTAAACCGAAGATTCTCCTCAACATTTAATTCAAATAAAATGAAAGAGTTAAAACTGGGCTGCAGTGAAACGGGACAAAACTTGTTCGCCCTAAGGCTTAAAGAGAGTTCATTAACGTGAGGCAATGACTTACCAGAAATGCTATTAGACTCCGTTGTGTGCTCTCCCATTGAAAACAGCTTTTAATGTACTGTAACGTGTACAGAACTGCTGTGCTGATTTTTCGAACCCGATATATATTCCGGGCAAGAAGCTAATGGGAAATAATTGGAACAAAACACCAGTTAGTGTCAATTGATACTGGACATAATGTTTATGACTGTGCAATGAGGTTGAATCAGCTTTACAGTCCCTTATTTTCCTACGTACAAAGTTAAATGTTTAAAGCCAATTAAACTAATTGGTTTGAATATGACCAATTCAAACTATGACCGTGTGTAGTTTTGTTGTGGCTACTTAGTAGTATGTATAGAGGGGGAGCCTTTTTGTTCCATCTGCTAAAAACATCAACTCAGACAACCTTCTTGGAGAACTTTGGGTTTTCCTCCATTAATTTTCCCTCCTTTGGTCGGAAGGTTCTGATACCAGCTCTGACCTAGGACAAAGAAAGAAAAAAGAAACACCACAGTTCAGTTAATTTTTTACTTTCAACATTTCAGAGCATTTGAAAAAGCTTAACTTTCAAAAAGATTGATTATATGTATTTGATACTGACTTTGTTGTAGACAACCTCCAGCTCCAGTGTGACAGTTCCTTTAGACGCACTTTCCAAGTCTTCTTTCTTCAAGAACAGACATATCTGCTGTCCATTCTGAACCTTTAGGAATTTAAAAACACAGTATATTGATAATTATAATTTACAACTACTTGATATTTTTTATGTCCAAAATTAATATGTAATAAATGTAATCCTTTAACAGTTGTAACAAAATGGCTGGTCATACAGACTTACAGTCAATAATGGAATGGCCACTTTCCCCAATATGTTGTCTCCATTTTCATCCAGGACAGTCAACTCTATCACATCATGAATGTCCTTAATTGGGCTGTAACATCATAGTAACACATATGTTATTCAAGTTAAAACAGGACAGATGTTTTGATTATTTTTCCACATGTCCTACATACAATGTCAATGCTTTGTTCCACTCAGGATTGAGGGTCTTGTGGACTGCGTGAGTTTGAAGTTTGCTGTTTCCGAGCTCAATAACACACAAGGGGTTGCTTTTTCCTGCAAGTGACAAATTTGTGTTATTATTTAATGTAAAGTAAAAGGCCATGACCATGAGAATAGAAAACAGAGTGTAAGTAGTGAATTGCTTCATGTTACCATTGAGGTCTGTTGCTGGAAGATCATTTGCCTTTATAACCTTGACCTGAAGGAAACCGACCTCGCCCACAGACTTGTGAGAGTTCTTTAAGCTCTGAAAAAACAGGAGGGTTTAAAAAGTTGTTATTCTTTTTTGAGCATGGTTAATAAACGCATCACATAAAATTGTATTCTTAACACCTGGAATGTAGCAGAATAATTTCAATGTAATTGAAAATGGGTTTATAGCATAACATTTTTTTTAACTATTTGCATTCCTTACTAAACTGGATAAATTAGAGTGCTTACTAAACTGTACATTGCCAATAGAATATTATACCAATATTTGGGGACCAGTTTTTTATGCAAAAATTAACAAAAAACAAAAATGTACTAACGAATTTCTCCATTAGCTTGTCTCTCTCGTCGGGCTTCTCCAAGGTAGCTGTCTCAGAGTCAGAGATGGAGACTCCCCAGCTGGGTCTAAGAGTGACCAAACACACCAGTCTGCCCTTTCCTGGATCCAGTGCCTGAGTGTAGAGCTGTCTCTCATTAAGCTGAAGTCTCGATTGGTCAATGTCAAACCTGAAACACAAAAGGAAGATCGCTCCATTCAAACACATAAGGCCAACTGGTTCTGTGGAAGAGCCAATGTGAGCAAAATTAACACCAGCCACCAGGAAATACTCACATCCCCCATGATTCTTCACCCTTCCTTCCTCTCTTAGAGTACACCTCCACCTGCAGAGGTTCCTGGATAACTTCAAACTGATTGAAGTCAAACTGCTCTCTCCACTGGGGATTGGGCTGAATGCAAAGGTTCTAAGGGCAATAAAGACACAGATTCAGCTCATACAGAAATGTGGAAACACACACTTGGACGTGATGTCAGGTTTAATGCATTATCAGACTGAGCAGCTCCTGCATGACAGGTGGATTAAGTCCTCATTCAGTCCAACCAGAACGAGGCAGGAGAGGAGAAAGAGACGTCTATTTGTGTGTGCTTGTATGTGCACACCTCAGTAGCCACTCTGGGATTGTAAACACTGACAGCTTCCAATTAGAATCAGCTTTGTTCAACAAACAAACAAGCAGAGAGGAAAGCAGAGAGGTTTACAAAGAAATGACACGACAACACAAGACAAGTGCACCATAGAATCATCAGGGGGGAGGCCAACAAGAACAGGTAGATGAACAGGGCATGCTGGGTATGCAAATGAAGGCAATGAAGCCCAGCCCCACAAAGCACAGGGTGAAGTGAGTGGCAGCCTTGCCCAGTCTAATGAGCTGCCTCTGCCATGGCCCAGTGAGCCAAGGTGGAGGTGAGTCACTGACAGGTACCTGCTGAGAGAGAGAAGCGGGGAAGTAAGAGATAGGGGCAGGGAAGAAAGACTTGAAGTATAAAGAGCAGACATTAAAAAGACAGAAGAGCATGTGAAAAAAAGCGGGTGTAGAAAAGGTAGTAAGTAAGTAAGTAAGTAAGAGAAAGACTTAAGAACTACTTTAAAAAATAAGTCCAACCTTGCTCTTGTACTTCTGATCACCAAGTCGAAAGCGGACATAAATGTCCCCATGACCATATTGCGGCAGATCCAGTCCCTCCACCAAGGTGATACTGAGCACTCCTGTCCACATCTGGTTCTTTAGCTGATTCTTCGGCACTTCAGCTGGACGCCCAGTTGGGGTGGCCTGGTTCTGCTGCAGGGCAATAATACACACAGACAGTTGCAGTTTTAAAAAGGGAGAACTATTTGTGTGGAAGTTCTGTGCGCTCCCCTCTGTTTACCTGCTCCCCCTTCAACCTGGCACCTCATCATGTTCACAGAGTGCATAAAAGTAGGACAAAGGTTTACACTATACAGCACATCTCTGTTGGAGCACATTAGCACATCTCTTCTGACAGGCAAGCCACACCACTGAGGCTCCTGGAGTGAGAGGAAGAGAGGGACGTCAGCGAGCAGCCAGATGTCCCTGGCTGTGACAGTCCCACTCATCACTGGCTCCCAGGCTGAGTGTGGGGAGGCAGGACACTTGGCATACTGCACCAGAGACAGCAGGCAGCAGTGAGTAATGATGCAAACCGCACAGCTCTCTCATCAGCAAATTATGCATACATGCAGTATGTATGGCCAGCATCAGAGTTTGCTTGTTGGCAAATTCCTCCAATTTTAATTTAACCAGCAAAATAACAAATTTTTTCTTCTCAGGTGAGACTACAAAAATAGCAAAGATGTTGTGCATATGAGAACTTGGAAATCAAGGACAAGCCCAGCAAATAATCCACTTCTCCTGCCATGTGTCACAGAGGGAGTGAGCGAGAGAAAGGCCTTGATATGTTTCCATGTTCGAGTTCCCGTGAGGCCATGCGGTGATAGGCCAGGGCTGTAAAAACAAACAGCAGAGAGGTTGTGTAGGGCTGACTGTAATTAAAGAGCAGGACCGTAATCTGCTCTAGCCTCTTTGATTGCCCAGCTCCTTCGGCTGCCCCGCCGACGCTGCTTCAAACAGCCCCACTACAACTCCCCTGCCACTCCGGCCCCTCCTCTTCACTACAGGGTCACAACCCACATTGCCACCCAATCCGGAGGGGATCAAAGCACATCTCAGGGACCTGAATTAACATGGAATACCACAGGCACAGCCCTATAAATATCAGACCCTTCAAAAGAAGAAGAACAGAGGGAGTGGAGGAGCGATATAAAACAGGCCTCAGCCAAGTCATCCCAAGTGTTTATCTTGGACACATTTCTATCTCAGCGGCCAATAAAACAATTCCACTTAACTGTAAGTGGCCCCTAAAGAGAATCTATTCCTGGTCCTAAAAGGGCTGTACGATTGCTTCCATATGGTGGGACAGCATGGGGACAAGCACGATGAGCTCAGACCCAGGTCCATTTGGCTGGTACCTCAGCAATGTCCATCCACAGCTGTGATATTACATCCTAACATCTGGGTTATTGCCCGCTATGCCTGGGAATTATCAGCCTTGCCGATCTTAGGCATCCCACACTGGCAACATGCCTCGAACAGCAGAGTCCCCCTCCTGCTTCACCCATACGCCCCCCTCCTGTTTGAAACACTATCACACAGCAGAGTTTTACTAAGGCACTTGCCATTCCCTGTCTCTGCGGTGGTAACACAGAGGGAGAAAACGATGTTCTGAAAGAGGGGGAGTAGAGCTGTAAGAGCTGTGTATTCAGCACTTCCAGGATAGGTGTTAAACGCAATAAGGTACTGTACGTTTGTCAAAAATGAAATGGGAAAAAAATGGCATTGTTACATTTTTAAATTAGCACTGTGATTTAGGCGGCATAACATTGTGCAGAGTCCAATCACACATTTCTGTCTCCCTTTGAGTATCTTTAACCATCTGTAGTGGATAACCTACTATGTGTATGAAAATGGTTTCATTTCTTTGTCATCTAATTTCAAATTGATTTTGTCTACTGGACCATCAAGAGACTGAACAGTGGCAGATGTAGTGACAACATAGGTGTGAATATAAACCCACTCACTGCAGCGTGAGACCCAAACAGCAATCCACCTATTTCACTCTGAATCTAATTACAGTTGCAATATATTGAAAACCACTTGAGAGGAAATGGAACTTTGTTTACTACAAAACCAAATACTGCTATATAATACTCATCTAAGAGCTCTTTCATCACAACATATTTGGTCATTATTATTTTGGTTTTGATAAGAGCGTAATATTGTACCATACTTTTCCACAGCAAATGATACCACTGAAAATAATATGCATTGCAAAAAAGGTTCACTATAAAACCACAAAAGCAATAGGCTGTGCTGAAACCAAGGTTACACAAAAAAGATTGAGTCCTGAGCATACGCCTCATTCTTTGTTGCACCATAGTACAGTGAGCTACTGCCCCCTAGTGTTTTACATCAGGGTAACCATAAGCACCCAGTAAACGACAAGGTTGAATGTAAAAATGATGGCATTCTGGACACAATTAGGAAATTTTAAGAGTAAATATGATGACATCAAAATCCATACCTTATTCTTCTTTGCCTGCCATTTCTATGAAAAGAAAATAATTACATAAATCAGTACAAATAATTCAAAGAAGACCAGGAACAAAGATTTGTATGAACAAAGACTTCTTATATCAGAAATACGCACATATACAGGGCCTCGTTTGATGGTGGCATCTCTAAACATTAGGCAGACATCAACGAGAATAACTCCCATGTCATCTTCCTTACTTTTCGGATCATCAAGACGCAACTCCATTTCATAGGTTCTGTGAAGAGATAAAAGGGCATGAATATTATAATTGATAACCACTTATGGATATTGTTTTGACAATGTATTCTATACATACATATCACTTACTTGTACAAGTCAAGATTTTTCAGTGAAATAGTGCTGGAACCCATGAAGTCGTCACTCGTTCGATTTTTATCATAGACCTGCCACGACATTACAAAAATCAATACAATTTTTACAGTGTGCTCTTGTGCAAGACCACTTTTGTATCATTAGATAATTTATATCTATTCAAAGAGGTTTTAGGACAACTAACAGCATGCCTACCCGAACTTCCACAATATGCTCTCTGTCTCGTAGAGGATGGGAGAAGGACTCATTCCATCGTGGATTCAGGTTTTTATAAACCACTTTGCTTTTATAGAACTGTTTTCCTTCAAGTTTGAACTTCACATAAGGATCGCTGGTACCTTTAAATAAAAAACGCAAAACAGCAAGACAACGTTGTGACACATTTATTAGGTATTAATTACCTTGGTTTAGTTAACATACTGTACAACAATAGTGTAAAAACACAAATTTCAGAGTAATCTGTGTTGAAACTAAATTATTTAATGTAAACTATGTTTACTTTGTATGAAACATATTGTCACTTTAAAAACTAGCATGTATGAAAACACGCATGAACACATATACACCCTTCCCCCATGCTGGTTGTGTGAGACTGAAATATGTGAGGAGGAGGTGCACCCCACACATTGCAAAAACAGAGGGATGTAGCTGTTTAATTGTGAAAGAGTAGAAACACTCGCCAGCATGAGGCAACCAGAAACCAAAATCTAGAAGCAACCAGTGTTAATCTCCCAAGCCTGTTAAGAAAGTCTGTCTGTGAGTGGGGTGGGGGTATGGGACTTCTTTGTTTCAGCAATTGCATGCAGATTGGCCAAAAAATGAAAGCCAGTCCCATGCCTTCATTTGTATAGGGGAATAAAGGGGTGCTTGAGAGAGCCTGCAGGGAGGCTTGAATCACATGACAAAGGCCCTGTGGGGATGGGCTGTCAGGCCTGTCAGCTCCCCACTCCAAATGAACATCTCGCAAAGGCAGGCAGGACCCACAGCAGCTCCACCCTGCCAGCCTGTGACAGGGAAACCTCCAGGCAACTTGACAGGAGGAGAATGTGGCAGCTAGCAAGGAGAAAAGCTCTGGCATGACTGAGAACGGTGACGATGGAAATTAATGGGAAAAAAGGGGAGAACAAAAACCAAGGAGTGGGGGCTGGTGGCGTGGGTCCTTTCAGAATATGTAATGACAATGTATGCCATTGGTGAGCCTTTGGCATGGTGTTGATTGTTGGGCAAACAGTGGAGAGACAGGGGGCGTGTGGGGATTGCATCATCATGG
The DNA here is from genome assembly GCF_963691925.1 of Scomber scombrus. Classification (NCBI taxonomy): domain Eukaryota; kingdom Metazoa; phylum Chordata; class Actinopteri; order Scombriformes; family Scombridae; genus Scomber; species Scomber scombrus. The sequence continues at coordinate 17,273,106 of NC_084975.1, read as the reverse complement.
TGCCATCTTGTCAGGGAAAGTAAGGTCTCAACTAGCAGGGAGTAGGGCACTAGGCTTGGAGGGTCTCCTGCCACCAGACAGTGAAAATAAAAAAAACATAATTTTAGGAAGGTCCTTTCACCAGTGTGCTCTAAGGTGAGTTCCCAAAGCCACAGGAGCCAGAGCTAAATCTAATAATGGCTAAAACCACTACATCACCTAAGGGTTTACTGTTTCAATTAGATAAGATTAATGTAGCTTATCATATCCTAAAATGTTGCTTTGAAATGCATTTGTCAGTCTAAAATGACCAGTTTTAACTATTATTTGTACTTTAAGTAGAACAAATTATAAAAGTCAAATAAGTTATGTCAAAAGATTGTCAGTAAATAACCATATATAATGAGACCACACGTTTTCTTATGTTGTAGTTCCATTTAATACCACTTGAGGTCGCTGCTTTCCCAAAGTAAAGTCTAAGGGGCCCCAGGGTAGGGTCAAGATGAGAATGAGGAAAAACACAAGTTGGCAAGATATGTGTCTCATACTTGTTTCTCTTTCTCTCTCGCTCTCTTTCTCTCTCTCTCACACACACACACACACACACACACACACACGCGCGCACACACACAGACACACACACAAACACACACACACACACACACAGATCAATATAGGTGTCACTCAGTACTCATTCTCTTCTTATTATTTGTATGTATGGATTCAAGTGCACTACTGCACAATGTTTATATCACATTAATAAAATATCTTTTAACTTCAACACTCCTCTCGTAGACAAATTTCAACATTTAACCTAAAAGAATATTAGCGCAAAACTGCCTCCATTTTTAATACAGAATCTTTATTGGATAAGCAATAATAACATTTTCTCTTTGAAATCTGTGTGCCATGTGTTTTTATTACCAGAAATCCCAACAGTCGATTATTTAATAATTATGAAAGTCTAATTTTCAATTAAATTTTATAAACAAATTTCATCTGTCATACCATTTCAATTCCATATTAATTTTAATTAAATATTAGTGGTTTCATGTACATAACATGAGCTATCTGTAATTAGTACCGATTGCTTTAGCCCCGTTTGTCTTATGTCATACTGGTCTGACTGCATACCTTTCTCATGTGTTTTTTTCCTTTACTCTGCTTGACAGGAGATGTCATTCTCACGAGTAAACAAAAGCATTAACTGAAAACATCCCATCTTTCCTTTATACACAATAAATCATTTCCTCTTCTCTACTTTTCCCTGGCTTACAAACACAACAAGATTAACTAAATGCACCCGCGCTGTGTGTATGTGTTGTGTGTCATCAAAGCCTCACTCCTCAGCTGTGGCAAAGAACCAACACATAGAAAAACTGCATTCTTTTAGTTCATGTGCGTGCACAAGAACACTGATATGGTATCTCTTGATCAGTGCTGATTCATCCAAGGGTGTTTCAAAAAATGCCTGCTGTTAAGAGAACAATTTGATGTTAGCTTATTAAAGTTAGTAATTATCTTCTCAGGACCTAAGCAAGACAGCTTTATCGACTAACAGGTTGTGAAAGGCTTATGGATCACCTGCCAGTTGTTGACCTACCGGAGCGCTTGTCTCTGATGACCAGGTTCTTTCCCTGCTTTAGATTGATGCTCAGGAGGTACCTCTGAAGTGGGACAGGTCCTTGGGGGTCCTTAACCTGCAGTGGAGGACCATTCACATTTACATGTTTTCTTAATATCAAGTGCTTGGCATACTTCAATGGGCACAGCACGCAAGTGACTACTCACCAAGTTTTCTGACGGATCTTGTATGGTTTCGTCAAAAAAGTCACATATTTCACTGGTAGTCTACAGAGGAATGTAGTACAATTTTATGAAATATTGAATGCAAACACTCAAAAATGTAAGCTTAGCTGTATGGATGTGTCTACTGCTCTTGAGGTCTACTTGATAGCTTTAATTAGAAAAAAGGTAAGAATGTAAGGAGGAAGTATTCCTTCCTTCCTGCTATAAGAAGAGTCATGTCTTTTAGGGACACAAACAATGGTCTGTCTTAGGTATTTAAACAATTCTAACAATCATAACAAGTATCAAGTTTATGGCAAAGAGAGTTGTTATCAGCCTCTTTGTGTACTGTTTGTAGAACTCTCTGTGCCATGTGTCGCTAACTTGTAACACAGGTTTTCAACTGGTTTTCATGTCTCAGAGGCATCGAGACAAAAGAGTATAGAATAGCTTTAGTTTCAACTATACCCAAGGGCTATATAACGCCAAATCCCGGGTGGTCACTTTACATCGAACACAAACCATCTGAGGCTGCTTTTGATATGTTGCACCAGTAGAATGAATAGTTATACTGTCACAATGTATATATACATATATAGGATATGCTGTGAATGTGGAAAAGGAATGTAATGAGGCTGAGGACGACTTTTAGCATAACAGCTATTGTGTGAAAACACAAAACCATACTATGTGAAAGAGAAATGAAAGCATGCAATTGTGACTGTGGTAAGAATATATTGCATGCTACTATGTTGTTTATTTACTTTATATTAGTAACAAGTAGCATGTTTTTAGAGCTGCAGTGATCAGTTGATTAATTGATTAGTCGATCCACAGATCAAATAATTTGATAATCTAAGAATTGTTTTAATTATTTTTAACCAAAATAATGCTAGCTTTCCTGTGTCATAAATGATAGTAAACTGAGTATCTTTAGATTTTAGACTGTTGGTCAGATAAAAAAAAGACAATTGAAGACATCACCATGTGCTATATTAAATTGTAAATGGTATTTTTCACTATTTTTATGACATTTTAAAAACAAAACGATGAATAAATTATTCAAGAAAAAATTCACGAGATTAATCAACAATAAAATAATCATTAGTTGCATACCTTTATCACTTTATTTAAAAAGAGTTATACGCACTACAGAAATCTGGCCTTGATGCATTATACAGCTTCCATACTTTGATTATTAAAAGATGAACAGTTTCATCTAGGTTCCTATCACTATGTCATAGGGTCTCTGAAATCCTTGAGCATGTTTGGATTTACATCCATTAGATTTATCATTATGACTCTACTTTGACACCAAATTCAAACTTCAAATAACATATGGTAAGTCTACAGTACATGCAGAATCCTCTAAATATACAGAGTATAATACAGTTGTTACACCCCCCCCCCCCCCCCCCCCCCAAAAAACAAAAAAAAAAAAAAAAAAAACTGACCTCTGCTATTTCTTCCAGGGGATCCTCAAGCTGGCCTCCTTGCAGAGTCTCTTCCATGCATAACTCTTTCATCGTCGAGGGAGGGAAGAGTTCTCGTTCGAGTTCCTCCGAGTCTGTTGTCCAGGTCATGTTGACTCGGTCCTCGTTGGGAGTATCACAGGCAGAGTCCAGAGAGAGGCCATCTGCACTCTCCTGAGGTGTACCCAGAGTATCTATGACCAGAGACGTCCTGTCTCCAGGAGTATTTCCTCTGATTGCTGGTGGAGTCAGATTTTCAAATGATGCCTTTTTCTGCTCAAACATTGTGGTCTTCTTTTCTATGTAAGGGCTCACCTGATCTCCCAGTGAGTTTGCTCTGGCCAATGCTGCAGCAATTGAACCTTGAGGCACTATGTCTAATGTGGTGTCTTCAAGGATGCAAACTATTTCACCAAGGAGATTTTCTCTCTCTCCAAGGTCTGGTCTTGGTGACAGGACTTGTGCATTTTTATAAACAGATCTTGGTGCAGGAATAGGCTCAAAAGTAAATTTTGGTGCATTTTCCTTGGCTCTTTTATTCACCTGTGCATACACGGCTTCTCCAGTCAAGTTCACATTTGTCTCAGAGCCTGATTTTATCGCATCATTAATTTCCTCATACAGGGTTGATGCCTCTACTGGTGCACTTATTCTGTTAAACCCTGTAGCTCTGTTATCTGTGGAAACTCTGAGTCTAGTTTCTGGGACTGAATCGGTCAGTTTTTCTGTGAAAAGCGGCCCATCAGGGATTGAGCCACTTGCAATAGAATCAGTATCACTGAAACCAGGGGAAATGCCAAAAAAGATGGCACCAGAGTGGCTCTCTGTTGAAAATGTTTCACCTGGCACAAACCTTAGGTCTGGTACGGAGATACTGCGCCGGTGGGCCAGCATCCTCCCCTGCTTGGCAAGTGGCTTTTTACCTTGCTTCTTCAGGTTAGGAAACTTAGTTTTCACACGCAAGTTCTCTAAGAAGGTCTTTTTCTTGACATCCATCTTGAGCAATTCCTTCCTGATAAAAAGAACAGTGAGATCAAGATTTAACATGTATACAGGCCTGTTGTGTCCGAGGTAGACAGTTCAAGGAAATACAATAAATTAATCAGTTGTCTGTGTGAGCCTTACAGAAGGTGAATATATGCAGTAGGTTAAATTGAAGTGACACGCTGGCCGATTAAGTGCTTCACAGGATTTATCACTGTACACAGACAATATCAAAGACATTTCTACAGTTTGTCTGCCATGTAAATTAGTGTTACACCAGACCATACCTAATTATGCCAATTTGTATGTCTAGACCTAAAAAAACACAAACAGTGCCTATAGGTAACTAAATTAGCAAAACCAAAAGTGCCTGTCAGGCTGCATTATTAATATACATTATTATTAATAAAAGCTTAGCGTTAGTGGTGAGCCCAAATGTCACAAACATTAATATTCTACATGACATACACCTCCTGGATTATTCCAGTTAAATTCTGACAAAGAAAACACAACTATACCTGTACAAAAGACCTCTATTGAACAGCCTGAATGAACCACACGTTGAGTCAGTTTCCACTGAGAGCAGCAGTAAATTTCCCAAGAGGCAGCCCAACTATTCCGACTATGACAAACAAGAGGAAGTGGCGCACAACATATAGTCAGTGCACTTTCCTGCTTAAAAACAACTCTGACAACAAGTGATTGGTGGAAACACTGAGAGTCCAAACTGGGCGAAACTAGCCATACCAGTCTACCAAGGTGAGTTTCAACGACTAGGAGAATGATAGTGTACAAGACTTAAATGGTGAGTCCTACCCGTTCTGCGACATAGAATAGAGCTACATACTGTACTGTGACTTCATGTGAAATCAGAAAAAATAATCTGATGACAAATACAGTGTATTGAGACATGTTAGCAAGAGATTAAATACACACTGACGCTATAATGAAACAGTCGCCCAGAGTACAGTAAGTTGAACAGCCTGTTTTGTCAGCTTGTATGTTTATTTGAATATCTGACTGCTTATTTGAATTTCTAAGGTTTCTAGGTTTTAGGAGCTTGTTTGCATCATGCTTCCTCTAAAATGTGTTATTGTACACTAAGTCCAAGTATTTTGAAAAATAAAACAAACCATAATGCTATAATCTATCCTAATTCTACAGTACCACTGTCCATCCTGTCTGTCCAAAACAGTCCCAAAATGATGGATTCTGCAACATGATTGAGGCATATGAAATGTTAGCTATCTGTTCGTCTCATCTCATCCCTGATCTTCAGATCGGCTCTGGCATTCAGTAGCTGCCTTGTCATACCAAATTGCATTTCTTTCATACAGCCCCATATTTGTTTACAGTGGAACATGGTTTAGCCTAAGCTCGTCAAAAGTGAGCATTTGTGTTGGCAAAGTATAAACTATAGCTTTCTGTCCACACATAGGCCTAGATGCTAATGCAAAAGACCCACTGCTGTTCACTCTCTCTCTCTCCTTGCCTGAGCCTAACAGTGGAGACTATATGACAACAGATGTGTTTGAGTCTGAACCAAGTCTTGTTCAATATTTGCTGATGTCTTAAGGAGATCAGGCACACATGAAAGAACCCCAACTTGGCTTCCAGTTGAAAGGCAGGGCTGGGGATCCGAACAGGGCAAGCCCCTATGGCAGGTGGCCTGTCGCCCTTCTTCGCAAACAACTCAAAAAGCCCAAAACCCTGCTTGGTTACTCTACACATGCACACTGGACCTGTTCCAGCCGGCAGCACAGCTGGTCTGACGGTCAGGAAGCCAAAAACATGCACTTGAGGACAAATATAGAGGAAATGCACATGCAAAACTTCACACTTAATACATCTATTAAAGATAGAGGTTGTCAACTATACACAGCTGACCTATAACCTTTTGTCTTGCAGTGGAAAATGTAGTTCGTCTTGTTTGCTGATACATAAAAGCAATATCACGATGGAAAATGCAATTGAAAATACAACCTGGTAAAACAGTAAAATGTACTTTTAAACCAATAGGCCTAACAGTTACTAACTACCCTGCTTTATAACATTACCTTTCCATCACTGTTGGGGACTGCCACTGCAGCAATGCTACATAATATTTTATGAGCTTATTCAACATAAAATCATATTGTAAAACAACTACCAAACGTATACCCGTCAGATATAGGACTAAACAGTAAAATAATTTCCCTTGAAAATCACTGGAAAGTCTTCCCAAAGGAAACACTAGTTACCTCACTCTTCAATGTACATTTTACCATATTAACGCTAAGTAACACCTGGTAAGTCTCTAACTACAAGTTTGTAAAGGGTTTATTTTGAAATGTTAAACTTACCGTTGTCATATTAAAATACAACCTCTGGGCCTCTGTGGCTAATGAATCACTTCTTTAGGAAGAGGGACATGAGACAAACCAAACAGCAGTTAACTTAGCTACGTTAGCTGCTAATTAGCTTGTTAAAATTGTTGTTAACAGTATAGGTTTACTAAGTTACCTTTACTTCAACAAAAACGATACATGTATCAACAACAGACCAGCAAGCTTCTGCTCACTATTCATTGTATTACAGCGCTACCTGCTGGCAACACTGTGGAAATACACTGAGATCCTAGTAAAGCAGTTTTTAAGAAAAGTCGCTAGATGTCACCGGTGGAACACATTTTTTTTATCCTGTGTGTCGCGTGCATTGTAACTGTAACATTCATATAATACAGTCTGAAACATTAGTTCAACAGTCTTCAAATTATTTCAAGTTAATCAACTGGAGGCTAAAACTTGACTAAAATTACAAATAAGTATTTAAGCCTTGTGCTAGTGCTGTTGACATCAGATGTGGAAAGTCCAGTTCCATTTGATTGTAGCTGAAGTGACTTCTATGCATTTACTGAAGACACTAGTGTATCTTAACTAGTGTACTATTACTGTTGTTATTTAACTATATTTAACTTATCTGGCAGCTCTACTAACCACTGTGCCAATTCAGATTTTTCACATGAAGCCTATAGCAGTTGGAATTAGCTCCAACTCAGCCAACAAAAAAAAAAAACTGTTTACATTCATGCATGTAATGATAAAATATAGAATACTATAACCCTTTAAAAAGTATACTTGTATTTATTTCTTTAGGTAGAATTTTGGATGCAGCACATTTATTAGTAATGGAGTAGACACTGGTATTACCACTTTGAACTAAATAAAATGTGTGTTTTAACTTGTATACATTTTGTATTTGTGGGTTTTATTGACAGAGTATGTCAGATACTGTTCTTTCATAGAATCATTTCAGTGCTGTGGAAATCTGCATCCCTTTTCAGCTTGTATCACAATCACTCAATGGCAGCGGCACACTGATGCATGATGTCAAGAAAACACATTTCCTGTAGAAAATTCAAAGAGAATAGACACTGAGTTCAGATTGAGCATACACTGAGGTGTTTAATAAAGTTGACAGTTTCTACTGTTTGGGACTTCACAGGAGAACAAATTCTATGTAAGAGTCGTTTACTTCATTTTATACAGAATAAGAGAGATAACCTAAATTACACATTAAAAGCCAATATTTGTACTTTTGTGAAGAATACAAATTTTGTACAACAATATCTAGCATAGTATTTTAATTGTTTAATAAAAAGTTCACTTGAATATTTATTGTATGATGAAAATAAAATAACATTCAAGGGAAATAAAATGTAGATTAACTTAAAATCTCTTTTGATTTCTGAAACAAATAATTTCATTATTGGCAACAAAGTCCAGCTTGTGCCGCCAAACGGTCTGAGCATTCAAACCGAAAACAGCTTCTTTAGTTAAGTGAACTATAAACTACAAACACTTACCAAACACATAGTTCTGTTTATAAAAGCCATGAAGCAAAGCAGTGTACTCTTGCACAGCAAAGTGAAGAAAGTTCTCTACAAAGGTTCATTGATTATCCTTTCCTTTCACATTCATCAGTTGTGCACAATTTGGACATATACCAAAAGAGCAAAGTGTATCACGGTGCATTTTCCGTGCATGTTCTTGTGTGAGTCTTTTATGAGAAGAAGAGGCAGGTGTGGTCAAGTTTGAGTGATTATCTGCATTGTTAATGTTTTATTAAATAAACTGAGTAAAAGTAAAGAAAAGTGGTGCATTTTTTCTTTGGGATAAGGCATTTCCTAACTGTGCATATAGATAGAGAACCTACAAAATTCCCTGATATGTCATTGAGTGCTAAAGTACAGTATGTGCTCAACTACGAGGTGATGCTGCCAAGACAGGCAGACAATTTTTGTTGTATTGATTTGTTATTGCTATTTTCACCTGCTGTGTTAAACATCATTACATTATGCATTGCTATATATTATGTTGAGAATGACTACCAATGTATATGGACATGAGCAGATTGCCCCTGGGTATCCAAATTAATCAGTTAATAAAATGTATTATATTGTAACTTGTAGTCCAGCTGTGGCACTTAAGAATAAGAGGCTAACAGTCTACCCTCAAATGCGCTTCCTCCTAATGCTTAGTGGACTGAATATGAATGGCAATGACATCATATTCTGTACTGGTCAGGTGAATTGGGGTAAAAACTGCATAGATCATTACGAGCATATACTTAAAACTACCATGGAGCTGATGATGGGTCGGAGTGGACAGAAACCTCAGAAACACACAAGATGCATCACGGCAAATGCAGAGTGTTACCCTCCCATGTACAGCAAACTTCTCATACAAATATGTGCAATCCAGCAGTGAGATTGAAGTTTATGACATTGCGTTGTTGTTTTTATGAATTAGCTGCTGAAATATTTGCTTCTGTGACGATGGAGAAGAAAACAAGTCACAGCCCCCTTTTCCCCTTCTGTCTCTGTGTGATGTGACACAGGCATCAGTCACAAAACTTTCCGCATACATGACTTTAACGCCTTCAGATTTTGACTTTCTGGCTCCTAAGTTTTCCGAGGCATACAGGATTCTTACTAGTAATAGGGCATGGATATAAGATAGAATTTCTGGAGCCAATTGAGGAAACACATGACTACTTTTGTACATAATTATGACTGACATTTTAAGTAGACTGTAATATTTACAACCACCTGTGGGCACAGGCATGATCAGTTTTGTGACAAGGTCTGCGGCCATGTTTATGTCTTTTGCTTAAATTGAATGAACAAAAAACAGGGTAGTGGAAATGGCTTGAGAGATGGCATGTCTTTCAGTTGAGCTACATGCATTAACAATAGATTATTCTTCAATGTGGGGTTGGGACCTTGGATTTGAATGTTGGCAGTGTATTCAGCAGCTGCTGGTATACAACTAACACAAGCTAACACAATAGGAGGGAAGAAACCCTATTTCCCCTAGCCTTGTGATCATCCTTCACAAATATGAAAATAGTGGAACTTCAACCTCACAGCATTGTTATACCAATGTCTTAAGAACAAACAGTCACCACAAATAAAGAGAGAAAAGACAAATTGACCACCTGGAACTAAAACATACGGAAGGTTTTGTTGATAATTCAATTTAGGAGAGATTACAGTAACATTAACAAAATAGCAAATATTGACCAGTGAATGATCTACTTTTTAAGGGTCTACACTTGTAAACTTGGCTGTAATCCACAAAAATATACTTTTCTTGAAAACGGTGATCGTACAGTACATTCAGTATGTAGTCACACCCCGGTGATATATATTAAAGTCGCTATTTACATAACAGAAGAAAATGTTTGGCTCAAATTTTCAATTGTACAAACAGAACAGCAAATGTTCATGGCTTTCAATATTGATTCAAGATCTGGTTTATATGATTTTACACTGTTTGAAATAAAGCACAAAAGAAAATATAACAATGACAAAAATGGTGCATTTGAGTGAATTTTTAGGAAACCATAGCAACTGTACAAAACAACACAAAAGAACAGCTTTGGCTTATATTACTGATGAACTGTTGCACAAATGTGAACATGTTGATTTTCTCACCAGTTCAACTAGACATTTCCGCATTATCTTGAATTGCACATTAATATATCCTACTCTTTTAAATTATAAAATGAATAGTATGTCATTATTGCAATATATTCTGTTGCTATGGTGTTTTTACCTCCAACAGTATTGTTTCATGTACTCAATAAGTAGTCTCAACTGTATGATCCAAATTACAATATAGTATTAACTAACTCCACGTTTTCTGTATCTCCTGATCAACTGAATCAATAAATTAGAAGAGGCCACTTGAGATAAAGGTCTTGTATGGTTACAGCATGATTTTAAAAGATAGTTCTTGCAGTGAACATCATATGTAAGGGTCCTCAGCCTGAAAGCAACACAACTTTCTCTGATCGTTTGCAACTTTGCGAGCACAACAGCAAAACAGCAACTACATGTAAGTGTCTGACTAGACCAGTGACTACAATAATCTACCGCCTATTGTTTAACAATTTTCTTTGAACAACTTTCTTCTGCAAACGTCATCTGAATTGCACCACGTACCTGATACCACCTGCTTGTGCATATAATTCAGCCCAGCTAAGTGACATTTGTTTTATCTTACTGTATCAGTTTGAGAATTTACTTTAGATATGTCCTGACACTTCTTGTTACATTTTCCACTCAGTCTTAAAAATTGAACTGGAGTTGAATAATAGTATCATAATGATAGCTCTACAGACCCTTGCTCTTTCTTTTATCTCCATGTCTAACCCCTCCCTCTCTCTAACTGGCTGGTGACTGGAGGCTTGATCAGGGCTCTTTATGTCACCCATGTGTCCATGCGCACGCGCTTGACTGAGGGGCTCTCCCTGTCCTCAGATCCAGCCGGAGGTCTGCCCAGCCCCAGCGGGGAGTGGAAGTCTGGCCGATGGTCCTCACGATCACTGCCGTCATAAGAGCTACAGGAGGAGCTGAGGCTGTCAGCAGGTGAACGTCCCAGAACTTCCTGTCGACTGGACCCTTGCTGCGGCTGCTGAAGGGGGAAGCCAGAGGGGGTGACACGCTCCCGTGGCGGTGAAATGGGCTCAGACTTGATGTTTATGCTCTGGCTGGTGCTGATAGAGAGGTTGGAGCCCTGAGGTAGGTGACCTCCACCACTGTCGAAAAGATAAGCAGAACATTTTGTGTTCAGTTCAAAAAGGAGACAACGCAAGCGAGATGCAACAATGTGAAAAGCCAGGAATATGTAGATGTGTGATTCAGCATGATATCACAGAGCATAGTGGGTGTTGCTTTTATGTGAGGGCGTCTGGAGAGTGTGCCTTTGTTTGGAAGTGTGTTACTCACACCAAAGAATTAAGAGCTGCCTGGCCCAGTTGATGCTGTTGCCATGCCGACATGGAGCCCAGTGAGAGCCCAGGAGAGCTAAAGCCCTGTAGGGAGGAGATCTCTGCACTATTCAGGGAGTACTCTGTAAAAACAAAAGCAGCCACACACAGTGAGAACTCAGTCACATTTAAGTTACAATACTGTGTGTCACTGAGAAAGAACAGCAACCACCAGTGTGTTGTACAAAAAGTCACTGCTGAGACCGTTGTTTTCAGTCTGAGGGGAAAGAGAGGCCGGACTCACCAGCAGGGTTGTAGGAGGTGGGCATGCCTGTGTAGGACAGGCCCTGTGGGGGTAAGCTGGGGGTGGTGACAGACACTACTGGAGTGGCCAGCGGCTGGGTGGAGCTGCTTATCCTCTGGGTGTTCTGCAAAACACAAAAAAAAATAGAAAATTCATTAGCCCAAATTACAGTATTCAAACAATACCACACAATAATAATACCTGACAATATTTATGGTATTTATTCGAAAGCCTGCTATTTCCCAGATGGTACCTACTATACATATTGAGGTAATCAGGGATGAGAGTGTTATAATAAGTGTTACCACAAGGTGGCGATGTAGTTTCATGGCAGTCAATACATGCATTCTGATCTTTCTGATCATGTTGTTGACAAAATAAAAACGTGGTTTGACAAAGTTGCCAAAATAGATGATAAAAAATACTTGTACTTGTACTTATAGTTAGGTGGATTTTATACAATAAATATTTCATTTATTCAATGAATCTAGAGTGGACAACATATGTGGTGTGTGACATGCAGCTTTAGAGACAATGGATTAGTTTGTTCTATTTTTTGTTACAATATACTGAAAGAGTTTATCTTTGTTAGACTTAAAAAGTGATATTATTAAAAAGGACAGTGCACCGCAATAGAAAACAGGTCTGTTAGCTTCTTATGCAAACAGTGTCCATTCAGAGTGAGATGAATCAAGTGAGTCTGGTGATCAGCTAAACAACTCGTAACTGTGAGGGTACAAAGGGATCATATTAATTACACATTTCCTACAGTGACGTATATCTCTAGCGGTTTTTAGTGCAGTGACTGTCATGCAGTCCACACAAACACACCTACACAGCATGGTGTGGTCATGCAGCAAACTAAGTTGCGAGCTAGAAAAACACACACGCCAACTACACTAATCAAATACAGATGTGGCTTAGAACAATACTAAGGCAAATCCTCAGTATATAATGTAACAAACATATGTGCTGCTGCCAACGGTTACGTTTGAAGCAGCATGGCATCATGATCTAGTTGATGGCTTCCTTGCATTGTTCCAACACTCTCCAGCCAGATGACTTCACCAAACCCAAGTATCTCACAGAATGACATCATTCAAGATGATGTAATCTTCTCTTCCTTAGAAAAAATACAAATTATGTATATTTTATGCTCCACAGTCTTTTAACCCTAAAACTTTTCAGATTGTGATTACAATATAATAGTACAAGAATTAAAACGCTGATTATATTTTTCTCTCACACACACACACACACACACACACACACACACACACACACACACACACACACAAACTCCTTGTGGTATATGACCAACATTGACGTGTAGGGAATGGAGCCAATTTAACAGGCTGAGGCAATTTTCACAGGCCAAACCCAAAACATGCAGTGACAAAACGTTTTTCAGAATTTATTATTGCTGGCAGTTCTGAGAGCCAATCTCCGGTTTCAGCACTGCCTTTAGTCTAGCATGTGTGATTACCGGAAGCATGTTCACATTTCAGCCATTTGCCCAGGCATTTGTCACAACTCACCAAATCCATTTCCTCCTCCTCCGACTGCCCTCAACAGAAGAAAAGAAGAAAGGCAGAGTTACAGAAAAGAAGCAGAGCGGCTGTAAATCGCTCTGGAAAATAGTTCCACCTGTCTAGACTCTAAAGGGGACAATAAGGAATATAAAAGTGCAGATGACTGCTGCAGTCGTTGTTAAAACCCACTCATTTTGTGTCTGTTGTGATACTCATTCCAAAGCATAAGCACCAGATTATCTTCAATATGTGGCCACAATCCCCTAACAACGTGTGAATGATGAGTTCTGAAGTAGGCAACAAAGTTTTAACCAGTAAACTAAGAAAAAGTAAAATCTTGGAGAAAAGCCAGTCAAACCAGGAACACAAAGTACAGTGAGGCTGACACTTATCTGATTTTGAATGCAACTCCATAATCAACTTATAATCATCAAAAATCACAGATGATATTTCTTTAGCTTTTTACTTAAAATGACTGCATAATACTGTACATTTTGAATCATCCTTGTTCTTGTGGTGTACTGTGCTGGAACCAAAAGCCCATCTTCCATCTTTTTCTGTGCTGTGGGACATACTGCGACCAGGCCAGGGCTGTCTTAATACCCACACTCAATCAATAGCGGCAGGAAGACACGACAAGGGCGACAAGATATTATCTGGCTCACACCCTGGGCCCCTGATTAAGTCTTCATCTACACTCTGTCACACTGAGATGTGATTAATTTAATACCATTATGGCCTAATGACAGGCTGTCTGCAGACCTGCCACAGCCGGCACCCTCTACAGCCTGTACCAGTCTAAAATACTTCATGGCTCAGAGGAGAACTGAACTGCCTAACCTGTTTCAGACCTCTCACAACACAACCGGTCCTCCTCTAATGATTCCACATGCCAACATGGCAACACACAGTTGTTTGAACACTGTTTCATGCTAGTTGAGGCTTGGCAAGAGAGGAGCACCCACAGTAACCCAAAGTGTATTTACCAAACAGAATCATTTTCCTGGAGTGGCTCCTGTTGCTGACAACAGCAGCAACAACTAAAGTTGGAGATACTAAATTTGCTGGCCTATTTCTACATACCTACATTATTTTTTAATGTTGATTTATGAATGGAAGAGTCTAGCGTAGCCCCAGGTGATCACTGTGGTCAGTGCACTCTACACCTTCATTATTATAATTAGAGAAAGCCTCTCATTTTAATGTGAGTAATTGAGTGAGAGTTATGACACCTGGGCTGCAGATTCTTTGCTCGGTTAATGGATGCAATGTGAGAAGCATGCAGCACAAGAGAAACGCTGCTCAGATTTGGCCTGCTTACTGTAAGTGAGTCACACTTTGTAGAAAAATACAGTTCTCAGTGAGTTGACAACCTCACTAGCATGGCATGCTACACCGATGTGATAACATCAAAAATGTGTGTAGGCATAGTCCTACAAAACCTTCTGCAAAAAAAGTATGGCTAAAGACACTAAACAATGCTCCACTCTGCCCTGCAGCAGAGATATTCATGGGTACTTCAGCTAGCGATACTTGTGTGCAGTGGTGTGTTCTGTACTCACCAGTGGGGGCATCATCCCTTTGCTAGATGGAGGGATAACAACCCTTAGGTCTGGCTTGCGGCTTCCCATTCCCATATTCCCTCCAGGGGGTGGTGGAGACTTGGTGGGCATGACTTTTCCCAGGCCATTGCCACTGGGTGTGCTGAGGAGGCCTGGAGAGCCCCTGGAGTTAACAAAACCATTCCCTGCAGAGGTAGACAACGACAGAAACACATCATCAAACCACGGACTGTGACTGACAACACTCCCAGTCATCAAGCAAACCTCTCGCACTGTGTTGTTTTCCAGCTTGCTGCAGCATGCAGCGTTAAGTGTTTCCAACCCTCTGGGAAGTTTTAATAGACTTGGATAATTATCCTGCACATTTACAAAAATAAAATGTCCATTTCAAAATTGATGAGCCTTTTATTTTTATTGTGAATGATTACATCAAAGTCAGTTCTTTGCATCTTGGGATGAGAAGCAGTTCACTGACAAATGTACTGTGACTGCTTAAAAGAAATAGCTGAAGTCATTACAGTTGAATAAAAACAATAAAAACCTCTTAGTGTTGTTTTTACACTGTGCACTCAAATAACAGCAAAGTGTCAGATCCTCCCTTCAACAGTCACACCTTGATGTGTATGGTCACTAGTAATTTCCTTTCTTCAAAAAGTGCGTCTACATCAACTTATTTTAAGAACACCCATCGTCCTCAGGCCTTCTGCATCGCAGGACAACTATGCCATGCAAAGGACATATTATGCTAATATATATATGCTATTCAACAAGTAGTTCTTTTTCAGAAATACGTAGCACACTATAATATATAAGTGCTATAAACTAAGTACTATAAATGACTTAGTCTATGTAGATCAGTAGATTGGGACAGTTTATAGATACTGTGTTGTATAATATGATGTGATATTTAATTTTTGGTAGTCTTCCAATTAAAATCATTCTGAAGCACTACAATATCAAAAATTAACTATTGAAAATTGTTAGAGCACTGCAAACTGCACCTATTAAATACAGGTTTCACAAAAAGGTACACTCTTTCTGGTTTGGTCAACCTACAGCACCTTTATTTTCAATTGCAAGATACTGTGTGACTCATCTAAACCAGGTCTGCAGAGGGATACTGCAAATTCCACACATCCAATCTAATAAAAATGGAACAGTGAATTGTAATGAAAAGTGATATTTCAAGTGCTTTTCAATTTTAACTTCAATTTACTTCATGTGAGCCTGAGTAAAAACTATACTTTTACAATATAGTTTATACTCATAATGAAAAACATGTTGAAATGCTAAAAAGAGGAGAGAGAAGAAAGAATAAATGGTATCTAGCACTGCAACAGATCAGTAACACTTCAACAAGTTGCTGACTTCTCCATTGTGTTCAGTGTATCCCAGTGAAACACAAAGTGTGTGCACAACGAGTAGCGTATGCGTAGGAACATAATGGAACAATAGCCCCTCTGACTACAGATAAGGACACCAACAATTGATGGTCAAATAAACAGTTATGAAACCCACAATAGTATCTCACAGCTGAATCAACAGTATATACAAGCAGCTATCGCCGTCAGCTCTGGCTTTGATCGTACAAGACTTGGCTGCTGTGAGAAAACAGTGTTTACAGAATTAGCAAAGTAAATGTCCAAGGCCCTAAAAATAGCAAACCTGATTAAAAGCAGAGAAGATGTCATTCAGTGAGAATGAGATGTTCGTGTAAATAGAATTTCATGTAAAGGAATGATTTGCAGTGTAGTAATATGGCATGTGAGGAGCTTTCTGATTACAATCAGTGAGCTGTGATATTCTACTTTGAAACAGATTCTTAACCATAAAGCTGTTGTTGCGAAAAGCAGAATAAAGGCCTTATTCACAACAGTCATTTCTGACTGTTTTCGAAAACAATCCCTAAATCACTTACTACTCCCTATATAACAGAAACTCAGTACTAGTTTCCTAGATGGTGGGAAAGTAAATTGAGATTCGAAACCTTAAAAATCGCCATTTTGCATCATCACTGACGAGTGTTAAGTCGCCCAACTTTTGTGCATTTTGTGCATAATTTGAGCATTTAAAAAATGCAACACACTGCTTTGTGTGATTTTGAGCAGTGGAATGATGCCCATAACATGTACATTATTTTTTCATAGTACATACAAGTCACACCCAGATTTTGTACACACCTGCTCAGCAGGTAGAGCAAGTAATCCACGTATTGTAGGGCTGGCAGTTAAATCTGTGTTCAAACTGTGAAAAGGACTATATCACTTCTTACTGAAAAATTATTCAGTCAACTACACCTACAGTATGTCAATAGTGTACTTCTATTGTTCACAGTTCTTTAATGTGTTTTTTTGTATTTTTGCCTTTTTTGACAGGGATCAATGAGAGGCAGATAGGAAATAAGGTCAGACAAATGGGTATGACATGCAACAAGAAACTCATTTTTGTGGCATGCAGGGTAACATTTCAGCGCTTTGTTTACTGTAACACTTTAACATTCAAAATGCTTATTTTAAACATTGACAACTTTTTAAGAAATCTCTTAATCTGAAAATTACTAGATCTGCTGTTCACCTCTACAGCACAAATCTAAAGCTTACGCAACATTTTTCCAATAAATTATATTTAGGGATTAAAGCAATTAAGCAAATAGAAGAAAGAAAATATTTGTGAGACTGACAAGTTATCCAGGAGTAAATGTGTACAAATATATTGAATAACATATTATACAGTATAAATGTTAAACTGCTCTATGCCTGACAACAGGCTTGGTGTCTGAGAACTTGAACCTTTGTATATTGTGCTCAAAGCTGTTGTAGTGTGAAAAAATACAGAATGCTCATTTTGCATTATACTATACGAAAGTAACAGGAAAATAGTCACATTGTATCCATTGACATCTCAGTCATTTTCTTTGTCCACTTTATTTACAGAGGACTGGTGCTGATACCAATATATTCTGGGCAGAAGGCAGTGTGATACCCTGGACACACTGCCAGTTCATCACAGGGCAGACACAGAAAGACACTCACTGCTGTATTCATGGGCTAATTTAGACTTGGATTAACCCACCTGACTTGCATATCTTTGGAATGTGCCTCTGATTATGACTTCAGATGCCTGATGATGAGTAAATCCCACATTTCTTTCAAATAATTTAGTTTGAACACATACTTAGACCACAAAATTAATTTAGTGCCAAGAGAACAGCCACAAGTTGAGACCCAGCCTTTCTGCAGGGACCTTTCAATGGGTTTTTTCCTGATGCCTGCCCTCATTCCACTCACAGTACAGATTTTTCTAACATTGGTTTTGCCAGTGAATCATCTCTGACTGAAACCTGTGCATGTTGAAAGCACTTTGGTTTCTTTCTTTGTCCTAAATTATTAACACGGTGTGGGAAGGGGCATTACGTAAGGGCTTGTGTTTACAACTGAAACATTCTGTTTCATTTGAAGCACAATAAATGGAAAAAAAACACCACAGTGACTTATTGTGCCCAACATCCCACATACATCAGGTTTAGGCAAAAGCGAAATGTCTTGATGAATGAGAACAAATAAAAGATATAAATCAAGTGCCTCCAAAAAGAGAACAATTTTCTAATAATAGATGCCATGCACAGTCCTATTGTTGTGTTTCAGAAAAAAAGACCAGCCAGGATGTGCAGAGAATGATTTGTTAAGACAAAAGACAGATGGCAACCAGGTAAATAATCATTCATGCCCTTCACTCTTTTCCTTAAACTGTAGTTGATGGTTCATACTATTGTTTTTTTTGGTTTGTTTGTTTTTTACCATGTATGATTCATCATCATCCCTCAACATTGAATACATTGTTGAGGGACTTAATTACATTACTATTTATTCTGTTGCCAGATGTGATCTGCTGAAAATACAAACATGCTTTATAATTGTGTTTCAAAAGCTTGTAATGCTCCTCTATCAATGAAGGGATATGCACAAATTGCAGATGCAATTGCAATGCATAACAGAGAGCATTCTCTTAAATCGTCCTTGTTTACCATAACTTTCATTCTTGACCATAGGCTAGATAAAAACAACAGATAGTTTATTTCAGAAAGAACAACTGAAAGTTGTTTGCTTGAAAAATATCTCTGATAATGTTTACTGTGACAAAGACATATGGGAGCTTGCAGATCGGGCAATTTCACAATCCGCTAAGTGAATAATAACTCCAGATCCCACAATTTAAACAGCTGCCCATCACTCTTAACAGGGAGCCAGAAGTTGTGTGGAAAATAAGAAATTGCCCCTCCTATTTCTGTTATGTTTAAAAAAGGCGTCAGTATTTCACTGAACCTTACTGTACGTGCTTGTAATCTTCCCCCTGTGGTGACACCATCGAACAGGGGAGAAGATATCACACAACACATCTTCCATCTGGCAACTTTGAAAGGTTTCTGCTGTAGTCAGAGCTGCAACTTGTGAAAAATCAGAGCTATGTCAGGAATGGTCATCTGACAGCAGGGCTGGAGAGGTTTCTCCTCCCTGTAGTCTCTGCTGTTCTACACACTTGGTACAAACAACAGCTGCAGCATGCTTATACTGTGCCAAAAGCTGACACCCACTGGCAGAGGATCCTAACTCTGCCCTGACCCGGGACCACACCCCAAACTTAAAACTTACGCTGCACTCTCCTCATAATGCTAACTGCAAACTGACGAAAGTGGTTTTCTGCTATGTCATCAAAACTTAAGAAAATATACCATTCTTGTGGTCTTCCAAAAGCGATGGACCATTTCGTAACAATATTGTGCGTTTAGTCAGAAATACTATATGGAGAACATAAGCTACGCAACAAGGGTTAAACTCCACCTGCCTCGGCCTCTCACACAGCACATTGCAGCCATGACAGCCTGTCCGGTCATTGTGTACTGAGGACTTAGTGGGATGTCATGGCCCGAATACCTACAGGGTTATGCTGGTCTAGGCATCTTACAGACCCTCTCCAGCCTTATAAGGGCTGCCAGGGTAGCGGGGGAGAAACAGATGCACCTGTCAATAGAGGGAAGGAAACAGGAGGAGGGAGGGCTATGTAGAGGTGACAAGTTTAAAGGAAACGTTGCGTTTATTTACCTGCCAATGTCAGTTGGACAGCTAATTGCCTCGCCTGGTTACCCTTTTCAAGCACAAAAACTTCACTTTCTGAATGCTGCTGAGCTATTTCCCATCTCTCATGCATGCATTTAACAAGCATATCATACATTTCCTCTGTTGAGAGGATGTATCCCCTTAGCATGCAGCAAAAATATAGTCAGGCAAAGGCACTATCAGTAAATGATAATGACAACTGCCTTGAACCAATCACAGATGGATACACAACTATCCAGCTCGTGTGCGAAGCAGGAGGCCTATTGGGCAGAGCTAAAGAGAGCTAATGAATCTCTCCGGGAGGACTTACCCGCTGGGCTGCAGCCCGCACCACTTGGCACTGAAAGGTCTGTGGTATCCAGCATGCCACTTAATGAGATGCACAGAGTGATATGATTAACCATCTGCATCCTTCTGCAAACTACCAGAGCATGTGATGGAGATGCCAGACCAAACATGAAAATGTCATGTAGATCAATCTTCAGAGTATATAAAAGGTAGGCATGTTCCCTCGCCAGTGTCCTCATGGTGGGGAAATTTTCAAAATGTAATTAAATAGAACAACATCAAGCTTTGTTCAGGATGGTGTTTGTTTATAACGTTTAAAATGGTGAATGGCACATTACTCTATGAGCACCTTCAATAGTCTCTTGGAAATCAAGCATCGACCGGAGCCTCTATGTTGTACGAATATTCCACCATGACACTCAACGCTGTCAAGAAAAATCCTTAAATCAAAACATACAGAGCTACAATTTCACATGAACCTGGAAGTTAAAATCCTTGCTAAAATATTTTAAAATATGCTAAAAAACAACAACAAACAATTAAGACCTTGCAGTGAACAATCAAGAATGAGATGTTATTGTGAAAAACAATCATCAAGTAAACCCCCTGCAAGTGAGAAGGTGTCAGCCAGTTCTGATCTGTGGTTAAATTTGAATGAGGCATTTCACACCTTTTTGCATGTGCCTCATAAGCAGTGGAGCTGAATCTTGCAAAAGCCATCTGGACTGACTGAGTCAGACCAGTCATACAAGTACTAGCAGAGACTGACATCATTTTTCCGCAGTGCTGATACAGTAAAAGGTGTGATGATGAACAATTCTGAGGGTGTGAAAAAAACATATATCACACAAATACCAGTTAAAGGGTGTTAGTATGACATGACTGCTTAAGTTGAAGTCCCTTACATCAGATGCAATTTTGTAAAAAGTGTCAATGACATTATATACATAAGGAACAACACAAAAAGTGCTGGGCACACAGATAAACTTTTTAAAATAGTTATAGTATAGGATACAATACTCTTTAAAACCACACATTGTCACTGTTACACTGTTGTTTGAGTACAAACAACATAAAATATGTTAATTTGTGAGTTTTAGAGAAGTTATATTTTTGAGCATTGCATGGAGTCAGGCTGCTGTAAGCTGTTTCCCGTGCGGCTAGGCTTTATGCAAGGCTAGGCTAATTACCTCTTGGCAGAGCTATACTTATTACTGAATGTACAGACATGAGAGTGGCATCAACATACCACCTCACTTATTTCTACTAAATGTTGTTTGTCCTTGTTTTTATCTTGTTTTTTTAAACCTTTTACCTTGCCTATTGCTGCTGATCTAAGAGTCACCAAGCAAAATGTCATTGTGTGCATATCATGACAATAAAGTATCTTATCTTATTCTCAGCTTACTTAATTAAAAAAGTTAATAAACATGCCCAAAATACTATTAAACTATTCCAATATAAGTGGATTTTGAATTTTCTTAATATACCACACCCAGTGGTATTTTCTATTTTAAAAAAAGACACTATGGCAGAAAACAATGTCAACCATCATCAGCTTTCAACTACAAACAAAAATATTAATTTTTATTATTTGAGTGATGAAAATTCTTTAATAAACTAGATCATTTGTTGTGAGTGGTCTTGATCATCCTCAGTCTGACACATTGACCAACTGAATGGCTTTGTTGTCCACTAACCTGAACTGCCTGCACTGGTGGGCCTCTGGGGACCTCCACTAGAGCCCACATTCCTGTGCAGAGAGGCCTGTGGAGGGGATAGCATCCCACTGTCACTCAGAGAGGCTGTGGCTGCTGCCAGGGCTTGGCTGCCCAGAGTCCCTCCTGGCTGGTACATGGCATTAGGATTGGATACGGGCACTGCCACATGCATCGAGAAGTTCTGCTGAGGCAATGCTGTGGGCTGCAAAAGGGAGATAAACACACACACAGATATTTACACATAAAACTCACACAGAATCCAAGGCCTGATGATGATAGGTCAGTGGTTGTCATGGTATCATTAACAGAGAGCTACCCTTGAAGGTTAGCTCGAATAAATAAATAGATTCACAAAATAATCACACAGATCACACAAAAACCTGTAAAAAGGACACAAAATATTTTAAAAATGAATGTTTTAAAGCTCTGCAGTTTATTTATATAAAATAATATTCTAAAAACATTTAAGGATTATCAAGTGACAACATACAACCTTCAAAAAAAGTTTATTCTGGTTAACATCATACATACAGAAAACACACAATCTTCAGTGCTACCGCAGCACACACAAAACACGAAAAACAAAAATCCAAAAACATGCATTTAGGTGATCACTTTGGCATTGCAGCAGTCAGCACTAACAACATATTTTTGAAACACTAGTGTATAATACGTTTCTCAGCACAGCAGAAGGGTAGTGGGGATTCACAGCTACAAGAATTGTGACTCACTTGCATTTACCTAAAAAAAAGTGCTGACTGTGCAAAGCATAAGTGAGAATGACAGGTGGCAGTGAGAACATTTCATCATAGCATTATCCAGTGGGCCAGTCGAGTGTTATCATTAGTTTGTTAATGGCAAAGTGATGCTCTTCATGTCAGGAACATAGAGAAAACTACTGCTTAGTAAGCACTATGTTCTTGCACAATTCTAATATTGTCACGCATGATAAGATCACAAAAGATTTGTGGTATTTTAGTGGGTGAGCCAGTGTGGTATTTGATGAAGGAGAGGGAAGATGCTAAATGATAGTGTAGTGTTATTGTGCTCTGTGAACACAGTGCTGCTGGAAGAGTTCAGGAGTAAACGGAGATATTTAATGCTAGAATACTTTGAGAGAAAGGTGATAGAAAGATTTAAAGGGGGGAAATTACATTACATATTACATTATCAAGGAACTGTGAAAATGAATCATTTGTGTTAATTTATTTTTGTTACACTATGAGGTGAAAAAAACCCACCCCTAAATCACAGAACCTGCAGATCTTTGTGATAAACACTACATGAGTAAGTATTTACTGTAATCTCCTGATGTGTTTAAATAGCAACTGCTGTTGAATTTATGATAACATAACCATGATAGTAGGGTGTAATCTTTCCAGCAGAAGCATGCAACATTTCACCTGTTAATGAAATGTGATCTTATCAGGGTGTGCCAAAATATCAGTTGCAGAACAAATCAACGTAAGAAACAAATGCACACCCAGAAGAGGGGGCATTAATCTTAAGCTAGAGTAGTTCTGAAAGAAGTTGACAGAGGTTCTGGGGGCAGGGGGGGAGTAACAAAAAGAGGAAAAAGTTAAATGAAAAAAGAGTGAGAATCCTTTGTGCCACAAAGCCAAGCAAAAATGTTGCATTTACAGTACTTACGATTTTATGATTTCTCATCATATTATCAAACTCCTCATTAATTTTTTTATATTTCTCTTCTGTGTGAGGAGTGAGGACATATGAGGCATCGGGGTCCGGGCTATCACAACCTCTGTGTTCTTTCTTGTTTAGCGCCTGTAGTGAACATCAACATAAAGACAGGAATCAACACAAAATAGCAGGGGACAAAGGAAGTACTTACACCACAGCGCTTGTACATTAAATCACTCTCTTCGCTTAGTTTGCCGAAATGGTCGTCCATGAGGGGGCTGTGCCCAAAACAGTCATCAGGATCAGGACTAGCACAGTCATTATGGCCTTTGTTTCTCAATTTCTGAAATGAAATTGCACAGTTGAATAGAAACAGTATACAAGATGTGGCTGTGTTTTGTGGTGTTGCCTATACATTACTACCAAAAATATATAAATCAATCAATTATTACATGTATGTCCTTCATAGTTTTTTCTCATAACAGTAAAACATTAGCAGCTGTTACACCAATGCAAAGCTAAACTGTAGTTCAATACATGGCTCTCTACCAAAGGGAAACTGAAATGTCACTCCATATCCTTTCACCCTTCAGAAGTGTTCGGAGAAACAAAATATTGTCCTCCTCCCTTTTCCTCTCTTTCTCTCTCCTTCTCAGTCCTGCTTCTGTCCTGCTCTGTTCTTCCTTCTGCAAGTGTGTGTGTGTGTGTGTGTGTGTGTGTGTGTGTGTGTGTGTGTGTGTGTGTGTGTGTGTGTGTGTGTGTGTGTGTGTGTGTGTGTGTGTGTGTGTGTGTGTGTGTGCATGTGTGTGAGTGTTTGCGTTCGCATTTTTTATTATATTTCAGTTATCATAAGCCACCCTGCTGAAAGAAACCCCTGCATAAGAAGATCCTACGGCTACGTTTCCTACTTTTGCGAGCCCCAGTCTGTAATTCAGTACGGTTATCACTCGTCGGATCTTATCAAAGTTAATGCATGTGGGGAATAAAATGGATTATCAAACGACGTGGTCAAAGATGCTTATTTGAGCATGAAATTGTGCAATTATTGTAAAAGCAAAGTGCTCATAAGTAAATAGGGTGGTGTGATGTGGTGTTATAAAGAGCCTATTCTAACAAACAAAAAAACGTCATACAACTAAACAAATAAACAGTGTGCTCTTTTGCTCACTTTCATACAGGCTGTTCTCTGCTCCTCATTACAGCTCTGAATAGCAGTGTTAACAAGACTCGCTGACAGCATGTGACAGCTTGTGATATCAAGGCAGCGTACATCAAAACATGATTTATGTGTGGCTCTCAGGGTTCCTCTATCAGGCTGCTGCAGGTCCACAGCAGCGCCCTGCCCTGTCTGTGGGCTGCCTTGAAGGCCTCGTGTCTACAGGAAGGTCACTGACTCCTGTGGATGTAGGGGTCAGAGTGTGAGTCAGAGGAGAGGAACCTACACACACTAATGAGACCTTACTCTATGTTTCTTGTCTCCATCACTCAACAAAGTGGAAAATGTGAGTGTGTGTTAGTAAAGAGGAAGAGAGAGAAAGAGAAACTATAGGTGTAGGAATGTGTGCTGTGTTGGGTGTGAGAGTGTGTGACTTTGGTGTGTGTATATGTGGGGAGGGGGGTATTTCTACAGCTGCTACATCCTCTGACAGCGGTGTGACAGTACGTTTAGGTCTGTGCAGACAATGTGGCTAACCCAGAGCTGCTCACCACAACCTCAGTGTAAGTCACATTTCCTAAAACTGCCATAGCTCTATGAAATGCATAGTATCATTGATCATTAAAATCAGGCAATAAATCCCTCATTCCGTCCTACATTTTACGTGCATAAAATATTTGAATTTTGGGGGTACAAAAACTGTTAATCTACATTGCACAGACATACATGTGATGCTGTGCACAGCTGATACCGAAATAAGGAAGTTCAGAGAAGCGCCCACATCTCCTCAGACATAAGTGTCCACAATGCCCAGAGGAGAGTGAGAGAGAGAGGTCCTCTGGGTAATGAATGGCCAGCACTGTACCACAGATGCATTGCAGCTTGGTGTGGTACAAAGCAGTGGCATTCTTCTCATTCTAAGAAAACGCCTTGCTGGTTCATTTCCTGTTTACTGAACGAGCCCTCTTTAGTTCAGGCCGTGAAAGGCCTGTGTTTACTGGGGTTAAACTATGCACTTTCTCCACCAATGAGCCAAAGATCTGATCTGAACCTGCAAATTTAAGTTTCAACCTGCTCATTATGGGAGTATGTCGGTTGGACTGGTCGGGCACGGCTGTGCGAGATGGGCAGGGCTGCTCTACTTTCACAACAAGCCTGGCCAGCCTTCAATATGCCTCACCCACTGGCCCAAGCCATTTAGGGAGGGCTTGCAGCAGCACAGTGGGTAAGCGGGAACCAGATAGCAGCAGATGAGGACAGCCAGCACTCAGATCTACACCATGACACACAACTTGAATAATGACAATACTTATCTTAAAAAAAGATGTTTTCAGACTGTGATGTAAGGTGTTTTGTATACATGACAGTTGGTGTGCATTAGTAAAATAAAACAGTTAATCATCTCAATGGTGTTCTTGTGCATATAAGAAACTGAAGGCCTGAGAGAGCATGGCTGTAATTCTTTGTTAAATGACTTGGCATGTTTTGGGTGTCCCATAGACACTGCCCACAGCTCCCAGTAAATGGATCACTAAATCAGCACATGGCCAAACAGGTGTCTCTCTTCCAAACACCTGTCAAGACCTGGCTCCCCATGCCGGCCAATCAGAGGCAGCCGCGCAGAGACATAGCCATAGAAGGGACCACATGGAGCCCTGAAGGCCACCTGACCTCAGATCAACTTTACTCTTACATGACAGCGCGACAGATTTCACTAGACACTACAGTTTTCTGACCTAGAAAAGGGAAAACCTACTACACAATCAAGATGCAAAAGAAAAAGACAATTTCTTCTACATCATCAATAGCTTGTTAAAGGCAGTTTCAAAAAACCTCTAAAATGTTGGATCAAGCTGTGGGGGGTGTACTTTGTAAAGTGAAGTTGGCTGAATGTGAATGCAACTGAGGTTGGGATTTTCAGTAGCATTTCTGATGAAAGATATGGACTGTGTGTTGTGTGAGGGGGGCTGCAGAGCATATAGACAAGGGAACTTGTGTAATCTATTCACAAGGCCCTGAGAGGCACACAAAGATGAGTGGGAACAAGGCCAGCTGCTATTTTCTCACAGCAGTCCAAACCTGTATTGATAGAAATTTGGCCCTTCAAATAAAAATGAGACTGTGAGTGGCTGACGTCAAACCAACTGGGCACTATTGTCCATGTGTCCATGTGTGTATTCATGCATGTGTGTCCGTGAGTTTGCCTGTGTAATACTTCAACTTCTCTTTAAAAAGCAGTTTCTATTGCAGAGGGCCTTGAAGCTTCAAGTCCTGAAGAAAACATCTATCTGTCATCTCCACCTGAGCTCTGACTATTAACCTAGCTGTAACCATGGGGAACATTCAGTACAATAATTGCAGTATGTCCAGTACAGAAAGATACAGCACAAAAAAGGCAACCTTACAAACCTACTATTTAATGTCATTCTTGACAACGAACACTTAAGATCTGTTGTTATAATCAATATATATATATATGACAGCACTTTTGAATGTTCCATTATTTTAAAACATGCCTACATTATGTCCATTTTTGGATCCTACATTAAAACTTTGCGTCATACACACATCTTTTTTTTTTTTTAACTGAAGCAAACACTACTCCATGGATAAAAATAAATCTAAAACCATTGCATAAGCCACCTACATCACCTGTTCCTTGAGAAGTACTTTTAGTGGAATGGGTCCATGCAATTTACTCTGCTGTGTGTCTTGGAAAACCATTTGACTGTGATGTTCTCCCTCTCTCGTGTCAAGAGCGCTTTCTGCATTTAACTTATTCATGTACTGTACAGTAGTGTACGTGAATTGAAGGCAGGGTGAAAAGGAGAAAGATAGTGGTTAGGTATAAAAGCTGAGCTTCAAAATTGTGGGGGAGATGGCTGAAAGGAAGGCATGAAGAGGCTATTTCTATAGTCTTCTCCAGTGTGCCAGAATCACAGCAAAAGGCTATACTTACAGTAGCTTTCACCAGTGGTAGAGCACCACCTGACCTATGACTGGTGCACCACAGTTCTGATTACAGGCCCCTCAACAGCAACACAGTTTCTAATGTAATGGCAATACAGCAGGAAAATGTTCCAAAAGTGGAGACATCATGAAAGTTTAATGTATGTTGTGTTTATTCCAGCCTTCCAGTCTAAAGTACATAGAAACTATAATTTAACTGCTTGTTGTGCAGCTGCCTCCCCTCACCTCATTTCAGTCGGGAGTCCTAGCCCCTCGCCCTGCAGGGCTGTGAATTAGCCCTTGTGCCCGCTGCTACACTAAGCAAGGTAGCGTGCTAATCCTCATGACATCACTATTGTGTCCAGGCAGTTCCATCTAATGTGCTTATCAAAGGGCTTCTTTGAGTGTGAACGCACTAGGAAATCAGCATGGGGAGGCGGCTGATAGGAAAGCTTTTATCTGCTAAGGAATATTTCTGCTCTTATATAACATCTTAAGAGATTTTCACTTCCACCATGGTGGTCTTCAGGCACTGTACGCCATGGCCCAGTACTAGGTTACTGTAATGTAGGAAGCCTCTCTACCATTTCCCTCCACATGTTGTGAGTTGGACTATTAGATAAAGAACCTCCCAGACATATCTTGTTTGTTCTCATGACCATTACACATTATTGAGTTGACTGATATCAGGATATGAGGCTGGATTCATGTCCTTCCTTTTGCTCACTCTATTGTCTAGATACTCATGTACAGGAAGAGCTGTGGGAGGGGGCAACCTCTCAACTCAACTGTCTGCGTTTTATTTTAATATTGTTGTCTTGCAGCTGTTAGGAAAACAATATACATAGTGAGATTGGATCCCATCTGACATTACAGTGACAATGGACAGACCACAATGGACCCAGAGCTCAAAGTCAGACTGGCTCATGAATCTAAAGTGAGTCATGCTTGCTCAATCTAAAGGAGTGATACATATGGGCGCAAACTCGTCTTATTCCATCTTGTATACTTCAAATGATTACCTGCATTTGACCGAATAGATTGCCAATTAAATATAGCCCACCCATTTTACTGGATACGAGGCAATTGCTGTGAAGCGAGCAGTCCCTTCAGAGCTTTCTGCTCTGAGACTGTGGTGAATGACTGATGTGACAAAGCTATTAGCTGCCACAGTCAGAGAGAACAGTCTCAATCAGCGGACAGCATATTTTCAGTCATAGACGAGAGGGAATTAAACTACAAATTGAGGATAAAGGCAAACCAATGTCATCTTTATCTAAAGATTAAAAAGAATGAGAACGCAGACTCTGTCCCACTCCGCAGACAGAAAAGGTGGCACACATTAAAAACTGATCAGAAGATATTACAATCCAGACAAAAACATTAACATGCACATTATTGAAAATCTTTCTGACCATTTTACTCTGTCTCTTTGTCTCTCTCCCTCTCTCTCTCTCTGGTCATTGAGTGGATCATTAGCTGCCAGGGCCCTTGAAACCATACCCCCAACCCTGAACTCCCATTCCTGCTCGCCTCTAAAATATTCATAAGGACAATTAGGAGTTCCGATAAGGCAAGTACGAAGGGCTGGGGGGCGTGCGGCAGAGAGGGCATGGTATGCCAGCAGGACGTCTGTTCTGCAACACTCTATACCAAGACCTGTCCTCATCAATCTGAGACACAGCAGCTTCCCTCTTTGCCCCCAGTCAGGCCAGGCTGCCAGGGGAAGGTGGCACGGTGCCAGCTAAATCCCAGCCCCCAGCCCCCCATCCCAGCAGGCTTTGCTCTGTCCTCGCCCCTGGGCAGGAGGGGTTGGCCACACAGCACGCACAGTGGGAGGAGGGGGGCACAAGGGCAAGCTGGTTGTTGCACAAGCTAACGCACAGAAGCCGCTGTGCAGCAAAGCAAGGTCTCATTTCAGCCGTTCAGCCCACAAGGTCACAGAAAAACACAGGACTCATGGCTTGTGGTTTTAATGATCTTTAACATAACTAGTATACCTGTGGCTCAAACAGTAATGAAAACCCAAATTAGGTCAGCTCAGTGTCTGACCTATTTCATGTGGCTCATACCAGACAGGTATATGGTTGGGTGTCAGTTTGAGAAGCTACATATTGTAGTATGCCATCCAACACGTTGTTACCACAGAAAGTTATTTTGATTTTGTGTTCTGCCCTGCAATGCTGCTACATCCATTGGCTTATAATATAAAATATATTATAAAAGAACACACATTGCTTGCTTGAATAGTTGCAATAGTTTTAATGCATGAAACGGTAACTTCCAAATTTGAATGTTGGATTCACCATATTGTTGTCTTCTTTCTTTGCCATTTACTAGTAGTTGTAATATTATTGAAAGTACAATTTGAAAAGGGTAACATCTCGATTAGTACTACATCAATGAATTAATTGAGGTTAAAGAATGTCTTGCATGTTACAGCCAACATGCCAGATCAGTGACTTAGTAGTGGCTTACCCAGCTCTGTTACAAGAGCAGATAAGGTACTAATATTTACTCATTACCTTGCAGCACATTCACAACCAGCAACAATTACCATATAGAAAAAGAAGATAGTCTTAAATATGATCACAAAAGCTTAAACTATCAAAACAAAGAAAAAGCATTTTCATGTAACATCGATTGTAAAGGATAATCAAGTTTAATTTATGTAAACATCATTAACAACATCAGTTTGCAAACTATAAAAAATGTACTGAACCTCAGAGCTTCACTGTAAACTGTCTTTTTCTGTTAGTACGAACAATGGGAGACAAGTGATGTGTCAAACATCTTCATTTCTGTGAGACAAGTGGAGCTGTCTCACGAAGATGAAAAAGCCTACTTTTTCTCTACTCTGAACTGACGGAAGTGTCAGTATGAATATAAGCAGATTTCTTGAGAAAAACTGATTTTGAAAAAATATATAAATAAATAAATAAAACTTAAGGAGCCAGGTCAAACTCTGCTTTGCTTGGTGTGGAGGTTCAGTCTTGTCCATCATGTTGAACAAACATTAACTTCTGTAGAGGAAAACTGTCATGTATGAAAGTTGGATACAGCTCATGTTTGTCTTTCTATCTGCAGTCATGTTGGGTTAATTATGTCATGGTTAAGACATGTTTAGTTGTTGAAGCTCCAAATAATTAAATTCAAATGCAGCAGTTGTGATGGCAGTTGCCATCAACTACAACTACCATCTACAACTGCCATCTAAGCACTGGTTCCAGGAAACGCTCTATAGAAGTGAGATATTTCACATCTTTTTAAAACAGACGTGCAAAATCTTTGAATAGGTAGAAAACACAGAGAACATTAAAAAAGAGATCATTTATTTTTTCTCTTTGGTGAATAAACAGTTTTTAGTTCTATTCGGGGATACAGTATATTAGTATTAACTCATTAGTGTCAATGGAAATTAATATTCATAATAAGCCAACATGGTTTATGGTCTTTTGTTGTTCCGTCTACTTTCATTATGTGCTCTATAAAGACCCCTCAATTTGAAATGAGACATATGCAACATAGTTAAGAAGGTGAAAATGAAGCTCTGACGTCAATGAAGCCCTGTGTCAAAAGCAAAAATCTGTTAGCAGTAACCAAGTAACAAGTGTCATACACTGGAGAGCAGAGACATCATAAAACAATGAGATGTGATATGAGGTGGATTTAAAATGCACAGAAAAACACGACTTTATACTGGAGTTAAGCCATTGAGCAATTCCAAGAAAAACTGTTGACTGGGAGATACTGCTGGTTATGAACATTTTAATTTAAAAAATCATAATTAATGTTTCTGTTTTAAAAAAAAAAGCTATTACTTGGCAGTCAGGTAACGGTTACTGTATATCAGTTTCAGTGCAGAGGACACATATTACAGAACAGTCTGTGATACACTCGTATGAACATTACCACAACTGTTTCATTACACTCAGAAAACTACAAAAGAGGACTGGTGACCCTTTTTCACTAAAAGCCCAGAGGAAAAGAAGTCCTTGTCCTATAAAAAGGGGCACTTTGAAACCCAGCATGTTGCTAGCAACAGAACCATTAATACTGCTTCACTCACTGAGGCAAGGCTGAAAAGACTTTTCAGACAACTCTCACCAGACTACTCCATCAGAGATATCATAATAGATAACAAGCAATATCATCATTAGGCTTCATCTTGTTATTTCGTTATTCTGAAAATGGCTCAAAGTGGCTTACAGCAGCGGGTGAATAACTGTAGCAAAATGATCAGACGTGGCTATAAAACGACAGAAAACTGTCATGATTTCTTTTTGTTTTCACTATCACTCTGAAAATAGGTGCTGCTAGCCAGTTTGTTTGTTTTGATGAGCAACACATGTCAGCTGTAGACCTTTGGACCTGGTCTGAAACATAGTCCCAAATGTTAAGTGCTTGATTTCAGGTATACAAAACACTTTGCACGTACACAGGAAATAGGAAGTAGCTCCTCTTCACAACATTGTGAATTTATATGAGCACCAAATGAAGAGGCGATAATAGAAACACAAATTAATGCTTGCCCATGCTGTTACTTTACCATCCCCTCCAGAGATAACAGATTGAAGACTGACAGGCTTCATATTCATGTGGCAACGCAGAGAGGATGCAACCTCCTCCTCATTACAAAGCAGCATCACAGAGAACCTGCCTATCCATTAATTTAAAAACTAAAGCACCCAAACATAATATCATCATACTTATCTACAGTGCTGTATGTGGCTTACAGTCAAAATAAAAATATGGAAAACCATATTAATATCACTCCAATAAATCACAGGAGCCCAAAACTGCACATAATATTAAAAATGGGCTGGCAGAAAATTTCATATATACATATATTGGAAAGACCTGGAAAATCAACATCAACCCAATAAGACTATGTCAATAGAAGTGACATTTGATTTAGCTTGAAAGGGATTTCTCATCATTGCCGCTATGAGCTCAATGGTGAAATATCAAAAAGGAGAAAAGCAATATGCTAATGGAGTAGTGGGGAGACAGAAAAATATAGAGAAACTGCCGAAGAGCTGCGGGTGGTGCAGGTGATGGTGTTACAGAGACTTGACAATGAAGTAATTTAACCTTTAAATATATATGTGCTATATTTGTTCTACACCATAAGGAAGACAACATTTACACTTTTTAACAGACCAACTTTCAGCTTTCTTAAATAACTATAATAATACATGAAGAATTAATCATTTGACAAGTCACACAACAGGAAAATGTAAGCATTTCTGACTTGTCTCAAGTGTAATCAGCCCTAGACAAAAAAATGTTTCATTAATTTGCTATATTACCTCTCTAAAAATGGCAGCAGACTATTTTTTGTGAAAAGGAATAAAATAATAAAACACAAAAGCATGTTCATCTTGAGACCACTAACCAAACTCTTAATTTAAAAAAAAAAAGAAATAATAATTGTTTGGTCTTAACGTATTAAAGGACATTTAAACAGCTGTTTCAAGTCTGTCTTAAAACAATAGTCAGGTGCTCAAATGAACACTGGAATCCTCCTGTCCATACTGACCATTAGAAGATCTTTTTTTAAATGCACTTACAATGTAAGTGATAGGGGAAAAATCCACAAGCCTTCTGTGAAAAAATTTAAACTTTATCTGAGGTTAATGTGAAACTTCAGCCATCCAAATAAGTCAAATCCTGTAGATATCTTTCAAAGTTACAGTGAACCAGAAATCAACATTTGGAGAAACGACACTCCACATCACGTTGTAGTGGCCAATCACAGGCGGCAATCAGACTGATCAGAGCTGTATGGCGCTGCCATGAGGGAGTGCAAACACATTACTAGGAAGCCTGAGTCTTCAAAGAGTCCACAGACACCATGCCAAAGACACCATGTCCCAGTGGCTCACATTGGTGGCACTGACCTCCCACATCATGAAGACCCTGCAGAAACTTGTCCTTGAGCAGTTCCAGCCCATGGTCAAGCAACTCTTAGACCCTCTCCAGTTCGCGTACCAACCCCAACTGAGAGTTGAGTATGCCATCTTTACCTCCTAAACTGTGGCTACTTACACCTGGAAAAGTCAGAGAGTACTGTGAGGGTCATGTGTTTTTGACTTCTCCACCTGCATTCAAGCCTGCACTGTTCTCTTGGTGTACACCATGCATGTACTCACCTACTTGAGTATGGTGAGGGATGACTCATCTGATCATATCACTTTTTACCACATCCCTATAGACCAGTGTCTATGGTTTTTGCACCAATGAACACTCAAATGTGCATTCACCTTTGTAATGAGCTGTTTATGCACTGCAAACCTTACTATAATATTCCTCTCCGTGTAATTGTCAACGAACTGTTCGATCACATCTGATTTCACTTAAAAAATTGTGAACATATCCCTTAATTATGTTTTTGAAAAAGGTTTGTGAAATATACAAATACTCGCTTAATATTACCTTATGGATATAAGCATTGTCAGCTCTTCTGTGTTCATTGGATATTTAAGATAATAGCCAGACACAGCAGCACAGTACAGACCAGGTCAGTGCAGCTGATTTATAGATGAGAAGGAAGGCTGAAGGAAGAGAAAATCTAAACTCAAAAGACATACTTCTCTAAACTTCACAAACAGACTTTTTTTTAACACTGTTACCCTCCTAATATATTATATAGACAAACTGAGCAGTAGCCTCATTTAGATTTTGCCCCTAGATATTACCACAAAGTAAGGTGGCCCCCAGAAGAGGAAAATACCCTGCTGCAAAGGAAGTAATGCTGTTCATGTTTTTGGCAACAGTGATGTCAGTTTCTTTAGAATATACAGACAAACACATCAGAAAATAGCTTCAGATGCATGTGACAGCTGCAGAGACAAAACAACTTCTAGTGTCTTAACACATGGACAACCAGGACAAAAAAAGATTAGAAATACATCAAACTGCATTAAGACAAAACTAACAACTAGAATACTAATGAATTACTAATAATACATATCAAACCTATATTATAGACATTCAGTCTTTTTTTCAGGCTTTTTGCTTTTATTTGACTGGCAGTGTGGGGACGGGTAGCTGGGGATGGGGAGCTGGGGGGGGGGGGGGGGGGGGGGGGGGGGGGGGGGCCTCCAGCCAGGAGATGAACCGTGGATGCTGTGGCTATGTTTAACGTGCCTTAATCATTAGGCCACCAGAGTGCCCCTAGACATCCACTCATTTAATACAAGACATCTAATGTAAAACATTTACTGTTGATCTCATCAAATCTAATTAAACAGGATTTACAACCTAAAATCTTTCATGAAATTAATAAATGTTGCACTGGTTTACTTGTTTTCCCAACAAATAAAACACTCTAAGTTCTTTAAGTTACACATGTACAGTAGAAGAATATACAAGAGTCACACACTTTTCTAAGATGTCATTTAATATTTCATGCAGGAGAAAAATACTTTTTAAAATTTTTGTAAAAGTAATTTTATTTTATACAACATCCAACTGAAAGAACAATAAGCAAAAAACATTGACTTTTTTGTGGTAATTTAGCTGTGTGAAAAGTGTGTGGCATATTACCAAGCAGCAATAACGTAATGTGATATAAGTTCAAGTTAAGATGTTTATGCCATACAGAAATTAAACAAGCAGCGTTGTTGGTTTAATTTCTGTATTATAAATGACAGAAAAAAACATGCCTATTTTGACAAATCCATGTTTGTATTAGTTTTCCTAATTATTAAAAATGAGCTGCACAGTTTCAAATACTATATTGCTTTGATAACTAGTGTATACTAGCTGAAGTATATGTAATACTCTATGAGAACATGGTAACTTCATTTGACCGTCCTTTTATGTATTTTTTGTCACAATTATAAATGCAAACTCAGAACAACCTACCTTTGGTAGTTGGCTTAGTCTCACCAGTGTGCTTTGATATTCAAGTTCTCGGGCTTCAAACATGTTAAAACCAACACAAACAAGCTGCACACTATACTACAGTACTGCCAGTATATTTGCATTGCTGAAGATCATTTCTCAAAGGAATACTTGATCAGAAATTCTGATCAAAAACTCAGACACACTTTCAAGATGTAAATTGTGTTTTGTTCATGTAAAGTTGATGTATCAGAATGGGAATATCTAATAATCATAATTATTAGATAATTAATAAATTATCATCATAATTACAAGTTCAGCACTGTATAACCTTCTAAAAAAATGAATTAAGTTAGTTGGTGAAATACTATTTTTATCTGGGGATCTGATCTGATCTCTAACTGGCCTTTTGGGTACCAACCTGGAAATAATTATGTTTGTCAAAAAGTAAAATAACGGTTCAAAGATAAAATGACAGTTTTTTTCAATAATACTACATCACTGTCTATTTAAGAGATGTGTGTTAAAACTAGAGCCCTTTCTTGAGTTAAATGAGGTGCCATTATTCAACTCAAATAAAGAATGTGAAAGATTTGGATTTTTTTTTTCTTATGCTCTTTCATCTTTCTTGCTAGCCCATCCCCCCCCCCATGTTCCGCAGCCTCCATTTCTAGAGCTACCAGCAGGAGGATAATTGATCAATCATGCTAATTGAAGAGTCTGGACAGCTAGCCCACCATAGCAGATGTGCCGATTTGCATTCATTAAGATAAAAATGAGTCTTAATCACTGCTGAGCCCTTGATTGACAACATAAACATCCCCTGTCTTAAACTTCTGGTGCCCATTCAGCCCAAAGCTCTTTAAGGAAATCATTCCATAGCTGGTAATAGAAATGAGCTTCACTAAGTCATTAAAAAATACACTTTTATTCATTGACTGCCTCCAAAAAGTAAATCAGACCTACAAATTATGAGGCATCACAAATTGAATCCTTAGTTGTGATAAATACATAAATAGCTTTTGTGACAGTAAGATCTGCAAAGGGCAGTGGTTAAAGTCAGTTACAAAATAATCAGTAAGAAGCAAAGTATGATTCAGCTGAAGAAATGTATGCAGGGCCTGACATTCTGTAATGGTCAAAATTTACATATCTTATTGAATGATTAATACAGCCCCATTTATGACAAATGTTGATAGTGATCATGAAATGAAACTTAATGATAATTTTATGCCCATTTCCTCTCACTGTAGTGGTCTTGTGAAAGGCAGACTGTTCCTTCATGAATAGAGAAGGAATTGTCTGCTTCTCCCAGGTCACATTAACAGTGGCCACCCGTCTTTATCATGAGGAAGATAAGTAGAATTTCCATATGAATGATCCCGAGGTTGTTTACTTTCACAAATCATCAGGGCAAAAGACTGGCAAAAAAGCAGAGTTAAGTCAATTCTTTGCATTTAGTGAAGTCCTGTTATTTACAATTACATGGCATTGTTATTTGATTAAAATTACATTCTCGAATTGGATTAAAGGACCAGTGTTCAAGATTTTGGGAGATGTATTGGCAGAAAAATAGGTATAAAAAGGAATATAATCATAAGTATGTTTTCATTCACGTTTAATCACCTGGAAATAAGAGATGTTGTGTTTCTTCATCACCTTAGAATAAGCTTTTTCGATCTACAAATAGAGCAGGTCATCTTGCAAGAAGCCCACCATGTTGCACCGCCATGTTCCTACAGTAGCCTAGAAAGGACAAACCAAACACTGGCTCTAAAGATGGCCTTTCGTGCTTTCTCAGAGTTCGCATCCAACATATTTTCTTCTACATCAGGGGTCGGCAACCTTAGGCACGATAACGAGCGTCCTGTAAACAGCGGTTTCAAGCACACACTGCACACTCCAGCTGTGTCTGCAGCTAATGATGAGCTGTTATTGCTGTACGTTGTAAGGAGAAATAAATTGAAAACCAGAAGAGTTCACAGGTGGGTGATTCAGTGTGTTGATCAGAAGTATTTCAGACACTAGTTGCTATGATGTTTCAGTCAATACTGACCAAACTAACCCGCAGCAGATGTTAAAGTGAGGTGTGTAAAAGTGCACCGCTGCAGCAGTAACACACGTTATTAGCACAGATTCGCTAACAATTTACCATGGTGTGAGAGGAGCAAAATTAAAATAAATGAATACAAATAAATACATCAGTCACTTTCCAAAATTATAACGTTGATGTGGATGTTTCATGTGGATGGCATTTTGATATAATATACCTTTTTTGTTTGATGCACTGTAGTGTCCGTTTTGACATTTCCTCCCAGTGCAATATGTTTTAAATGATTTACTGAAAGCAGTGTTTTCAAAATGGGATCCATACATAATTCGTAAGCCCTTGTTGTGAATAACGGACAAATATCTTTAAAATGTTCTTGTATGTGGCCTATATGGATGTTTTTGTCTTTTGTGTCATAATTTAACTTAAGGTTTTACCGTATTGTTGATTATGGCACACTCATTAACGAGAAAAGTCAAAACTTGCTTGGAAGGGTTGGGGGAGGGTTATTCAGTAAGTTGCAGTCTGTAACCTCATCACTAGATGCCACTAAATCCTACACGCTGGTCCCTTTAAACCAATTCACAGCCCTGATTTTATAAGATTACAATTAAATGTTAACTCAATGTCGATTCCGTGTTCCTGCAAACTTTATTAATCCGAATCTAAACTATATACCTTAATTGTATTGAAATGCTCAAAGAGAGGGCAGATACATGCTGAAAGGTGCCTGTTAAGTTACTATCTGATTTCAAGGCTTCTCCTGGAGACAGGGGTCTTTCTGTCTGCAGCAGAATGGTGTGAGGTTATAGTGGAGCATGAGCAAAATTTCATTAGCTTCACTAGGGTGGGAGGAAGAGTAAATATCATTAGATTAATGTAATGACTAACTGCAGCATTTTCATTTGTGGTATAAACAGAATTCAATAAGAAACACAATAGAAACAACACCATTAAACTTTCAGTCATGAATGCGCCGCTTCTTTTCAAAATAACACAACTACATAAAATTACTTCCAAATAGAATTTGTTTTGATTTGTACAGTACTGGCACAAAATACACTATGTATTCACTTATAAAGTAATTTAAAAAATGAAAAGAGGCCTTAAAACAATTAAATTCCACCTTAATATAGTTTACAAATGTTTGTGTGACACACACAGGTGTATACATAAAGAGAGAGATTTCATACAACAGCTCCATTTGTCGCCTGGAGTGTTGGTAAGGTTAAGACCACCGACACACA
Source organism: Scomber scombrus (assembly GCF_963691925.1). NCBI lineage: Eukaryota > Metazoa > Chordata > Actinopteri > Scombriformes > Scombridae > Scomber > Scomber scombrus. The sequence goes on along the minus strand of NC_084975.1, from coordinate 17,234,214 downwards.
CAGACACATACACACACCATAACACAAATACACACACACATAAAGGAAAAATTTGAGCCTACTGCTCTGCTTTGGACTACGAGCCAAGTTTGAGACAAAGTCCATAGCCCTCCACTGGGTTATCAAACTGTGGCCCAGGCATGCATCCATCTGTGGAAAACATGGAGACTGTTCTCCCACACTGCACAGCTCAACCTTTATCTACAGATGGTACTACTGAGCAGGAATGTGACCTTTGATTTAGTTTCTCACACGGAACGAGCTTCCCAATGAAAAGTGGGAGAGGGTTTGCTGGCCTCCCAAACTCGAACAAATGAGCACATGATTGTTTGCATGGCAAAGATTGGTTTAACACAATTTAAAAATTTAGATAAGTGTCCAGAGTAAGTGTCCTCATGTGAGGCTCATTTCTCTAGATAAATGGGGGAGGGGTGGATTCTTCCCCATCATTACAAATGCATCAGCTCCTCCATGTAGTGTAGACCAGTATAGCTGAGATGTGCAAAGGCTGAAAAGGCAGTCAGCAAAACAAGATTTCTCTTATCAAATGATAAAATCAAAGCTCCAACAAATTATCAACCACCTCTGACACTGGCTCTCAAGCCAAGTGAATAGTGAGGTTGTGTGGTGATGCTGTGAAGTGGACTAGATTGGTTGCTTCTGCTCTGCTTATTCACTTCTGAGCCTTGATCACGTAGCCAGCAGGCAGAAGGGGTTTTGTACATATCTGCAAAGATGCTGGCCGAGTGAACGGGGACAACAGCCTTTTGTGTAGCAGGGAAGCTTCTTCAGAGTAGCCAGAAGGGCTAAGTGGGAAATTAGCATGTGACCACTAGTGCTACATTATGCAGGATGTACATTCCAATTACACCATGCTGTCAACACAAACATACATCACATATATATGTGATATAACAGCCTGAGGGGCATGGCCAAACTGATCGGCAATGAATAACCCCATAACGATTCTAAATGAGGGGTGGTGTTGTGTTTGCAGCAAAGTCTTGCTTAAAATAAGAAGGCTTCCAGAGTCACGGCAAAAACAAATTTGTGGTCACTGTTACATAAGTAAGGAATGTATCCATGTATTTTTTATGCAGGTGAGCCCCTGCTCTGCTCAGAGGGCCCCTGATGGAGGAGTGACTGCGTGAGTCTACTAGATGCCAGAGCACTCTTCTGCAGCTCTGCCAAGCAGGTAATTCACAAGCAGCAGCAGCATGAATAAAAGATAATGGGCCACAGCTGACTCCTTTATGCTGCATGTAATTTCTCTAATTTCTCCAAGAGACAGTCTTTACTAAAGCTAGGATTCTTGAAAATGTACATTCTCACGTATATTTTTTAATATCTCTTAATGGGGCAGCAGTAATGAAAAAAAAGTCTACGTATCAGTGGACAGGTGGCAGTAAAATCATTGTGATTGCCACACAGCAATATGTGTTGTCTAATAAAAACATCCAAGAACAGATAAAATAATCTAATCCCATTCTTTTTACTGCTGTTATTTGAAATAGACCCTATTTAAAATAATAGCTATAAAATGAATCTGTACTATACTAGTGGTGTCACAATCCTATCAATAGACATTGCATACATTGTATATGCTATCATTTAGTCAGAATGAACATACCACCCTCTTAAATCAGATATTGAATAAGCTAAGAAACCACGCATGTGCCAGTGAACGATGTTTGGAACAGGAAGTTTTCGTAATCATTCTCATTTACTTTGGCTTTTACACTTTTGGCTGACAATTTTGTATGCTGGCATAACAAGTAGCATACTCTTCCACTAGTCACTGGGCAGGCAGTAGCTGCCACAACACCCAAGTGCTTATTGAGTTTTATAGAGCAGTATGGAATGTACCCAACACTGTATTTTCACAAGATACTACAGCAATATTTAAATGTTCTGTCATTAAGAAATAACTAGAGAAACGAGCCCTACAGGTACAATACAGTATCTATGGGAAACAGGGTCATCCCGGTGGTCAGCAGCTACTGTGTGTGCAGAGATAGGTTTTCCGCGTCAGTTAATGCGGCACATGAGAAGCTGAACTTATCAGAGAGTGCAGACCTCCTATGCCCTATCTGAATGGAGACTAAAAGGAAACTGTTACTTGTCCCTCACTTTCGTATGTCTGAAACATTACCACTGCAGCATTTCCAGTAACAAAGGCTAATGTTTTTTATTGAATAAGAACATTTCATGGTTTGAATTCCAGCATTAAAATAATTAATTTAGCCTAAATTTCATATATTTGAATGACAGTTTTTTTTGTAATAAATTACAAAGAAGAGAAAATAATTGATCACAGTGAGGGAAATGGTATGATGTGAATGTTTCCCCTCACAAAATAAGAAAGCAACAGTCACTCACCTCTACAATGTCAGAGTTGGTTCTGCTCTCATGGGGCTCGTTGTACTCTGTATATTTCAGCAACACTTTGTCCATGTCTGTACTGGCGTACTGGAACAATTTGTTAGAGCTGTTGAAAATGATGAGGGCAATCTCACAGTCACATAGTACGCTCAGCTCATAGGCCTTTTTCATCAGGCCAAACTTCCTCTTTGTGAAGGTAACCTGAGGAACAGACAGAAACAAAACCATTCATTAGAGAAAAACTGTTTTCATGATTAAAAAGTAAATCAAATGTAAGTGAACAACACAGAAATGTTTACAATAGACACAATTTGTGCAAGAGTAAATGTTGATTTAGCCTTCTTATTTATGATGGAAAGTAGTAATTTATTTCTCTAACTCCATGCTAACCGTGCAATTGTCAGTGGTGGAAAACATATTAATCCTCTTTTACTCAAGTAAACATAGCATTGCCACAGTATAAAATTACTTAATTCTAAGTAAATGTATTGCATTAAAGCTGGAGCTTAGGTACAAAAGTACTGTTGGCAGAAGTTCTAAAAGGAAAAACACTTATTATGCAACAAAAAGGTTCCAGTCAGTGATATCATTTATTATATTACTGTATATATTACATTATTGTTATATTATCAGAGAAACCAGTCAAAAGCTTAGGATGATGGTAAAATGCAAGCGTTAAGGACTGAGACCAGGGCAAGCAGTTGAAAGAAGAAATCATCAAAGGCCTTGCTAATGTAGACAAGGCCTTACTTCAGGTACAGTTAAAATGTGGCTTCTGACAATGTATGACCATCACCAAAGTCAAGAAGCTGGAGAGAACTGTCAGTACATAAGTCAAGAAATGGCTTGGACTCCTATGATGCCTGAGCAATATCGGCTTGTCGGGGAACGGGGCCCTGGGACTGCCTATCACTAGCTCAACAAATTCTCCAAGGTAAGGCTAGACATGACCCTGACAGAAACTCAAGATGCCACAATATGGGTGGCAGCTTCCAGAGTGGCAGCAGGCAGAAAGTGGAACGCATCCAAGGTAGTGCAGCAGACAAAATCCCTTCTCAAGCATGGAAATATTGTCTCCCGACCAAAACGGGGCCAAAGGACAAGATCAGAAAACCTTACGTACACAGGAACCTTGCCAGAAGGATCTCTGGGAAATGGAAGGAGGCAGACTTAGCCACATCATCAGAGCCATTTATGATGTTCTTCCCAGTCCCAAGAATGTGAACCAGTCACTTGGGATAGACCCATCATGTCTCATTTGCCAAACACCAGCACATACAGTACTTACTTGCTGCAAGACCAGCCTCATCCAAGGACACAACACCTGGAGGCACAACCAGTTCCTTCAGCAACTGGCAGTAGTGCTGGAAGAAAGGAGGACTAACAAGAATGCCCTCTCTTCCGCAACTCCTGGCTTCTCAAACACCACGGCCTTTGAAGCAGAAGGAAATGCACTAAAGAGGTCAACTGCAAAAAAGAATCAAGCTTACTGGATACAGCCGGGGACTGGAAGATGAAGGCTGATCACAGGCCGGATCTGATCCGGCGGTCAGCCTCATAAAAAGGCCCTGTTCATTGTGAAAGCAATAGTGCCATGGGAGGATGCAGCTGGTGAAGTATACAAACACAAAACAACGAAGTACCCCAATCTAGCAAATGAAGGTGCTCCCTGTGGAGGTCAGCTGTAGAGGTTCTCTGGCCATGTCAGCCGGCAGGGTGCTGAAATGGGTTGGAGTCCAAAGACAGGCCATATAACAGGCTATCAAGTCACTGGCAGAGGCTGCCGAATGAAGCAACAACTGGCTCTAGCTGAAAAAAACCCAACAAGAACTGGGTGGCAAGATATCCATAAGCCATCAGGAGGGATAAAAAGCTGTGGGGGGGAGGGGGGGGCGAACCTGGGACGTCAGTGTCACCATCCTCTGAAGGAAGATGCCCACCTGATGACCTCAGTGAAGCTTCTATCTCTACATCCACTGATGGTTATGATTTACAGTCCGCATAAACAGGACTCAACTGATCCTTCTGAAGTTCTGTTGCCACTGGTTATGATTTCCAGTTCATATAAACAGGACTGAATCATTGACAGACGAAACCTGGTCTCGACTGATTCTCCTGAGGTTCTATTGCTGCTGGTTATGATTTACAGTCCACATAAACAAGACTGAATCATTGACAGAAGAAACCAGATTCAACTGATCCTCTTCACGTTCTGGTGCTGTATGGGCCTTTCAATAAAACACCAAGGAAAGAGAGTGTCCATCCGATGACCCCTGTGAAGCACTTTCCGTAAACCTGACTCAAGGAATGCTTGTGGATTATATTACGGGATTGTAAAACCGAGTCCTATGAGCTCAATTATACTGTAGAGATGCTCATGCAGGAAATTTACTTTTTTTGTAAAATGTTTATATCAAATGTATGGATAAAGATTTCTGCTCAGGTTTAAAATCTGTGCTACTCAAAAACAAATTACTTATCTGAGTGTGTAAAGTGCAGGTTAAACCAGGAGAATACTGTATTAACAGTCTCATTGTGTTCCAACAATGTTACTGTAACCAAGGTGACAGATAAAAACATCACTCCTCCTTTAAAAATCACTGCAATAACATAGTGCATGTCTGAAACGTCTAGTTATCAGGCCAGAGGTCAGGGTTAGAGGCACGAGTCAGCGAGCTGAGTCAGAGCTTTGGCAACAATAGGGGTCCATACATTACTGTAGCCCCTGACTCCATATACGGAAAGCTATCTCTGTAGTGCAGCATAAGCCTTGTAACATGAGCTCTCAGATGGGACTTCAGGTCATACATCACTCCAATGGTAATGCAACCCTCTCTGCAAAGTGACTTTATGTCCTGTATCTCTGCAGCTCTGTCTCTGTGGTCGCTTCAGACCCATACACACATGTCATTATGTTACACCATCTCTTTACAGTATGCTACACTCATTTCTTAAACCAAAAACATCATGCACAAAGAGGGAAGATGTTTTTTCCTTTGATTTTCTAATTTTCTAATTGTTTTTGGAAAACAGTTTAAAATTTGGCTGCAAATGTATGCTTGTCTTCAGTGCATGTGTCTTTTCTGTTAATGTGTATCATACTACATGCCTTGTGAATGTGCTAGTAAAAGCTGTGCTCAGAGCGCGGAGGAGTGCATGTGTCTGTATTCTCCATCAGTTTCACTGACCTACTAAGAGAGGAGTTGAGCAGATGAGCTGGCTTTGTTCAACTTTAATTGGTCACAGCTTGCGGCTATACCCTCATTTTAACTGGTATAATGCAGTATAATCCTATGTGTTGCATAGTGTCTGTGTAACCACTCAGGCAGTGGGGTCACTCCAACTGTGATAAATGAATTTCAAATCTTCCACATTACAGGTAATTATACAGGACCATTATTCCTGCTGTAGACATGGAGGAACCTGTCCTTGTGTAATTTTCTATTCAATGCATCGATGTTACTCAAGCTCATATGACAAACCAAAGTCTAAAATGACATATCTTGAAATGACAAGGTTTAAATACAGAAGAAGCTGAATCAAATAACATGTTTTCTTGCAAATCGAAGTCACATAAAGCCTTTGAGCAAGTGTGGCTGAACAGAAAAAGCACTGTGTGGTTTTCATGTCATTCTGATGATTTGCCCGAGGTGAGTAGCAACATGGATGCAGACAAGGGGATATGCTATGACCAATCTCTGGACTGTTTGTACCAAGTTACAGCACCTGCAGTTTTAACCAGCTGATACTAGTCTCCTCTGACTTAACACCACAGCCGCCCTCTCGCTCATTTGCCTGCTTGCAGATTTGTTTGTTTGCTTAATCAACCAGAATGTAGGGCCTGTCGTGTGGTGAAAATGATTAACAAATTGTACGCTCTTTAGCAGATGAATGTGGCTGTTAAGCCAGGGAGATGTCACCTTTCAGCAGGAAGCCCAGGATGAGACGCTGAGTGAGGACTTTGTTCCACCTGGATGCGTGGCAGAGTGCTGAGTGCAGGGCTGCTGACCCAGGCACCGTTTCATTTCAACCTCAGCAGCAGCATCAAGACTTGGTCCTTGCCCCAGCCACAGACACAGAACCTCTACAAAAGCTAGCTGCTGCTCACACTGCCGTTAAAGGTGACGACCACATTACTCATCTGTAGTTACAAATTTTCCTTTAATAGAGAAAGAAGTGGGGTATTTTGTATCCTATCTTGTCCCGATTGTTATAATTTCTAAGAAGTGCAGCTTCATTGGATAACCACAACACAAAATAGCTCAGAGCAAAAAGAACCAACACATTCATATATAACCTACATCCACCCCCATCTTTTTTGGGGTGACTGGTAAAACAGTGGAAAACCACAGACATCCTTGAGGTCAAGTGGGAGGTTCACTGGCAGAGCTTTCCTATGGTTCACCAAGTCAAAGACACCCACAAGTCAGACAGTCGATGTGGTCGATCCTATAGTAAGATGTGGTACACATGTAGCGTAGCACCCTGACTTATTTATGTAATTGAATGACAGGATTAGCCTCAGCTGTACTGTAAAGCTTTGCTGTACTACATACTGTACCAGTGTATCTTACAGCTGTTCGGAGACATCAAATGAAAGATAGGGAGGCCACATTTAAACTTCCAATAAACTGGAGTGATTCCAACTTTCTATGCCTTTGATAAGGTCATTATAAACACCCACACAATACCAGACAGATCTGTGACTGTAATAGCATTTCATTTGGACTGTGCCAGGCTGAAAACCCTGACCTTTTAAGATGCTCTCACAATGTCAAGATGAGCTGTTAATTCTGCTCACAACTCTCACCTGCATTCCCAACTATTTCCAAGTGCTCCACCACCATAACCTGTTTTTACTGTGCTTTAATTGAGCTTGGAAATTCATTTCTTATAAGCTTTTTTTTTACACTTTGAGTGTGAGTTTGATGTGTTTACAATCTAACACAAATTTATTATAAACTGCAAGGTGTTTCTGTAAAGAGACATACCTATCATATCAGTTTAAATCAATATGTTGTACCACAGCAGAGAAATTCATGTTATTCATCTACACTCGACAGTGTTGGGTCATCTATCTATATGCAAAATTGCAGTGTGTCCTAAGAAAATGCATTTAAAATCTATAGCCTTTATGCCTGTCACCCATGCTTTTACTGCTATATTCAATTTGTGTTTTATTGTCTTCATCCTCCTCTAGACACACCCTGCCATTGAAAATTGTATTGTATATAATAACATATGCTATAATAAACCCAACACACACAACCACACAGAGTTGATGTGTCAATCAAAAGGTCTATCAATGTCTGTCCTCAGGCAGAGGTGCAAAGATGACAAACAAGACATCTGGGACTGTGACTGCAGCTGTGACTGAGGCATGGCAGGAGATGCCTGAGTCACTAACACCTTCAGAGGGGTGAGGAGCTAGCGGCCTTATTAGAATCTCATGTCACCTCTGACAGCCCCCATGGCAGACTTGAGAATGGGCTTGAGAGACAGAGAGGTCTGGCACCAGCTGGCAGAGTGACCCGGACCCTGTGGCTGCTGCCCTGGCTATGCAGCACCAGAGTGTGGGGGCCTGGGAGACAGGCCAGGGCCACTGCGACTGTCTGGCTGGATCAGCTCTCCCTGGGAGACAGGACAGCCCCAGGATCCCCATGTAGACAAGTGAGGGCACAAAGGCCTCGTCCACTGGGTGGGATTGACCTTGAAACCTACAATAGCCGTGACTGATCCTGTTTAGTAGAGAGGATGACATGGTAGTTAACAAAACGTAAGTAGGTTCCTAAAACAGCTCTAATCAATAACAAGAATGATTCAGCTTAAATACAAAGCTTGTTCAACTTATAGATAACTGAAATTGTCACAAGAGACAGTGCACTGCATCTGTAAAATAATAAATAATTTTCCATCATCTAAAAGCACCAGCAGTTCAATGAAACATCACAAGACATAACCTCTTTACGATACCCAACTGCAACAAATACAATCACCATCATCTTCTCCGACTTCATGTTCTGTTGCTTCGTCGTAGTTTTATGGAAACTACATAATTATCTTGAACAATGATAATATACATTTAACAGAGTTTTTCTTTTCCATCCATTGTCTATCAACAATCTTTTTACCTATCAAAATATAAAGATGACCGCTCAGAACTTCAGGAATAGGTGAAGGCTGAAAAAGGGGAGGTATGTTCTGGATAGAAAGAGAGAGACAGAGAGCTGCTCTGTGCCTACAGGCATCTGACGTGCCAGAGCAAAATCCAAAATGAACCACAGCAAGGGCAGGCAACCCTCCACCCAGCAGCAAAATCATCAAACTTTTAATGACTTGGGCAATTACCCCCAGTGAGCCTGCTTAATGGCATCCAGAGGACGTCACTATACAATGCTCACTAGGTTACATCAGCCTCTTCCCTGCATTAACTTACAAGACAAATGTCTACCACCTTCATATCTCCTGTAGATCCACACAAATCATAACAGCAAATGAGCTCGACTCTGAGACGTCGGCAAAAGACCCTGAAAATGTTCATAGGGGGCCACTGGCTGTGCAGTTATTATTTGAGTCGATGCCTCATACTCTTCTTTTTGAAGGCCACATTTCAGAGATCCACTGGTAAGACATTGTACTTTGCATACTGTAAGTAAGAAGGACATAGAGATTATGAAAAATGTAAATGTGTTTGAGTCTGTGTGTGATATGTGCATCTGTCTCAAAAGGTAATAATTGCTGTGAATACTATAAATGAGGTGAATCATCCAGAGAGGTGCTGTTGTCTGTTTATTATCTAGCATTCATTTGCAATCAGCATGTGAAGTCTGGCTGATGACTCTGCTGTTGTGTTGTAGGACCATCATTTATGCAAGGCATGGCACAGGAACTGGCTCTTTACCATCTTACAGTATGCATGAAAGGACCTCTGCTGCATTCTTGTTTCGTACACCTTGCAGCAGAGATGCATACTTTTGTGTGCGCACAAGGCACTGTATAAACCCATCATTTTTTATCTTAATTGTCATTTTTGTACAATACACTTCTTTATTTGAATTGTAGATTGTGTTGTGATTATTAACATATCTAACTATTGGTAATGGCTTGAAGGAAAAAAAAATATTAGCTGAACTCACAGCCTGTCGCAACTCTGCTCTCAAAGTTCCTGATAGCAATAACAGACCTTCTCAGCCTGTGCCACACTGTGTCATAAATCCTGAAAGGTGAACAGCCCTCCCAAAGCACTTGCATTGATAATGCAAGGAGTCCCCACTGTCCTCATACAACATCGTGTACAGCAATACTATCTAATTAGCCCACTTAATGACTTCTTTCATTTTAATGCTATGAGTATGGATAGCTAGCAGCAGAGCAACAAAGATAAAGATTCAAATTGTCTCCCGACAATGGGGACCATATGCTAATGGCTATTCCCCTCTGGTTACGAGCATGCCCCAGGGAGATGGCACTGTGTGCTTCATGGCCCATGAAAAAAAAGAGAAACACACACACGCATACATCACTTTACAGCATAGCTTTATTTTAGCACAGCAGTCTATTGTCGTAGCAGAGTCTCTGCTGAGCCAGCTAAAACCAACTAAATGCATGCTGAAGTGCCTGTGCTCTGCTGATAAACTTTCTCACAAATTACACTGTGAGACATTTAAAATCTGATGCAAACACTAGACTTTGGGCAACACTTTAATAGTAGGCAACGTCTCTCTCTGCAGCTCCACTAACAACAGTAGGGAAAAATGTCACTCTTTTCATATACGAACTAAAAAGAATGGACCATCTGAGGGGTTAACTTGCTCACCTAGCAATCATTTGACAACCTGTTTTCATGTAATTTCTTCTATTTCCTTTTTTTCCCTGCCGTCACAGGTCATTGCATACAGTGTAGATACTAGAAATGAGCCAGGAGTTATTCCTCCCCTGCCCTCCTGTTTGGATCCAACCCAGAGCCAGGTGTTACACTGATAATTGGCCCACAGTGTGAATTTTTGTTTCGCACTTGGCTGAACTGCTAGCCTCACAGTAACAGACACAAACATGGTCGGAGTACCGACTGGCTAGTGCGGTGAGCTATCATGTTATAGGAGAGAAAGCTCTACCTCCATTACATTTTTGTGTTCACAGCAAAAAGTTTTTTCCACCTGTGAAGGAATGCAAATTATATTTTGAGGGGGCATTAACAAGATGCGTTCTATTTTGCCCAAGCGAAACTTCATCTTCATTAATTAGTATAATTTGTCAAAAACTGAAATCACCGTTCTTCAACTTAGCTCTTAAATCAAATGGAGTATAGCTAAAAAAGAAATGGACCCAGCCTCCCTGCTATAGATATCCAAGCCTGTTATTCTTGTTTCAAACAGACCCAGGCTGTTTTGTACAGTGTTTTGCTGTTTAGGAGTTTATATTTAATGTGAGCAGACAGAGTGAATTCCAGCTCTCTGCTTCTCTGTGGCTAGACAAGACCAGTGTAGCCAAGGCAGAGAAGGGTGCTGTGTGTCCTGCTGACCCACCCTGCAAATGAGAGGGTTCTGTGGTGCAGTGGCTGCTCCTAATTACTACCAAACAGCTGCAAACACATAGGGATACAGCGAAGGGGCCCAGCCATACTGCCAGGCCAGAGGACAAGCCCAACAGTGTGGGGAGGCCACAGCCATCCCGCTATGCTCCACGCTACCCTCGGTTCACTCCCACGCCATGAGGCCCCCGCTGCAGCCCAGTGCTCCTGCTGCCTCATCAACTTCTCTGGCTGAAATTGCAGGGTGGCAGGGGAATCATGTCTGTAAATACGACTGCACTGACAAAGAAATGTCATGGTCCCTGTTCAGCTGGCTGGGACTTTGGGGAGGGAGGTATGTCTGTTTAGATCCAGGCACACCATGACAGCTGCTGAACTCTGGTCCAAGACAGGAAGTGAAATGGAGGGAGACTGTAACCTTCAGACAGGTACAGAGCAGACTTTTTTCAAACAGACACAAAAGAAAGACACAATAAGATCTTGTGAAATAAGACAATAAATATGTCTTTCACGACATATAACATTTTGTACACTGATATGACTACTCAACACCGGACAGTTAAAAAAGTAATTTTTTCTTGTCGGCGTACAAAATCAAATTCTTGCACTCACCTGTCTGTTCCTCTCATCCATGATCCTGGTGATCTGTATCTTCTTCCGCCCCATTGCTGCGTCCTTTCCCGTCTCTCCGACACTTCGACAATATCAGAAAAACAACACACTGTCTCCCGCCGCTCTCCTAGCACATTGTGCAACAGTCTCTCTTTTCTAATATACACTCTTTTACTCTTCTCAATCCACTCTCCGCTCTTCAGCAGACCACAGCACAATCTGCAAAAGGACAAAAAGAGAAAGACAGAGACAGAGCGGGAGAAAACAGAAAGTTAACTTGACACTCAACAATGTCTCCTTAAGCACTTCAAAGCACCAGAGAGCTCTGTGTTCTGTTCTCAAACACATTCAGAGTATGAGACCCACATGTTGTTCCCTTATCTTCACTGCTGTTGCTTTTGAACCACAGCCGAAGTCACTGAGCAACAGCTTCACACTTACAGGGCAGCAGCTATCATATTAGAACTATACATAATTAATGCATTACTTCAGACAATAGCAAAAAGAGCTGGTATCACACATTGACCAAAATGATCTAAATAATCAAAATAATAATTAAAGACTATGTTTGCAGCTAATATTTTGAGTAATGAAACTAGATTCACCTAATCGCTATGCTGTGAGCCTTATAAATCTACATCCACCTTAATAGAGAAAGTTTATCTGCAGTCCTTTTCTTACACTAACAGAGCATCAACATTTTTTTGCCCTTCCTGAACTGACCCACCCTGATGCCAGCTTTGCTCTTAAGATGATTAAGAGGGCACCCAGTCTGTGGTTGACAGTAGTTGAAATCTCCTGGGCTAGAGGAGAAGCCGGGTGGGGGGTGGTGAGGGCTTAGAAGGGTGGGGGTTATATTCCCACATGAGCTTGTAACCTGGCCAGTGGTTCAGACCACACTGTTCCCAGGGGAACATCTAACTCTGTCCTGTCTCTGCTTCTCTGCAAGAAGAGATATAGCCCCCTCCCCGGAGGCACATCCATCACTTACACCCAGCAAATAGAAAGTGTCTAAACAACTACATTTCCCCTATGAGTACAAATGTAGAAAGGTTAACAACTCAGGTCATTAGATGCAGTCAGCAGTTGTGAGGTGAGGAAGCCAGAGGCCGAATTGACAGTGAAAACGAAAATGACCAGTTCCAGTGGCACACAATCATTATGGGTTACAGATGGACTGGCATTATGGTGTCTGGCTGTCTGAAATGGGGCTCCACTGTAGGCAAACTTGACTGAGATCACCTCACTAACTACCCACGCATGGCTGTCGGGGCCAGGAAAGTAACCGCCTGAACCCCCGCAAAGAATTTCCCCAAACCACATCACAACAGGCCAGAGAGAATGACGATGTTCTTGTTCATTCACCATTTAACACACAAACTGACAGAGCAGTGTTTGAATTAGAGGGAAGTGAGTGAAGTTCAGCTCCTCCACCCTGAGAGTAGTATTTTTGTGTCATTTACAAAAAGGGATAATTACTTATCTATAGACCTACATTTTATTGGTATAGCTATATCAACTTATTCAGTGAATTCACTGTTAAAAATCAGTGTTTCGTCTTAAATGCAGAATTTGTCAGTTGGTGTATGTAAACACAAGATTCAAAGTCGGCCTCTCCTCTGCTCAACAACGCCACAGCAAGCTGATCAGTGAAAAGCTGATCAAAAAAAGTTGCTCTAACTCACAGACACATTTCTCTAGTAGAGACATCCTGTCTGTAACTATGGAACAGCCATCATACACTATCCTTTTAACAAGGCTGCTTTGACTGCAAAAGCTAACTACTAAGCTATGCTAAGCTCGGAGCTAATAAACAAAGCGGCAACGAAAAGCTAGTTACCCACTAACACTTGTGTCATTTGTGTCATAAAGATAATTATTAAAATTATTGTGATCATAGTTTGTTGTCATATCGTCCAGATCTACCACCACACATTCATCATACCACATTGTAGTAGGTCATACGTGGTTATTGTTGAATGAGTGTATGCATTGTTATTCAGAAAAGTATAAAGAGTATGGCTTTATATAACGGAAATTTTAAATTTCTCCAGTGATCTTGTTTTGTACATTTCAGGTAAAAAAGATTACCTCCCTCAGATTTCAAAACAAAATTTAAAACAGACTTTCTGTTTTACACATCAAAGCTTGTCGCTAAATCAGCAAATGATGAACCGGAAAGACAGCAGGCCACTGTGTTATATTTGTATAATGAGATAGTAATTTCTCAGTCTGTTTTTTATATAGTATGCGATCTGTATTGGTGAAGCTATTATATATGTGTTTGTGGTCATATCATAGCTTTATTTGTTATCTACATGCTAGTTTACCGCATTCTATTTTTTTATCCGTTAACCTATAAGGGAATTTGGTGTTGAGAGCTGGTCTGAGTTGGAGTAATCTGTAATAATCTGTTAAGGCTAGTCTTAACAGACCACAACAAATTCTGTTCTTGGAAAGTGTGCTTACGTGAATGTGTGCATGTTTATCAGTGTAACATAAACATAGCGCTGCATCCACAGAAAATTAATTTACAACTATTTTGATAATCAAATTATCGTTTTAGTCATAATTTAAGACTCCTAGACATTAAAAAAACACATTTTTCACTATTTTCTGGTATTTTATAGACCAAGTAATTAATCGTTAGTTGAGAAAATAATCAGCAGATTATTCAATAATGAAAATAATTGTTAGTTGCAGCCCCACAAGTGTAAACAGTCTGCCATACCTACAATAACTGTCTGCTCCTCTAAAACACTGCAGCCTTGCTCATTTTATCAAAGTCCAGTAAAACTGTAGATCAGAAAGAATTGAGACACTCTCACACATACGCATGCATGCACACATCCTTTCCTGTTTTTATACAGAGGAGCTGTCACAGCACGACAGTTCAAGTCTAGAGGCATAATAGATTGTGTCATGACATTTGTCTTACAAAGATATGAAATGACAAGCTGAGAGGGCCTTCAGACTGCAGGTGTGCCATGATGTCAACATAGTGCCCACATTCATCAAAAGTTAGTCAAAAGCTATACTGTAACATCTTGCTGACAAAATCTTATTTTCAGGGTCCATTTAATCCAATACTGTGGGGTTGATCATATCAGAACACACTTTGCTGTACATTGAATAACAAAATTTTATTCTCTAGATCTAAGTGGGAAACTTTAAGTTGGCACCACTACCCAGATAGACATGTCAGAAGATGGTCAGATTACAAAGGAGAACAATGTCTGTACTCTAGCAGAGTACATGTTTATGAGGTGACACTGGCTTCTCCTGAGTGTTAGAACAGGACTGTTTATGGCCTAAATCATGTGCTCTTTGTGTGTGCGTGTGTGTGTGTGTGTGTGTGTGTGTGTGTGTGTGTGTGTGTGTGTGTGTGTGTGTGTGTGTGTGTGTGTGTGTTTGTGTGTGTGTGTGTGTGTGTGTGTGTGTGTGTGTGCGTGTGTGTGTGTGTGTGAGAGACAGAGAAATAAGTAACATACAAAGACAAAAGTAATGGGCACAAAATGAGCCTATAAGCAAGAGCAGACCAACACTGCAACTTGTGCACTGTAAACAGGAACCCTGCTGCAAAAGTTCAACCTCAATAAGTCACATATATATCATCCTGCAAATAATAGTTTGGGTCATTAAACCTTGTTTGTGGAATGTTGTACAACAGCATATCATCTCATTCTCTTTAAAAAGACCTTGATATGATACACCTGGACCACGTCAATATAAACCAGTCCAGCACTTCTGAAAGATGCTTACCAAACATGTGTAACGTATAAATCAAATTGCAGAAAATATGTTGCCATGGGAACAACCACATCAGCTTGAAAGAAAGTCAATATGACATGTCTAACATGATGACTCCATGCCTTACTGTACATTCTACAGTTAAACATGCAGTTTTGGCATATACTGTATCTGGTGCTAGGTAATATGACCAAAAATGTGTATTATGGTATATTTTCATATTCTGGTGGTTTCACAGTCTACCACATTTTTTTGTTTGGTTTGTTTTGTTTTGTTTTGTTCTGTTTTGTTTTTGTTTTTTAAATTTTTATAGTGGCTTATTCTGCTGTCAGGAGTACAGACTGTTCTCAGTCACTTTGTATGGTGAAGCATATTTATCTGAGCCTGACTACACGTAGAGGAAACTGCTGGTGTTCCTGCAGTGACTGCACTCCTGAAGATTGAAGAGGAAAACTTTTTCTGCAGTTGGACCTGTTGCTATCAGACTCAGAAAGTCTAAGTGCCCACAGATGAAAGCAATCCCAGATGTGTAACTACTACACATGGATTTACAGCATTTGTCGACAGTGATTCACATCCACAAAGAAAATGGAAGAAAAGAGCGAGGCCACAATGCTACAGGAAGCTAATTCCTGTGTTTACTTTGGTTAAGACTCAAACAATTTTCTGAACTGATTCGTGTAAAAATCATGTTTATTTTTTAAAGCAGTAGGAGGTTGGCAAAGATTGCCTTGAAAACCGTCATTATCACAAGGTCTCATCCATCCAAGTCTTAATCTTAATCTAAATAACAGAACTACCCAGCTAGCTGCTAGCGGACAATTATTAGTGTCACAGATTGTTTATGTGTCACAAATTGTTTTGTGCCATTGTGTTTCGTCCTGTTAAAGAGAGTTAGTTGTGGGTTATTATTAATTGTTGTGTTACGAAGTTATAAGCGTTAGTAAGAAGGTTACCCAGTTGAAAGGGGTCCACCAGACTGTAGCGCTCTTTGCAGCGATTCTGTTACCCTATTTGGCTGCTCATTGAAAGAGTTACAGCAATTATTTCAGCTATGAATTGGCGTGGTGGTATATGAAAAATTTAAACCATACAGTAAACTAAAAGCGGTACACCAGTTGAATCGGTATACCACCCAGCACACACTGTATCTATACAAGAAGATAAGCGTTACAGTAGTTTTTGACAAGGGACATGCTGATCTGCTGTGAGACTGGTAAAGTGACAGGAGGGCCAGTCTGCCTCCTCCTCCCTTAAGACGGACCATCGAGACACTGGGAGGCTTGGTGACAGGCCTTGGCCCTTTCACAATCAATAAAACATGCTCAAGTCCCAGTGTAATTACTGAATCCAGCACATCCTCCTCCCCTCCTCTACTCGTAAGCCTGTGTTCACTCCACACAAAGTTGAGGCATTATTCCCTCAACTGTTGTCCTATATAAAAAGGTAACATCAAATAACATTAGATTTATGTTACAGGGTTTACCTAATGAACTAAAAATGAGGCCAGTGTTATTCTGTAAGTTTGTGATGTAATAAACTGAATCAAATAAATCTACACGACTATAATCTTTTCCATTCTACACTTCAAGCAACTAAATGAAATCTAATATATTAAAGGTTATTTGAAAATTCATCCTATCTGACTTGCGTTAAAGAAGCACCCGCTGTGTGCAGCAAGCATGCCTCCACTTCTTTGAAGGTGATGGACAGCAGCCAAAGTCTTGAGCATAGCCGTGACAGTTGCACTTCCTGTGCAAGGCAGTGTTAGCTTCAGTATCCTACCACAGGCCGTGGGCAGACAAGACTCAACTTCCTGCCTCTCCACTTCCTGTTATTCAGGACACTTGTGCGTGTCCTCTGTGGGAGAGTCAATGGGAGCTGGAGAGATGGAGAGGACGAAAAAAGGGAGGGACCACCTTGGGGACACACTTCCCTTCTGATCCTTTCCCTTATTACCGTCCTGGCTGTAAGTCCGAGACTAAACAACAACAGAAGTTCATCTCTTGTGGCCTCACTTTGTGTGCTTATTATGTTTACTGGAAGGATCATTACACTGGCTGGACGACGTGCACACGCTGCTTTCAGACACTCACTTTACAATTAGTAGGCAGGGACCCTTCCTTGTTATTCAAACACTCCACTGGTTACGTAAGAATGAATCACAGCTCTCACAACACAAGTTAATGTACACTGAAACAACATGATTATAACAGAGCTACATTTCTTGCAAAAGCCCCATACAGTAATCTGATGTGCATTGATATGAGGATTCTGTGAAATAATCCCTGACAACGTTCTTAAGTGTATCACACTCAAAGTGTCAACGCTCTGGCTTGGTTATGATTAGCTTCTGGCAGACTGAAGACACAAAGCGAAGCAGCCTAAATCCACAGTTTTACCGATTTGTTTCAATGGAGCCTTGACACCAGCGCAGTAGGAAATGAACATCCACCTCTGTGTTATTGCTTTCATCAGGAGGTGCTGTACCTGTAAATGGGGCTGTTGGCCAGAGGGGAGTGGAGGCAAGCCAGCCCTCTCACACTCTCTCCCTCTTCCCATTTGTGAGAGCGTGCTTATCTCCCTCTCCAGCAGTGAAAGGCAGGATTGTGGCCCCAGCAGCATCACTAGTGTTAATGTCTCCTGATGCTAATCTGACACACGGCTGATCCTTCAACAACCACTTTCTCCAATGCTTTTTACAGCTTTCTTTCTTTCTTTCTTTCTTTCTTCCTGTCTGTCTTTCTTTCTTTCTTTCTTCCTGTCTGTCTTTCTTTCTTTCTTATTTTGCTTTCTCTCGTGATTTTTTTCTCTCTTCGTCTTTCTTTCTTTCTTTCTTTAAACTCCTGTTATCCATTCCCTCACCTCAGTTTCCAAGGCAACTAATGAGATATAATTAATAAGAGCTATCGCAAGGGCATGCGAACAAAAAAGTGAAAAAGGAGGCTTTGAGAAATGTAGAGAGAGGTGGAGCAGTCTGCAAAAGATGGACTTTCTGCAACACTTCCCCTTCCTCTGTAAAGCATTGCTTGGGGTGACATTTCTTGTACCGAAGAAGGATTTAAAGTGTTAAATAACATTTAAAGAAGGGGGTAAAATGATTATGATATGAATACCTTGAAGGTGTTGAAGGAAAATCAAATACATATAGTTCGCACAAAAGAAACCCCTGTTGGCCACAATCTTGAAATAGTCAGACTGTAAATTTAAGACTTTTTAGTAGATTAGTTGCAGGTTTAAGGCCACGTAGCAGGTCGTCAAACATCATTCTTGTCTTATTTCATTAAGCAATGTTTTCTCCACATATTGAATCAGTCTGAACCTAACACAATCAACTAAGATATAAAAATGTATTGTTCAAATGGAGACAGTGACCTGCACAGTAAGGACAGTGACAAAGCCGGCAGTGAGAGCCTGCACTGAAATGGCAGCCAAGCAGACAGCGAGTGGTTAATCTGCCCTGATGACTGGTAGCTCAGTCCAACTCTCCAATGACCCAGCTGTAATCCCACATTGGATCAATGCAAGTTCAAACAATCCTCCATGCTGCTAGCACCTTGCTTGGGCTGGGGGATGGTGCTGTAAGACAGGGACCAAGAGACAGAAAGCTACTTATCACCTCCAAAATGACATCAAAAGGAAAGAAAACCCCACAGGAAGAACCTGTCCTCACTGAGAAAATGTTTCACTTTAGGCCACATTATTCAGTCGCTCTTCAGATAAATAG
This sequence comes from Scomber scombrus, assembly GCF_963691925.1. Classification (NCBI taxonomy): domain Eukaryota; kingdom Metazoa; phylum Chordata; class Actinopteri; order Scombriformes; family Scombridae; genus Scomber; species Scomber scombrus. Next base: position 17,215,213 of record NC_084975.1, on the reverse strand, counting down.
TGGACATGTATCCAATCTACAAAATCTGAATGACGATGAGTGGATATAACAACCAATAACCAAAGGACATCATATGCTGACAGCATTACCAGACAGACATCCTCCATCTCACTCTCACAGTACTGTCAGGGGATGAGAGGACTATGCAAGGTGACTTTGACTAAGTGCCTTGGGGTTTCATGAGAAAACGCCATTGACATTACATTAATTTCATGTCTCTTTTTTAACTGACTTAGTGCCACAGAGTCCTGGATAGGAGGAAATAAATGAAACAGACATTTTTGCTTTAGCTTCAAGGCACAGACAGCAGGGATCTAGAGGCCAGGAAGACAACAGTGACAAATAGGTGACATGATCAGCCACCAACTTTTTCCTTTAAGAGTCATTCAACAGAGGTACGAGACATTCGCTCACCAGAGTAGGATAAATGTTAGTCAGAAACTTTCCACTACACTTCACGTATGTTTGGGTTTGATAGCAGGTGTGTGTATGAAAGAGAGGCAGAAAGATAACAAGAGCGAGAGAGAAAGGGATGCAGAGTCAGACAGAGTGGGAGAGAGAAGACAGTATGACTGTGTTAACTATGTGGAAAGATGTAAGGAAAACAAGACTAAAAGAAGCACCCCACGCTCATCCCATCCCACCTCTGTGGTAGTGTGCGGCAGCGGCGTTGTAACATAATTACTGCTGGGACACTTCTATTCCCAATGATCCATTTGCGTCAGTCAGGTTTTCAAGCCCAGCCAATGAATGGATTCTCAGTTTCTCAAGGATAAAGAGATGACCCTCTCCTAACAGTTATATCCATTTCATGTAGAAAAGCTACTACCTCTCAAGGTAAATCCCTTGATGCATATTTTAGTGAAACTTTTATGAACAAAGAAAATGATGATAACTTGATGCAAGAGTAGGGTGATGAATTATGTCTCATTAAAAATGAATGCACTTGACGACTGACAAATCATAGACATGTGGTACAGTTTCCATAATGTCCTAATAGCCCCGCTTGGTGCCTCTCTTATTTTACAGTTACATTCAAGTAACAGAGCTAAGCATCAGATTTTATGGAAAATAAATAGACCCAATCAGAGAGAGAGTCTTTGAGAGCTGCAGAAAAACATTCAGAACGACCTTCTGGGTTTTCAAAGATCGCCATGTATTTGTCAGAAAATTGCATGCTTAGTTCTTTGACGCAAATGTAATGGTAATACATGAGAGGCACAAATTGGAGCTAGTGTCCAACAGAGTTTCAACCTGTTTGCAGTGGTTCTCAACGTGGGGTCTCATAGCCTAGGGCTCTGCAAAATAATTTGCTATAAATTAATTGAGCCAAGCTGTGCAATAAAGCAAGTACACCTATACTTATAGAATCTGGAGTTATGGTACATAGCCAACATTATATCCATTACTCCCAATCCTATTAGCATTGGGCCAATATAAACTCTGATATGATCAATGAGCACCTGGTAATGTTTTTAAAATGGGGGAGAAAACTTGAGAAGATACGTAATTTTAAATTATATTATATTATTTAGATTGAAGGTGCCATGAAAACCAAGAATGCATCAAGAACAGTCTCAAATTGGGTGGCTCAGCACAGGAAATGATTATAAGAAGACTGTCTATTTCATATTTGAAATAATATTTATAAAAACATCATGTAGCCTAAATGGTAGGAGGTAGTAGGTTACTAGGTCATCATCAAGGTCAAACAAGGACAAACTTTAATTTGAAATTTAAAATTATAAAAATAAAGTAGCCTTACAATATATAACAATATGATTTGTATAATTATAATCTGGTCAAACAATGTTAAACCTGAGGGTTGCTATTCTCAATACGCACAGGGACAAAGCCTAACAATCAATCAAAGTACCAACAGTTTGGTCAATTGAGATCAGCTGATTTGATTTTGATTTTGACTAGAAACCAAAATCGTAATTGAAAATAAAATATGATTAATCATGATTAATCATGCAGTTTATTTTTTTAAAGACAAAAAGTGAGGCAGCAAAACCATAACTTTGCTCCCCCTAATTGAGTAATAGCCATTTAGCATGTGCTCCATTTGCTCCATTGCTGAAGCACCTGTGGACACATCACACCAATCTGTCATGGATCACTCACTACACTCAGGGCACAACATTCCTGTTGCTGTTTAGCTTGACTAATTAGCCAGTTTAGCTAGCTGGCAAACATGGAGAAATATTTGAGTCAGTCTACATTGTCAAGTGACGCTAAGCCCAAACTAACTCAATTGAGAAAATATGACGACAGTGACACCAAGTTTTTATTGAGAAGAGTGTCATGTGTCTCCCGGTGCTAGTGAACGATGAAGCTAGCCAAGCTAAAGTAACAACGCAAAATCATTTTTTGGTTGAAAAAGCAGAGTGCACTCGCCAGAAAACATGGATGGTGAACCTGGCCATAGCTTCAGAGAGAGCACAGAAAGCAACTTATTTTGTGACTCAATAGTTTGCTAAAAGAAGCCACAAACAATTGCAGTGGTGTATGAAATGTATAAAGTTACACATGGGACAGAGGCAGCTTATAAACTGAAAGCTGTACCTCTCCGCTGACATTCAGTCACAGCTACTGGATAGATTGCGTTGCTGTGAGCAATTTTCTATTGAATTAAACAAATCAACAGATATTGTCATTGTGGCTCAGGTGATTGTTTTGGTTTCCTATTCATGGAAAGGAAACATTTTGGAGGACTTTCTGTTTTTCAAGGAAGAGCCTAGCAGAACAACGGGTGAGTATAAATGCTGTCAAGTTGAGTCAGAATGCAATTTGAATAAAAGAATCTAAAAGAAAATAAGTTGTAATACCATTTTTCAAATTGAAATGTGTTTCTGTTCATCACAATAAAACAGGTTTGAAGTATTTAGGTTGAAATGTTTTAGAATACAAATAGTTCCAATTAGGGCAAAACAATATATCATTTCAACATTGACACTGCAATGTGCACATGTGCAATAGTCACACTGCAGGACAAATAAGGCAAAGTGGTTATTTGGTCATTTAAAAAAACAACCAAAGCAGGCTCGACTGGTCCCTGAGTATTTCTCAGAGGAATGAAGCATCATTGGGACTCAAGAAACTTCTCTATTAGGTTAACCTACTGACCCTTAGAAATAATATCTCATCAGCTAATCTACAGTATGTCATGCTATATCCGTAAAATGCAATTGACAGACTAATGGCTAACTACTCACTTCATATTAATGCCAATGGTTTAACAAACTATGTCTCTGAGCAAAAGCCCCCCATCACCAACATTCTTTATGACAGTATGTCAGTTAACAAGTCGATGTCTTGACACGGCACAACATCAGGATTCAGCAGTCTGTATGGTTGAACACTTGTTTTCACACTTTTCTCTTGCTGAAAAAGATACATGTGATATATCAAAGTGACCTTTATTCTCAGTTTTCACCATTTCATTATCTTTTATTGGTTTGTCAGATCATTTGCTGTGAACTGAAAGAGCAACACTTAGACACACAATGGTTTATGAATTTGCATAGCGTTACAGTGCTGTGTTGAGGTCTGGTATGGTACAATGGCATGTGTCCATTTGCATGGTTGTCTATCATCAGATGGACTTCTCATCAGGGAACAATAATAATGCCAACACCATAGGGAGAAACAGTCCCCCACCCTCCCAGGAACCGTGCGAGCTGTGTTAAGTGCCATGGCAGCCTTTTGATGTTGCGCAGATCGCAACTCAGAAATGGTAAACAGCAAAGATGAACTGAGATCTTCCTCCAGGGGGAATCCACAGTGTAAGTATATTAGGGACGTCATGCATAATGTGTCTCAGCAGCAGTGAATTTACCCGATCTCAACACTTCTTTGGAAACACTTTGGATCCAGATTAGACACCAAGATTCCAGATATTCAGTACTTCCCTAGTGTTTGATGATCAGCAGGAAGATTTTACTAAATAAATAGTAAGTGCTGTGGAAAGACAACAGATTTTTGTGCACATACATGTAGTCCATATTGTTTAGGATTACAGTTACTGCGTGCCTTAAGAGAATGACTGATTTTAATGGGGGAAAAAAACTAAATATTTGATTTTCTCTTCCCATTTTTCTCTTCCACTCGATGCCTCTTTCCCACAGTGTTCCATTACATAAAGGTTTATGCAATCTGAGCAGTGAGGATGGCCATGACTCATAACAACAGTGAAAGGGGCTAGCTGAAGTAGCATTGTTTTTTAGTAATAATCCCACACATGCCTGTTATTCACACATTTCATTCTATTTAAATAAAATAACTGCTCATTTCTGAAAACACCAAGTGACACATGCAGACTGGATGGGATTTGTATAAAGTTGGATGTAATTAGGTTCCTGTAACATCACAGTGACAGACGGAATTCATTTTGCATAACAAGTGCACCTTCTGAATCAGATTTGTAAATTAAGTGGTTTAACAGTAAACAGGAGCGAGGCTTACTGTAATATTTTAATCACTCATACTAGTTGGTAAACTGACTTCAACCCAAAAGATGAGGAATTCATTTTTTCTCTCTCTTGTCTCTCAAATCGAAAATCTATTGACATCAATGAACGGCATTCACTGAGCAAATAATCAGAGGGGTATTTCTACAGCTACAGCCCACAGTTTTTCCTAAATCAGATGATGTGTGCTCGCTGTCACATGAACACTGTGTGCAAACACTGTGATAAAGAGAGAGGGAGTCAGACAGAGAGAAGGAGAAAGAGAGAGAGAGAGAGAGAGACCCCCACAGGCCCTGCTGCTCGCCTCTCCAGGAATCTTTTCGTTTGCTGATAGCCTCTGGTCCTGAGTCCCAGGGCCAACGGTTGATGATGAATGCCCCATCACCCTCCCCCAAAACCCCCATATATGCTCTGAACACCCCTGGCAGTTGGACCAGTGACAGAGGTTGAGGGAAGGAGGGAAACAAAATCAAGAACACGGTCTGACATGAATACAGGCTGGCGACAGCTAACTGCTGGAAACACTACACCATTTTCACCTAGATTTGCAGCCCATAGCACACAGATGGAAAGTGGACTGGGAGAAAGGGAGAGGACAGACGGGCAGACACACAAACAGCAGGCAGACTCAACACCTCACTCACAATCACAGTCACACTACCGAGAGCTGGTATCTAGTGACTGGAGCTACAATGACAACACTTCATGAATGCCCTTGATTCAAATAATAGTTTTAACTGGATTAAAGTTTCAAAATGGCCAGCCAGAGTGTAAAGATTTTGAAGCTGTGCGCTTAGAGATAATATCATGGCTTGTTAAAACTGACACTTGACCAGGCTTACACTTCCCCTAAAGTGAACAAGGTCAAAGAGATATTCTTTCCATCCTAAATCTGCTGTATCTACTGTATCTCTGCCTAATGTACAACAGTTTGTAAACTCGTGGTCTAACTATAAAAGAGCATGCATTGGATGTTGCGCTCTCACACTGCTGGAGCACAGACCTAACAGCAGCGAGAAAGACAACTTTGAACTGCAAGTCAGAGCCCTGGGGTGGACTGGAGCAGCTTCCAGAGCAGAGGGGGACCAGGTCACTTCCCTTCCCTGTTCATATGGCCGATGTGTGCTGCAGAATAATGGGAGGAATCACATCCCCCCCAGCTGTCCTTGTTCACAGGGCTTCTCAGACAGACAGAAAAACAAGGATATCGCAGGCCAAGCCCCCTTCCTGCAGCTCAGGGGGCCATGAGGCCAGCCCAGCTGCAGGGGATCCAGCTCTTCCTTCCAGCAGCCACTGGAATAAGTCAATGGGCTCGCTGTAGGAACTGTGACACCCAGGTCTCACAGCTGTATTTACTACACCTACCACTGATAAACACTTTTTCATGGACTGTACTTACTACCATCTTGGGTAACATAATTGGAGCCTAGATTAAATGGTGATAAAGGCGGTAACAGATGTTTCAAATCACCTATTTTAGCACTCAATAACAATGCAGTAAACAGCCTCATCACACAGAGCTCACCAGACTTTGAAGAAAGTTTACTTTGCACACAATTCAATTCTTTGTCTGTTCACAATGCTCCTACTTAATCGACTCTATACAAAGCCAGAGAAGTTTAATCTCCAGTGAGAGATGCTTTTTAAGATCTACAGTAGAGCATCAGGAATTCAATACAGTTGGGTATATTAGCAATCATGGGAGATCTTTTGATCTAGTAAATTAGATTATAATATATTCCTTTGATTTGTGTTTTTTTTCTAAGTCTCATTAAAATTCAGTTAAAATGCAACTCAGCAAAGAGATGTCTTTCTTAACTTCCTTTTTTTTCTTTATAGATGATTCAACTGAATAATATCACCACAGTATTGTGTAGTAGTATAGTCACCAGCTCTTACGTCTCCATGCAGGCAAATACGTGTTGTTGTAAACAACAATTAGAAAATAAGCTAAAAAACAATGACTAACCAAACCACAGGACACACACATTTGGGTTGTCTGTCCTCTAAAGGTAGCCCACTCACTTTTGAGATGATGCACAGTGTGATTCTGTGGTTATTTTGCACGCCAGAAACCCAAAGAAGGAGGTGGCATCTTAGAAAGACGCTAAATGACTTGACTTCACAAAGTCGTCACCTTTGCTCCACCGCATGCTTCCACAGTCTGCCCTCCCAAACCACAGTGTGCATGTGCTATTCTTTCTGCAGATTACAGAAGATAATGTATCAAAACTTAACACAATAAGCAGCAACTGAGGGACCAAGAAAATATGTATTGTATTTAATAGAAAAAGGCTTAACATACCATAATTTGATGATAAAAAGTAACTATGATGTTATTTTAGGATTCTATAGCTATAGGTATAGCATGACAGCTTGGTTTATTTGTTTGAGTTACAGTCCGTGACAAGTATGGATGTTGACTGAGAAACAGACTAGGATCATAGTGGGCGAAAGCAGATTAACGGCAGATTTAGAGTGCGACTCTGCTCGAGGATCTTCCTGCTGATTCTACTGTGTGGTCCAGGTTGACGAGGTGAGGAGACCTCCAGTCAGGCCTCGTTTGGAAGACAGGAAAAGACGGTGCAGCATTAAGCTGCTCTGCCCTGCTCAGCAGCACATGTGCTGAGTGAGCCAAACGGGGTGGCTTACCACCAGAGGTCTCAGTCAAGGGCAGGACAGTTGAAAGGTCACTGCTGCCTGTCCTGCTATACAAACAGTGCCTCAGTGAGCAATACATTCACCCTCTGAGCTTAAATCAGGCTCTTAGAGTGCCTTAACAACACTGGAGATTCTTAACAGAGTGTCTCACTGCAGGTGACGTTCACAGATGTAATTTAATTACAGAGCTATATGATGTTAGTTATCATGACAATTACTTAATTATGTATTAGGAATTAGGAATATTACAAAAAGTTTTCAATATCAGGAAAGTTTTAAGAAGCATTTGAAAAAAATAACCTCTGTATCAGCTATGTCAGTCGATTCAGTGATAAATAAAAAAATACATTTCAGTGTATTTAAGGGTACTCTAGTGTATATTGTTTTTTTAAATGCTGTAACTTTAAATCAACCACTGGATGTAAAACAGTAATTAATATCTACCAGTTTTACGTTATCTGACACCCAGTGCCAGTTCTGGACACTCACATCTGGTTCAATGGATAATGATCACAGCACATTAATGTCCTATCGAATATGCAAATACACACATAGAAAAAAGGTGCCAGGACTTGTACCCAGGGCCTCCGTGCAGTGAGCTACCACTGCTTACCAAAGGCACACTGTGACGCCCACACTGCAGGCACCAGATTGACCTAATTAGCATTAGCCAAACTCAGAAAGAAAAAATGTAAATTCAAAAGAACGCAACTTTCTCTCAATTTGAAATCAAATCTTCAACTATTTGGATTTTTTCAGATTTAAATGTATAGTTCAGGCATGATTGTTGGTTGACTGACCAACAACTGAAATAATCAAACTATTAAAACTGATATACAGAGAAATAAATAGATTCATATTAATAGGTCATTATTATTTGTTTACAAAAAAAGAGGTATGTTTTTTCTCTTTCCATAGTCTACAGTTAACTGTGGTCTAAAACATTATCTGCCAGGCTCAAGATTCTGCATCCAACCTCCAGGTCTCACAGGAGGATGCTGGAATCTCCATATTGATGATGGAGCTCCAATAAACAATGAATCATGTTACCAAGATGCTTTTGTTAATCAACGGGAAGGCTGAATGCTTACTGAGTGATACTGAGTGCTATCATGCCAGTGATCTTTGTTTCTCATGATATTAAAAAGATTATAGAAAGTATTGCAAGTATGCCAGAGTACAAAAATGAGAGGAAAAATTAACTATGAAGAGAAAGACAATTACTACACTTAGACAAAGACAACTACTACAGTTATTACACTTCAATCCAATTGGTTAATTTTATCCGCAAACTTACACGAACCTTCTGACATTTCAGTACCCGATTACAGCCAGTTTTACCAACCAAACCAAACAAAAACTGTATTCAGCGTTTACTGTCCAACTATATGCCACGAAACCCAACCACTCTTAAAGTTCATTTTCTAAATGTACAGACCAGTATGTTTCAGATGCCACTTCAATGTTACAAAATAAGATTACATAAAATAAAAATATAAAAAATAGATTCAGTATTATGATTCACAACAATTTAAAACTGTAATGCAATGTATTATCCATAATTACTGTAATGTTGTAGCTAAATTTGCAGTATAAAAGAACATCTTGGCTTACCAAACAATCAAAGAAACACTATCCTCTTTATTGGACCAAGAATGTGCAGCCTCTATCGCTTATTTTTCAGTCAATATATCCCTGGCTTTCAGCTTTCTGGTGTTTTGTCCTCCTTGGAAAAATGTCCTGGGAGGAGGAGAGTGGAGGAGAAAGACTTTCACTCAGTGATTCAGAAGCATCGTGTAAACGCCAGCATTCTCTTTCTGACAACCAGCATTAATTGCAGATCCGACTCGCCCACACACTCCACATTTCTCCTGGAAGGAGAAGCTGAGACACTGAGATTGAAGTGGGATGAGGAGTGCAGCAAAAGATGCTGCAGCTGCCCATTCCTCACACCGTCACCACCTCTCATTTCTCCCTCTCCACTGAGAACTTGTACAAAGACGTTGACACATACTAATGCACATTTACAGAGACATGCGGGGCACACAAACACAACATGTAACAAGGCTAAAATGTTTAATAAACAGTGGTAGTCATTTTGACAAATCAGCCATTACTACAGTACATCATCCCATCCTTGATTAAATGATACAGGGTGGAATCTAATAGATGTATTATCAAACCTCTCTGTGTGTGTTTGCATAATGGCAAAGGCAGAACATTTGGGGTCTCTGAGGTTAGAGCAACAGTTCACCGCATACGAGAGACAGACGGTTATGATGGCTCTATCTGTACCTTCACAGACCTCTTATTCATTCCCTTGACTAATATATGACATAAATTGTTCAAATGATATTCATTTCAGCAGCATTGAAAGAATCCCTCACCCACACATTAGACATAAGAGCTCACGTGATGTGGATCATGAGCAACAAGGCCCATTACTGGCGAGGCCTGGGGCAGCACAGAAGCTAATGACTACAGATTGGAGGGTGCTTTACTGCTTTGCTTTTGAAATCAATGGCAACCAACTGGTACGGTAATGTACATGTCGTCAGAAACAGTGGGAACATAAAATTGACAGTGAAAAACACAAGTGCGCTCTAATAATACAGCAACAACTCATGTCCCAGATTAATTATACTAGTAATAAAATGTGTCATTGGTTTAACCTGATCACTGAGGGTTGTACTGTAGGTAGTAAATTATTTACGATTGGGGTGAAAGCATTTTTAAGTACGCAACTAAACAATCTACTGAATTCACAACTATTATGGATTCGTATACATAGTTTGGATTTGCTGCTGGTTCACAAAATAGGATGGATTTCATCCATGCAACACTACAAAACAACTTTACAAGTTGCAACACACCCAAAGTCTGGATTCATACCAGTTATAAGAAGTTCTATAAAGAAAACAGGTTTTCTTTATATTTTTTAAAACTGAGTTAAACTTACACACATTAATGAGACGTGTACGGTGCCCTACACTAGTGACATTTGAGAAGGTCAGGTTACTGTTGGTCATTTCCCACTTTGGCCAGGGGTTAGGGTCACAAGAGTCCGAGAGGTTCAAAGAACCATACGCAGCGAAGATCCACTCTAACAGGCTCAGTTACCAAACCCTCCACACACACACACACACACACACACACACACACACACACGCACACACACACACACACACACACACACACACACCATATCCTAAATGTACTGTCCCATAGCCTTTCACTTTAAATAATAAAAAGTGGGATCTGCTTATGCAGCAGGGAGTTTATCTAGAGAAATATTACCTCCAAAACGTCCCACATTATTTGACTTGATTAGGTACATTTCAGCTGACCTTTTTTTCATCTTTAACTGGCAATTTTTATCCCCATAATTTCCCTTAAATAAATCATGACTGGATTTACTTTATACCCCGACGATAGCTGCCAGCCATAAGCACTGTTAAAGTTCCACAATAACTGGTAAATTAGTTGCATGACTTTATATTACACACCTTGCTTTTATAAATACTTAAAATGCTTGCAGCTGGCCAGATACTGAAATTAAATACTGTACTGTACTGTGGATATACAAACAACATTGGTGGCAACATGTATGACAATAAGAAGCCACACTGCACTTGCTTACCAGCACTATCTAGACTTCAACGCCACTAAGCTGTTATCAGAACTGGCAACCTTCTGCAATCATTTTATCATATTTTTTTTTAAAGATACAGTAAATAATTATCAACTACAGGTTAAGTAAAGAGAGGCGGACGTGTTTACATTTTGAAGTTCATTTTCAGTAAACTATGAGCCTTTTATTACCGGGATAGTGTCACAGAGTGAAATGTAGCCTGTTGTTGTTATGGTGGCTCAACAATGTTATTAAACGCACATTGATTACTGTTTTGCCCGAAACGATGCGCCTGTTTCACAAAGTGCAGCTTAAACATTTCACACTTTCGACCCCACGATAAACTCCGAGAGACTTTTTACAAATCACAACTCACAAACGGGACCACCTGGAGGGACTCATAGCTAAGAAATGTCACCGGTGTATTTACTGTTTACCATGAAATGCGTAAAAGTTTCCCGCAAATTAAGTGATAGCAACAGAGCGTGCGTCTGACGGCGCCCTTTAAACAGACCACTTGGACATTTTCTTACGGCGTGAAAAGCTGACAGATGATTTGACATGACAGACGTTAGTTGACACGACGCGGCTTTTACTTTCATGTATTATCCCACATTCCGCATTTACGCCGACGAAAGATACTGATAAATGTCTCCCGTCTCCCAAATCCACTCTACGTCTCCCTCTTGCGCTTTTCTGCTCTCACTCACTGTCGCTGCCACACTCCCGCAACATTGTTTCTATTTCCGTTACTCACCTTTACTCCCAAGTCAGTCGCTGTATATAGACACTCTATATCGGTTGCTCCAGTGGATAAACGTAATTTCAGTTCACATTTACACGCTGACTGCTATTTTAGGGGGAGCTGACAAACTCAGAAAAGCCAGTCTCCCTCTTGTCAGCGAGAGACTCCTCCCCTTATCTGACGAGCTGCCTCCCTCTCCCGCCCTCTCTCTCTCTCTCTCTCTCTCTCTCTCTCTCTCTCTCTCTCTCTCTCTCACACACACACACACACTGACACGCACGCACACGCACACACAAACACACACATGCACACACTGTCCAACAAAACGTAGGAACAAGTTGGAAAACTGTCTGTATATATTAGAAACGTATAAGAAATGCCTCAGAGCTGTAGCTATACAACTGCAACACATATCTTACTGATTAGACTATTTGTATACATGGATGTCCTGACATTTGCCTATCTCATTGTAATAACAACTCAGTTCCAAATCGGCCCTGTTAAAGAGTAAAAACAGACTAAACGTACGGAAACTTTGACAGAAACTAACAGGGGGGAAAAAAGAACTGACAAAACAGCAAAACTGCAGTCAGCCAGAATACATGCTGTTTTTTTCAACTACAAGCCTAACTTTTGTAGATTTTGAGAACTACTTTCTCCCAAAATTACTCGGGCTCAGCTTCATTGCATTAGATATATTTGACGTCATATCTCTAAGACAACAGCCATGGAATTCGGTTTAAGTGGCACCTCCCTCATCCAATAGGAGCCCGCAGCGTCTGTCAAGCAGCCAATTAGAGGAGGGAGGTGGGACGTGTTTGACTCGCATATGAGCGTGTCACGTGTATGTGCAGGATCAGAGGAGGTGTGGTGGTTCGACTGTTGTTGCTTGCGTCTGGAGGCAGGTGCTATAGAAACCGGGCACAACTGTCCGATTATGTGTTAAATGTGAATGGGATGGGTACGCAGGGTTGGGAAGGTTGCTCTGGAAATGTGACAGGTTACAGATTACTATTTACCCTATTTGAAATGTAATGAGTAATGTAACTATTTCAATTAGCATACTTAATTTAAGTAGTTTAACTTATTACATTTGATTACTTTTTGGTTACTTTTCTAATTTTCGAACGATTGTTTACAGCTATAGGGTAAATGAGCCCACCAAAATCTAAGTTCAGGTGTTTTTCGTGGATACTGACATTATTTATTTTTAAGCCCACGTCATGATTTATTTACATACTATAAAAAATATTGATTTCAAATAATTAAAAACAGAAATATATGTATTCAGTAACAGGTTTAATATTAAAAATGAGGGAAAAACCCTTGTAAACTAAATAAAGGGTTAGGGTTAGGGTTCTCACAGCTATCGTTGTTACTTCACAGATTAAAATGTATACAAATTCTAAGATGATCTTGGAAAATTATGTTTTGCTCACCTTACAGGATTTTAAGTGGTTAAAGTTAGTTCCACCTTTACCATACGTCAAAATGCAGGTTACACATTAATGCATCAGTAGCCAAGTAATAATTCAAATTAATAATATCCTAATAATTAAAAATGACACTGACAGGGACCTATTATGCCCTAAGAATGAGTACTTTCACTTTTGCTAGTAGTACCAGGCCACAAAATTGGCACTAGTCACCAGTTAATGATGGTAAAAATATGCAAGTCGGCAATAGATTTGATCACAAGCCTGAAAAAACAACTATAATCTGTTGAGTGGTTGGTAAAATTTGAACAATCACTAGCCATTTGGCAAGTGGACAAAAAAGTTAAGTATAGGATTTTAATCCTTCTTCCTGTACTGCTTGCTACCTGGTACTGTATCAGTGGGGGCTCAGAGGAGTAATTAAAATTGCACAGAAGTTTCACACATTAGGCTACTAATTGTCTCTAGACCAAGGCATGGCATTTTGCTTTTTAATGACTGCCTCTATATCACATGATCTCATCAGTCAGGTCACAGGACTTCTTAGACACATAACTGATTACCTCAGGTGATATTTGAAATGTCAAACTACATTGGCACCAAGTTAACTCCCTTTAAGTTTTGAATATCCTCAAATGCATTTCTGTGCTTTAAAAATGGCAAGACAATTGATTTCTGTGCAAACAAAATCACTGATTTGATGGCACCATTGCATTGGTTGAATAGTAAACAATTTGAGATCATTTAGACTTCTGCTAATGGCATCCTGTTTCACTTCACTGCATGCTCAGTAATGAAGAAAAAGTGTTTGAGGAAGTATAATGACAGATAGCTCATTTTTTTAAAGTCTAGTATAGGCTTGTCCCAGTTGTCTTTTTCACTAATAACCTCTAATGGCAAAGGCCATAAGTGGTCTTCCTTATCCCTCTTGATGTCTCAGGGGTCAAGGAGCAACATCAACTGACACTAATGGTAAAATAAAAGTTCTGCGTGAGGGTTCCTCTATTACCAACCATACTTCAATATATACAGTATAATAAGTTATATTTATTTATTACATTCTTCTTGTGTCACCGTTTCTTATTGTAAACTGTGGTAAAATGTTGGTAGAATTTAAACAATAGTTTGCATGAAATATATTAAATTTAGTTGAACATGTCTTCATTGTCCTGCTCTTGGCTCTCGGTCATGCACCAGTCCAGGTTATATGAGGGCGTGCTTTATGGCCACAGGAGGCAATGTGGGCTGGCTCTTCCTGCAGTTTGCTTCAGCCTGTTTTGCTTCAGTGTGCAAACTCAGGCTCCATAAGGACAATATTATGGCACACAGAAATTACACTTGACATGTTTTTACAGAACAGTACATAAACAGTATAAGAGTCACTTAGTTCTTTATAATCTGTGCCAGTTGAAGCTGACTCCAGATTAAATGAATGTGTACATTACACATACAGTACATGTCTATTCAAAGAGACAGAAAAACATGTAAAATATACTAAACCAAAAGGATACTTTTATCGTTCTCGCTACAGTAAAGCTTGATTTATAGTACTCCCATCTGTTTCACACTTATACACCACTCTTCTGTATTATGCCATAGTATAGCAGCTATTTTGTAGAGTAATGCACAGTTTTTGTTTTACAGCAACATGTTTTTTATTTCTTTGTTGGCTAACTTGGTTTTTTCTGCGGTCAATGGTTTAGCAACATTATGGCACATTCAACCGTACCAAATGAGAGATCAGGCAAATTTTCTTTCACAATATAGAGACACATTTATTTTTATCATGTCTGTTAATCAAATGGTTTTCATGCTTGTATACAATTATACCAAATTCATTTTGACAGCAACCTAGAGAGATGCCACTTAATGAAAACTGCAAGAAAACTGATCACTGATTTCGCTACTCCATTCACTCATGCTTACTTACATTAATCGAAATGTCCAGAAAGCATCTACAGACTCTGTGAAGCAATCGACCTGGGTTGACAAGGTTTTGTCAATTGCTGCCTCCACCCTCTCCTAAAAGTCTCCCAGAACATATTCATAACTACTCAAAACTCACCTTTTCAGAGCTGCTTTTAATGTTTGATTTAATCTCCCCTGCTAAGTAATGTAGTTTTAGATGTTCTCTTGCTTGTAATGTGTTTTTCTGCTTGGTAAAAGCATCATTGAGTACCATGATAAGCACTCTATTGAATAAAATATATTATTGTATTATTTGTATAGAACTGGCTTTCTGAAACTCAGCACTCAACCTTTTTCTCATTATCTACAGGTTAAGACATGGGCCTATCACTAATACTACTTCACCATCATATGAGAGTATGTTAATGATTGCAACCCTGTTTACAATCCTCTCAACATATTTAGTCTACACACTTCAGTACACTTCAATGAATCTCTTAGTTGAGTCTGCTCTTTACTGCAGAAATGTACATATTTCTATTTAGCATTAGCGCTCCTCATCTTTACTAATTTCACAGTAATTTATTATTGAATTCTAATAACCTAATACAAGTCAGGATTTCAACTCTAGCTATACACATGCCATTAGGAGCATGCACACATTATTCTGCTCATTCCTGTTTATTATTCTGTGTATAACAATACTTGTGACAAAAAAAAAACTACAATTAGAAACAGTCTCCACCTGTTCTCCATCAGTAAAGTTTCTACCTTGTTGCAGTTGTTTATGAGTTCAGATTGATGCCAACTAACAACAGTGTGGATCCAAACTGCTCTCAGCATCCCCCTGAGCGGCACCTTTGTGTCGACACACCCCCCTCCCATCTTCCCAAAGTGATGGCAGCAACAAAAAAACAGTGTTGCTAGCAAAAGTACAACCAACTTTAAGGTAGTGATTTACATCCTAATGAGTCCCACTTGAGCATGATGCTACATTGTATGTGGTAAATCCAGATCATCACACACGATTTAAACTCTCATCTTGGATTCATTATAAACACCTGAATCAAATTTGACAATACATTAGCATTGATTGGCATCCATTTCCATGTGCAAGGCATCAAGACCTTTCCTGACACCTGTGTTCCTACCTGCTTGTTGTTGCTGCACAAACGCCTTCACAGAACCTGCTGATCCAATCTCCACTTCTCCTCCCTGTTGACTTTCTTTATCTCTTGCTGTCTACAACTCTTCTCTTTCTGTCTGTTGCCTTTGTTTCACTCTGCCCATTGATTTACCTCAAAGCCAGACCAGCTGGCTTTGAATGCTTCCTCTTCGAGCCCTAAGAGGCCCGACTTCACACCCTGTTCCTCCTCTTGTCCCTTGGTCTCTCTGCCGGCAGAGAGTAAGGGGGCTGTGGTTTGAAGGGTAGGACCCCAGATGGACATAGACATGTCGGGCATGCGTTATGTTATGGGGCTTGGCTCTGGGCTCTCTGGACCAGCCACAGCTGTCAATCATAACTCCAGAAGGTGTTGAGGATTTTTCCTTCCTATCACACAAGTGTGGAAAGATGTCATTTTCTACAACAGAGTGAACAGTTTTAGGAAAATCATCACAAGCTTATGTTCTTTGTGGTTGATACTATGCTTTTAGTGGCACAATTAATTTAAGTAGTGGCCAACTTTTTAAAATGTATGTATCTAAATGTAAGAGACTGAATAATACGTTAATCAGTGTTTTATCAAAACTTGATTTAATTAGTGTTTTTAAATTAAGGAGTAAAACTTTATGTATGACATAGTAAGTGATGTATTTCAACAAGTTGCGGGGACATGTCAAATAACGGTTTGTTCCACCAGGGCTTTGATGCACGACAGCTGGCATTTCCAACATTGCACCAGACCACAAATAGATCCAGACACTCTTTCTCTCCAATTAAAAAAGGGGCCTAAAACACGCGTCTCATGAAGCAAGCTTTATTAGGCTATATAAGTCAAGTTTGATCCACAATATGATAGCAAGGAAAGAAATAGATGTTTATTCTGTAAATGAGAAAAGCACAAACAGACCACTGAGTCACACAATTTTCTGAGACAGAGATCTGACCGCAGAGCTCTGAAATAACATTTCATTATCTGAGGCTCATTAAAACAGCCTCTCTGAAAAGCCCTCAACACCCTTCACCAATCTTCCTTTCACTGCATATTCAGTCAGGGGATAAACACTGCTAAAAAAAACGCCATACAGCAGTATCACATTTGAGACTTTTGAGATAATCACTCATTACATACTCTATAGTGTGAGTTTCCTACATAACCTTAGGGAACTCAGATTTGAGTACACAATTGCTCAAATCTAGAAGGGGTTGTTACATTAAGTGTTTAGAAATATGTTGATTGATTAATTACAAATGTACAAAAACTCTCCATCCACAGCAGTTTTAATCATACTGATGGTACAAAAGTCTTCCAACAAAGTCGTATCTGAGAAGACCGCAGCTATGTGTTAGATAATCAAGATCAAGATCTAAAAATACTCCATGTCTCACAGTCTGGATCTCTTCTCTCATTACCCACTGTAATTAAAAGTAACCAAGGCATGCCAGCTCCAAATAGCATAGAATAGCACACAACTGTTAATGCGAAGGAATGACACTTGAAATGAAAATGATATCAGCTCGCTGTGGAAAGCGGAGCAGATAATACAGAGTTATGAGAACTCCAGTGAATGTGGGTCAGTAGAAAGGTGTCCAGTTAGCTTTCATAGTCAACCGTGGTCAAATGTTTTTTGTATAAATCAAGACATTGCAGCGTATTTGTCATACAGGTTTAATGACAGGAATGAGTGATGTGATGTTTTTCTCTTCTTTATATCTCACTTCTATATAACTTTGACACTGTAGTAGATTTTGTGGAGTATCTGTGTTCCTTCTGAGACAGAAAACAACAGCATACAAAGGTCCTTCTGATGAGCTGATGATCTCTCTTGAGATTACTAGTCTTTTGGGTTTTTTTAATGTATTCTTCTCTGTTTATCACACTGCTGAACACATACCAACTGCAAGGTGTAGTAGCCCAAACATCCATCCTGCCTTGTTTGCTTGATGGACCCATTTTTCTCCTGCAGATTTACAGAGATCCCAATAATAACACGAGCTCTTTAATTATCTCCAATATTCACACAAGCCTATAGCTCGATTTATAAAATGTAGTCTCCATTGTACTGAGCTCATTAAAAATTGAACAAGGTCAGGAATGAAACTGCTCTTGCCATTATTCATTTTGTCCCTAATTTCAAGTATTATTTAATTAATCACCTGGAATGACTCAAATAATTCACAATGTCATGAGTTATAGGTGATATTAGCGAATTACAAACAGTACCATTTAAATAGTACCGTTTGGATACACTCTTCTCATTCAAGAGAATGGTCAGGTATGTCCAAACTTTTGAGTGCTATTGACTTCCAAACATATTTGTGTTAGTTTCTTTGAAAAACATTTTTCCAGATGTGAGCCATTTCTAAATTCCTGTTGTTACATGAGAGAAAACTTTGATATTCTATGAAGCAAAACAATAATTAATTCACAGGTTTTCTTACTTGATGATTGCATCATAAACAATGATGATTGCATGTTTCCATGTGTGTGTATGTGTGAGTATCTGACATTGCCAAAGCCAGTCAGCAGGTGCCATCACTTCTCATTCCCACCATTTACAGTATAAAGACACGTTGAGGACGAGTAGGATCAAGAGCGTCTGCCAAAGAGAATGTGTGGGAGAGACCACTTTAATTTCTGCCTTTCAGCCAGTTCTCCCTGGCATTTTCGCTATGTTTCCACATCAAGCTAATGCTACTGTAATTTATTTTGTCAGACTGTATAGCAAGAAGGCTAAAGATATCTGGATCTACTGTCACTGTTTACCTGCAGGCAGCATTTAGAGAAGACAGTGTTCCACGCTCCAAATCCTGTTTCTGTAGACTTATTTAACTGATATGTTAACATTAACCAAGCTCAAAAGACCTGAAATATATGTGTAGTAGTCCTCTTTTTTTTAAACAGACTTGAACATTTTTCCTCATAGTAACTTTTGTTTTTGCTATCACATCCTCTGAATTGCTGCTACACTGCTGCCTTTGAACTGAGCACAGTATTACATGCATATTCCCTCACAATGCTCTATTACTGCATGGCTGATTTCTAAAAACCTTCTCTATCACACAATTGTAGGTAGTAGGTGCCCAGTTCTCCCTAAGCGTTATGACTCACACCAGGCATAGAACAGCTATCCAACTCTAATCCACAAGAGATAATTTGGTATTCATGTTTTACAAATGTGCTTGAGAAAAATCCCTAAATCTTTTTGGCAAGTGCAGTCGAGGAAGTCGTGCAAGCATGTCATCCACCATGAAAAGGCAGTGGGATGGTGGAGTAAAGCAGGGCTTTGTCTCCTGAATTCAGCCTGAAAGACACTGCCATCATCAGCTTCTTTTGTTGCAGACTTTGTCTTTCCAATATTTTACTGGTTTCTCAAAGGTAAATAGAGGCTTGACTCAGTGGGGCACACACAGTTTTCCTACAACAGGTAATAAATTTGCGTGTCAGGCCTGCGCGTCACAGATTAAACATGCTTTGTTTAGGATGATTTATGAGTGTGATGTCGTGCTGGGTGCACTTGGCTGTGAGGAGCTGAGGGTTTGATGGTGTTGAGGGGGTAGCAGGTGAGGCGGTGGGTTGGTGAGTGTCAGATTTGTCTTACAGG
Organism: Scomber scombrus; assembly: GCF_963691925.1. Classification (NCBI taxonomy): domain Eukaryota; kingdom Metazoa; phylum Chordata; class Actinopteri; order Scombriformes; family Scombridae; genus Scomber; species Scomber scombrus. The sequence continues at coordinate 17,195,593 of NC_084975.1, read as the reverse complement.
AAGACTGATCTGTAGCTGCTCCGAGGGTGCCCACTGCAACACACACCTCTGTCATTAATCACACACAGCCTCGGAGTACAGAGTGCTTTGTCTTCTCCTCCTCTCACACCAGTGCTGCAAGCTGTCACCATCCTGAGAAAAGCTTACTTTAGAGCAACTATCAAAAGTAAGAGAAACAGCCTTTGCCTTTTGAAACTGTAGGGTATATGTGTATTCACACAGAAAGATATGAACTTACAACTAAAACAGTACCCCTCAATCATTTTCTTCTGCATAAACTCATAGTTGTCATGTGATTCACTCAAGAAAGAAAACTATAAAACCTAAAGATCATAAACTCATGTATGAGTAGTTACATTCATATGCTCTGGTTTTTATCTAGACATTGCCTGACTATAATGTCTACACTATTCTTGCACTCTTCCTCCTTCAGAGAAGGTTACCTGAATATACAGGATTAAGATCATTCACTATCCTCACGAGGAAACAGCTGAATCAGCAGGCAGCATGGCTGAAAGCATGTTGACTTATAATCCAAATACAGCTGACTTCTGATGCCCCACTTAATTCCGATCTCTCACACATGCTTTCCTTTCTGAGTTGGAATCTGAGGTAGTAGAATTAAATATAGATATTCTTTATTTGGGGGCTGAGTAGTTAATCTTTGAGTGTAGGATGAACATTAAGAAGAAACATTGTTGGCTTTACATTGCATACATTTAGAGTAAAGCATCTTACAAGTGTATTCAACCTTCATAGTAAAAAGAGCTAGATACTATTAAAACTGTAAGTCTATCCGTTACAAAAACAAACACCTAAGAGTGTGTTGGTAAGGGAAATGTTTAACTACTATACCTGTAATCTCCACAATAGTTAGATAAATAGATGCGATGAGTGCTGAATGTCCATAGCCAAAGTGGACCAAACCCTCTGACACTAAAACTTAATCTTTGTTATTTTTTTAAGTTTTTATGGGCCTAATAGGGGTGATAGATGATACTGTGGCAGGAAGAAAGGGGCATTTGAAAGACTTAAATACACAGAGGAGATCAAATTTGATATAACATTCTGTTAAACCATCAATTCACAATAGCAAGCATGATTTTTTTAATGTAAAGCACTGCAACTGTGTTTTGAAAAAATGTGTATAAAGAAAGGTTTTTTAAAAATATATTAGTATGTTATTATACATCATCGCCTTGGATATACCGTAATGGTGGGGCCAGAAAAAAGTGCAAATAAAAAATAAAATAAAATAAATGAAAAGAGGCAAGGCAGGAAGCAGAGCAAAGCTTAAAACAAAAAACCTTATTAATTATGGCATGCATATCCATCTAAAGCATGTCAGATCTGCAACCAAAATCTGTTTTCTCTGTGTATTTAAATGTACTCTCTGCTCCCTGAAACTGTGAAATTGTCACGTCAAAATCTATATTTTCTTCACACTGAAATATGGGTTACATTTTGCCATGTCCCCTAGGTATGCTTCTCATAAACAGTTAATTTTTGAATGTTACCCTAGGTGGTCAGGAAGGGGAATAACGATCTGTCAAAATAGAGTGCAAGTCCACAAAGCATGCTTTCAGTGTGGAGGGCCAGATATGTGAAGTATATAATTGCGCGCACTGTTTAACATTTATTACATTCAGTACACCATTGCGGTTTGTTTATCGTAACATACCAGGCAAACAGAGTTAATGTGTGCCTAAGCAAATATTTGCAGCACTATATCAAATTCAGCTACCAAATTAAGGATATCAGAGAGGCCAAATAGGGTCGCGTGTGAAATAACAGAGTTGTTAGGCCATCCGCTGTTCCATACACAGATTGCCCTATCACAGGAGTGGTTGAAGTGTTTGCACACAGAGCTTTGCCGCCTGCGGGCTTATATATCACACTGTGCCTTATTAAGAGCTTTAACAAAATCTGGCTTTCACTAGCCCCCCTTTAGTCACCACTCTGAGGGCAGCAGTCTTCAGGACCTCTATTTCAATACAGCTCTAACTAAACGCCTAGTCCCCCTAAACAGATTGGGGCAGTGTACATGTGCTTGATAGATAAAAGGCGAAAAAAAAGGCTGTGCTGTATAAACTCAGAGCAGAACGAGTCTAAAGTGATATCCTTCTTCCTTTTCTCTCTCCCTGTAAGTAGTGTAAGAGATCAGACACACTCTACTTTATTGGATGTCATGGCTTGATTTGATTCAAATATATTTTTCAACACACTGCGCTGCCTACTGTTTTTAGATGTGCCCTACAAATGCTAAACAGTATTCCATTATTAATTCAGAAAGTGCATTTTATTGAATTTTTTTTAAATTGCAAAATGTCTTTTATGACTACATTGTACATTTTTGATGACCATGAAGAGAACATGGAAAAGGCCTCATGGTACAAGTTCAGCTGTCAGCCAGACAAGTCATTTACTTAAATGCAAAAGCAATGAGCAGTGGTCCAAGAGCGTGAACCACTGACCCATAAATTGATTATATTCAGCTGCATGCTGACCAACTGAAATGACTTCACTGTAATTGTTGAAAGTTACGATGTATCTTGGGTGTAGCCTAACTCTGTCCTATTCCTCAGTCACCAAAATAGAGGGCTCCATTTTATCACAGCATGCTGGGAATTCCCCTCCATTTCCTCGTGCTCTTGACCTCCCACCCTCCATTGTATGTGCAAGGAGAGGGTCCGGAGCTGGAGTAGCCTGTGCAGCTCTGCCAGGCTGACAGATCAGCTCGACGTGCCCTCTGCTGCTCCGTCTGCACTGCGGCTCCATTGTTCTGCCCTCTCAGGCCGAGCCGCAGGGCAACTCCTCACCATTGTGTCTGACAGACCTGCAACCTGATACCATGGCACCAGGCGCCTGCCTCTGTCCCTATGGAACACTGATGCAGCATGTATATGTATATTTGTGTGCGTGTGTGTGTCTGTGTGTGTGTGTGTGTGTGTGTGTGTGTGTTTGTGTGTGTGCGTGTGTGTGTGTGTGTGTGTATGTACATGAAATTTTACTTACATTCGCACAGAAAATGTGAAAAAGTGACTGCTGTTGTGTGCCATTTTCAACATATCCATATACTGTATCGCTAACATGTTTTGTTTTTGTTTTGTTTTGTTTTGTTTTGTTTTGTTTTGTTTTGTTTTGTTTTGTTTTGTTTTCTTCAGAAAAGTGTTTTTTAACTGTTGTAAATATGTAGATTAATCAGGGGATGTTAACATACTCATCATACAGGAACAATCTATGTGATCCGGGCACCATAGGCACAGGAAGAAACTTGGGACTCTGCTGTAGTAGGACATACAGTATGTCTACAAAGGCCTGATGCTCCTATTTAGTAGCAAACACTATACTTGCAGCCACGTCTTTACTGAAACAAGAGGAAGACTGACATCTTATCTCACCTCTACAGAGAAATGGAAAAACTGAGTCTGAAGAAGCCTATAGTGCAGACACAACACAACAGCCTATACACATCAAAGCAAGCCCCGACCAAGCTGAGCATGCCGTTGTGTGTCACTGAGGAATAGTCCTCTTTTTATGTAACACACAGATGATTAAAGAGTTCAACACAGCAAGCAGACTAATGACTCCACTGGGTTGCAGGGGAACTCGGGAGAGAAGAAGGCAGGGCCTCTGGAGAATACTTGCTGAAACGGGGATAGGTTCTAAAATATACAAATTTATTCATCAAAAAGCAGTCTTTTTATGTCATCGATGTGTGCGTATGTGAGTGTGTGCAGGTGGCAGAGAGTGAATGTGAACGAGGAAGGCGGATGGGGAGAGAAAGAGATGAGAGAGAAAAAGAGATAGAAAGGCTGATAGTATCAGCCTTCTGTGAGCTAAAAAACATCGAGAAAACCGATAACAACCATCATAAAAAATCTGCAACTCTGCCATAATGTTGGCTTCTGCATTTTCTTTTTTCTCTAATAGTCGAATGGATATTTTAAATATCATTAATACGTTATATTGCACCATTCAAACAAGTTTAAATTATCACTGTTTATTTCTCTCTGCGTTTTTCATGGCTTTTTTCCTAGTTTATCATACATAGTAATGGCTGCTGTGGTATGTGCATACACTCCAGAGTCAGAATTGTTTATCCAGTGGATAAATGGACACCACTGGTTCCCTCGTGAAAGGTGACAGAGTGATGAATGATTGTGGTGTCTCTGGGACAAAGTGCAGGAATTATTGTCAGTCACAATAGAAGGATAGATTAATAACTGCAACCTAGTGGCAAAGGGTAATTATAAGAAATTAAGAAAAAGCTATCTTCAGACATGGAAGGTGCAAAGATTGACCCACAACACAAAGAAACTGTGCATGTAATGTTTTATAACACAGCATAATCATATTAGAAAGACTGTCTAAACAGGTCATAAAATGACTCCAAATTCAAAGTGGATTCTGTTTGAAAGAAGTCTACACCAATGCTCTTTTCATTTCAAGTAATCGATTACTGATTGTATGAAAAATATTCAATATTCATATAACTATCTTATTTTATGCTTTTGTATAGCAACTCTTAAAAACAAACAATCAGAATTCAGTGTCTCATTCACAGAGTATCAATAAGCCAATAATGAGAAAAGAAGAAAATCTGAGAAAAAAAACTTTCTTAAAAATGTATGAATAAAATAGTTGCTTTTAACAGTGGAGAATGTCTTATTTATTTTTGAGCTCCAAGGATTCTTGATAATGGATATTTTTTATTTGTCTGAGGTCACAAACTGGCACTATCAAGAAAGTCCTTGAATTGGTTCTCAATCCCGCTCCCTTCTGTTTAGAGTTCCTGTGTTCATCTGGGTTAATACGGTTTCCTCCCACTCTCCAGAGATCCATCAGTGTGGGTCACGCTCAGTGTTGCCAAATCATAGCAAGACATTGTTTAAAGTGCCAATTGTACTGTATTGATCGTCCTGTTGCAAAGCATTGGTGCAGCAGATCTGTTTTTATCTTAGTGGCTCATAGAGAGCAATAACAACAGAACTGAAATGCACAACATATTCAACAGTGTTATGTGGGCTCCATGATGTGCAGATAGCACTGTTTATATATGTCACCACTCTGTTCTCATCATAGATTGGTATTGGTATCACACCCAACACACCCAACAAATGGGGGCAAACAACACAGGAAACATTCAGTTTGAGGCCGTATGTCCTTGCCTCATAATGATGTTGATTTTATTTTAACCTTTTGTATTATGATGATGGTGGGATTCTGTGTGAGTGTTTCCCACTTTTCAAGGGCAATGCTCTATACTTGGTATTCTTAATCTATCCATTTTCTATACCAGCCTTTCCTGTTCAGGGTAGTGAGGGGCTGAAGCAACTGAGCACACACTGGACGAAAGTACACAATACACTAGACATGTTGCCATTCTATTACAAGGCTCCAACTTGGTTTGTTGGTTCTTAAATTTCACATTGTTGTATTCATTGATAGGATATTGCTGTATTTCTCAATACATGTTTATCCTTTGCTTTGTTAATCATGAGAATAAGGGCTTTTTAATTTTTTTGGACACCAACAAAGTAGCGTGCCTTGACTTTGGGGGCATTCCCTCTCTTGTTGACATAACTCAGAGGCTGTTGCAAACCATTGTGCTCTGAAAGGAAACATTTTCCGTCCTTAGATTGAGGTGCTATTTAAACAGACAGGTAGCCAACACACTTGTAGAGACTCAGAGGAATACTGTATGTTGAATAAGCTTTTACTAGAACAAATTTGTCAAACTCACTCGGAAAATTTTGCACTTAGCCATTTGTGAAACTCGACATATATAGCACACAATATTTATGCACACAAAGTCCCTTCACATACATAACAGTATATTGTTGCAGTTGGTGCAATATATTTCTAATTGATATAAATATTACCAGGGTGTGGTAGCTTTAAAGTGCTTTAAATGTATAATGATTTTTTTTCTAAATGTGTATAAGATTGCATTACTTTACATATGAGCATATACTAAATTCAGCCAAAATCTAATTTGTGATAAAATGTTTTAGAAGCAAATCCTTTTGGTCAAGTGTGTTTCAGATTTCATCCCATCTGATTCCATTTAAATCTTTCTCAATTCAATCTAGGTTTTTTTTTAAATTTCGGTTTCATATCCGCAAGAGCTTTGTTACCCCTTCACTTTAGTCCAAGGCCTCTTTGTAAATAGAACATAATTTCAGAGGAAAGGATCTTTCTTCCCTGGATATGTCATTGGAATAGTAATTGCAAATCCACAAAAATGGTTACTCCTCGTGAGTACAATCCAGCAGGGATAACAACATAAACAATGGTGCAGATAGTTGTTCAAACCAGCTGCACAGTGCTATTGTTAGGATTAGCATGGTAATCTCAGGGTTGGAAACATTCACTGTAGAGACACTTGATCAGCTAGGGTGGATAAGTCTTTGTTCCTCTTTGATTTCACATTTATTACAAACAGCAATGCTACATATTACATTTTTGCTTAGATGGACATTTATATTAAAGCTTAAAAATAGAGAAGAACAGAAGTATGAGCAAGATAGAAATGATAAAAGAAACAATGTAGATGAAGACTGGACTTAGACCAGGCAAAGAAAAGGAGAAAGGAAAATATAATGGAAGAGAAAAGAGAGCAAAAAAGAGTGTTTGTCTGGATGGGCAGAAGGCCTGCAGAGCTTGGCAGGAGTCCTGCCTCTGACAGCAGCTGCGGCCTCAGTTTTATATCTTAAGGTGGTGCCTTGACTCTGCACCATCCCTTCTATCTCCAGCTCTCATGTTTTCAATCAGAGGGGACCATAAATTATTGTCAGCAGTAATCACAGCTGTCCACTGTGGGCCTGCTGAGGGGTCCCAGCCTGTCCTGGTGCATCAAGTCACACTGGATTGTGGCACCTCGGATACGGGCAGTGGGAAGGACCTGCAAGCGGAGTTAGAGAGCACAGAAAAGTTTAAAAGAGGTGCTGTTTATCTGACAACCTGGAGCAAATGCAAAATGATATGTTGGAATGAGACAATCAAACTCTGATTCACAGGAATAGTACTAAGTTAATATATATTATTATCGGTTTTCTAATACACTGCACAATAGTTCTGCCCTTGGCCTTCATCTCATTACAGCTCCACAAATACATGTCCAAAAACATGTAGCTTGCTGGCATTTATAAGGTAAATATTGGTCTTTTCACCAAAGAGAAATCATTTTTTATGCCTGTCATCCCGACGCTGAGATTAAACTTCTAGTATGTTTATTTTTTGTTCTAACTTCATTGAAGTTCTGATGACAAGGGGGAAAGTTGTTAATCACTGAATATTACAGATGAACAGTTCCTTTTTTTCTGTAACATTGGAAAGCAACAGAAATGACAGACTGTACATCTGTGATCAAACATGACCATTCATTGTAGCATTGTTTAAAAAAAAAGATGTGGTTTCATTTAACCCTGAATGAAATGAGAGAACGCCTGTTAGAGTTTTCACTAAACGCTGGCACAGCTCTCCTCCCTGAAGTCGTAAAGCAGACAAAGTGGGTTTCCCCTCTTTCTTCTGTCCGCAAAATTCATCTGGCTCCTTTGGCAAGTTGCCTGTGTAATCGTGGCACGGTCTGTGTTTTTCACGACAGCACTGTTATTTTGCTGTGAAAACTCTCAGCATGGGGTGGCACACCCACCTCTGGCAAGACACTGCTGTCAGAGCTGATCAGCAGAGAGCAGCCTTCCCTTTCAATTAGCCTTGTCTGTCTAAGAACAAGGCCAGGAGCACCAGCACACAGCCACACAGGCACCCAGTGAAGAAACAGAGAGGAGAGCAGGTGGGAGGAGAGGGGAGAGATGGGGAAGTAAGCCCCAAAACTCCAGACGGGGACTGAAATACCCTCCGCTGCTGTGCGCTAAGTCCCTCTGTACCAGAAAGGGCCCTGCCATGGCACGTCACAGTAAACACAGGCAGGCTCCATGGAAACATGGCCATTTGGCACAAAAGCACGGGATGAGATATGGCACCAATGAGGCAGATAATTCCCTGAATAACTATATCTTCCCCCTCATGTGCTATCACTGTGATGAAGAGTGAGTGTGCATGTGTGTGTGAAAGAGAGAGAGACAGAGAGTGCAGACGCATGCGGTGAAACAGCCATGTCACGTGTTACCCATGGAGTGACATAAAAAACAACACACCGCAATTTATACGGCATTAATCAAGAGACAAATTAGAGGCTGCTGGGGAGCTTGTGAACAGTGTTGAAGGGGCTTGAAGAGGAGTGCTGGGAGTGAAAAGAGAAAGGGTGGCAGCCATGCCCTTAGGTTGTTTATTACAAATGCCACATCCAGGTGGGATTTGCAGAGAGCACCCTAGCCAGCATCTCTCTCTCTCTCAGCGGAAAGAGCCTGAGGTGGAGGATGGTAAACATGGGCAGCTGCAACACAAGCACGAATGTCCCCTCGGGCTCGGCTGGGGATTTTCAATAGAGAAACTGCTGGGAGGAAGTACTGTATCGATAACCTTATCAAGTCTGTGAACATTCTTAGTGTTCAGAATGGTGGTCAAAGTAGATTCAACTTCTAACTAAAGTCTGACTGGATGGAGAACTTAGTTCAAAGGCTGTCTCAGAGCATAATCTCCACACCTTGAACCTTTTCTTTCTATTTCAGTGTTTTGGCTCACCAAAGGCAAATGTGCTGAATAATGTACACTTGAATCAGGCAATAAGAAGTAACAGAGAATAGAAAGACTGTGTGGTATGCTGCTCCAATTTTCCAACCTTCATTTTTTTCCTAATAGTTGAAGAGATGCTCTACTGTAATTGGTATCATGTGTTTAAGGCTGTTGATGGCTATTGTACCTATAAAACCCACAGCTCTGTCACCAGCATACTGAAACCTGGAAAACCCATCAGTGACTAGAAACTTGTAAAACTTTAGTTTGGTGAACACACGAAACCCTAACCCTTAACCCTTAACCATTAACCCTTAACCTTAACAACAAATATCATTTAGTAGCTGTTTGGAAGGTTTCGATCCTATCATGTGATCTTTATAGTGATAATTTGCTGTCAGCTGTTGCTTCCAAGGTCAGGCATGAACTTTTAAGCATCAATATCTTGTCATTCATCAAACAACTTGAATGAGAGATAGTTGTAGCACGAGTAAGTGCTGTATGTGAGTAGGTCATTCATTCATACTTACACTGTAGCAAATGCAGGCTAATGCTATCAGTATCACTTTATACCTATGTTATGGATGCTTGTCCTGATGCACATATTCTATCATTTTTGTTAGTGAGTTAAGGCGCAAGACATGACACAGTTTTTTCGTGCATTGAAGAGGGTGTGAGATACTTGAATGAATGTAATGCTATTAGCAGTACAGATGTAATTCTATTAGTAGTGCCATGTAAAACCACAGAGCCAATCTAATAAGGCTGCTATTATCAATGTCACAGCACAAACACAGTGTTAGGATTGTAAAGTGGCATAGATGACTGCATGCTCTCTTTTTTCTTTTTTTGTTATGGGCTGGACTCAGTATCTCAGCACACTTTCAAGCAATGCCAAACTCTAAATTCCAGCTGCTTTCTTTCATATCTCTGGTCTCATATGCATCCTGTTCAATCCATATGTAACTGAGCATATGACTCTACCTCTTTGTTCTTTTTCCATTCACAAAATATCTATATGACATTTGGGAGATATTTTATTTCATCCTTATTTGACCAAACATATCATGATGATATGGTTTGACTTTGACTGCCTGACTTGATTAAAACAAAAAGTATTTCCAATGTTGATGATTTCGAATACAGAGCAAACATCTGTGTCAATAGATCAGTTTATAGACATCATCCAGCTGTTTTGCAGCCACCAAATTTCATCATGTAAGCCAAGATATTGATAGTAGTCCTTGCTTATTAAATTTTTGATCTAAAAGTGTTGATTAATTTGTTTTATCTCCATCCATGTCATAAACATGCAACTGATATAAATAATACTGAAAGAGATGCAAAATATAAGAATTTAAGAGAGGAATAACAATATGACTTTAAGTACAGAGGGAAGGACAACATCCTCTCTCAACTATCCAGCTGATGTGTGGGATGGGGGCCCCTTTGGTGAGCGTTGTTGTCAGCCGAGACAAACTGCAGCTCCTGGGAGTGCCCCAGATCTGACAGAAACCTCCCCCTCCATCAGTCACGTCATATGAGTCAGTGAAGGAGTCTGCGCCCTGCTCGCGGTCACACTAACCAGGAGACACAAGCTGTTCCTCTCCAGGTGCTCATTAATGCACTTGTCCTTGATACCTCCACTATACAACAACACAAAGACAAACACATGCCTGCCGTGTTCTAATTACACTTGCGCGCACACACTCACAAGGATGTGCATCATGCATTTCACTAAGACTTGTAAATGTCAAACAACTGCAGACGCCCCTTTACTTCCCCTCGCTGTTCTTGTTTCCTCTGTATATTTGTTTTTTTTGTTTTTTTTCATAGGTGGGGTATACAATGATAGGGCCTGTTGTTGTTGTTGTGAAGCATATAAAGGCAGAGCAAATTCAGTGCTATGTAAAGATGGTGTGAATCTTTGAAGTGGAGTACGTTGGGGACAGCTGATAGGATTGCCAGCACTGGAGTGGAGATTCATCAAGCTTCCTCAGCAATTAGCATATGGGCCTAATTATAATATGAAACCAATCCTCTATAACCAGCCTCTGCCTCCAATATGACTTCCTATCCCTCTACATTATCACCCATCCCACTGAAAAATGGCGAGCATGGATGACCCTGGTATTGTCTTATACTTCTTCTCTCCAAGGCCTGCTTGAATAACTACCATACCTCCAATGTTCCTTTTTCCATTATGCAGTTAAGCCAGACAGTTAATTATCCAGGAGCAGAGAGGCCGGGTCTCTTTGCTGGCTGCGATAACGATATGCTTTGCTGGGCAGAGAATGAAGAGGGCCAGCCCATAGGGAGCCGTGCTGATGTCAGGCAATCTTTCAAAAAAGGCCCAGGCAATTAGATGCACCAGCGCTACCAGGGATGACTAGTGTTATTGAGGATACTGGCTAGCTTCGCTAATGGGGGTATTTAGGGCAATTATGATAAAGATGTCAGGGCGACCTCCCTGTGACTACCGCTTTTACAAGGGGTGCCTCTAAGTGCAAAATCACACAGCAGAAATAAGGAGTGACTAAAGCTGCGGCCCGTGTGGAAGTCTTACCACCAGCAGAACTGCACTTAAGACTTGTCTCATGTGGAAAATGCTGTCTAGAGGTGCTAAATGGGCTAATCTGCCCTCAGAGTTTAGTTTTTTTTTTCAATTCTTGGAGTCTTTAATGACAGTCTAAAGAAAATAAACACTCCAGCACTCAATTAAAGAGTAAAGCCTGGCTGATTTGTTTCCATTTAGCATCATTCAGCTTCAGCACATCTGGCCCAGTGAGAGATTGAGGAACTGTTATTATTTAATGGACGAGGGAAGCTGACCATCTGTAAGGTAGCAAAGCCCCACAAAGGGGCCTTTCATGTGGCTACTGTTGTACACTGCTTTCGTCTGAATTGTTTCCATATACACGTTTACCTTAGTCATCACCTCTCCACCACCTCACATCAAAGTTACTTCTCAGGGACTTAGCCACGAGCTACTGGTCACCACACACACCTATAACCAGCCAGCCCAGTTGCAATGTTAGCATATGCCATCCACATGGCTGGCATGACACTAGACACACATTGACTAATGTTTGAAGTGGGTTCAAAGAGGCAAAAGCAGAGGAAAAGCGCAACGTGGAAGCAGCATGTATCCTCTGTCCTCCTTTAAAAGCGCCAAACAGCTGGTCATGTTCTTACAAAGTGCTCAGTACATTTCCACGATTGTTTTATACCATGGCTGTGGATAATGCACCATGATATCCCTCTCTCTGTAATAACCTCTCTGGATAGATATTAGACAGCCAGGAAACAGCAATCCCACTATCCAGATGAAGAAAAGCTTTTCAGTGAAGCACATTCCAAAAGTAAGTGTTTCTTTCTGTTGTAGTTCATGGAACTGAGCCATGCACTAGTCAGGAGAGACAGGGGAGATTAGATATGAAGTTTAATGCAGTAAAACCCTCAAAGTACAATTAGCCTCTCTCGGTAACACCATAATGAAGGAGTGATGCTAAAGAAAATTAATCAGATGGGAGGAATGTAAAGGTTAGTGTTTCTCTCTATATGTAGAGATGGCAATGTCGGGCTGTAGGTGTTGGTAAACCACTTCGGTTCTGACTGAAATATCTCAACAAATACTGGATGGATTGCCATGAACATTTATACAGATTCGTGATCCAGTTTATACTGACTTTGTATCTACAATCAGATGAGGTTGATATGTATGTTTTTAGTAAAACGTTTCCACAGTCATTGGATAGCCATATAGTACAGACATCTGTGATGTCTAGAGGAAGAATCCTAATGACTGGTGATCCTGACTTATCCTCCAGCACCACCATTGGGTCAAAGTTTTTACTTAACTAGTGAAATGCTTCAACATCAACAGTATGGATTGGCACTACATTTTCATTATCTTAATGACTCATAATGGTGATCCCCTTACTTTTCTTCAAGTTGTACCAACACTTGTGGTTTTGAGTGAAAGCTTGTGGTTTTGACATGAAGGACAAATTCATGTCCCGCTGAGAATAAATCGATTTTAATAACCCAAATACCTGCAAAACTACAGAACATCCTCACTTTTGCAGAGCCGCTAGCAAGGCTGAAGATTTTCAGCTTTGTTTAAATTGCTGTAACTCTTGATATATAAGATGGTTTTGGATTTATTCAATTTCTTTTTACTGCTCGACTCTATTGAAAATATATAATACATTTAAAAAAGTAGCAAAACAGACTAAGCCGATTTTGAAATAGACTGAGTTTTACTCATGAAACATCTGCTCCTTTCTCCTTGAAATTAAAGGCTAACAAAATATGGTAGCATTCAGGAGCTGAGCAGTATTCATTCTGCTTTAATAATATGAATACCAGCATGGCTACCCCCTCATTCTCCTAATTCACCCTCAGTGATTTTTCATCTCACATTGGCTGCTTTTCATTATTTGTCTTTACTCCTACCAAATGCTACCAAAACATTCCAGCATCACAAGCAAATGGGCACGGGGGCCTCTCTGAAATACTAGCCAATCAATCAGGCCTGGTTTGCCCTTCTGGAGCAATAAGCCCCCATCCTACCCAGCCATCAGTCATGCCCAACCTCTGGTTGTCCTCTTGTCTATTTTCACACCATCTCTTTCACTCCACAGCTAACACGATGACTTATTATGTTTTCCAACTTGATTCCCCTTGATGTTTGCTCTAACTCTCTCACTGCCTGAGCAATGAGTTACAATCCCGTCTGCCGATTTTCCATCACGATTGCTGGAGAATTAGCTCCAAATGTTTGGCAGACTGTCAAAAGAAAGCTGGGTGAACCTGAAGAGAAAAAAGATGGCTTTAAGTTTTGATCCTAATTTTCTGGCTATTAACCTTTATCAGTGATATTTATCGTGAAAAAGATTTTTTAATACCTACCCACAGGTATGTGATGAGGGCATAATTGTTGTACAGACACTACATTATCTTTACACAAGTTAAAAGTTTCCATACAGTATTCTTCAAAATGTTGTTTTTTTTAAAAAGAGTTTAAAAAGCTTTCCATGACAAATTGCTACTTGCACATAACATTTATAATGCCAGTACTGTGTGGAGGTGTATTGTCTTCTTGGGAATAAGGCGTCACCCCAGTGTAATAAAACCGAAACAAAAGTAAAAGCTTTTCCCAAAAGGGTGCAACATATGCCTGTACTGTCGAAGGTCACCTTTAAGGCTGCTATGCTACACTGTGCACACAGCTAAGAGGTACATTTTAAATATTAGCTAAGCATCAACTAACAGTTTAGCAGCCTGAGTGAGTGCACATGATTGTTTCTATATTTGCTGCAAATTGTTGTTGATAGGTGAGGTGAGTTTGCGAGGAGCTTCTTTGTCCTCCACATTTTGTCACAGGTGTTGAGAGATGAGATTAGTGAATCTGTCTAAATCTAAATTGTGAGCAAATTGTCCTGAAAATGACTGAAAAAGCTCATCAATCAAAGCCTTACAGATTGCCATTCCATCCAAAAGCAACGCATAGCCTTACAAATTACAGCCATCTGAGTCATTTAGTTCCATTAGAGTGAGGTGTTTCTCTTAATGCAAATGTGTAATCAAGAGTTCTGCATTAGGCCTGGACAGAGGACCAGCATGACCTGCTGTGTGTACATAAACCACAGCTGTAGTGATGGATGGCTGGCTCGACAGTGTTGTTCGGTGATGTAGTGGATGAAGGCTGCCACTGTGACTCCCATACACCATCATATACACACAGCCACTCATTTGAAAGTGTGGCTGTAATGAAAGGGTGTGTGTGTGTGTGTGTGTGTGTGTGTGTGTGTGTGTGTGTGTGTGTGTGTGTGTGTGTGTGTGTGTGTGTGTGTGTGTGTGTGTGTGTGTGTGTGTGTGTGTGTGTGTGTGTGTGTGTGTGCAATTGCATAATCAAAAAATACAGCTCAATTGTCCAATTACATCAAAGACACAACAGGAGTGAAAATCAGTCACCTTTGCTACACACTTCTGCTGTTTTCTAATTCGTGGTAGTCAACAGGAGGATAACAAAAAAACAAAAAAAAAACAGGGAAAGAGTGAGAATAAGACCCACCATCCTTCCAGGAAGGACCCTGAAGGGTTTGGAGCCCTGAAAAATAAGGCTAATTTGAAGGTCATTTAAAGAGCGCCAGGCGGTGCAGCTCAGGAGGGGGGCCACGGAACAAGTGCAGGGGGAGCAGCCTTGGTTGCACCGCTGTGAGGTAGGTGCTCCGAAGCTCTCCCCGGTGCTCTTCATCAATCTCATGTATCCACCGAGAGCCTCCTCTGACCCACATAGCCATTGGAGGGAGGGGGGTTGCTTTTCTTCCATTATTGATACCACTGCATCACACAACCTGCACTTACCTGAACCAAGTCAGAAGAGGAGCCAAAAAGGTCAGAAAACCACAGGCAGACATTTAGCCTCTCATTCACATTCACAGTAAAAAAAAAGCCCATTTGATATTGGTATTGTATATGAACCATATTCATGATGCTCTGGGTTAACTTAATGTTCTGGTCAAGTCTTAAACCTAAGCAAATCATTTCAGCTTTAAACAGAAGGGATTCCTGTGCACTCAGCATCCTCCTCAAAGTGCACTGACTGTACAGAAAGTGCCATATTTACAAGGTTTTCTTATTGGGACGTTGGAAAAATTAGTCTGAAACATTATTTACTATTTGGACATTAAACGTGCATCTCAGAGTTTACATTAAGTAAACTAATATAAAAAACATTTAATGTTCATATAACTGCGAAAAACAGTCTTTTGGTTTTATTTTTCTTCCTGGAGAGATGCCACACATTTTTCACATGTAGTTAAAGAAACAGGTGAAATATTTGTTTCCCTGTTTTCCTATCTCTATACAGTAAGCAAAATTAACTCTCTCACTCTAAGTGAGTGGTCTTGCAGCTTTTCCTCTGGTTTACACCAAGGTGGCATAGGGTACAAGACAGGACCACAGTGTGCTAAGGACAAGGAGCTGCACCATCCTCTCACCGTTTGCAGGGATGCCCTTGGCAGTGTTATCTTTCTGTGCGTGTGTGTGTGTGTGTGTGTGTGTGTGTGTGTGTGTGTGTGTGTGTGTGTGTGTGTGTGTGTGTGTGTGTGTGTGTGTGTGTGTGTGTGTGTGTGTGTGAGAGAGAGAGAGAGAGTGTGTTTTGGTTTTCAGGGTACAGGGATACAGAAAAACCACTCAACATCTTTTTGGATATGTTTGGCAGACAGTTGCTGATCCATGTTTTAGAAGCTAACGCTTGATTGCAGGGCAACTGGAAAGAGATGAAACTCGCTCATACACATATCTGCCTGTCACAATACCGCTAAAACTGCAATTATGAGGGAATGTACATGCTGTCAGCACACAAAACACAGTTATTGGTTTAGAGGGCCATTGTCTAAGCAAAGAATGGCAATATCACCTCCGAAGCTCTCCATAATCTTTGATTTTGACATTGAATAGAAAGGAGAGAAGAGGCATTGGGGCAAAACAATAGTAGATTTGTTTTCTGCATATGCTTCAAATTAGGCCAAGGTTTGGGTAAGGATAAACACAAGTTTAAGCCTTCTAAATCTATAGCAGAATACAATTCAAATTTGAATGCCAAACTATTGTTAAACAAAGCACTGGCATGGAACGATGCTGCTGGATGGAAAGAAAGCTTATCTTATCGTCCCTGTAACTATCATGTCTTTGTTGCGGACAGCTTCAGTCAGTTCAGAGAAAGGGGTGCCTGGCTTAAGTGTGTGGCTTTGTTTTTACTTTTCAACAGCAGCACTACTTGCACAAATACTTTGATTACAGAACTGAAGCACGTCTTATTCTATGTGTGAATAACACGCTTTATCTGAAGTGTAGCAGCTGTGAAGACATTAGCATATTTGCTGTGAGACAGAATATAATACCTTTGTTAAAGTGGTAAACCACTTATACAATCTAACTGCAATAGGATTGTGCCAGTTTTCCTACATTTGGAATTTCAGTTGAAAATAAATGAACTATGTTGTTCTCAAATATAAAACAGGAATATCACAGATAGGTAATATTACTGTATTATAACTTATGGAATGCTCCATAGTCAGTAAATGAATACTAATTAATGACTTAATCATAATCTAAGAATATACCGTATATACATATTTCTTACTAAATACTGTCTATACTATCAGCTCTTACTCTAAACTGTTTTGACAAGGGGCATATGTTTATCGCTGATGGATGGGTGTCTGTGGCTTAACTAACACAGGAAGTGGGGACAGCTGTATAAATGAAAGGTGCTAGTTTGTGGTTTTACCAAATAACTGTGACATATCTGTCAAACATGAACATAATATGACTGATGATTTTTGCTGATTGAATGTGACTCCAAAAAGAGTCAAGATTATAAGCATTCATTTGCCCGAGAATTTGACACATAAATCATTTGTCTGATGTGCATGAGTGGCATATCTCTGTGTCGACAAGTAAAGCACTGTGCTGGGTAGAGTTTTACGTTAAAACATGATAATAACTTGTCTCATCTACCTTTTTTGGCCCAATACTGAATGTGAACAATCATGCATCAAACTGTCTTTCCATGAAACTGCTATAGTAGTTTGGTGAGATAATTTTGCAAATGTATAAATGCATAAAATACTTAACTGAGCACAAACATGAAAACAATATGAAATACACAATATGAATTTAAATTTCTTGTAATGCATTATAATTATATCAAAAAAATAAAAATTCACTTCTAATTGTGTTGTGTAGTTCTTTCATTTTCATTTAGTTCAGTAAACTGAGTCTCACCACCCGTTGAGTTCATGATGTACGCTGCAAACACAGCTCCAGCACAAGCTGGAGACACTGCGGTTTGTTACCTAGCCTCTGTGTGACCACACAGTGCCGAAAGTTCATATAACAACTTTGGGGACTTTACCCAAATTCTACATGCATAGCTACAAGCTGTACAAGATACTGGTTACATGGCTAATCGTGTGATGTTTTGTTTGGTTTCTTTTAAATTAAGTGATACAAATCTACTGTAATAGTACATCTATTATTATGCCTGTTGATGTAGTGTTCTGCTGTTGCCACCTTCCAACATACAAGGAGGCTTTCTGCTTTCATCAAAAACTCTGGGTTTACAAGTGAAATTGACAAGGTTTTCATGAGCCTCTTAAACTGTGAACAAGAAGGGCAAGTGCTAAAGTGCTTAAGGGCAGATCTCTATGGTCGAGTGTCTTGACAGATGAAAATGGAATAATTTCAAACACAGGACTTGGTTCACGTAGTGTACGTTCTAGGCTACGAAACAATTAATTAAACTGTATTATTACCAACACATTGCATTGTTCTTGGAGGGTTAAAACATTGGCATCATTTCTGAGCAGGCATGGTATTTTATGAGGAAAGAATGAAGCAGAATTAAATATTTAGAGTTGTTGTATGATTAAAAGAAAGTTTACTGGTACCACTTCTCCTGTGTCTTTCACTAAAGTGATGGCTTCACAAAGTTATTCACTGTTTATGTTTGCTGGAATGGGTCCATGGAAAATTGAGAACTTTGAAAGTTTGAGGTGTATAGAGTAAACATACATTAAAAACATGTTTTTCTTCCGCTGGCTGTTCGGTTTGTGCATACCCACAGTATGCTCTGTATCTTACATGTAAAAAGGTTACCCTACATACACAGTAAACCATCACAGACGTTGAACAAATGTGCAGAAATAATTCACAGCGAGCATGATGATCAACTCAAAAACATAGCATAAAGCCCCAAATGTTATTTATAGCTGTCAGAGTTGTTAATACCAGGATTTTTGAATTTTCCATAAAGTAAGATGGAAGGGGCCATCACGATTAATTAAAATGAGAGATAAAAGACAAAGCAAGTTATACTGGAGGAAGATAAATTCCAGTAGAAAATCACTCTTAAAAGTGTTTTGACAGTTTGTATTGTTCAGTTTATGCTAAGACTGTTTGTGAAGAAGATATTTTAAAACTGATGGTATAGGCACCATTAAATAGCAAATTCAAGTCTTTTAATAATTGAGGTCTGTAATACATTTCCATTGTATAGGTTTGCTTTGTACCCTAACAGTAGGGCTTGAATACAACAGAAGAATGATTAGAAGTGTTTGAATGGAGTCTGGCAAGGGTGAGAAATTTTAAGTGTTCACTCTCTACCCCTCATCAACCACCCCCACACACTCCCTTGAATGTCTACACATACACACAAACACACAGATGTCAGAGAGGTCTGAGTGACTCTACCCCTGTCACTGGGTGCCTGCTGTGAAAACACCCCCTCCACACACACACACACACACACACACACACATACACACTCCTCCACACCCCCCTCCCCTCTCTCCCTCTTCTCTGGACGCCTGCCTGACATACCAGACCTTGTTCGTTAGCGCATATTTTTACCCACCGTTACTAAATTAGGAAGCCAGAGGGAGCAAATGGAGTGTGGCTGCCAAGGCAGAAGAAGGAGGGTCTGATCAGGCCTGGGTTTGCTGAGGGCCCATGCCAACCCTACCAGCTTCATTAAGAGCCACTTGGGTTTCAGAAATAGAAGCCCAACAGGGACCTGGGCCAAAGAGAGCCCTGAACGGCCAGCCAAAAACTCACGGGACAAACAAACAAATAAACGGGTTGTCTCATGGCCTGCCAGAATCAACCGGCAGCAGCCATCCCAAGGAGCCATAAGAAGTTATCTTAGGCAGTCTTGCACACAAAATGTGCCCTGCCCTGAGTTTAAAAGTGGTGACAGTACACATACTGCCAGCCCGATACAGAATAAATTAACCTAGAAAGCTGTCTCCGGAGACCAATTTCTCAAAGCAGCCACAGAGACGTTACTTCTTGTTTATTTGGCATGGATTTTGGGCACTGATGTAAGAAAGGATATTTTCACAAGGAAATGTACATTTCCTCTACTCGCTATTGGCATATAGCATTCATGTGTCTGAAAGTACAGAATGATGTGAACACATGAATTCGCTATCTGTATTCATTTTGTTGTTGTTTTTTACTTGAAAAGCCTTGCAGCTCCTTATCTCCACATACACTTACAATTCAGATTTTCTTGATTACTGCAAAATTGTAGGCTCTATATAAATGGACAAACATTGTGCTGCACTAAAACACAATGTAAACTCATTCTTACAAAATAAACAACTTAATAGAGGGGGAAGCCTGTTTTTGTAGAATATTTATTCAGTTTTATTGATAGTAGATTTAGACAGTAGACAAAGCCTGTGAGCAAATATATTTTTCATATCTGGCAGTGTAATTTTAGAGAATAACAAACAATTAGAAAACACTATAGAAACATTTGTTTTTTTGTTTTTGTTTTTTAAATTTGGGGTTAAAAAAATGTAGAGAAGCGTCTTTCAGGTTCATTGTTTACCTTTTCATCTGAGTGGCACCTCTGAACCTGTGTACCACAGTGACTTCAGTCCATTTAACAGCCTCCCATTAAAACTAATGAGCTATTAGCAGCTGACTTTGAACAACTTTAAGGTCACTGTTACCACTCCCATATTTTAACCAATAAGGATAGAGAGAAAGTGTGGCTGCAGTTTCTTTATAGGATGGTTTTGGTTTTGACTGACAGCGCTGCATGTTTTCTTCTTTTGATGATGATGCTTTTGATTATAGCTCATGCAAGTCTGTAACGTGTGAGCATTAGCTATTCATAAATTCTCACATAACATCAAAAGCACATCACTAGTAAGTAACCATAAGTTGCATCTTTGGTGGTCTGAGAAAACTCTAAATGAAATACATGGTCTGATAAATACTGAAAATGCAATTTGGATAATAGTATAATAATAGTAATAATAATATTTTTTAATAAAAAAAAAACAACATGTTGAAGTGTGCATGCCCTGAAGAGAGGCCAAATCACTACTTAAAGGAGCTCAATATTATAATTCTCCTTTGAGTACAACTGTAAAACCTACAGCATATATGGGAGAATTACTCCTGTGTTACTATACTGACACCTTATGGCACTAGCAGAATATTACAATTCATATGTTTAAAACGTGTTAGGAACTGCACATAAAGTACCCTTAATGTGTTGAGAAAAAAAATCCTGGTTTTAAGGTTATATATGCATCTAAGGGTATATTGTGCCAGTCCGCACAAAGTGAGAAACAATCCATGAAAAAGAAAAAGTATACTCAGCAATCACAAAACCCACAATTTACCTCCAGGAGAGCCACAAGGACACATTTTTCCTTTTTTACTAATTAACTCTATTGCTGCTACTGATAATAATTATAATAATTACATTTTTTCACTTTTTTTTAGTAAGAAAGTAAGTAGTAAGAGGTGTAGTCACAATGGAGTACACCTCTTGAGCAGGTGTGTGTGTGTGTGTGTGTGTGTGTGTGTGTGTGTGTGTGTGTGTGTGTGTGTGTGTGTGTGTGTGTGTGTGTGTGTGTGTGTGTGTGTACCACGATGTAAATTGTGTAAATTGTCCCACTAGAACAGTAGCATTTGTGTCTGCTCACATAGAAGAGGTCTAATCTTGCAGCACAAGATTACTGAGGTTATGGGGGCCAAAGCAAGCATTTATTAAAGAGAGATTGTCAAAAAAGTTACCAGCTTTACCAATCCAGCCTTGACGACCAAAAAGAAAATGAGATGGATGACACCAAGCTATAGCCTATTTCAATCACCGACTTTACCTAAGTAAGTCTAAAACAACGCACAAGAACTCAATTACAAAATTAAAAGGGAAACTGTATAATTCAAAGTTTCTCATTTAATAACCTAGAGGGGGGTGAGTTATTTTTCAGCATTAGTCTATTTATTACTGTTTTATTATGGGGGGGAAATTGTAAATTCAATGCAAGACTTGTTTTTCTTGAATGCACCCCGCTTCCGTCTGCGTACCAACTAGATGGTGAACCTTCAAGAACAGCTTTCCCAGCGATGGTTACTAATAAACGCAGATCCGTATGTGGAGCTCACAACAGAATCTAACCTGATTAGGCTACAGCTTGGGTCAGAGTTGTATGTTAGGCTTTCCAGTGTATCATCTAGGGCAGTGTTATTTTGGGAGAAAACGTTTAATTCTCCCAAGAAAACAATATAGAGGAGTAGCAGCGGTTGTTTGCGCATTAGCTACAGTGTATCCACGGCAACACTTAAGGAAAGCAGACTGCTGGTTATGGATCAGCTACATAGACTGTGTTAAATCTCATGCTTTCCACACTGTTTGTTTGTAAAAAAAAAAAAAAAAATGGATGATGATGACAACAGAGTGTCGAAAATACGACCCAAATCATCCGATTCTGTTGAGTCGTAAGTGATTTCTACTTGTGTTACACTTGTGTTAGGGTTAGCGCTGCGCTTGTTTGTGGAGTTTTCAGTAGCCTTAAATAATAGTTTCCTAAAATATATGCTGTTTCTAAATACAAATTTATTACAATACTTTGTTTGAACAAACTTGTAGGTACCCTGAAAGTATGGGAGGCAACAACAGGGGCATGGATACGTTTTCTCCTTGTGACTCAAGTGTGGTGAGTCCCTCACAAATAGGATGTGCTAGGAAGGAATGTATGATGATGACTCCAGAAGAAAAGCTCAGACACTTTGAAAGCAGATTTCAAGACCATGAAGACAACCAACAAGTGGGTACAGTATAGTGACAGATTCATGGTACAATCATTCTTAGTAATTTTTGGTCAGTTTTGCTCAAGATTTACAGTGCTTTTACAGCTATTCTTGCAGATTTTGGTCTTGCTTACAGGGCTGATGCATATACATAAATATAAACTATACATAGTGCACATATACATGGCTGCAACTAATATGTCTCTCAAAAAATTATATTTTGTTCATCAAATTTAACAGTGGAAAAATGTCCAACACAGTTTCTAAACTGTAAGATTTGCAATTTGCAGCGTGCAATGATATAAAAAGAAAAACAGCACCCTGGAAAAAAACAGTCTGAAAGGATGGATTGCTATTTTTGCTTGTTAAATTACTTAAATGACAGTTATTAAATTAATTGTTTATTAATATTATATTGGTGAACTAATCAATTATAGATTATCATTTTAGCTGTACACACACCCTAACCCTAACCCTGACATTAGAAAAACAAATCTCTGGTTAAACAGTTAAAAAGTAACATTGACCCCTATGCAGGTTCTTGTAAATGATATTTTTTTTAAGAGGGGGTGATAGGTGGTAAAGGTCAGTGGTTCAATTCTAGGCATGTCCAGTCGTTGGGCCCTTGGACAAGTTGCTGAACACCAAAATGGATCTCAGTAGTGTTTGTGTGTAAACGGTGAGCATAGAAACATAGGCCCTGTATCTCTCCTGATGAGGAGAGATACAGGTTGGCACCTAGCATGGTAGTCTCTGTTATATATGTGTGAATGGGTGAATGTTGGCATTTATTTTAAAGCGCTTTGAGTTAACCACAAGTCTAGAAAGGTGCTATATAAATGCAATCCATTGAAGTATTTTAGTTATTATTGATGTGGTATATTGATGCATGGTACATTGGTCTACCAAGTGATACTGACAGTCATTTATCCTTTCAGTTTGATGCTTGCATCCAGGACCTGGTGCGGTGTGTGGCACTGACGAGGCTGGTATATGGGGATAGACACCTGAAACTAGCCCAGGCCCATGCGAGACTGGCTAAAGCATATTTCCAGTTTAAAGGTAAATTCAGAAAGACTGGGTACAGTGTAAATTACCATCTAAGACCAATATGCAAAGAATATGGCAGTGTTTAAGTGATGCAGCTACAATTCAGGCATCTACAGTTTTACCACTTATGGCAGTTTGCCTCACCTTGTACAACATTTTAATATTATCTTTAGAGTCACAGTTTTCCAGTTTATGTCAAATTCAACAATTGTTCTTTGTCCATGCAGGTTGGGGACTGCAGGCCCAAGAGCACTCATTGCTGGCCAGAGAGCTGCTGACTTTCTGCCCCTCCATCTCCTCCTGCAGAGATGAAAAACTAGAGGTTCTCTCATGTCTGCTGAGCATAAGTCTTACACAGGGGGGTGCTGCACTGCTTTCTGCTAAATATCCTTGCCATTATGTGTTTAACAATAAAGGTGTGGGATCGATTTATTAATATTAACTCAGAAACAGGCTAGATGTAGCATGTTGCATTTAGTGGCAATAGACAATGTCCTTGACTCTTTTCAACTCTCGAGGAGGCAGAATTATCCTATCTGGAAGCAAAACGAATTATTGAAGAGCTTCATCAACACGGAGGAATCGGGGAGGAAGAGAAGATCAAGTCTGACCTGGAGATCTCCACTGGTCTATCTAGGTATAGTAGTGTAACATATTTTTTATGTCATATTTTTTCTTTTCTTTTTTTAGTATAAATGAGATCTGAAAATAGTAAATTCACCAGGTGGTAAGTAATACAGTAGATTAGAGGTTTGAAGGCTTGGTTTTTAGGAGTGCTCTCTGGTTATCAGGTCATTTGCTCTATTTATTTCCTCTGACATATAGTATCATGTTCAAGCTGAGATAAATGATCTGGGTCCGTCACATCCCATTAAATGGTAAGAGGTCACGTCTGTCCAGTTAGGTTTCAGAGTATAGCTCAAGAGCATTTTACATTAACATCACTTGTTGCAACTAAATTATATTAATATTATCACATTTTGCACAACGTGGTAACTAAGTCTAATTTGAGAAACAGTACTTCTGAGTTTAGATCAATGTTTGACCACAAGATGGCAATATATTCATGCTCATTTATGTTCTCTTGGAAACCACACAATATATTAAATCAGGGTTTTCCCCTATGTTATTGTGCAGTCCACTCAGCAGTAAGCGTGGGTGTTTTGTAGTGATGCTTACAGACCCTGCTGGGTGTGGTTTCTGCATGTCCATCCAGTTACTACACGCTCTTTTAAAAAAAAAATGTTTTACTTTCCTCCACATGCTTTATGTCTATATTTTTTAATCCTACCTTTTGCCACCTCCCTAATTATGATCTTCACTCTTCTCACACTTCACTGTATGGTTCAATGCTTGAAATATTTCAAAGCCTTTTCTTCCCCTGATCCACAGACAAAATGTCAGTCACTTTATTTACTTTACACCCTCTACCATTTAAATATTATTGATTTGTTTTCCCATTTCAAAATATGCATTTGTAACCTAATAGTGGTATTGACAACAAAGGTCCCAAGGGTAGTACTACATGCTAAAGAAAAGATTAAAGAATTAGAGGATCATGGTGGAGGCACCAAGCACAGACACTGAGTGCAAGACAGACTGATAACATGTTACGGGAACGGTGGCCTGGCAACATAAAAAATAGCAGCTACTTGTCATAACTTAGATCACTGTGGTTGGATTTAGAAGCTCAATCAGGAATTGGAGTATAGTCTTACCTCAGTTGAGATCACCCCACTAATGTCTTTATTTTTATACTGTTGTTGTTTGTCAACATTTACGGTTAATATTTAATGTATCTGGACTAACTGAGTAAGAAATGCTCACATATATTGTATGTGGGTATAGTTCAAATATCACATGTGCAATAAGCTTTGTTGAATTGAGAAAAACATAAAGTCAAAATACAAGCTTGTCACCTTCAAAACATTTGACATCCTCACAATGTAAGAAAATACATATTGTTGTTTTCTTAGTTTTAGAAGGGAAAATATATCATTCTTATAAATCTCTATGTAGGTCAGTAGTGGCATATTTTTAACACAGGACTTCATCCTACAGGTAAGCTTTAGTTTAATATTTCTATTCTTAGACTTTAATTAGGAAGCTAAAAAAATGCAGTTGCGGGGTTAAGAGAAACAGTACTGCAGCACATATACAAACCTTATCAGCTGAGGTGAGCTACACTAAAAGGAATTCATAGATGATGCCATCTTGGTCTGTTTCAGAGAGTCAGTTTGTTGACATGATATGCGTAATTGAAAAAATGTGCAGACTCTGGCTGGTGTGTAAGCTTGCTAAATCTCTTTTGTTAGGTGATGACTAAGAATTTGGCATGCTTCTAAAGCTCTGTCAGTCAACACTGTTGTGGTGGAGGGGAATGTTCCCACCAAAGCCTGCAACAATAAAGTAAGCTCAGCTCTCCTATAGATCCCGGTCCAAACTTTCTGCTTCAGTTTCAGGTTCACACTCAAGGTGTGCACTTGTAATCAGCCAAAATAGATATTTCTTACAAGGAGGCAAAAGCTGTATTGCTAGGCTTAGAGAGTGTGTGTGTGTGTGTGTGTGTGTGTGTGTGTGTGTGTGTGTGTGTGTGTGTGTGTGTGTGTGTGTGTGTGTGTGTGTGTGTGTGTGTGTGTGTGTGTGTCAAATTACTTGTTTATCTTTGCCTCTTCATAACTGTTGTCATGAATCTACGATTAGTTGACAGATTTAATTGAATTAAACATTTCAAGCATGTATGTATCATTTCACTCTAGTTGAATAATACATCTACAGTAATTTCTTCCATATTTTCTCCACTCTTACTTAATTTTCCTGTTCATGCATCATATTAATTGAACTGCACTCTGATAACTAACTTTATGCAACTAATCTCTGGAGTTTCTGCTGTTGAGATAATCAGTGGCCTTACCCTCAATTTATACAAAGGCGGTTTACTGGATTCACAGACCGAAATACAAACAATGGCTGCTCAAAATACTAGTTGTATTCTGATTATCAAGATCCACAGATTGCTAGTTTTCTTTCAAAAAAGGTGGTTAATTTCAATCACTCCGTATCATAATAGTCTCTGATTAGATGGCTGAAATAAAACCTGCAGGGCTTTTGTTTTAGATGATGCCTGAACATGGTATTTAGTATTCCTGTGCATACTCTAGATTACTCCCAATTTTCATTCACTCCACCTGAAGCTCACAATAAAAAGCTCACTCTGAGTGTTATTTGATCAAATTCAAAGCAACACACAGATTTCTTGGAGCAGGCTGCTGTGTTTTTGTCCTGCTGCTTTCACTTTGGCTTGGCCTTACTGTATCATTTTCCAAGTGAAAGCTCTGAGCAAACTTACGTCAACCATGTTCTGGAAACATTTACAAAAGAGGGCTGTGTGGCTTGCTTGGCAACACTTCTACAAATCCTTAATTATAATAATTCCCTGCCTTGTGGACTGTTAGTAGATTTCAGTGGGATGTGGCATATTACTGCTCTGCCGGGAAGTGTGTAAGGATGTAGAGTGAATGAGAGGATAGAGGGTATTGTGTCTGTCTGTCGATGCAAGCAGAATGGCAGAACTCAAGGCATGCTGGAATGTAACTCAGCTACAGCCATTGGTGCTGCCCTAAAAGGACCTAAAGTGTCAGCCTTACAAACACTTATGGGTGGGGCACTCCATTTCTATCCATCAAGGCATGTTAGGATAATCTTGGATTCATGGGAAAATTTAAAGAAATAAGGCCTTCACAATGTTTTTGTAAGGTCCAGGGATGCAAGTATGATATAATACTGACAAGCTTAGACTTTTGGTTTCCAGAGAGGCTGTCTGTGCTAAAATTACTGTATGTACTCATGATACTAGAAGGCACCTTGGATAAAGCCTTAAATCAAATGGCATGCTGTAACAAATTGACTGCAGTGTTTATTCCATAGATAAATAAATGATCAGTTGTCCAAATAACCACGTACAGTTACAGTCTGAACAGTGCGGATATGCGAAGACTTATTTGTGAAAGAGGTTTCCTATACTGCTGTGTGACAGTAATGTTAACTAGAGATGGTATAGTAGTGCCCTCTGAAACAGGCCACCTCCTTGACAGGAGAGCTGAATTAAATTTAGAGTCCATTAGATGGTTTGAAGCTGTTCGCAGAGTCGCCTGATGGATCCAGTGTCCTTGCAGTGGATAATGCAGCCATGGTTACGTCCTCTCTCTCACTTTCCCTCACCCACCCCGATTTCTCTTTAGTAGCTAAAGCAATTCAAAGCAGAATAACAGGAAGCATGTGCCACATATAAGCGACAAATGAAAGGAAACACCAAACTAATGTGCCTTAGTAAGGTGCTGGGCCACCACAAGCCTGCAGAACAGCTTTTGGGCTCCTTGTCTCCAAGTATCTGGAGCTCTAATGGATGGATAAACACAGTTTTTCCAGAACATATACCCTCATTGCATCATTGCATGTGTTGACAACGGCAGTGGAGAGTGCTGTCCAATATATCAATCCAAAATCTATCATAGGTGTTCAGCTGGGTTTAGATTTGGCATAGTATTCACTGCATTTACAAAACCTTTCAGTGACCTCTTGTGCCCTGTGTGGAAGCACCTGCAGTTGTTATGTGACTCTGCACATTTATGTTTTTCCTTTAATTGTCACCAGTCTGTGGAATTTGTTGATGTAGATGAAATTTGAGCTACCCATGTGTCATCAATGACCATGCTTAGATTTCAGCTTTGCTCGGGTGGTTTCCATTGAATGTCCAAGGGTGTCCCCTAATTTAGACACGCTGGTGTTTAAACACACTGCAGGATTTATTTGTCAGACTCAGAGAGGCTCCAGTTAAAATGCAAGGGTTAGGAGCTGTGTAACCTTCAGTCCCAGAGGAGAGAGACTGGTGAAAGGATGCAACCAAAAACAGATAAAGGGCGATGTGCAAGCTTTCCCTATTATAGTGTGCACTCCAACTGCAGCCATCAGCCAAAGCATTCACCACTCTGCAGGGACTGGCTTTGGCTAGAAACCAAACAAGTTACTTCAGTTATATAAAACCGGCTTATAGTAATGAATTAACAGACTTTATATAGCTAATAATTAAATAAAGTCTTTGTTAATGTGTGCAGATTTAAGAGACATATACTAAAAGTCTATTCATGTTCCCCTCTTTTTGACATTTTTAGTGGGCTAGACTGACTTGTCCTTATGTACATCTTGCCATTGCTGACAGCCTGCCTATTTGTATGTTATTTTTGTTCTGTAGGGTCCATAAGAGACAGAACAGACCAGAGGAAGCTTTGAGCCAGTGTGAGAAGTCTCTGCAATTGCTTAAGGATTGTGGAAAGCCAGAAAAGACCACCTCTGTCTATAGGGACATGGCTGCCATTGAACAGGACATGGGTCATTTGGACAGAGCAATAGAGCATCTCTCTAAGGCAAGGGGAACATCATGTACACATCATACACAAAACTCAAGTACAGCATACACAACCAAGGCAGCTTAAGACAATGTCATGCTATGTTGTCAGGTAATGCTCCTACACTTCTTATTTGGTGATGTGTTATCTGTCTTATTTCACTGGCTTGTTTCTACTAGGCTCATGCCATTACTATGAGTCACTGCCCAGAGGAGCTAGAGAGGGCTCAGATCTCTCACAGCCTGGCCCTCATCTTTTCTGCAACTGCAGAGCCCCACCACAATGGTGAGTCTGTTCAGACGCATGCTAGGCCTGAGTGATAGGCACAAGGGGTTAATTAGGGTTTGAATCACCTACTGTCTTCCTATATGTCAAATTCTTTAACATGGTGTTACGGAAACCAGACTCATAATAACCGTATTGAAGACATGTCTAAATTCAGCCATATCAATATGATTCATCCCTGTCAACAATCGTAGATTAAATGTATGATCTGCGGATTTATGTAAAGCCTAACATCTGGACACTAAGAAAATGGAAGAGTTCATGTGGGCAACTATTACGTCCATATTGTTTATTTTCTGAATCAGTTATTGCCATATATTAAGTTAACATGCATAATGTGTGTGTTTTCTCCATGCTGGTGTAGACTCTGCAGGTCACCACTTTGAGCAGAGCCTAAGTTCATACCAGAACTCTGTAGGTCTGGAGGATCCAGCCTTTCTCGCTGTCCAGGATGACTTCTGTCGCTTTCTCCTCCTCAATGGACAGCAAGAGGTTATGCCACACACAATGATTTTCTCCAGGCACAGTGTATCATCAGACATCTGATTTTTAGTATTAACACATTTTTTGTCGTGAGCAGCACCATGGAAACATTTCGTCAGAGTTTGTAATTGTCAAGGGAATGATTCCACGTGCTAGGAAGGGTGGAAGTCTGCCTGCTGATGATTTGAACTTGTTTTTTATGCAGAGAAGTGTGGAGATCCAGAGAGCCTCTCTCAATTCAAAGAAATCTACATTTGGTGATTTGAGTGCTGAGGTAGCAGACACCCTTCAGCTGATAGGAAGTTTGGAAATGAGTGATGGCAGAATGAAGCAGGCTCACGGGACCATGACAAAGGTAATCACAAATTACAGAACATTTAGTAGTATTTTTTTGTCCTGGTTACAACCTGTAAATACATATTAGAAACGACATTTCCCTTCCAAAGAATTTAGGAGGGTGTTATTAAAGGGCAAGAGTCAGGGGTGTGACCACCTATACCAGTCAGAGGGTGAGAGCCTTGATCAAAATACACACACAAAGAGTCCGTGTAATATTGAGATGAGCTATTTTCACCATCCTCTCTAAAGGCTCAACGCTATCAGAGTCGCATGCTAATCTTGGAAGGGTGCAGTGTGCAGAGTCGTCCTCCCTGGTGTAAAATATCAGAGTGACTTTGTGTTTCCTCAGGCTGGATGGAACCTGACAGATGGGCAACACAACTTTCGAGAAAGACTGGCTGTTAGCTAACTGCTGTCAATTAAAGGGACACTGACCCCAATTAGTGCTGTATGCCATTATGTCCTTTGAAACAGAAGAAGTGACATTCATGTGTCTTTCAGCACACACACACTAAATAAACAGCAGCCTTGAGTTGATTTAATCATGTTCCATCTTAACAGCTTTTAGTGCTCAACTTTATTCCTTATGTAATGAGTATTATTTGTTTTTCATAAATGATTGCATATGTGTGCTGTATGAGGTCAATTCTACCACCGACCAAACATACTAAATTACAAAAGGGGGATTTCTTCATGCAAGTAATGACATGCCTGAAAGTAAAGGAGCTTGGTTGCTATGTTGCTGTGTTATTGCAGCTAAGTGCAGAGGGGGTCTCAGTGTGACAGAGTAAATCAAGTCTCACTCTCTACACTACATTTGACTATTAACCTTTCTGAAGTACTCTGACACAGAGCAGATATGCCAGGACTTTTTCCCCTGCTGTCGTCATGACACCATCTGCACACCGATTGAGCAACTTTTCCAAAGGAAAGCTGGTTCATACAGTATATATTACATAAGACCTACAGAAAAAACCCAAAACATAGAGAACAATGGCACAGACACAGATACACACTTGACATTTCCCCCTTCCTCTAGTTGTGCTGCTGAGGAAAAAAAACATCTTCCATTACATCAACCTTAGCAACAGTGAAAACATCCAAGAGGCCAGCTGGATCTGTTCCAGATTATGGAGTGTTTAACTTTTCCTGGTGAGGCAGGAAACTTTTACCTACTTCTTTCCCGGCTTTAATGAAAATCTCTTACTGATGATTGTAGGAATGGCTTGCAGGCTTTTATCGTGTCTGTTGTATAATCACACGTCCTTCTGGTTAAAATTTACTTTTTTGGGGATTTTGTCAAATTTGGATATATTTTCATAGCGAAGTAGTCATTGCTCATTCATCTCATTTGGTTTCAGCAAACTAAATATTGAGTGGAAAGTGATACAAACTGTGTCTTTAATTTGTTGAGTTTACTACCTCAGATTACTGTCTTATTTATTTAGAGCCCTCAAAAGAAATCTAGGAGATCTCCCTTGTTGACTCGACACTCCGAGTGGTCAGCACAGGTGTTATCTAAACCTTGGTCTGCTACAGTGGTTATTTTGGGATGTTTAGTGCATTCACATGTTGCTAGGAAGTGTTTATTCCCCTCTGAGTATGAGCTGCACCTCTCATCTTCCACTGATCACTCAGTCTGCTGTTTTTAATTTTTTTTTTATTTTAGTGCCTGGAGATCCAGAGTTTGCTATATGGCCCTCAGCACAAGAAGACAAAAGCTA
The DNA here is from genome assembly GCF_963691925.1 of Scomber scombrus. Taxonomy (NCBI): domain Eukaryota; kingdom Metazoa; phylum Chordata; class Actinopteri; order Scombriformes; family Scombridae; genus Scomber; species Scomber scombrus. The sequence goes on along the minus strand of NC_084975.1, from coordinate 17,164,038 downwards.
CACAAAAAGCTGCAGACATGTTGGCCCGGTAAATCTGCAGAAAATTGTTATATTTGTCATTAATTAAACTACCTTTAAATTATATGTCTAATGATAAATTGCCAACCAACAGGTGTTATTAAATAGTTTTGATGAATTTAGAGGACAAATTGATTTGGAAGAACAAACATAATAATACATTCTGTTTCAGTGATGCAACCATGTTCTGTATGTTTTGCAGGGCACCAGAGGTGGCTGAGAGCCTGCAGAGGCAAGGTAGAAGGAAGACAAAATCTCAAATGTTTTCAGCTCTACCATCCAGTGGCAAAGAGGGTAGCATATCTAATTTTTCAAAAAATAATCCTCTCTCTTTTATGTCACTCGAATAATCCTGATGGTTTGGACCAAGACCTACTCATATCAACTGTTTCAAGAAATTAGTCTGTCTGTTATCACTACTATCATATACTGGCAGCTAACTCTGCTCAAAATTAGAATTGCTCTAATTTTGTCCCTGGAAGTACATGATCTGGTTGTCATTTTGTACAGGTGAAATAACTTGACTTTAAAGAAATACTCACGCTCAGAAAACATTCCCACAGCAGTTTTTAATTATGTTACCATGTGAAACAATTTCCAAAGAATCTTAATCAGAAAAAAATATAATGTTATTTGTTCAATGTAAATCATTATGTCAATAAAAGCAATAATGTTGTGCTCTCCAGGGTAAACACTCGGTCATTAAACAATCTTCATTCATAAGTAGACTTTTCTGTATTCTCATGTACACTAATATGTTAATGCTATGAAATGACATAAACAGTAGTATCCAGATAACATTGTGTACATACTGTGCATATTAAGGAAAAGAGAATTTCCTTATTTAGCTACAATTGAAGTACAATGATGTGACAGGTTTTTTTTTGGTTCAAATTACTGGTTTGCAGACCAGAAAAATGTATGAAAATATGCTGTGTGGGCACTTGAAAATAAAACATTGTTTTTCTAGTTTCATTTTATGGATTTACAATTAACATGCTAATTGTCAACTTAGAAGCATAAAATTCACACTCACGATTTTTCAAAATGATAGTGCCAAACAGGCAATTTGAGAAGACGGTGCTCAGTAGTTAGTGTAAGTGTAAATTATGCATCCGTGCAACATGTGTAACCACACTGTAATCATATTGGAAGATTTCTGCTTCTGCAACTAGAACAGAACACAACAAACCCTGGTGAACACTCAGTGTCACTAAGCTGATGATCCAAAAATAGTCGTGGTCAACAACACACTCTTATGTCAGAGCAAAGGTGAATCCTTCAAGCCAACGCTGTGATGAAACAATGTGTACAAGCAAACAGCTTTTAGACAAGACATACATCAAACCCAGATGTGATTATGTTTTCTTTGATAACACTATCGCTGCGTTATTTTACCTTTATAAATGTTCTTCTAGTTTCTTTTCTTTCTTGCGTCATACCATTTCCTTACACGTATTCAGGTCAAAATATTTAATGTTGGGTGAATAAAAACATGGTATTGACACATACCAAGTAAAGATATAGATTTTTTTTTTTAGAAAATTGTAGCTTCATATATCAGAAATGTAATTATATATATAATAATTATATATTGGGCAGTTTTTTCCCCCTAATTGTTAAAAATATATAATGTAAACTTATTTGTGAGTAAGGGTAAATCCTAAATACATAAATGTTTATTCTACATGACGGCCACTTTTAAGTGCCACATTTACTTGCACTCTACCCCTACCGTGTTCAAAAACCTGCAGTATTTGTTAAGACAAATTACCATCTTTTTCTCCACTTCCTCAGCAAACATGAGTATATTTTCCTCCACTATAAGATTAACTACATTCTGTGAACTTTAGTGTCAACTGGTTAACATAACCTGCTGTTTTCCAGCGTACAGTGTATACTAACATCATTCCATTTAGTAACAGTCCATAAGTGGGAAAAAAAATGAAGCCTGCAACCTTCAAATACTGTACACAGCACATCATAACTCCCAACTGTCAGATATTCATCTGCATTAAATGTAGACCACAGAAAATTTGCCTTTGGTTAACTCTGGCATATTTTCAGAAATGTAAGCATTATGCATTGTCCCTTTCAAATAAATGATTCAACTAAATTAACAGCATAATAGAAAAAGGCCATGATGTGATGGTCAGGGTGATGGGGGCTGTGGACTGCAAAACAGGATGTTTAAGCTGTACAGCACAGGTTAGTACAAAAATAGAGAAATATAGAGAGCATAAACAAACCAGTTCAAAGATACTGCAAACTATAAAAAGGTTAACCCACACCAGCAGTACACTCCATCTGTATATAGTCTACCAATAGAAAAATTGCAACGATATGTAGGCTAGATATTACAATTCTAACTCAAGCTAGCCCTTATTAGTTGGCATTGTGTATCTTTGACTATGTAGCACCGCCTCAATTACCACAAAATATGTAACAATCTACTATGCTTACTTGATTAAGTGAATTTTGTTTTAATTAAGAGATGCAGTTAGGGACACACAATATTGGGTGACATACTGTACAGTAGGTGTAAGCTAAGAGCGCAACAAAATCAATGATGTATATAATGTTTTACTGCAGAAATCACATCATTATTACAGTGTCTGCAACCAGCATTAATGCCATGTGTGGTGGACTGTTGCATCAGAACAAGCTCTATGTGTGCACTGAAGTGATACATTGGCAAATATTGAGTTTGAAAATATTTTTTACTGAAAACTTTCTTAATCATCAGTAGGGCTTTCAAGGATAACTGTGGCAACTCTTTTCTCATGAGAACTCTTCACTGGGGTCTCCAAGAATTTAGACTGCAGCTCCTGCTCTAAGGCAGCCTCAGCATGGCTGCCATGCACATCCATCTGAAAGGTGAGGGACTTCTCTGATGGACCTAGTTTGATATGTTTCTGGCTTATTTCAAATGCAGACTCTCCTTTGTTGGTGAAGCTTTCAAACTCTTCTCCATATGCAGCATCCTCTTCTTTGGAAACTCTGAGGCTGTACCCTCCTCCGGCCCCACCTTGGAAGGCTTTCTCAACTTTAGAAGACTTGAGAGCTGCCATGATCTGCTCTTCAGATAGATCATCTTCTGTGTCTAGAAGCCCAGATTCCTCTAGTGTTTGAGAGACATTCAGCTCTGCCACAATAGTCATGGTTCCATTGTCACTCGACTGTTGCACTTTTTTGACATCGACAGCCACATTCTGTGGACTTTCACCACTAACTTTTGTGAAGAAAGCCAACTCCTCTCTCAGTGGACCTGACACTGAGCCTTGTAACTTCTCTAAAGCTCCCTTCAGCTGATCTTTAGGCTCCATAGTGTCCCCTCTCAGGACCTCAAGCATTGACTCTTGCACTATAGGGGAAACACGAATCTCTTCTTCAATGATGCACTCTGGAATACTCTCCTTGACAAAGGAGTGATCACCTGACATGAACTTGTATTCGTCACTTTCCTCAACAATCACTCTCTTTGGTGGAAGACTTTCATCTTGATAATACCTCTCATCTGACAGGTCATCCACAACACCATAATGGCCATATGAGGTGATACCACCACCATCCTCAGGTTCAGAAAGGTTGTCATCTGGTGTGGAGACAAAGTATTCATGAGGCTCTTGGTCATGGGAGAAATATGAAGATTCACTCTCCCTAGAGAGCTCTTGAACTTGAACAGATCCACCCTTGGAATGGACTGTGTCTTTCATTAAGGTTTTGATGGCATCATCATCACTCCTCTGGACTTGAGGGACATTTTCTAGCTCCTCAATTTGGAAATATGTTGAACTAGATCTGGACTTCTGCTCAACCTCATGCTCCTCATCACTGAAAGACTCCACTGGCTCCTCAATAATTTCCACGTTGACAGACCTATTTGTCAGGCTCTCGCCTCCCTGTAGGCCACTCAGCAGGCTCTTGATCATGCTTCCTGTTGCTGTGTCCTTGATGTCTTCTAGTGACACCTTCTTCACCCCTTGGCCCAGTAGTTCATCCAGGGCAGAATCCTCCGAGATATCCAGATCCTCCTCCACCTTGGACTCCAGCACAATCTGTGTCTTAATTGTGCCATCCTCCTGCTCAGTTTTCTCCAGATGATAGATTACCTTTGATTCTCCAGAGGAGCAAACTTTAGCTTCCAAACCAGCTGGTTTTATCACTTTCTCGATGATCTCCTCAACAGACACTGAGTCTAATACCTTTTTCTCACTTGGGCTTGTCATAGACTGTGTTTCCCATTTAGCTTTGAACTCACCATCACAAACATCTCCTTTCTCTTTTTCATCTGGCACTTTCTTTTTGTTCTCTGTCTCAGTTTGCACGCTCAGGCTCATCATCGGTGGTGACACCACTCTCACTGATGTGGTATCAGCAGTAGAGGACTTAATGGAACTGATTTTATTCTCTACTTGAGAGGCCTGTGTGATTTTAACATATTTCTCCTCTGTTGTTTTCTTTGCATTTTGACCAATTTGTTTATCTTTGGTAGCAGTGGGAGCGGGGGCAGAAGCAGCAGCCCGAGCGTTAGTGAATGAGATCATGTCCCTTCTGGAAGCGGGACTCTGATGCTGAGCTCTGGCTGTAACTGAAATGGGGATGACCCTCGAAGGACTAATGGACCCAGAGTGAGGCACAGGAGATCTCCTCTGGGTTGAAATTGGGTGTGTGTATCTGATATCCATGTGTTGTCTGATTGAGGTGAGTGGTCTTGGAGTGTAGGTTTGGGAAGGCATCTTGATATCTGAGGCAGAGAATGAAAGAGCCACATTTCCAATTTAAACTTATATATGTTTGATTAAACCCTCAGACAAATAATTTAAACTTTTCTTACATTGTACAATTTTGATCAACATATAGAGAACAAACAAGAACACATTTCAATACAGTACCTATTATTCTTTCTCTTTGTTGTTGATTCACCCTCCTGTGAGCATCTGGCAGACCTACTCTCTCACCTTCCAGGAGAGCCCTGAACAAACAAGACAAAAGACAAAATGCTTTTTGAAAACAAGGGCAAACAAGTCATAGCAAATTGTTTGGTTATTTCCCCATTCCACAATAATTACTTTCCCATGTATATAAAAAATGATCAAAGACAAATACCTGACAAGACGTTGTACGTCATCCAGCTCTGCCATCTCAACCCTCTCAAACTAAACGCATCAGGCTTACAAGACGGTATGAACCCAGAACCTGGCCATATAGGGTAATAACCATCAAGAACATAACAAGCCACTGTCATCTAGTAAACACCTTGTAGTAATTTGCTGAAATGGCTCACCTTTTCTTGACTATGACTGAACAAAACAAACAACAGCAAACCAAATTCCCTCAAAAAGAAACAACCTCTCCGGAGAGTGCTTTCAAAAAGACTGACCTAAAAATAACAGCTTCATTGTGGGGCTGTCCATACTTCCGTAGGAATCCCAAAGCAAAAGCTGACTCGTGACACATACAAAAACACATGCCACTGCCACGTCTCTGAGAAAGTATTCTGTCCATTCCAAAAATTCAAATTAAACCAGATGTGCCTAACAACTCCATATAAACTTAAGAATATGAAGTTTAAGAATATGTTTATTAACATCTTTGTAAATGACTTTGCCTTTCAATAAAAAATAGTCTGTTATTATGTGAGCATGTGTGATTTGGCTGTGTTAGAAGCATGACCACTAGGCATGCCATGCTAAAACAGGATATGAAATGCCAGACATAATTTGTCTCGCTTCCTGTACAGTTAAAATAAACCACAGAGAAAGTTTGAAGAAACCTATCAAAATCTGTTTTGTATTTATAAGACAGTAAATGAGCAACTTATTTCTAGAGTACTGAACTGAAGAGGGAGAGTTGAGATGAGAGCACTTAGTGGCAAACAAGGAAGGGAAGCAAGCAGCTGAGCTCCCCTGGGGATGCACCGATCCAACCTTTTCAGACCCGATACTTGGGCTCTGGGTATCTGCTCATACCAAGTAACAATCTGATACTAGTGTATAATTAATAAGCTGTATGTCTCACTGTGTGGAGGAGACTGGGATCTTTCTTTCATGTGTAAGGCAGCATCAGGCTTGACTTAAATATTGGTCTTTCTAACTTTGTAAAATACATAGATACAAATTTACTGAATTATTATTTATTAAAATAATATATCCAACATAACATTGTCCCATTGTCACTGACACCTGATCCAGCTATGTGAGTTATTATTGGTCTGATATCTGATATTGATATCGGTACATCTCTAATCTCTAACATTGATCACTATCACTAATCAAGCCAAGAGTACATGTAGGGACTGGTTTGCTTGGACAAGCAAATTGTTGTTAAATTTTGGAAATATCACTGAAAAGATAGCTATTACTGCAGCCTTTTAACCAGACAAAAAGCTGTTTTCACAACATTTGTCACATATTTCAAAATGTATTTTCATCATTATAATAAAAAACCTAATCCCATTTTTTCATTACTGAGCTCAGCACCATTTTGTTCATTAAAGACAGTTTGAGAAGCACATACCTCTTGAACCAGACACCAGAACCAGTTCTTAGACCATAAACTGCTTTGTGGCCAGTCTATCCCTCATTTCCTGTCATCTCTCTAGGGTCGACAATCTAGTAAAAGCCTACATTTCCCAAAATGAATTAAATAAAAACTGCTTTTACAAGGAATGTAGAACTGCTGTCTTTTTATTAGGCATGATTAAATCGTTTTTTTAGACTGGAAAACTGATATACTGAATAAATATGATCACCTGTAGGAAGCCACCTCCATGCTCAAATCCATTTTGACCTGAAGAAGATGCTGATGTTCTCGCATCTTTTGTGCCATAGTGTCAGCCATTATGTTCCTCTCATGCTCCAGCTGATCAATAATCATCTGGGGGGGAAAAAGACAAGAAATTAACACTTTGCACACAGTGTAATTTCACCAGTCTGTGTCTCGGTTATTTTTTGTTCGTTCTTGCAATTAAACAATAAATACTATAATCATTCAGCTTCCTTGTTAAGCATTTTATTTTACTGCAGCTGAACATTCTTTTTAAAATCATATCTGATGCCATTAACAGACTGTACTAATCATTTGCACTGCTTAATCCAGTGCCTGTTTTCATGATTTGTGCATGATCCTTTTCCAAAAGAACATACATTGAACAACTCAAAGCAGTTGCCATGATCAACTATAAATTGTAACGCTGTGAACCTGTGCTAAACGTGTCTTTGTTACAATATTGAAAGCAATCCTACAGTACTTGAACAGTGTTGTCACTTGCAACTGGTTGACCTGCTTGTGGCTCCATCTTAAGGAGGCTAAAAGGGATTTGTCAGTCTGACAGCTAATTGGTTTAAGTGGCTGGTGTAATCTATTAGCTATACAGAAGTGTGTGTGGGTGTGTGTGGGTGTGCATGCATGCTTTTGGCACTTATGGGAACACAAACTTGATAGGCATCCCTTTACTATCATGGAGGAGTGTTATATTAATTGATTGTCCAACATCTTTTTCATTTTTATGTTGTTGTAACGGCACAGTGATAGGCCCGAGCCAGGCTAGGGCAAGTTACAGGATGCCACACATCATATATAGTTAGAAAATAATCACGTCTTCGTAGATTTTGGTGATATGTTCAATATTAAGTTTCCAAGAATCAGACTGATCCAGACTGAACTTATCATTTTTATAGCAGCTGCTACAGCTGCATCAGTGCCTTAAAGGCAGTGGGTGTGGCACAGCGAGAGAGCAACCTCTCCCAAGGCCCAGCGCAGTAAGTGGGTATTTATTCTGTGTTTCATACAGTTTTGCACGTTTTCCAATGTCTTGTAGGCTAGTTGAAACAAATCACCTGACTTCTAGCTTCAACTCGGTCTCTGATATATAAATCTGTCCTCCCTCAGTAATAATAGATTTCTTCTCACCTGATATTCACTGAAGTCCACACGGATTTTTTCCTGCATATGCATCAGTTGTTGTTCAAGATGCACCTGAACCTTGCCTTGTTTTTCCGCCTCTGTGCGTAATTTGCCTAACTCTGAGGCGTACATCATCTTTTCCCTCTGCAGATCACTCAGTCTGGCCTGGTCCGCTTGAATCGACTGCTCCATTTCTTCCACCTTCAGTTGGTACATTTCAAAGGTTTCAATCCATCCTTCGGACAGTCCGCGTGCATATTCTTCCACCTCTTCCAAGGAGGCCGCCGGAGGCCCGCAATAACTTTGCGTAATGATGGGTACCACACGGGACTCCACCTGACGCCGTAAATGGCCCATTTCTTGTCTGTGCACATCTTCTAAGCCGTTATACTCTTTTTCTAGTTGAAATAAACGCTGCTGGAGTTCACTGTTGGTCTTGTGAGCGAGGTGAAGCTCAGTTTTGCAGCCTTTCAGTTCGCCACTGACTTCCCTGCCCGCCTCAGTTTGCTCGCTGCACAGAGACTGGACCATCTGCAACTCCCGCCATAGCTTCTCCCTCTCCATCTCACCCTGGGACTTTTCAAACGAGATCTGTCCCACCATTCTCCTCAAATCCCGCAGCTCAGCCTTGTACTTCGGCTCCCATTCAGCCGTCTTCACATGCCAGAGTTTATTTATTTCGGCTATAAGATGCCCATTTTCCTGTTCCAGCTCTTTGGTTCTGGATAGGTAATTGGCAAGTCTGCTGTTGAGCTCTTTCAGCTGGTGTTTTTCGCTCTCAAATGTTCTCTTGAAAGGCAACATTGTGGCATCTAATAATAAGATGGAGTGAGTTTAAAAAATGTTCCGTCTTTGTGATTCAGGTCCCAGTATAATTTGCGTGTGCGTCTGTCGGCAAACTGTAATGTAATTTGCGATCAGAGCCCTTTGACAAGTGCAGGAGGAGGGCGGGTCCTGCCTTAGCGGATCGTCCCAAGCGCGTCCGTGTCCCTGGCATATGTTATGATGCATTTGAGTGCTGTCGGATATGTAAATACTCAGTAATGTCCAAAGATGTGGTAAACACAACTTTGAAAGTAAAAGCATCTGCTGGGAAAGTATGTTATGCAGGGAAATAAAAGTATAAGACTGTGGGTTGAAAACTAAATACCCAAACGATTCTAACTTAATTATAAAACTCAAATTGTGTACTAGAAATAGTCACAAAATGTAATCCATAGGTTCGTGTATACACGGAAACGATGATAGGCCTATATAATGTACAAATGGGCGGGGGTTGGGTTGGGTTGGGTGACTGGCTAAATAGTTAGGCGGCAAAAGATGGAGACAACTGTTGGCATCCCATTTCCAACCCCAAGTGTCATGTTTCCAACTGCAAGCCAGGACTTTTTTGTCGTGGTGTTTATGTAGCCATGGCGACTTAAGGAAGTATCATTTCACCCGTGATCTTTCCCTAACCCTAACCAAGGTGGCGTTTGTCCCTAAACTTAACCAGACATTCATTCACATCATAAAACATCTTTTTTTTCTTCTTTTCTTTTTGTTTTATCAACATAGCCTATTACAGTTTGCAGAGTGTCACGAAAAAAAGAGAAATATATAGATTTATTGGCAATGTCACGAACTGTCTGCAAGGCAATTTCGATTTTACCAAATCTGAAAATATAAATGCACGCCAAAAAAACTGCCCTTTTAAAAAAATGTTTTATTGTGGTTTATTTTTCCAGTTAAAAAAAAAAGAAGAAGAACCTACAAACACAGCCTGTTTTCATTCCTTTTATTCAACACTAAGTATAATAAAAGGTAAACAAATGCACTGAGTACATGTAATAAATAGTAATAATCTTTTTTTTTTAATTTTTTTAAATGAAGTGAACGTGATATCCACTTATTTAAAATGTGCGTCGATTTGTCTTGGAAATTGAGTTGGATGTTGAAATTTACCGGAGGCCCCTGAATGCGTCGTCTCCCAGAGGTCTTACTCATTCGCCGGAGAATCGCGCGACCAAGCGGACAAAACACGAGTTGCAGAAGCCAAAATGAGGATTGTCGTCTTTCTAATGTCCAGCTAAGAAATGCGCAACAGCGTCTGTTTTCTCTTTCTGACCGTGTAAACCTTACTGCGTCATGAATGGGAGCAAGACTATGGTCGTTACAGGTAAAGCAGGACTTTGCTCTTGAATACCAATGTCTGAAACGGACAGCGGTTTGTTTGTTTGTTTGTTTTCAGTCAAGTTTTTTTTTTTTTTTTTTTATGTCTGTAAGCTTTTGGCCCTTTCAGGCAGTTCTTCATGAACCCAAGCGGGGAAGCAGCGCAGGTAATGTTTTCTTGAAAGAAATAACGTGGCGTGCTACAAGTCTGCTATGAGCCATATGGACTCAAAATGACTAATATTTCTTTATTCAAGGGGTTGAAGTTGGTCGGATTGGGAGAGCGGATCAATGTTTACGTCAAGGAGGTAGCAGTGAGTTACATCAAAACCCAGCAGATCATCGCTGAGATTTGGCAAACTCTTAAACCAAAGGTAAAATATTAGGTCTACACTTATTTTTTATTCAAGCCATAATTTTAGAAATGATACTGAAATCATGAGTCTCTCACCCAGATAGTTTTGACCTTTAGCCAGAAATCCTTTATTTATTCATTTGTTGGCTGGAATGTTTTCCATTTTTAACATATTTAGTTTAAAAACAATGGAACCAGAGCATAAAATATATATCTGGGGTTAGTTTTTAATTGAATGTAAACTCTTTACCAGTTGTTAAAACTCAAATTCTCATCAGTGACCTCAATGTTACCTAGGGCCCTGTGCTGAAGCCCACAAATACTCTCTGATTAAGGTATGTGAAGCTGAATATCTCACATTGCCTGCTGTATCTTGTGTGTTGCAGTTTGCTGTTCATCTTGGTATCGCCAGAGGTTCCAGAGTCGTCATATTAGAGCAAACAGGGAAGAACAGTGGATACAGAGTCAGAGACGTGTGTGGCTTCTGTCCTGAGAGTCACTGCTGCATGGAAGGAGGGCTGGAGAAACTGGACTCGGTTGTTAACATGAGGGCGGTCTCCAAACCCTTCAAACAAGCAGGGATGGATGTCATTTATTCCAGAGACGCTGGCAGGTAAGCAACTGTTCTGCAGTGTGTTGACAGATCCTCTAAAGACGTTGAGAAAGTGCTTTCTATGTCCTTTCAGGTACCTGTGTGATTTTGCGTATTACTGCTCACTGTATCACGGTCAGGGGAGAGCGGCCCTCATCCATGTACCGTCATCTGGCAGCCTGGCCTCAGCTGACAGACTGATACCTCTTCTGCAGAGCATCATTCAGAGCATGCTTGGCCAGCTGGAGGGCCCTTCACAAACAGCCTGAGAAGAGGTGATGACAACTGATTCCTCAAGCTAGTAGTCACAGTGTGGTAGAGCTTCTAATATATTACCTTTTTTCACACCACACAGGTCTCAAGGGAAATAAAAAAGCAGAGTCATAGTCCTCATTCATTTATTTATTCAAAAGTTCAGAAAAAAGAAAATACAAGAAATTCTCAGATACACATTTGGAGATGGCATGTCAAAAATACACCATCTCAGCTATAGGTGTGAAAAAACTTTGAGGCCTCAGATACAGAACTTGAAAGAAGACAAGAGTGTAGCGAATGTTTGATTATTTCTTTTCCCAATCAGGTAATGAACACAGAGATTTTGTAGAAGTTAATAAAAGTAATAGTAGTAGACCAAGGCCCCCTTCTGAAGGTATAGGAATGCAAATCATAAAAACAGCGGCATGATAATGATAAACCTTAAACCTATAATTGCAGTTATTCATGTTAACTTCTTTATCCTGACGTTCACATGAATAACATTCTGAAGTATCAAGATGATAACAATGACTAAGAAGAATCCGTTTAATTACTGTATATTTATGCTGGAAATCTGATAACGCAAAAAAAAGAGGGAAAAAAGCTAATAGTGTGAAGCTGTAAACTCAAGCCTATCATCTTTTTCTAGTCGTGTTGTTTACACTTAACAATGACTACCCGTAATCTAGGCAACATCCCTGTTCTATATATGTCCATGTGTTTAATTTAAATGCTGTATTTTTGACAGGTTTGTGATTTAATGGTAACTAGTAATTCACCTCACAACAAGTCAATGTAGTGTCTACTCAGACAGTTGAAATATATCATAAATGCCTGCATCATTACATACATTCAAACTGGAAAAAAGAAATGCACAGATATGTTAAGTAACTACTTAAGTCAGTGATTTTCAGCAGCTGACTTGTTTTTCAACCAAAACATGTGTACTTGGATTTTTATCCTCTTAAATCATGCACCGATAAAATGCTTGCGAAGAACCTTGATTGAGCACCCGAATTTCACATTAGAAGTTAACCAGTGGCCTGTTCATAGTCACATTTTTTTTTATTGCTTTTGAAATCATTTCAACACGTAATTATCAAATTATTTGCTGAATTTTCCATTTTTATCTCCAGCCAAGGAGCCCATGCATCGAGACAGCGCTCTCCATGTAGCCTCTGTGAGTAAAAAGTAGAAATGAGGTCTTATTAGAAGCTTCAAAATGTAAAAAAAATATCACTTTTTCCACCTTTACACTCAACATTTTTGATGACAGTATAAGATCCACTGAGGCGACTCTTTGAACCAGCAGCATTATTGTAAGTAGTGCTTACTTACGAGTGATTCAAAATGACAGAAAATCTCAAAGAGATTCACCCTGATGGTAGCGGAATTGAGCTATCACTAGAGCTGTAACATCGTGGCATTCAGCAGGTAGATGTGGACAGGAGATATGATGATATTAATTTAAACCACAGTGAGTTTATGGGGTAAAAAAAAGAGATCATTTCTAATCATCCTTGTGACAAGAGCAAGGTTTCTTCTGCTGCTTTGATTCCAACATTGACTGACAAATCATTGAAATTGCCTATTTATCAGTTCTTACTGAGAGTTGAAGAGGTGGAGTTAATGCTATCTTTATGAGGGTTTTGTGTAGAAAGTACAGAAATATCCATGTTACATTCACATTACTGACCATTAGCATAACAAAATGTATTTTTGAATGACTTCTGGATGTTTGGATTAAACTTAAGTTGTTGAAATGGAGGAGTGGTAATGTAACCATGCAGTATTACAGGCTGCAATTAACTGTTAAAAAAAAAAAAAAAGATAAAGGATTTGGGAAAAACCCTATAATGATTTTTGGAGGTCGATAAAATATTTTCCCTTTTTTAAATATTCCCCATAATAACTGTTACGTTTTCTATATAAATGCATTTTTAGATGAGACTATGAAGGTTTCTGTCTGCTGAAGATTTGAGGTTGTGACATGTTGGGAGTCAGCAGAAATGGAATGTCTGATGTTGGATTTGTGCCCTGGCCTCTTCTCATATCTCACACTGAACTGCACCTGCTCCGAGCCACAAAACACTGCCAAATACCCTGTCAACATAAACTTTAAGTTGTCATAATTATGTAATCTTTTCTCACATAAATACGGAGATCATTTCAACTAATTCTGCAAAGAACGAGACCACACTGTACTGAAGGCCTCTATTATAACATGCAGATCTTTCATTTGTATCCTCAGAGGTATAAACGTACTTTTTGTAAATCACAGGGCCGTAAATCATTGGGCTGAACCTCCACACAGAGATTCCATCACCTGTCCTAGTCCGCTTTGTGAGGTTTAACTAGAACCCTGTAGACTTTATCCAGATGATGAGGTTTCTATACAAGCTGATGAGAAGGAGTGAGATGTACTTGTTTTCCATACGCATACATATATTTAAAAAGAGTGAGGTAGATATATACTTGAACGGAAAAAAACGTTTTTTAAGTCCCCCAGTCATGACACCAAAGAAAATACATACAAAAAATCCAACTTTATACTGAATCATGGGGCATTTATACAGTGATTTAAACTGATATCACAAAAGGAAAATAAAAAAATAAATAAATAACACTCCTACAGAAAAAAAACTTGAAAGAAAGGAAATAATAATAATAATAATAATCACCAAGCAACATTTCCAAAAGATGAGGAGAAATCCTTCAAAACACTTTTCACTATTCAGCCTCCATTTTTTAAGACCTTTTCCTATTCATAACATTGAAATGCGTTCCCTTCTCTGGACTTTAACCCATCCTTTATTTGGTTTTCAGAAGCAGTGATTATGAAGACAAACAAATAAGACCTGTTCTCACTTTGAAGAAGTAACATGTCAACATTAGCTGAAGTGGTGTAGTATTGCGCTTGAGAGTGTTGAAGTCATTAAAAAAGAAAGAAAAACTCTGATTTCAGATGGATGAGAGATGGTTGGCATAATTAAGGCAAACAAGACAACCCAATTAGCCCTACTGATTCAAGAGGAGGCAGGAAATGGATGGGTTAAAATACCAGATCTGGTATAAAGTAAATATCTCGAGCGCTGGAACTAATCCTGACTTCAAAAAGGAGGCACAGAAGGGGAACAGGTACAGTATGCTGTAGAGGTCAGTGAAGGGCCAGAGGGAAGGAGAGAGGGCACTATTGGACTCAATAAAGCATGATAGGGGAGGAGGGGAAGAGGTGAGACAAGTAGAGGACGATCATGAGAATGTGTGGAGAAAGCAAAGCCTTTACTTTGACCTGAGATTGAGTCGCACCTAGAGGGCAATGCTAGGCGCAGTGCTAGACAACAAGTACAAAAAGGGTGCAGAAAGTACACGCTCACACATCGAGCTAAGGTGTCCATTCCAAATAATAATAATATTATTAATAATATAATAATAATAATAATAATATAGACATCCACAAAACAAATACAGAAGGAAACTTGTCATAAAAATAAAAGGCAATGAACAAAATGTAGTGTTACAGAAAACCTTCTGGGATAACAGGAAAAAAAAAACAGTTTATATCTAAATCATCTTATTTTTGTTGTTTTATTCATTTTTTAACAGAATTTGAGGATATAAGAAATGGACTGTAGTGGAGACCATAAAATACCAAACCTGAAGGATTTCTTTATATATACTGTAACATCCAAAAGAGAAAAAGAATAAAATAGCAGCTTTGTTCTGTACAGACATAGAGGCAAACATTTTGAACCGTAAAAAGGTTTAAAAAAGTGACAAACCAATGATGTGTATAAAAACGATCCTGCAGTCTAAAATACAACTGTAAGACCTTTATATGTGTTTGAAATGTAGAGAAACGAATGACTATTCTAAAAGAGACCGGCTGTGTCTTCAAAGTTGTCTCTAGGCTACTAAAATCTTAACAATCCAACTCAGGTCTTCGATTCTGTTCGCAGAAGTGTTTGGTGCCAAACACTTCTTGGTGTTTGGTCGATTCTGTTCGCAGAAGTGTTTGGTGCCATTTGAGTTGAACAGCGCTGTCACCAAACGATGTTCACCTCCCACATGAAATGCACACCCAATAAATGACATATAACGGTTGAATATAATGAAAGTGGAGGCAAAGTTGTATCCCTTGATTGTGAAGCTCAGTGATTTGCAGAGTGAGATTTGATTTTTTTGTTAAGTTTGGATTTTTTTGAAAACAAAGAGACTGAGGCTGTGATTCAGAGTTGGCAGATTTAAGTCAAACTTCGCTCAGATATATTACAAAATCAAACGGGTGAATCTGAATAGATGTGGGTGGTACTAAAGAAAGTTTAGCAAGCCCAACACCTTAAACAGCTCTTGCTTTTCAAATGTCATATGAAATACAGGGCTTTAACAAATTATTATTAATTTGCAGATTATCTTACTATTTTATTTGTAAATTGTCTGTCAGAAAATAGCAAAGAGTGGCTTCAAGTTGGTTATTTAGTTTGACAAACTGTCAAACACCCAAACATGTCCATCATGTAAATCCTCAGATTTGAGAAGCTGGAGCCAGTGACATTTTGGCAGTTTTGCTTGAAAAGTAGTTACATTTTCTTTAAAGAAACTAATGCTTAGTTGACTTTATTGTTTCACCTTTTATTAAAAGATATTTGAAAACTTTACTACTAACTTTTCTACCTAATAACTGATCCCGTTGTTCAAAGAAATCCTCCTCACATCAAGTCATTCTGATATTGTGTCAGGTGTTTGCTTGCGTTTCAAATCTGCCTACTTTGATGTTTCTAACATGTATGTAATACACCTGATGGAAATGTAAGTATGTATTTCTCGTTTCACACGGCTTGCTAGATGTATTCGACCTCCAGTGCAGATCCAGCATATTCTGAGAGAAATTTGACTGCAAGTGTGAATGCAGCACATCTCAACAGAAACACTGTAGTCTGTCCTGTTATGACTCTACAACACACACACACAACTGCTCCAGGATGCAGTTAACCAGACTTCTACTCCAACTCTGAACCACAGCCTAAACAAGAAGGGCAGACCTGTATGAAATTGGAGGAAAACGCTTGATTTGGCAATAGTTTGGCAGATACACAATAGGCCCTCCTCTTCCATTTTGACACACTCCTGACAGGATCTACAACCACAGAAATATCAACAAAACAATATCAGTCCAAAATGTTTAATTGAGAAATCCTCATATTACATGAGCCAGCCTGCTCATGGAGAGAGTGTCTTTTGATGGAAAGTCATTTTTAGAAATGGAGCTATACCATATTATAGAGAATCATGTGTTTGTATAAATACACACTTGGATATCCACAACATCCTCTCTGAAATCTTCAGGAAAAAAAGTGCTCTTCTGTTGGATTTGCTGGCAGATATGCTAAAAAAAAAAGTTCATGTCTTCCTAAATCTGTAAGTCAGGATAAATGCCTGTATTGATCTGCTTCTTGAAGGACTTATGTAACAAAGACCACAATACAGGCTGCACAGGAAGGAGTTCCCCAGTGTCGAGTCTGAGCCATCAAACTCCAAATGCTTTAGCAGGTTTCTGTGCTATTCTTTAGTTTTTAGAGTTTTATGTTTGACCTTAAAGGAGTGGAGAGACCATCTACTGGCACACAGTAGAAGAATGTCAGTTCTTACCTCACCCATCCCTCCTTAAGAGATGGAGGAGAAGTTTGTGTTACCCTGTGTAAGAGGAGGAAGGGCTGGTCTGGCCACAGGGGGCTGATATCAGCAGGCCGACGACTGGGGCAGTGGTAACGCCCGTTCGTTCTTTCTGCCCCCGTTCATGTGTGCATAGGGTTGCATGTCATCAAAGTTGGGCTGCAGCACCACCACAGGCCCGTTGGCCGACACATGTCCTGAGTGCTTGTCCAAGGCTTGGCCTGGAGATGCCAAGGATGAGGCCACCGGGCCCGGGGAAGAGGGAGACACAGGTCCCAGCAATGGAGTACTAGGGCCTTGCATGGGTGATAACTGCTGTGTAGGAGGCGGTGTGCCTCCTGCACACCCCAACGAGGGGGCAACGGCAGCAGAGGGCTGCCTGGTGGATGCAGGGTCCAATGGAATGTTCTCCATGTTTTCTACCTCCATGTCCAGCTCCTCAGTGTCCGGCGGCTTGTTGTCCTCACTGTGGAAGAAGCTCAATTCCCTGAAGGGAGGATCCAGTTCATCGTTGATGCTGCTGATGATCTCCAGGAAGGACGGACGCATCTTGGGGTTGTACTGCCAGCACATCCTCATTAGCTCAAATCTGCAAGTGATGTGCAAATGGTTTAAAAGGTAAATACAGGTTGCATTTGGATTCTAATTCAATACTTTTGATGGACAAGTGTACCATATGACCATTGGGAGGGTTATTTTCCTCTGTAATCATTCCTCCTCTCCATACTTGCTGACTCCACTGCTAGAGATCTTTCTTTTTCTGTGTAAAAATGTATTATTTAGCACAGACTTCAGCAGTCACAGTTTGCCAAATCAGATAGGTATCTTCCAAACATGCAGTTTTTTAGTACAAAATCCCCTATTTGTACATCCCCATACAATATGTCCTTGCAAAGTTTTGGGAGACAGCAAGTAACACAAAGGTGGAATCTAGTACTAAAATACTGCAACCTTGTAATGAATTACATGATTTGGCTCTCTCATTAGTTTCAGAACGAGGACTGTGGATTTTGTCCCTCAAATCCTACAGTGTAATTGTGTTGGTGGAGATCACTTCACAGCCAGTATGGACAGGAGGAACAATTGCCACAAACCTTAACTATTATAATGCACATTTTGGCATATGAGTATTGTGTGAAGACAGAGTTGAGAAAAAAAGCAGACACTTTCCTGTAAAGCTTAAGAGTGTGAAGACTTCATGTTTGGTTAAAAATAAAGTTAGTTTTTGCTTCTTTTTCTCACCAGCAGGTGGCAGGAGACACTGGTTTAAGCACATGACATTGCTCCCTGCCACTTTAATAGGTTAACTATATTGATCTTGAAAGAGAAACTGCAGATGGGACATAATAGTATAATAGTATACAGTAAATTAGACAAATATACTGCAGCTTACTAAATTAATTAACTACAGTACATTGCTAATGCTTTGATTCACTTCCTTGTTGTCCTTTTGGAGATCCCTTCTGTGTTTTTCAGTGAAGTAAAACCAGATGTAATTTTTTTAAAAACCCAACATAATAAAAACAAGTGTTACATTCACATAAACAGGCCCACCTATTATATTTCACATTTCCCTGTGCAAATGGGTGTGAATGTTATGTTTTGCAATGAGATTTGTTGTTGCCAGGCAGCCTAGGAAAACAAGCAATCTCATTTAATGGCATCCAGTAAAATGTTTCGATAACAAAAATTCAGTGAAATAGTGGACAGCAAAAGTATATGCATGCGTATTCCAAACTTAAATTAGACTATAAATTAACTTTAAAGTATATATATATATTTTTTTATTTATTTTTTATTCAATTGAGACATTTGAAGTTTGCATATATTGGATTTATTGCTACATTACTACTTGCCGGTTAAAATCAGTGATGTAGCATGTACACAGCAGCACAGTAAATCACGCGTTAGGTTACTGTGCCAGGCCAGCAGCCGAGCTATGGGAATGTCAAAACAACATCATAAAAGGGAGAATTATTACAGTTTTGTGTGGTGCTGTACCACACACCACAACTTCAATTATACACAAACAAGCTAAGAATACTCTAAGACCCACTGACATAAACACCTCAGCCATCTCTCCTCCACTCTTGCTGTTCCCTCTCCCCTGTTTTCTTTCTCTCCCTCACTCCCAGCGGTCTCTTTTCAGTCTACATCAGGCTCTGCAGCTGGGTGCCAGCTCCTCTCTGCACTGAGGAATTATGGGTAGAGCTCTCTAAAGCACGTGCCTCATTTCATACTCTGAAGCAGTAGGGGGGTTGCTCTGACTTGTTTTTCATGGGCGCAGCAAGTGTCTTAAAGTTGACGTTCAGATGTCCAAACCCAGGCAGTGAGACCTCCTGTGAAAAAGACGTGTAATGCTTGGAGCTGGGCCAACGCTCCAGAGTAACCTGTCTGCATAGCTCCGCTGAAAACTCTTCCCTCTGCCATCTGTTGCTGTGCATGAGGCTTGTTGATGCAAATTTAGAAAACAAACACTGCAGTAAATCCTGACTTCTTG
Source organism: Scomber scombrus (assembly GCF_963691925.1). Classification (NCBI taxonomy): domain Eukaryota; kingdom Metazoa; phylum Chordata; class Actinopteri; order Scombriformes; family Scombridae; genus Scomber; species Scomber scombrus. Next base: position 17,144,586 of record NC_084975.1, on the reverse strand, counting down.
TCAGCATCATGCCTATCATGGCATACACAGACAGATACTATTGCCATTAGGCAACATTTACTTATACTTGAAAGGTCATCAGTTAGCAACACTGGTCAACATGTAACAACTCCAAGTGTTACAGGCACTAAAAATGTACATGGCATGAGAGAGGGGTCAAACCACAACCTTTATACACTCGTGTTATACTATACGTTTAAATGTCTTAATTTCAAATCATGTTCGTTCCTTTTATCTGTTTGTGCATATTTGATACATTAAAGGCAATTTGAATCTCCCAAATATGCTGCACAAATAAAGTTTGACTAACTGAGCTTAACCTTGTATGCAATTTTATTTTGAAACATTAATTAAATGCTGAATGTTACCAACAAATATCTAGTTGCAAAAGTGTTTCAAAAAGGGGATTTGTAGGCAGTCAAGCTCCTACAAAAATCTGCACTGCTCTAGACAATAGCCAACATTTCACCAGACTAAGAGATAGACTAAAAGACCTTGAAAATCTGATCAAATCAGTCACAGACATATTCAGGCCAAGTGTGAGTGCAGAGCAGTCTCCAAACATCAATAGTGGACGTTTAATACATTTGAACAGGAATGTCTTGCAACAGAACTGCACAACTTCACACATTCAACGTCCCCAGTGTGGTGAAACCTTGATGTATAATAGCACTGTAAGTGATTACTGCACATTCCACAATAAATTGTGATGTTTAATATGAGTCTGTCATTCATTTATGCTCCAACCCTGCAAGAGAAAATGCACTTTTGTCTATAGGAAATGCTGTGGCACACTCACAGTCAGTCAGGGGAGACATAGAGACACAGTTTGAAAACAGTGGGCGATATTCTCTCTCTCTCTCTCTCTCTCCTCTCTCTCTCTCTCTCTCTCTCTCTCTCTCTCTCTCTCTCTCTCTCTCTCTCTCTCTCTCTCTCTCTCTCTCTCTCTCTCTCTCTCTCTCTCTCTCTCTCTCTCTCTCCTCTCTCTCTCTCTCTCTCTCTCTCTCTCTCTCTCTCTCTCTCTCTCTCTCTGTCTCTCTCTCTCTGTTATCCTGCTCACTTCCTCTTCTTGTATCTGTCTATCCAGGCTTAGTATGAACTTCGGGGTTCACTACACTTTAGCAGTCTTCTTGAAATCTCCATTTAGTCACTACACCAGAGGCGACCAGCAGCAGCCTAACTTCCCTGTGTGTTTCTCACAGACCAGGAGGCAACCCCCCCACCCCCACCTCCCCAAACCCACCACCTCTGTAACACAATCCACACACTCCTGTAATCAGGGCAAAACAGTAAGGCTGCCATAGAAACTGGAGGTTTGCTCTTTCTAAGGTGAGGTCAGCTGTGGAGAGTGGGAGGGGAGAGAGCAGAATGCCTTCTTATTGAGGTCAGAATGGGAGAGAAGACATGCAATTATACGCGGTATGCAGCGCCATACGCAGACAAGCAGGGCTATGCTGTGTTTTCTCTAACAGCTGTGGTGATTCATTAATGAATTATAAATGAATTAATGAATCCTTTGTGTCTCGTCTCACTCCCTTTGCCTACAGACAGACACCATCTCCGTCATCCTGGCCCTTGGCAATGGCAGGAATGAAGGGCATCTTTCACACACGGGTCGTGGCATCCCTTCTATGGGCCGAGGCAGATGGGTGAGGAGTCCTCTTAATGCCAGCTGACCAGCAGGGCCATGTCGTCAATGGCCCACATTTAACCTGTGACGTTAATGTCAGGGCCTCATCTTGGCTCTACCTCAGTGACACATCACATGATATCCTACACACTTAGAGCCACAACTTAAAATAGACACCGGACAAAATATTAATGGGACACACATAGTGCAAGAAAGTGGCAGTAGAGGATAAAATAATACATCCTCAAAATTACAGTTTTTGATCACAGATACACAAAGACTTACAGCATGTCAGGGCAGTTGTCAGGTTTGTCCAGGAGCCCTCCCTCCATGACAAAGCGCAGCACTTGTTCGTTGGACATGCCCTGATAGGGCTGTTCTGCTAATGTGGCGATCTCCCACAGCACAACACCAAATGACCTGTTGCAAGGGATGAGAACAAATTTATAAAATATGCTTATGTTTTAGCCTCTTATTAGCATCTGTAGAAAGGTTTAAAACTTCTGTCAGTTCACCATGGGACAGTTATTCATGGTAAAACATCTAAATACATTTTATATATAAAGGACCAAGACCAGTGTTTTTTTTCATTTTATGACAGATTGCGTACCAACACAGGAACCAAACAAGTATGCACACTGCGGTTTGGCTCATTTATGACATTTCAGCCTTCAGACCTTCAGCATGTAAAATTCAATGGATAGTATAATGGAATGACATATAATAATGGATAATGGGTATAATGGAAGTATAATCAATTTTACCTGATGGAAATCTGAGGACCCAAGCATCATTACATAAAATAAAAGTTTACAAGATTCTTTGTTTCTTCACTTTCCTATTTATTTCTAAAACAGGTAAATATTTTGATGAAATTAGCACAAAAATACTGATATGGTTCTTTTTGCAGCCCTGACATGTTTTAATCCTGCTTCAACCATGTAAAGCACCTTCTAACTGTGTTGTATAAAAATATATTACACTTTTCAATACTTGCGGTCTTGAATCCCTACATTATATACACATAAGTAACCTGTTAAATCATTTTAATGAGCAGAAGATATTAGAGAATGATATGCGATAAACAGAGAACCAGTGCTCAAAAGAGACTTCTCTTTCATTTATCAACACTATGTGAGACTTGGCAGCCTAAGTATTAAGAATAATGTAGGTTGTGTATCAGTGTACCAGCCAGTGAATTGAAATGATTTCATTACTGCAGGACAAGCCTTAGTACAGTATTTACAGTAAACATCACCTCAGTTTTACCTCAAGCTCCCCTGCAATGAGGTTGCTATGAAACTGTTCATGGAGAAATTCTTAACTTGACTAAGAAAGACCACAATATTTGTTCACTCGTGCTAGTCATAATTTCTCCACTGGCATGAGTTCTGAGAGTACACTCCACAGACTTTAAAACAGCCTTATTACAACACTGCGTATAACTGGCTGAAACAGTCTTGCACTGACAGACAAAGCCACATTCAGACAGCTTTTCTTGATCAACTAAATAAAAAGAGTCACCTACTCATGGATTCCTAAGGAGCCTGGAATGGGTTCGTCTTACACTAAACTTCGTCTGTACAACATCAAAGCGGATGATATAGTACGCAATGTGGAGGTGGGTTTGTGCTGGCACTGTAACCTTTCATTTGAAAACATCTGGAGCAGTTTAAGCCCACTCTTAGGGACTGACCCGTGGGACACTTGGAGTTGGGAAACAAAAACTTGCAAGGGAGCTAGTAAACACTTTTATTTCTCCACAATAATATTGCGCCTGATAGAAAAATGCTGAGACTTCTCCAAAAGCTGGCATAAAAAAAGGTGTCAGGAGAAAAAAAAAGATTATCCTTTGCTATAATGTTTTTTTCATGCAGAGAATAATTTCCAGGGAGCCCGCTGGAAACGAAAAGATTTTGACAGTTTTGGAAGTACTACTAGCTGTCATGGCATACACAGAAATGATAGACGACAGGAAATGCATGTTCTAACTGCTACAGTAAGTAAAGAATGTCGTTACAAATATGGGCCGTGAAGTGATCTGTATGTTTTTGTAGTTTTGACTCCACAGCATGAACTGTTTTAGAGTATCCACACACACACACACACAATATGCAGACATTTCTGAAATACTTTGCAAGCCCGCTGGATTAGGGCAGGTTTATACATGTATAATGCAGGCTCTCTGTGTGTGTGTGTGTGTGTGTGTGTGTGTGTGTGTGTGTGTGTGTGTGTGTGTGTGTGTGTGTGTGTGTGTGTGTGTGTGTGTGTGTGTGTAAGAGAGTGATGTGTTCTCATACCAGACATCAGACATTGTAGTGAACACGCCATCTTTCAGCGACTCTGGAGACATCCAACGGACAGGCAGCAGGCCCTTCCCTCCTTTTCGGTAGTAATCTGTCTCATAAATATCTCTGGTCATGCCAAAATCTGCAGAAAAAAAGCAAAAACAGAGGTTGGGGAAGCCACTACATATCACTCATTCTGTGTGGGAGAGGAAGCTCCTGAGAGCTCATCCATTCTCTCACCTCCTCCCTCCCTCTGTCCATCGACATTGACTGCCTCATGCACTTGCTGAAATCCAAGTACTTATTTTCCAGGCCAGCAGAGTTGGTTCAGCACAGAGCAACCAGGGGCTGCTGGAGGCATCATATTAACTTGACTTACCTCCGATCTTCACAGTGAAGTCCTCTGCTACCATGCAGTTCCTGGCAGCCAGGTCTCTGTGGACAAATTTGTTGGCATTTAGGTACGCCATGCCATCTGCGATTTCCCCTGCCATCTGGGTCATCTTTTTGAGTGGGGGTAGGACCTGGGTGGTGGAATTCTGTGGAGGAACAAGAGATGAGGTGAGAGGGTAAAGGGCACAAAAAACCCCACAGTCTTCATGTCATCTTTCTCTGCTTTTTCAGTTCAGTACTACAAAGTGAGGGATGGATACGGTGTGTGGAGGTGTGGGAGAGCAAGGTTTACTTCTTTGCGAAGAGAGCGCAGGTGGCTCTTCAGATCTCCACGAGTCATCAGCTCCATAATCACCAAGGTTGGCTGTCCCTGAGAGACCACGCCCAGCAGCCTCACCTACACCAAACACAATATAGCACAGGTCAGCAGGCATAACTCAACTCTGAAAAAAAGAAGAGCATGTCTTTAACTTGCTTTGAATTTTTAATTTTTTTTATATCCCTTTCCTTTTAATTATTCAAATTGAATTTAATAATAGAGTGTTTGGCTTTTTAGCAGACAGACTTGATGAAAAGGTTGTAACAGCAGCTATCCAAAGGGGAAATCTTAAGCACATCTGTTTAATGTAGTTAATGAGGCTGTGATCACGCTGATGAGAGAATGTACACAATCTGCAGGAGGCTGAGCCCTGCCTCAGGCTGCAGCTCCCTGAGTAGACAACTGCAGTGTACTCTGTGCTTGTGACCTGCTGGCATCTTTCTCTCTACATCTATGCAGATTAATTATGAAATGTTGATAATCGAAAGGCCTGTCTTGTGACTGTGTTCACTGTTATTGTGTGTTGGTTTATTTATAACCATACTGTGATGTTTTATTTGCATTAATTTCAGGTGCCTGACGGTTTACATTTTAGGCCCTTTTCTATCCCTCTTACCACATGGTGACAGTTGAACTCCTTCATGACAGAGGCCTCGTTCAGAAACTCAATGCGCTCCCTCATGCTGGCTGACTCGTTGACTGTCTTAATGGCCACTCGCGTGTCTGGTTCATCCTTGACGACTCCCTTGGCGATGCCTTCATACACCATGCCGAAGGAGCCCTGACCCAGTTCCTTGTGCATGTTGATCTTCTCCCTTGGTACCTCCCACTCATCTGGGACATACACTGGCAGTACACAGCAGAGACAGAAGGTCAACACCATGTACACACATTGCATTGCAATGTAATGCATATAGATATTTGAAATTTGGCATTAAAATGTCTCTCACTCTCAGCAGCACTGAAGTACTCTGGGTTGACTGAAGCATATAGGACTCCATTCCCCAATCTGTCACTATTCCTGTTGACACAAACACATCTCAGTTAGCCAGCAGCCAGCTCTGATTGTGGATGGTATATATATATATATATATATATATATATATATATATATATATAAATAACTCTCTATCGGAAGTCTTCTCTTTACCACAGGGGAATGTTAATGAAAACAACACCTATTAACTCTAATTAACATCACACAGATCATTAAGTTTCATTAGCATAGCAAGATAGAACAACACAATCAAGTAACTTAGTATGGCAATGTGGAGAGCCTGTTCATGTGAATACTTGCCTCTTTTTGTTGACAAAGAAGAGAGTCGTGGTAAGGATGGCAATGAAAAGTGTTGCTAAGATGGGAATTATGATGACCAAGTAGAACGTAACACCATCTTTTTCTGTCAGATAGAGCAGAACAATAAAAGTGATCAGCAAAGACTAAATATGTAATTTGTACTTTAAATTAATCAAGAAAATATAGTATTTAATGTGTGAGACATGTTGCATTACCTTTAGGTGGAGGTACATAGAATGACACGCTCTCCGTCCAGGAGCCGTTCCCTGCTAGAGATTTGGCGCGCACTCGGGCAGAGTAGTTCCCTGAGCCCAGGTTGGTCAACCGAGCCCCTCTGTGCTCACGGTACTGCTGACGCGACACACACTCAGGTTTTTCAGGCTGAAAGAAAAACAAATATTTTGTGATTATTGAGACGGAGGATAGCAAAGACTCAAAGTCAGGTATGGAGTGTCCTGTTTGGGGTTTATGCCATATGAGCTGACAGTTAAGACTTTTAATTTTTCTCCAGCCTGACTCACCTCAGTCCCCAGACGGAACTTGATCTCATACATCAGGACGAGTCCGTTGGGCTTGGCGGGCTCTGGCCAGTGCAGCACCACAGAACCCTCAACCTCCTCATTCTTCTCATAGACCACTTTTCCAGGAATGTCATCTGCTTTACCTAGGAAACACACATACAGTGTTAACAATATTATAATGACGAGGCTTCTATCATTTCCATCAAAGGTTGTATCCAGATGAGTGTTTTTCTCACTTGCTGGTTTGGTCCTGGAGAAGACGAAGCTTCCAGCACTACAGCGCCCCACCTCCTCATTGCAGGCATGGATGTCAATACGGTAGACAGTGAAGGGCCGCAGGTTGGGGATCTCTAAGCTTTCTGCTGTGCTCTTTTCCTCTGCAAAGGGGAACTCCCTGATAGGAGGTATGCCATCTGTACTGTTGTCCCCTGGGCCAAGGGTGGTGTTCCCTCTACCGTCGTGCATCAGAGTGTTGTTAGCCACACCAAAAAGGTCTCTACGTCGACGATCTGGAGGTCTGAAATACAGAGGGAAAAATCAATGCAAGTACTATGATGAAGTTGTTTTAAATAAAGTGAGCACTGTTAAAATGATAAAGAAAAACAAAACACTACAAAGAATGTCCTGAAAATCCCATTGAAGCTAATTATTATTGCCTGTTTATGGCTCCCAGAAGCATTTTACACAAACTCACTCGACCAGGCAGACTGAGTGTGTGTTTTGACTGTGTGTGTGCTGTGTGTCCAGATGCTGCATGCTACTCCCTGGGGAGGTACGTAGCAGGATGAGGTCAGACGGACCATAGTGAGGTGGACAGACAGAGAACAAGAGAGATTTTTCCAGACTAAGAAAAAAAAAAGAAACCTGCTGTCCAACATATCCAAATAAACAATGAAACAATTTTTGCGAAAACCAAAATGTTGAATCATAATGACCAATTTTAAATGGAATGGAAACGCAGTCTTGTCGTGCAGCTGTGGAGCCATCTGAAGCTGGACATTGTCATTACTGAGGGCAAAGAGGTGCTGACAGCTGTGACTGTGGCGGCAGCAGCAGAGGCACAACAGATGCCACAGGGCACAGGGTATGCTTCCCATACAGTTAACAGTTACCTGTCAAACATAACAAGTGTTGAGTGATCTACTGTACATGGAGCTGTTACAGAGGAGTTGTTTGGAACAATATGATGTAAAAAAATAAAATAATAAATAAAGGAGTCAAAAAATTGTGAAAAATGCCCATCCCACTTTCCTAAAGCCTGAGGGGATGCCAGTCCAAAACTCACATACATTCAATTTGCTATCACATAAAATAAGACAAAAAAAGTTGCAAATCCTCACATTTGCCAAGTGATTTTTTGCTTAAGAAAATTACTGAAACAATTCAATTAATCATTTATCAAAATAACTACTTTTCTGTCAGTTGATTAATTGTTTCTGCTCAACTGGGCCTTTAAAAATGCAGAGCTAACTAAGCAAAGGTTAAGTCAAGCATCTTTTGCGTTTGAGCAGACAGGAGGAGTGGAAAGACATGGACAGATCCGTGGGAAAGACCAGTTTGCACGGACATGTCAACATTCCTCTCTGACAGTTATGACTGGTGCGGTGCAGTCAAAATTTTGTGCTAAAAAACTATTTGAGCAACTATACTGACAATATATCAAAAATATAATCTGGAAGTGGTATTAAATGTAAAGACAAAAATGCATTAGACTAATTTGCTGTAATATAAGTGACCACAGAGGAATAGATATGGATAAACCACACTGAGAATTGGTGGCAGAGGCCAGATAGAGAACTCGAGAGCTCTAATCTACTGTGCCATAAAAGCGTTGGGTTAAGCAGGGCAGTCCTGTGAGAAAGCTCCTCAGCTGACTGAAGCATGACCTTATAACTAGTGAGTTACTACAATTAGAGTCCTGACCTCGCCTGCTAAAAAAAGATCCACCTTTTACGCAAGGAAAGCCGTGACTATACATTCAATTGGTAGTGAGTAGGGCACATTATTAGCACCATCGTTGCAGAAACACATGCAATATTGGATATGACGTTAAAAGAGGCAACATCCCCAGAGTCCTTATCAATTCATCTGTGTGTATTTATCATGAGTTTCAGCAGCAGGTGATTACAGTAAATAAATGCTCCAGTCAGCTGATAACAGGTTTTGGATTGTACCAGAACGTCTCCTGGCAGCCATCCTGCTCTCCTCCAGTAAATCCGTCTGCCTATCTTACTTTTCTGTTTGTCTTCTAGTGTTCACTAGCCAATGTGATGAGGCTCTTCCCTCATTCATTTAAATTCCAGATGGATTCACTGTACATTTCCTGGCAGCTGTGTCACTCCAGAAAAAAAAAAAAAAACACACAAAAAAAGGGAGCCCCGGACAAAGAGAGCGTGCAAGGGGAGGAGGAGAGTGGAGTGCCGAGTGGAGAGGGACAGAATGGAAAACATTTCCTCTTCTTTCTGTTTTCAACCGCCCTCTTTCCCCTCACCCCGGTTCTAAACCCTAAACTTTTTAAAAAACCTCCCCATTTTGGAGCCATTTCCCTTGAGTGGTGTGTAATAATGCCGGCTCTGTTACAGTGGAGAGTCTGTGCATACACAGGCTGAGCCCTTTGCTGCGGGCCCGGAGACCTGCCACCCGCCTGTTTCCTAGACAGCTATACTATAACAAATCAACACAGACAGAGAGAGGAGGAGGAAGTGGAGGAGGAGGGTGTGGGGGGGATATGAGTTAAATTGCAACAGAAAGCTATGTTTTATTATTCTTCCTCCAAGGATATATCGATCCGATTCTACAATAGCATTGGGTTGGAAAGCAGAAGGGCACCATATTGCTGCTTGAATGAGTGAACTTTGGGGCTCAGTGGTATCGTTTAAAAATATGGATTTATGACCTACCTGCTGAGCGTTTTTAGTAAGAAACCACAAGTATATTAAAGCTCCCCATATTGCACTGTGATGGATGACACCGCAAAACAGATCACCAATTTAACAAACACACCTACGCATAGATCGTGTGACTGTCTATATGAAAGTAAAGAAGTGCAGGAGGAGAATAAAGCTGCAGTCTTTGAAACAGTGAAACATTCATAGCCACAAGCAAGTTAAATGATAACACAACACAGATGTCAGTCCCTATTGTGGAGAACAAAAGCCTAAGAAGCTAAAAGTGTGCAGCCCAACTAGGCCCTTCAGACTCCTTAATCACCTCCCTCTCCTGGGTTTGTTTGTGTTGCCTAAATTGCTGCCTGCTAGGTCCTAACATCCTCCGTGCCACCATTGCCAAGGCAACAGAAAGCCACAAGAGCGCTAAGAAGGCTTTGGATCCTACTCAGCATGTCTCCTCATCTGCACCACCCAACAAAAGGGCCAAGCCCAGCAGGCGGGCAGTCCAGTCCAACTACGCACCTCATGCTCGCATCCCGTCAGAGGAGTCGTTGCACTCGGGCCACCAACTCATTCCACATTTTGACACATCAACACAAACAGGCTCAGCTCTATGATGTTGTAAACAATTTAAGGAGATCACTTTGAGGCTCTATTCTGTCTGTGTTTACTGTACCTCGGCAGAAAGATGGCATTGTGAAGGAAGTTCTCAAAAACTTTCAGAAAGACACGGTCATCCTTCTCCCGGTCCTTCTCCTCGGGGGTCTTCGGGCAAACACAGCATGGGCCTTTATCTGCCCCTGACAGGTCTGACTTGGTGGGCTTGGTGTTCTCTTCCATTTCTGAGAATCCTGACGCTGAGATCCGGATTGGGACCCCCAGCTCTGTTTCAGAAGAAAGCAGGAGAGTTAAGTTCCTGTACGCAGTCATGTTTCAGTATTATGGGTACAGTACCGCATATTGAGAAGTTAGGACTTAATAGCTTTCTTGCGAGAGTTGGTTGAGAAGATTGATGGGGAAAGATGTGACATTGCTCTGTCCTTAATGTAAAACCCGCCGTAAAAAACGTTTTATTTTTGAGCACTTCATTTTTTTGGTTCAGATTATTGTACAGATGTTTCCAGTCTTTATGCTAAGCTAAGCTATGTGACTACTGTTTGTGGCATATTAATTGTACAGATTCGAAAGTGGTATCAATTTTCTCATCTACCTCTCAGCAATAAAGTAAATAAGCACATATCCCGAAATCTCAAACTATTTATTTAAATGAAGAAAAGTCTCAGTAGGAAAGCTCAGACGATAAATAGGTTTGATTGTTTTATAAAATGAGTGATTCAGACCTTTGGAGCAGTAGTCATGTTGGTAGAGCTCCCTGTCCTCAGGCTGCTGCTGCCAGCGGACCAGATAGTAGGTCAGATTACCGTTGGGATAGACTGGAGGTGACCACTTCACCACCAGCTTGGTTGAGGAGTTTGCGTAGGCACGGGGGTCTTTGGGCATAGTCGGCACTGCAATAGGGCCAAAGTAATATTGTTATATGGTTTGTTATATTAAAATGTTTAGCTGGTTATGTACAGTAATGACTGAAAGACATCAGAAATACAATAATTAACAACTACAGTACCAACAGAGTGATGGTCAGACTTACGCGATGGACGTGTCCGAATGTAGATTATATCACTTTTGGCACCAGTAATGTGTTTGTCCCCCACCTGCAACGTAGTTGCCTTCACAAAAATGGCATACTGGGTCCATGGTTTGAGGTGTTGAAGACTGACTTTGGGGTCTGTGTTTTTATCCTGAGGTTGATCCACATCTACCATGTGCCAGCTGTTTGAGCCACAGCCATCCTGGCCATCAAATTCTGTGATGTTCTGGAAAGGTCTGGTAGAGACACAAAACATGGCTGTGACATTGATTTAAAAAGAGGATTTCCACCATTTTTAAAGAAATCTACTCATATTAAAATTGATTGTTTGGTATGAGTAATACACATTCTAGGTTACGTTTGAACACATGATGTTGCCAACGGTTTTGCATATTTTAACTCATTATTTACAATTGTTTCTGTATTTTCCAAAGCATGCCCCACAATTTTTGAATGATTGCCAACCTTCAAAGCAGCCATTTCTTTCACTTTGTACCAGTTCAATATGAAGATCTGCTAGGTAATCAAACAAAGATCTCAAACAATAAGCAGACATGGATGATGTAAATTTGGTTATTTGTTTTCCATTAAAGTGAATTAAAAGATAAGTCATCTGAAATCAGAGTGCCTCGAAGGCAGAAAAACAATCCAAAAGTTCAACAATTGTCTTTTTTTCTTATTGGAAAAGGGTTTGCAGTAATGTGAAGTGTACACAGTTAGTAGCAATTAAAGTAAAGTATGCAAAACCAGACAGGCATGATCATCTAAGATGTTGTTTTCATAAAATTATTTTTTGCATTTTAAAAAAACGTTTCATCCAGCTCCAATGCAGAGCTATTTTTATGATACGGTACTGTGGTATGGAGGATTCCTTCTGAGTACTCACGCCTCCTTGTAGTAGACTACGAAGCTGATAAGGTCATTGTAGCCCTGTGGCAGGAAGCGCTCCCATGTCAGCTTGATTGTATAGCTTGTTGTGCTGTTAGACAAGAACCTCAATATATGGCTTTCACCTGTTGAGACATAGCATGACCCTTAATGAGACATATATACAAAATTAAAACAACATATTATGACTTTTTAAATGTCCAGACACACTGAATGAATGAATAAAAAAATCACAGATTTAATTTTTCATTTAAGGTCACTCACAACAAAAATGTGGCAAAGTTCACATGATTATACTCACAACTGGCTCTTTCACCATTGTTGCGGAAATCACCCTCCTGTGGCTTCACCGTTATGTTTGTCTTTTTCCACATCTCATGGATCTCAGACATGCAGAGTTTGGGGTTCAGACTAAAGAACAGACGTCCAGTCCGAATAGTCAGATTGTGCTGACTCCAGTCCCACAGGTACTGCAAGTGTTGGTTGTTGATGGCGGAGAATGAGTATATTCTGATAGTGGAAAGAGATCAGGAGGAGGTTACAGTCCTCACGTGGATCAAAAAAGGTATTTTTATTGAATAAGAACATGTTTCATGGAAGCTGGAGTTGTCAGAAATGTGGTTTAAAAATAGCCTTTTTGCCACCTGGTGGCAGCATTGAGCGCTAGCTTCACATGAGTTCAGATTTCTGTATCTATCCGACAACGAGCCGGGCTTTCTACAGAGGACAATATGAAACAGAAACAGTGTCATGCCAACACTCTGAGCTCCAGCAGTCCAAGTGACATAGAAGAGCACCTCCAGACTGAGGGGAATGCCTGCAATGTTCAACAGCATCCCCCTAAGTGAAACTTTACCCTAGGAAAATGACAACAAGAAGGGAAGATAGACTTTCCCATGACCCCATTGGCCACTACCAAAAAATGTTACCTCATATCTAAGACTGCTTCTGATATCCCTTTTAAAGAGGGGACTGATGGACCTGAGGCAGTCCATTCAGCTATGCAGCCACACTCACTTATCTGGCCTGTCAGCATAACCTTGTGAATCATTTTTAAAATGACAGAGAAATATCTGTAAGCAGTGTCACAAGACACAGGATCGGAAAGATTATATTTAGATTTCCCCATTTATGTTAATGTCCACAGCATACACTCATTCAACAGGAATTCACTCTGACATTTATGTAACATCAATGAAATGTTGGTGGCAACCTCCCTGCTGGGCTGTGGTCTGCTCATGTCCTCTAATTCCCCCAGTTACCACACACATGCATGCATACATTCACAGGCAGAAAGTGCAGACAAACAGCGCAGTCAAGCCGTACTTGTCCATGAGCTCCTCCCCATTGATGTAACGCAGGCTCTTGAGGAAGGACAGCGTGCCAAGTGCGTGGGAGTGTCGAATCCTCACATAGCCCGTCACTGTCTGGATCAATCCCATGAAGCTCTCCAGCTCAGACGCTATGTTATCTGGGGACAGGAGATAAACGCGTGCAAACACAGACACACACACACACACACACACACACACAGATACAGATACAAAACAGCATAAAGCCACATTAAAAAAATCCACATGGACCTCAACTGTTATTAAACCAGACAAGCTCTTAATGTAGATATTCCATTGAGCACTAATGTAATGTGTATAAGCTGTATCATATGTGGAGATAAGCTGGTGAGCCACATTGTCATCTGAACAAATAAATAGCATTATAGCATAATGTGATAATTAGATTAGACTGCAGGAAGCCGATGTAATGTTGATTTTGTGGCCGTCACTGTGCATCCCAGCAGCTTAGACCAGCAGACTCTTCTGCTTTGTCTGTCTCAGTTATTATAATAGGTGCACAGCAGTCAAGTGCAACATGGTGCAGTAAAGTTCTGTAGTCAGGAAAGGATTGTGCAGTAGATTTTGGCCAAGTTAAAAGATAGGTTCACGATTTTTCAAGTCGGTCTTAAAACAATACTGAGGTGCCCAGATAAACACTGAAACAGGTTTTCTTGCTGTAATCATTCATCCTGTTCATACTGACCAACAGAAGATCCCCTCCAAAATTCACTTTCAGTGTAAGTGCTGGGGAAGAAAATCCACAGTCCTCATTCTGAGCAAAAATGTCTTTAAAGTCTGAAGATAATGAGGCTTCAGCCATCTGATTTAGTCAATTAAAGTGGATATCTGCCACATTTAAAGTCTTTTTAGTTAAATATTTCCTCTTTGTGTTTTGTTGGACAGTTTTTCTGTTCGGCTGCTGTGGAAGGATAACAACAAGAAGAGGGAATTTGGCATTAAAAGACTTTTGAAGATATTGGTTTGACTTATTTGGGCAGCCTTGCATTAGCTTCAGATAAACATTTAAATACATTTTTGTACAGGAGGACTGTGGATTTTGCCCCCCATCAATTACATTTTAAGTGCATTATGAAGGGATTTATTAATGGCCAGTATGAACGGGAGTAATGATTTCAGAGAGAAAAATATTTCAATGGTTATTTGGGCACCTGACTATTTAGAAAAACGTTATATTACATTTAGTGAAATTCTACTACTGTGTCTGCTTAGTTGTGGCTGATGTAGTGTTCCTGAGGTGTAGTGTACTCTGGTCTACTAAGCAAAGTTACATTGTCTAAATTTATAGTAAGTGTGGTGTTAAAAGCAATGCACTGCTGCATAGCTGCACTCACTTCCATGGCGGATGTTGATGTCCAGATTGCCTGAGATGACAGTGCAGTCCTTCAGGGACTGAGCAGCATTCACAGAGTCGATGACAGGGGATGAGCAGACCTTATCGCATAGGCCATTGCAGGCATTGCATAACATACTGAAAACAGCCGAGGCAGAGGGAAGGAGTGAATGAGAGGGAGGAGACAAAGGGGGAAAAAGTAAAAAAACTGTGAGCTAAATCTTATGTGAACCTTTTTACTTCACCCTGAAATCATTTGTCCACTCCCTAGCTCCCAAGCATTCCAAAGGATTCAGGCAAATAAATCCACTGCATGATACAAGGTCACCTCTCACACTGAGAGTTTAATCTTTTATGGGCCCTCATCTGAACTCTGTTTCGTGAGAGAGTGACTCACTGTATTGACCTCAGAGACAAAACAGCAGTGTTATGGCCAAAAAATATAAAGCAACAGAGAGTCGGCATGGAAAGTTTGGGAATGGATGAGTCAAAACAGGGAGGAAAATTGCGTAGAAAGACATTTTCTTATCTTAAGTTAATGTCAAACAAAGATAAAAGTAGAGTGGGGGAAATGTGGACAGTTAAGACACTTCAGCTCTTCTTACAACCTTTGAGTAGCAGTCTCTAAATTTAAAAAGTTAGTCTAACACACTTTTAACCTCTAGCCCTTCCAGTTTGAGACCTATTTTAAGAAATGAACCTGTGAAGGGCCAGGTCAGGTAAAGTTCAGCTTAAGGATACTTTATGTGAATTAATTAAGAAGTGCACAGTGAACACAAGCTGCTTTAGTGTCGGTGAATACTAAGTGGAAACAACACTGCTTTTCATAGAATAATAGCTAGGAAAATATACCAACACTCCTGGATCTCTCTGTGTAAAAGATCCGGTTATGATCCCGTACAAATTCAACCTAAAGACCTCACTTCATTGAAGCACCGAACATTAAAGAGTAATACTTTAGAAATCTTTGACACTGTAAAATGATTCATTTTAAGGAGCTCTTCCTGATATTTTGTACATTCAGTGTTTCACCTGGCATGGCATATCCAACTCATCAGGACCTAAACTAGAAGTGAAGGGTACATCTTTACCGATTAGTCTCATTGCGTGTGAAACCGGAGGGGCAGTCGGGCATACATTCTCCCCTGTGGATGACAAAGTGGGGGTCGCCTGTCAGGTGCACTTGGGAGCACGTGTCCAAGGTGATGCAGCGCCAGCCCTCAAACTTATAAGTGCCTGTGGGACAGTCTGGGACACAGCGATCGTTGTGGTTGTAGTGGAGGCAGGCAGAGCAGGCCATGTCGTTGTTGGGTTCAGTGCAGCTGCCCAGGCATTGGCTGTGGCAACACTCCCCCTTGTCTGTACAGGCATGCTTGCAGTGGTCTGGACATACTGGAGGAGACAGAGAAAGATGGGGAAGAGGTCAGTTTTGGGTGGGTGTAAACAGTCTGCATTGTTGGACACGATTACAACAAAACCAAGGACGATAAGGGTCAAAAAGACATTAAATTGATGCTGATAAAACCCAGACTGTGGTTTAAATGTCATGTACAAATGAAGAAGAATGAGAAGATATTAAATGATGAAAAGCAGGCATGGATAATGAAGATGTATTATTGTTATGTACGTTTACAACAATAAAGTAATAATAATACAAATGTTTAGCTGTCACGGGAAAGTCTGTGCCAGCTGTTTTATTAAAACGCAGAGCTGACCTCACTTAATTAGATCATCTGTAATGTCATCACGCCAGCAGTATCATCTGTTCTTTGACAGCAATGCGAAAAACAAATTAATGGTAACAGATTTATCATTGAGTTGGTTAAGCCAAATCTATCTTGTTATTTTATGAATATTTTGCTATATAATTGGGGAAAAGACCAAACTCTCACTCCCACTATCACTGCAGCTTCTCAGAACAAACTACTGCACGTCCTTGCAGGCTGTGTGAATACAGACAGAAAAAATGATTGTGTGGGGTGTTTCAAATTAAGCTTGAGCAACATGAATAATAGAAGTGTCTCATTGTTTGCTGAGCATCAGTAAGGGACCTAAACCCATGGCAATGTGTTATCAATAACACACAGCACTTTCCAGTGGCTTGGGACAGACATTTGTCCGATTTTGACTCCTGATAGATTATCTTAGAGAGCTTGCAAAATGACCATTAATGTGTCAGTCATTGTCTCTAAAGAGTATCTCTGTCCAAACAAAATGTTGACACCCCCCCCCCCCCCAAAAAAAAAGACAAAAGTTACCTGGGAGTGCTTAATAATAATAGGTCATAGGTAATAGGACACAAAGAAATTAGATTGGTGCTTGTTTCTAGCTTGTTTACCAACTGCTTATGATCACTCCACTGCCTTACACCTAAATTACCAGTGACACAAATGATAAAGACACATGGGAGGCATCTGTTTTTAATGTTCAAAAGCATTTTTTTACTATAGCTTATTTATAGAGAAGAACTACAGGAAAAGCAGATGTAAAGAGAAGAAAACAGATGACTCCCACTGCTAACTAATCTTGAGACACTGCAGGGAGGGCTGTCCTAGTTTCAAACGAGTCCACTCCATAGAAAAAGCACCTGGAGAACCTGTATGAATGGCCTGCTGACAAGGTGTTTTCAGCCACTGATTGTTCCCTGGTTGAGGAGTTTCTGTATAGATAAAAAGCTGCTCTAGGCAAGACAAGAGCATTTCTGGGAAAAGGCTGGGGTTCATGTGTCTTTTGGGAAAATGAGTTACAGATAATAAATCTATCATACAGTAATTCCTGCGAAACTCAGCCTTATTTGATATTACGCAGACAGTAAAGCCCTGCCCCCCCTCTCCCAACCTTGTGTTGTTTGTATATTGGGGCCTTAAGTGTTTACTATTTGTTGTTATGCTCTTTGTTATTGCTACAAGACAAATTTCCCCGTAGGGGCAATAAAGCTGAACTGAACTACGCTGAACTGAACTGAACTGAAATAAGAGGCACAGCACTCCTGGTTCCTTAGCAACCGCCTCCTGGTGCATAGCCAGAGCTGGAAGGAAATGTGCACACACACACAACCATACACACCCAGACAAAAAGTACACTGACACACACATTTTATCAGTCTCTTTCATGTGTATTATTATAATTTGCAAGACTCCGAAACTACACATATTACTTCCTTGTCATCTATGTCTTCATCTGAGCTATCCTATTAACACACACTTTTATAAGAGTACACTTGAAGAATGTGTCTAACATGTGTGCACATGCAAGAGAGAGGGGAAAGTAGCTCTGCTTGTTTATTTGCTTTTAAATTAAATGCGGGTGTCAGAGCACTCGCTTTGTGAATCAGTCAAGGAAATGAAGCCGGCTCCGAAGCTAATCTCTTGATGAATATTTCATGTTGCTTTACAAAACATCTGTGTAGGTTAATAACGTGACGGTGCACCACAGCAATGCTGCAGAGCAAACACACACTCCCACGGTGCCAACTCCAGTTTTGCTTCACAAGGGGATTGACCATCCCGACTCGACAGTTTCTCAAATACTTGTCATTCTTTTCTTTCGCACTTAGTTAAATCCAGTAGTTCAGAAGAGTTGAAATGGTCTGTTTGGAAAATTCCTTCAAGATTCTATGACAAAAGGAAAAAAATCTACTTCCTTAAAAGAAATTTTGAATGTTCCTTCAGGAATTTCCAAGAATAGTTTCCTGATAAAAACAGACACAGAAACTATACAGCTGTTACAGTGTTTCTTGATGGCATGAGTGAGTACAGTATTTAGTTATATGGCCTTTTCTGTGCCATGTATAGCTTTATGCTACATGTTCTGCCACACCGGGAGTTGACTGTTCCTGCAGTACTTCATCATCTGTGTGTTTCTAACTATTCTGGATCTAGTCCAAAACAAATGGCAAAGATCTTTTTTTAAAACTACAACATCAAATGCCAACACACACACGTTCTCACATAAAAGCTGTGACTTGACTGGAAATATGATGCAGACATTATTGTGGTGAAACCAGGCAGATCATTGTAGCACATTTGCAGACTGAACAGAAAAAAAGAGAGTGAGAAACAGCAAGGCTTCATTTTCTTGGAATGCTACCAAAAGGGGGCAGCCAAAGCAAACTCTAATGAGCCTTATTGGAGGAGGTCCCTTCCTTCCACATGATTTTAACAGATTCCTCAATGAAGAGAAATTCCAAACATGCATACCTTCCACTAGAAGAAAGTGCAAGGAGGGGGGGATTAAATCCATATAAGTCAACCCGGTTTCACTGTGTGACCAAACAACCCATGGTATCAAGGATACAATCCTCTATTTATAGATGCTCCTAATGCGGCCCTATTTCCACGCTGCTGCTCTCCACACATAGCTATGCAGGGCATTGTGGGTTTCCACTACTTCAAAGGAAAGGGACTACCTAACAAGGGTCTCCTCTTAAGATAAGTCGTCATCATCCTTGTAGTCTCCTGATTGGATGTTTAATATGAGCAGGAACTAATAAGAAGCATCAGCAGATTGGGATTGGACCCAATTTAACTATACGCTGTATCACATTAAGCAATTGTTGAAAGACAAAGCTGCGGAGAACAAATTAACTTTGATAATAATCTAAGGCTGCAAAGTCAAACTGTCAAGAGTGGGGGTAGGGAGGTTTATGATGTTGTCCCTCTCATACAGTAGTTGCACAACCCCCCTCCTTCCTGCTCCTTCCCTGAGCAAACAGTCAGGTCAGACACCATAGCCAACCGCAGGCCTGCCCCTTCTGTTCACCAGAGCACTGCGACACGAGGAGTGGCTGGGTCCATTTCATCAGTAGTAAACGAGACAACAATCAGCACCAAGGAGTCTCCTTCGGAGCAGCTAGTGCATCCCTCCACCCCCCATTAAATACAGCAGCAGGGGGAGGAGGAGGCATCAACAGGCCGAGAGACAGACAAGTGCCGTGCACTGTTTGTTTTTTGTTCAAAAGGTATCCTCCAGTCACTGGACTATGTGAAGAATCTGCAGAATGTTCCAGGCTGCAGAGGATTCAAGGGGGAGAATGTTAATCCCTTGTTCTGCTGCAACAACACAGAAACCTGAGAAGAAGAGGGCATTCTGGCCACAAATGTGACCATGAAATATGATGTGAGATAATAAAAGAGAAGCATATAGCTGAAATGTTTTAAACATAACATGCAAAGATGTAAGTACCACTTTCAGGCAGAAAAAAAATGATGTGAGCCTGCAGCAGAGCAACAGAGGCAGCAAGCATCCAATTTATTCCTTGCCTTCTTAAAGCAGAGCATGCAAAGGGGGGTTCAGGGTAATGTGACCTAGAGCCCTTCAACTATGTCTTGCCCATCCTTTCTCCCCACAGTCAGTATCAACAAAAAAACTGCTTCAATCAGATAACAAGATGGCCTGATTTCAACAAGTCTGCTTCGGAGAGTGTTTGTGTCCCCTATGTGTGTACATGTGTGTGTGGTAGGACGACGAGTGAAAGGGTTCAAAGTTGGATTCTCCAACAAATGCATCACTTATCGAATAAAAATGTTGGTGCCTGAGAGGAAGAGTATTGCAGTGCAGCACTGCTTCTCATCTGAATGCAAGTCATGTCCAGTGTGCTAGAGAGCACGCTGTGTAAGTAGACTACTACACTGTTTACATTGGGATGCTGGTGACACGTTTACTGCCAGTATGCCACTGCCACCTCTGAAAATGAAGTATGGTGTTAAAATATAAGAAATTTGGTAAAGTGATCAAATGTCCCCAAACCAATCTTAGCTAAAACTATTTTTAATTAAAAAAAGATCTAATAAAACATGAAATATTTAAATCTTTGTAACATATCAAAGCGCAGTATGTTTTCCCTGTGTCACTGAAGATAAGTAGGAAGCGTGACAGACAGTTGGGAAATCATTCATTATTCACAGTGGGGCTTGGAGAGGAGGGATGGCGGAGAGGGGGAGGAGGGTGGGGGTTAAACTGGGAGCTGTGTGCTGGACCAATGGCAGGCGGGCAGGGGAGGTTCTAATCCTGATGATTGACATGTTATTGAGTCTGGAGCAGAGATGGTAAACAAGTCCTCTCTTGAGCAGGAATTGGGAGGGGGAGTCGTAACCATAGTGATTAAGCATGGCTTTTCCACGGATTCAGAGAAACCATAAGTTAAGGGAAAACCTGCGCAGATGTCGCTTACTCAACAACAAGCCTGACTAAAATTATTCCTGTAAACACTGCTGACCCTTAACTGGAAAGGCACTTAATATACCAAGATGAATGGGCTATACAGGAGCTGAAATTGTAATTAAAGTGTTCTGTTGGAAGTAAAGCTTGTCAAGACAGTTTAGTTAGATGCCAGATTATAATTATAGTAAAGTAAAAATCTGCATTTTTTTCAGTTTGTGTAGGAAAATAAGAACCACCACATAGCTACTTTGCTGTAACTGCATGATTATGAAGGAGGGTACTGTAGTGGCTGCACATTAAGTGTCAATCATGCTGGCTGCCTCTGCTTCGCAATATAAATGGGGCCATAGCGCCATTAGGACATGATTACATTTATCTCTACATCACCTCCATTTACTGAAGTATTCACTCTACTGCACACTATAGTAATCCACTGCACTGTAGGGATGCAACGCCTCCTATTCTGTGCTGTGAGTCAGTGCGGGTAAGCTTGGGTTAACAAAGCTGAGAGCAGTAGCAGACAGTAAGGTAGCTTAAGAGGAGTACAGTAGCAGAAGGCAGGCCTAACAGGGGCTGCTGCAGCCCGGATCACAGGCCGACCCCCAAGCTCCCTGAGCTCCATCAGGCCACATCCTCATCCAGCAACCCGATCCTCCCTGGGAGACCCCTTTGGATCACTCCAGACACTTGTTTAAACCACATCAGCCCAGACGACCAGAGAGAGGATGCTTCCTCCACTCACAGCCAAAGACAAACCACATCAGCGATTCCAGGGCTGTCTTACTGCAGCAGCGATAGAGTCTCAAGTGATCTAATCAAAAGTGGTGTTTTTCACCTCTTCAGAGTACGTCTGGCTGTGCGTGTTCTGCCAGATCGAGTGTTCTGCTGATCAGAGCTTCTTTTTTTTTTTGTAAAAGGGGAACACTGCACACTGTCATGATGTGATTTTCTCACGCAGACACCTGGCTCAGGCAAGCTTGGCTAAATCTCTGTTCAGTCCTGTGCACAAAGGTATGTGAGCCCATTCCTCCTCATTCCAGTGTTTCTGGGTCTCTTCCACTCCCATGCCCACTAAAGACCAGCAATGTGTTTTTCACACAACTATGTGCTGGTCTGTGTGTTCAGGCATGCGTGGCATTTCCCCTCACTCGCGTTCAGTCACAACAACACACACACACATACACAGACACACACACCGACACATACACACACACCCCTTCCTTCTACCCTCAGGCCTCTGTCTACTCTGCAGCAGCTGCTGCTGCTGTTGTTGTTGTTGCTTTGTTGTTGATTGCACTCAGTAACAGGACACAGGTATGCAGCACCGTCACATATGAAAACACTTTGTGTTTTTATCACTAAGGAGGTAGAGGATGGTCTGAGAGCTATTAGAGACATGTGGAAGCAAGAATGGAAAAAAGAGGGTAAGAAGATCCATTTGAACTAGTATTTGACCAGCACAACGACATACAATGTTCAGTGTTATTATGTAGCATAGTATAAAAGTAAATAGCCCTGATTAACCCATATTCTGGTTATGAACATTTTTTATATGATAGGTAAACAGTTACCTTGGTCTCTGAGAATCTGTGATGGGCATTTTTCACTATTTCATTCTTTCACTTTTGTCTGTTAAAACGGACACAACATAAAATGACTTGTGTGCATGTGTAGAAAGATACTGAAAGAAAAATTGGACATGAAGGCTCATAACAGTTCAAATAAACATGCTCAGATCCCTTGAAAAAATAGCAACTTCTGGGAGAGTCTGAACAGTCGTGTGTAAAAATGATCAGTGAGGTCAAACTCCTGAACTGAGTCTGGGCTCACAGTGAACTTATGAATCCCTGTGGGTTGAACTTCTACAAGTCCCAGAGTCCCAGCTCCCTGATAGAAGCATTTTTGTATCATAAAGACAAGCCTCTGTGGCAATCTTGCACATTAAATGATTCTGAGAACTCACTGATTTTATGCAATTGTCATGATTTCTGTAAAAAACTGAATGAGATTTTTCCCCACCTCTCTCTTTTTATCTTTTTTATCTTGCTGTTCATTTGCAGGAAATGTGGCACTGACCTGCTCAATAAGCCATCACACAAATGTATTGCGCTGCATCACTGGAGCTCCACTTTTATCATCACATCTCAATCAATCAATCAATCAATCAATCAATCTTTATTTGTATAGCGCCAAATCACAACAAGTCATCTCAAGGCACTTTACATATAGAGCAGGTCTAAACCGTACTCTTCACGTTTTAATTTTAAAGAGACCCAACATTCCCACATGAGCAAGCACTTGGCGACAGTGGCAAGGAAAAACTCAATTATAAACCAGGTGTTTTTGGAGCATCCCTGTAGTCAAATGGTTACTGCACATGCCACAAACTCACCATATCTCTGGTGTTAGTCTGTCATACCCTCCTATAGTTTTCTGTTGGCATATTTGGCAAGGCAAAAAAAAAAAAGAAAAAAAAAATAGTGAAAAAAATCATGTGTTGTTACAGAGATGTTTTCTGTCTTATTACCCAATGAAAGCCATCACCTGCTACGTTTCTGATACTGATCTGGTCATTTGAAGAAAGGAAAATACTTACTAACAATCCACACCATATTGCCAGTTGTATGTTTTTATTGTTTTCACCCCTCTGGTTAATCTCAATGATGACATTTACAGGCATCATGTCAGTTGCATTGCTAAGTCAGACTCTAAGACATTAGTATGGGAAAAGCAACTTCAGGGAAAACTCTGGCAATGTTATTTTTGTATTTTTTTTTTCAAAGATTCTGAGGTGTTTCCTCTCACTAAAAGTGGCTTCTAAAAATACCCGACTTCCTAGATCTGCTTCATTAAATACAGTGTGTTTCCTGGCAGTGCTGTGCTGGCTGGCTGGTGAGCTGTGTTGGTTGGCTGTTTTGCTATCTGGGTGACTGGTTAGGGTTAGTGAGAACGTGTCAAGCCCTCACATCCCGTCAGCCTTCTACACATCATACTCTAATCCCTCTTTTGAATGTAGGGGAGACATTCATGAAAATAATCACTGAAGACTAATGCTTGGTGTATAAACTGAACATGGTTTTTATACTGTAAAACACAAGCTTCACTACACAATGCTGGAGAGAAAAAACTGTACATGTGAAATGAACAACTTGCTCCTTCATTTGGCCCAGGTGCTGGATGTTTGCAGACACAGTCTAACACCTGGCTGTGTACCCACCTATCCCCTGACAGGCAGCTACCCAGAGAGAACCTCCAGCCATATGGACCGATGTTGATTCTCACACATTAAACATACTCCACAGCTTAGTTTTTTTTTAAAATGTGATCACTGCATTACACTACCTGTGAAATGCTACGAGCAACAATCTGAACTGGTCTGTGTAACATTTTTACTCTTTGCCCAAACTTGGTTCAGCCTGTCATCATCATAGCATCAGAATAGTAGTGGTTCTGATGCCAAGGCCTATTTCTGTAGATGACCATCTGCAGCTTTGCAGCACACGGTGCCCAGACTTCGTCCTGGCACGATGTCCGGCATACATTCTCCCTGTTGGCACGATGTCTGGACTCAAAATGACACATCTTTATTTCACATTGACTTCAAGGAGACCCTAATCCTGATTAAGCATAGCAACATTTGCCTTGAGCTAAAAAGCTGATAGGGAAACGTTTGTGTTCATTGCAAGCATTCCTACCAGGTAAAAATGGAGTGCTTTGCAAACACTGAGAAGGCCATTAGTCGATTACTAGATTGATAGCCTGTGGACTGTAAATCCTGAAACTACGTTTGGTTACATTTTATATGTGGGTGCAAGAGTTAGTGTTTTTTGCGTGTGTGTGTACAACAGGAATCATATTTAGGACCATGTCATGAAAATGAATATCATATATGAAAGGTTGTCATGATGGCTTACATTGCAGTCTCTGTCTGACTGAAGTTTCCTTGTCTTTCAGATGACAGCGGCTGGTTGCTGGCACACGTAGTCAGACTGCGGTGAAATGCTGTTGCTCAGCCCGTCTCTACAGTGCATCTCCCTCTTCTCTCTGGGACGTTCGCCTCAGTGTCTGCCACCTCAGTGGAGCCCGACATTCTGTACGGTCCAATTAGCCACTTCAAATATGACATCTGGATTTAGGGTTTCCTCTTCCCTTCATTTAATTTCATTTTCACAGTGAGTTTCTTGAGGGTACACACAGTATCCTTTTTGTGAGGCTGCACTCGTTCCTTAAAAAGGAAAAGCTGTGGGTTCAGCAGGGACAGTTGTGCCTTAACATCTGTTACAACGGGACACAGAGACTATTCTTTCCAACTGGAGAGCCTTCTCTGAGACTTTAGGCTAATCCTTTCAAGTGTAATGGTCTGATAAGATACCACATTCCCAGATGGTACCATAGTAAAAAGGCATTGATCCGGTATCTGTTGTATACAAAGCTTCATTTCACATAAAAGAAGCCTGTCAGTGGTTTACCTTTCACTTATTAATACACAAACCTTTTGCTTGTTTGCTCAGGGAGATAAAAGCTTGCAGTTTACAGGTACTTCACAGAGGAATAAAGGCACTTACTGCAGACTTTTTTTCGTGTTTGCACACTGATAAGGCGAAGAGGACCAATCATGGGAAATGTTTGGCTGCAATCAAAAATGCACTGGTTTTCACTTGATCCTTTTACACTAGAGACTTTGCCTGAATACACGTAGTGGTTATACTACTTTAAACTTCTCCTTCATTCCAAGTGGTTGAAACAAAGGTGATAATCAAACAGTTGGTATAGGTTACTGTGTGCAAAGATAATACAAAAAAGGCATTATGTTTCAGTATGCAGTGAACTTGTAATAGCTTGTCCTCATTAGTAAATGGGTAACAACAGCACCAAATATGGCAGTTGCTCAAAGCCTGTGCAGTGGAGTGTAAAAAACGTCACTGTTTACAAATCTCTGAACAAACTGGGGGTTACGTCACCTTCAGTAAGTTTCGCTCACAGTCTCAGCACAGACACAGCTCCTCAGTTTCAGCCTAAGTTTCAGTGTTAATCAGATTTTACCATGACGCAGGTCTCCCATTCACTTTCAGTCTCAAACACAAGCAGTCTAGTCAGAGTGTGGAAACCATACAAGTGACAGACTGCAGGCCCCCAATCTAATCTCTACCATATTTAGTTTAGAGGCAGGGTTTCAGTGGCAAATCAGCCACAGTATCAACCACACAGAGTTGGGCTCATGATATGATATACGTGGACCGTGGGACTGGGAGTTTGGGGCTCAATTCTGACAAAGGCCAGAGGCTGGAGGTCAAAGGCCAGAGACGGGGCAGAGTATGGATAAAGCCGTGGCTGGCCTTACTGTACCAACAGCAGAAGAGGGCAGTCGATGTGGATGGAGCAGGACAGCTGACGGGCCTTAAAACAGTCCCCAGCCCACACTTCCTATTGGCTGCCGGTGACATCATAGTTCTATCCCCATTTTTCACCTCCTCTTTTCAGAGAGGGTGGAGAGTTCAGTTTTTCCTCCTCCTCTCTTTTCCTCCACTCAACTAGACTGTTTCTCTCTTTCTATGTCTCTCCATCACACACACACACACACACACACACACACACACACACACACACGCACACACGCACAAACACTCCGCTTCATTTGCCCCTTTTAGGGACCTCAACAGCTCACATGGCCACCCTTGTTCAGGAGGAGGGAAGAGAGAGGAAAGGAGGGAAGAAGGAGCGAAAGAAGAACGAAAGAACCATAGCACACAGAGTAATGAGGCTTGGCTAACCCCCCCCCCCTTCTCTTAACAACATATCTCTTTATGGAGGTGTGTGGAAACACAGGACATGGCATGCACGCAAGGCTGAAAAGCGTACCCTTCATAATTTCCCCCCTCTGCCACATCACACTTCGTTACCATTAATGTCCACCACGTGGGCTCTGATGGGTCAGTGTGTGGTCTGCTAGCATGGAGCAGAATGAGACACACACAGACACATACAAATATAATCACACACATGGTAGGATTTTTTTGCCTCTAGCAAGCCTTTCTTAATTAGCACGAGGCAAGAGAGGAGTTCAGTTGCTGTATTCTGCTTCATGATATCTTATTGTGAAAGTCTAGCGTTAACATTTTTACTAGCAGACAGCTCACTAAATTACCAGCTTGGCTTCACAAACATGCTGATATTTCTCCAGTAATGAAACAAAAAGGATGTTCAAAAGGGAAAGAGAGAAAGACCCTAGGAAGAGGCATATTGTGAAATAATTGCTTAATATAAAAAGGATGTCTTGGAAGAAAAAGAGAAATCAGTGAATCTATTTATCCACCGTATTAAAACAGACATTTAACAGAGGGATGTGGCTCTTTGGGGAGGTCTCACAGGGATCGATCTTTCTGCCAGACAGGTGTTCCATGTCTGATGAGGGTCGAGGCAAACGATGGAGGGAAGGTGACAGAAGTGCAAACTGGTGTGTAAGCCGGCCAGTCAGCTGACCTTCCTCTGCTCTGTGACAATCAGATGCAGTGTTAAGTACAGGATCCACACAGCTCCCCGTGAGAGATTAGCTCTTAGTCGGATTAAGGAGGAGTCAGTGCATGCAGGAGAGGTGAAATGTCATCGCAGCACTGCAGGAGGAATCAAGGGGGCTGCGGCGAGGAGTAGGGATGGGGCAGAGGGGTTTACTAGCACTGAGGCAGATGAAGAAGAATCAGCTGTGCTCTGGATGGACTCCATAAAAGACCAGACCTTAAACACCCTTCAGCCCAGGCCAGCATGACAGAGCACAATACCTCCTTCAATCCTTCCCCTCCGGTTTGTCCTACTATGAAGGTAATCCAAAAATTTGCAGCATGTGTCAGACCCACATAATTGCAAGCCTCCACAGGTGTGAACATGCTGTAAATTAGAGCCTTCAAAAGACAACACAGAGGGCATAGAGGACAGACGCCAGAGGAGAGGCAGAGAAATGGGCACAGAGAACAAGCCTGCCTCCAACCACAGGAAGTGCTAAGCCCCCACCGTGTCAAACATAAGACTTCCAGAAATGATTGAAACAAAATACCCACGCTTTCTCCCCCAAACAAACAATGGCCTCCATTGTGAAATGCTGTGGCACACTCACAGTCAGGGGAGACATAGAGACACAGTTTGAAAACAGTGGGCGATTCTCTCTCTCTCTCTCTCTCTCTCTCTCTCTCTCTCTCTCTCTCTCTCTCTCTCTCTCTCTCTCTCTCTCTCTCTCTCTCTCTCTCTCTCTCTCTCTCTCTCTCTCTCTCTCTCTCTCTCTCTCTCTCTCTCTCTCTCTCTCTCTCTCTCTCTCTCTCTCTCTCTCTCTCTCTCTCTCTCTCTCTCTCTCTCTCTCTCTCTCTCTCTCTCTCTCGCTCTCTCGTCCAGGCAACGGACTTTCTCCTTCAGTTGGGACATAGACAAGGGGCACGCAACACTGGAACCCCCTGCCCAGAAAATATGCCTTTGTCTTCCTGTCTCACACAACTTAATGGACCCGGCTGCACCAGTGCTAGAGCACCAACAGGGGCCTCAGCTATGGGATCTCAGAGGACAGGCATGCTGCACTGCAGACATGTTACACAAATCCACTGAGAACATAAACACAAGTCTGAGGAGCTTTTTTTTTCTTGTTACGACCCACAATCTAAGGCATCTCATCAGCAATAAATGACATTTTTCACAGTCTGATGTCTTGTTCATGACAATATTTTAGCCTTATTATCATTCCTCCAGCTCAGTTTCACTCTGCCTGAGGGTTTCCCAAACAGATCACTTTCCCTCAGTTTTATGTTGTTATTATTAAGAGATAACTCTACTCCTCTGACATACAAGGAACCTGCAGAACAAGGACAGTGCACCAGCCGCACACACTGCACACACACGGTTCTATATTTACTTTAGAACTACTGTATCCCTGCTGTCCCCAGATGCAGTAATTTGTTGGAGTTATTTCATAAATGTCTTGTTAACTATTATTGGTCTGAAAGCCACCAAATTGCACATCATAAACTGTAACAAATGGAAGGCCCGAGGCTATATTTACTGTTTCAGGGTAGCACTGCTGCAACTCTGGAACTGGTTCATAAAAAATCACTACGCCTACAAGCAGAGGACACTTGTGCATCTAAAACTCAACTGCACCAAAAAGCTGTGCATATGATGATACAAAGAGCCCTTTGTCACATTAAACTCTTAATATAATATTATCTTAACTACATGAACAGGTGTTTAAATATTTCCTGAGCATGAATGGCCTCTGAGTTACACCTTATCTAGTCCTTACTTTTGAACAATGAGACCACGACAAGAAATCAGAGTGGGAGGAGGATTCACACCTGCTAGATCAGTGATTTCCCCAAGAACGCACTTAGACAAACATGAATGTGCACACACGCACACACACATACTTTCTAACAGCCAGTGCTGGGCCGACTGGTTACAGACAGCCAGGGGACAGATAGCTGGCTGAGAGAGGGAATGGGAGCATGCTGCTCAATCAATGAGCCATCAATCAAACACACACAGCGAGACGAAGCAAACACAGGAAACAGGAGACCATATCCTTTAACTACCACTCAAAAGAAAGCCATCAAAGTGCTGGCTCTGACTCCAGGCCTTTTTCCATGGCCACATTTCCAAGCACTGCTTTGTCTTGTGATGGTTTGATTAGAGCTACCATTACTCTGCCCTGACCCTCTCAGAGGAGTTGGTGTGTGTATGTGTGTGTGTGTGTGTGTGTGTGTGTGTGTGTGTGTGTGTGTGTGTGTGTGTGTGTGTGTGTGTGTGTGTGTGTGTGTGTGTGTGTGTGTGTCCTGTACAGTCTGTTGCACCACAAACGTTATCTGCTATCCTAACTAGCCCACTGCTCCGGGGCCTCACTGTACTCTGCCGAGCTCTCAGATGAAAAGGCTATAGAGGAGTCAGTAGCAATCATATAGTAACACAAAAGTCCTGTCTACAACTAATGATTTTTGAGTCATCTGCTCATTTCATTGGTCCGTAGTTTCAGACTACTTCAAAAAGTATTCTGGAAAGGATCTATCCTTATCCTATACAATGTTCAGTTGGTACACTTACAATTAATTTAATTTAATTGATCAAAGAGAATAAAGTTTCCAATAATAAAATACTAATGAATTAATGTTTACTTGGGTTAAGTAGAGCAGCTGTCTCACAGACATTCATATTTCCCTTCACTACTTCCTGATAATTAGTAGCAAAGTACATCATTCTAAAAACTATTTCATATAAAAATAATAGGAAATTACAATTTTATACACTGCTACATTTCTCTGCAACTGTTCTTCCTATCTATATACATCTGATTATACATTTTTTTGAAAATGTAAAAGGGTTCTGTGAACCTGAGGTGACAACATATTCCATTTTAAATGTATATGAAAGCAGCAACTCCTCACATTTGAGAAGTTGAAACCTGTGAATCTTTTATAAATCATTTTAACTGATCAAAATTGTTGATCCACTTTCTAAATGGCAGATTGTTTCAGCACTATATCAAAGTTTGTGGCAGTATCACATAGTGCTCTGGATCAAAGGAGGATTCTGCCATTGCTGCCTGCAGGAGCACATTCCTACTACATGTCAGCAATGCCAGGCACACCTGAGGCATGTTATTATTGCATAGCCTGTTCTCAAGGGGGGGAAAAACACAAGTTCACCGAGTTGCCCTGAGAGCAAGTGAGCTCACCTAGCTCTTACACTCTGTTCCCAATGTGTCTTGGACACAGAGCAGGTCCACCGTGTAAACAGAGTTTTGTCTCCAGGCCAAGCGGCTCCTTTTCGTACCCTCAAGGGGGGGTAATGAAGAAGAAGCACGAAAAGGCCGGCAAGATCAGTAGAGTTAATGTACGCAATGAGGAGGAGTAAACAACACCAGGGGATGTCCTCGTGTCCCTGAGCCGCAGTGACAGCATGTCCTCCTGTCTGCGCTGTCACTCTGTCAGCTCTCATTACCTACAGCGCTACACGACCAGCACTGACTGACTGAGTGACCAACTGCCTAATGGCACCTGCTACCTACTGCTGTATGTATGACAGTTGGGGGCTGAGATCACCGTGACAATGCGGAGTCTGCACTATCCCTGACCTTGCTCACCTAGGCTGACTGGCTTTTATAAATATTGGCAATTGATTATTTATTGATAATACATGAGTAAGCTATTTAAGTCTTGTGTTAATTATTCATAATTCACAGTTTATGGAGCAGAAATAAAGGGATCCAATTTGAATTGCCACCAAACATAAAACTTAAACAAGCATAATCAAAGTGTCATCTCTTCATGCACACAGTCTCTGTAGCGACCATTTTCTGCTTCAGTGCCATCACAAAGGTCCTGTTGGCGTATTCACCAACAGTCATAAGTTATTTGGATAGCAGTGTGGCACTCTGGATGGAGCAGGTTTAAACGTTCAACCCGTCTCCCTTGACACAAGAACCCCGCCCTCCGGTCCCATCACACATCAAATGGAGCCGCACATCCCTAACTCACAGAGACCCACAACCATGCCAGCATTGTGTCTGCGGTTTAAGGTTAGACGCAAGTCGGCCCAGCAATGGGAGCGAGGGATCAATACATCTTGGCAGCTCAACGCCTCTTGTCATGAGCATCTATGTAATATACTGCCTCAGCAAAGGAGAACAGAGGATACACTCTCTGTGACCTCAAAGGCAACAAAAAGAAGAATGTGACAGTGTTCACGAAAAAAAGACGATTTTGTTTTGTTTTGTTTAGTCTCTGCTACCAACAGAAACATTGTCTATCAAAAGTGTTTTAGAAAGTAATACGTGAATAAATATGTATTCGCCAACAACCCTCTCTGTGGGAAAGTAGGAACCTGGGTATTCTGATTATTTGGAAGCGGAAAAAAAAGTTTGTATTTACTAGAAGGTTTAAATGAAATAATAGTGCAGGGGAGATTAGATGGTGCGACTGGGAAAACCGGGGAGAATAAAAACAATGTTTACAGACAATCCCCAACTCCCAGATAAACAAATGCAACTCAAAAGCAAGAAGAGTCTCTTCAGTGAAGCTGGTGAAGACTTTATAAAACTGTTGCGGTGTTCTTGTTACTCCTGATTCTGTGGACTGATCTGCCGTGGCTGCTAAGCGAGCAGCCTCAGGCGGAAGCAAAGCCCAAATTGGGCCTTTGTTCCAGACTGCACAGTGTCTCAGCAGAGGCATGAACAAAACACAAACACACAAAGCCTGTGAAGAGGCAAGAGTGTATGTGTGTGGGCCTACCCAAGGCTCCTCCTCAGCCTGAACAGTCTCTCACACACATGCACACTCACACATACACATAACCGACTCTACCACAAGCGCCTCTGAGCCGCGTCTCACCCACCCACACACATACACAACACACAACCTGACCCGCCTCCCCTCTCACTCTCTCTCCTTCCTTATTTCTCCCCGTCTCTCCTTCCCACCCTCATTCATAAAATGGCCGCTTCACAACTCCAGCTGCTGGCATGGAATTTATGGATGAGGGGTCAGGGGCAGCAACGGGCCAGGAGGGACTTGTTTGTTCTACCCCCCCATCCCCCGCACCCTCCCCCTCCTCCTCCCTTCCATCTCTCCATGTGCCCTTCACTGTCAGTGTAAACTGTTCAATCTCTCACCAATGCTGAGATTTGTCTGCCTAATTCTCTTCCTCGCATATGCCAGCCTTCCTCATCCTTGTCCCCTTCCTCCTCCTCCTCCTCCTCCTCTTCCTCCTCTTCCTCCCTCCCTCCCCTCCCCTCCCCTCCAAAACAAACCTGATACCCTCATGGCCTGGGAGGGAAACTGAAGCTATGCGTCTGGAAGGGGAAAGCAGGCGCAGAGGAGAGCGGGGGCAGGAGCAAGCGCTGGTGGCTCCTCCTCAGAGGCCAGCGAGAGGGGAACGGGGACATTCTCAAGTTCCATCCCTGGAACACAACCTCCATGTTTCTGCAGTTTTACCACATCACACGCACACACATGCAGACTCTCGAGGCATGCTTTCAAAGCAACATGAGATTCATTGCTGTAACGTTTGCTTTTTTTCCCCCCACTCTTTGTAGTCCAGAAATAGGAGGTGATTTTACGTTTTTTTTTATACCCAAACATTTTGCAAGGTGGTACTTGTGCAGGATAGTCTAAGCAGCGACAAAGTGAGTCAGAGCAAATAGATTGTGTCCGTGAGCAGCTCATTCCAGCCTGCCACAGAGTTTTATAAACTGATCAATCAGACAGTGACTGCACACCAGGCTTTAATTCAGGGGAGAAAACAAAGACTACAGTGCCAGAGCCATTCAGATAACACCACTGGGTGCAATAATATGTGACACTGTGTGTGTACTTTTATGTGCGGAGGAGGTGTGTGTATCTAGTCTGAGGTGAATGAGTGCACGAGCACTAATGCATCTGTTCCCCCCACTACGCCACTTTGCAGCGTCTTCTTAAAACTCACTCAACCAAGATACTTGGCTGACCACCCCCCCCCCCCCCCCCCCCCCCCCCCCCCCCCCCCCCCCCCCTTCCATCCATCCCCTCTCTCTTCTCTCCTGCTGCTGCAGACCCAAGCAGACGAGGGCACAAGGAAGGAAAGGAGTTTTAATTTGGGAGGGTGGGGCTGGGCCTGGGCTTCTGTGGTAGGACAAGCATATGTGCTATACAAAAGGGGCATGTGTTCAGTCAATGGCATGCACAAACATATACATACACACGCTTATGGCAGATACGGTGACAAGGGTCAGTCTTGGGATAGGAGTTAACCACATGGTTTACTCTGTGCTGCATACAGCTCCTCACAGATGGCACGTCTCTTCTTTCTACATCATACATTGAAATGAGGACACCAGACTTCACTATATATATCTGTAGAAGAAAAGGTATGATCTGATTATATAATCCCTGTACTACTATTAGTACTGTACGTTGCATCTCATGAAAGCAGCACATTTAGTTGTTCAGCTACAACTAGGATATTGCATTTCCCCTCCTCAGCCCACAGGCTTCAGCCCACGCAGGCCACCTTCAGCCCACCCACCACCCACCCTCTGCCTGCCTGTTTTTCAGTCCTGGCCCCACTCCACTCAAACTTTCCACAGATGGGCACAGAGCTGTGTGGACGTGCGCTGAGCAGTGAGCGTACGTGCGTCAGTCATACCACAGCCCAGGGATCGGAGGATCAGAGGTGGAGTTGAGGGACACACGGGTGGGGTATAGTACGTGCAGGGGGATGGCAACATCTGAGCTGGCAGTGCAAAAGAGGACCAGCGAGAGTGGACTAACATCCAGGCTGTGCTGCATAGTGTGGTTACAGCTGCCTTGCTATTTATATGTGTCCCTCCTTCAGAGAAGGAAGCCGCTCCTATTGGATCCAGATGTGAGAGGAAGGACAGACAGCAGCCCGACTGAAAGGTGGCAGCCTGGACCCAACGGAACTTCTGCTGTTACAGAGCTACTGTGCTGTCATTTCAGAGACAGCTACTTTAGGTCACTATGACAAGGACAAAGATGAGATTGCATTCAAGTGTAACAACAGGGCACATATTTGCAGCACAATTGGCTGTTGTAGCAGAGAGTGAAAATAATTTAATATAAAAAAACAACCACATGTAAATAAACACACACTCATTCAAAAAGAAACACAAATCTAGGTCAAATAAAAGAACTGTGGTGACTGAATCTGTTTCTGGAGCTATCTTAGGACAAATATTTCATTGACCCCGGTCATGCTGCGTGGGTGAGTCATGAGATGAAGTGGTTAAGGTAAAAATCATTAATCATAACTTAGCACTGCTCTTCTTGAACCCCCCTGCTTGAACATGGCACTTGAATGACAATGAGTGCTTGTGAGACAGGGCTAAATGTGTTGTGACCCCTGATGATGGATTGCCAGTAGCCAGGCCCCAGTGGGCTATGAGCCCATTGATCCACTAGAGGATCCAATGACACATCATCAATCCCCAGGCTTAGATCCCTGAGATGCAGAAGTGAAGACTAGTGAGGGAAGATAGGGCAGGAGACTCTCGATATCTCCCTCCAGAATAAGTTAGAATGACGGAGGTACTCGTCTGTCTATCAGTTCATGGTCCCTCTCCTCTCCCCCTGTGACTGCTTGTTGTGATTGTCCTTCTGTCTAAGTAAGGCTCTTACAGCCACTGGACATGACGCAGCAGACAACAGAGGCTGTGGACAGCTGCTAATCTACTCACATCTGGCTCCATCATCCCACACTTATGCCTCTTCCACTGTGAAGGGATACGGATAGGGAAGAGTATTCTCAGAAATGACATACTGATCCCTTGATCCACTGTTGCATCAGATATGTCTGGCATGAGATAGCTGATGCAGACGCAGGGACGTGCATGCACACACACACACACACAAACACACAAACACACAAACACAAGATTACTTGTGTTAGCCTAAAAAATCTTCAACAGCTACATGAGGAGAAGCTCATGTTAAAGGCTCGGCTCATTGTGTCTGACCCTCTGCACCCTTTACATGCTGAGTTTCAGCTGCTTCCCTCAGGACGAAGGTTTAGCCTTCCCAAATGGTGCACAGGTATAGATATTCCTTTGTTCCATCTACTATAGCTGCTCATAATGGGCACTGATTGCCAGGTCAAGTTGCTCTGTCTTGAATGTTGTTGGGTGTTCGCTATACATTTATGTTGTTTTAGTGTTGTCATTGTTTGTGTATTCATTCACTACTGGCTGTAAATGAAATTGCCCTACGGGGACATTAAAGTTTTACCTTACCTTACCTCACACACACATGGGTGCTGTTTGAGGTTGTGGGAAGTGAGGTCTGAACAGGAGCCATTGTGAACTGCGCTATCAGGCAGGCACATTGACTGGGGCCCTTTAGCCCCTCTGATATGGCTCAAATCTGAACACCGACGTCAGCCCACAAGCAGCCCCTGTGACGTCAGCACATGTGTGCTTTGACCGGGACACTGAATGAGTCTCGGTCACACACACACACACACACACACACACACACACACACACACACACACACACACACACACACACACACACACACACACACACACACACACACACACACACACACACACACACACACACACACACACACACACGAAAGAGGAGAGGATAGGAGGAAAGGAGAGCACGATGCGGATGTCACAGCCCCCCCAAAACAGAAATTGAGATTAGTTTTGATTAGACCAAGCAAAATGAAACAGTTTTTCACAGCAAGCATCACTGTTACTGTAATGGTATAATTATGTGTCTGCTCTCAAATAACTCTGAGGCATTCCTGGTGCCCACAGTAGGGCCAGTGTTCAAATAAAATAGAACTGTCTGGTTGACCAGCGGCTGCTGGCTTGTATTTAAAGAGAAGCGATACAGATGGCAAAGGAGAAAGCAATAAAAGTAAATCATTTCACCAGTCAGGGGTACATCAATGTCATGTCAGATTGGATAAACAGGTTTCTTGGAATAAAATCAGGCCTTCATGTAAGTCAATATTCTCCTTTGTTCCTTGTGCTTCTTGTGTAATACAATGTTCTGTGTTGTTTTCTCTGACCAGGTCAGGGTAACAAAGACAGCCATGGCTGGTGTTGTATCATATTAGTTAATAAATTACAGCCTGATTTTCAGCTAACTGAGTTGTCTGGCTGGATGAAAAGCAGAGAAATGTCTCAAAAGGTTAAAAAGATTTCTCTGTGAAATTAAATCTTTCTCTTTCTGTCTCACAAACACAGACACACAAATGCCAACTCCAGAGCGCATTCCATCAATCACTGTGTAGCCCCTGCACCTTCCTGGTCCCCGTTCTGCTGGCTCCACCCGCCCAGGCCACCCGCCATGAGAGGAGTGGGAGAAGGGTCCGGCATTCCATAAGCCTACGTGCTACACGACACAACCGCAAAACAGTGCACAAACAGAGGGGTGTGTGAGGGGGAAACTACACTCTCACAGCACACCCCGTCAGACTCAATCACAACAAAACACACAGATATAGCCCTGAAGACACTCTGGTACGGGGCAAAACATGAAAACGTTAATGCTTTCTGATTTCTTTGGAATATCTGTTGGCTTTATCACAGCAGGAATTACAACGGCTGTATGGTCAAAAGAGCACAGAGCTCCACCTGGAACCCAGTCCACAATACCATCAAAACAGTTTTGAACTTGGGGCTGTTGACCAATGAGGAGTAAAGAGGGCCTAATGGGCTTAAGTCAAAGCTCAGACTGCCCACTGCTCTCCTAAGCCTGTTTGACCAGCTGTCTGTCTGCCTGAAGATAGACTAGAGAGCACCTCGCGCACACACACCCACCCACTTGAGGGAGGGAAAACCAAATGTACTCCAACCTCCGGTCACCCCTCCCCATCTGCTGCACCAACCGCCAAAATCAAATCACAACAACAGCAAAGAACCTGTGCTTAGCTTCCCCCGTTAAAACCTGAGAGGATTAAATACACACATTTATTTGCCCCAATTTACACCTCTACAGTGCAAGGACACATCAAAGTGTACTTGATCTAAAAAGGTAATCAAGTTATCAGTTATATGTTCGTTATTATTGTATTTTCATATGGATCTTTATCCTTTAACATTATGCATCATTTTAACATGTTACCTCTTGGATTCAGTGTCTTGAAGATACAAAACATAGATTAAAACTAAAAGGCCCACATGTTTTAAACAACACAGCTTTGTGCATTATTTTGCACTGCATTACTGATTACAAATAATTTAGAGAGAATTTTACAATGCTGCAGCTCTGACATGACAGACTGGAACTATCAGTAATGAGTGGGTCTGGGTCTGAGTGCATCCTGCACTGTGTGTGTGCTTCTGCCTCAGCACTGCATTCTCCTCCACATTCTTGTCATTAGAGGTTGGCAAAGAGCAGGTTCACTCAGTGGGATAGAGTTTGTTAGACCTCTCTCATCAGTGTACTATCTGCCCCCCTGCTCTCCCTCCCCGGCCTACATTTCCTCTGGTGTTAACCAGATAGTGCTGCAAGATGAATGACTACATTAATTGTCTTTGATAGCTCAGGGATCTGCTTTGTGCATAGGAGGGAAAAGTGTGTATACGTGCGCTGCACAGAGTCATTTTGTTCAACCGTGTCAGTGTCTGTGCTGGTGTGTAAATGTGCTTGTATACACATTTACGGAAACACCTACAATCTGCTTCAGTTTGGGCCATGCTTGATGGGCGATTTGACCCTCTGCTCCCACTGTCTACTGCTCTAAATTAAGCTTATAATACAACATGGCAGCGGGCTCTTAACCCACTGCGTCTGGTCTCCTGCTCTCCCCTTTCTTCAGAGGTGAGTCCCCGTTAGGCAAACACAACTCCACCTCAGGCTCTCAGATTCCTGCAGCTGTCAGGGAAGGCCCAAAGGACTATGGCCTGTTTCCAGAGAGGAAAGAGAGAGGAGAGACAGTTTCTCACACTCTCACTGTTGTACACACACATTTTCCCTTCAATGTTTATCTCTCCATGGGGGGGGGGGGGGGGGAAGATAAACTGTGAAGTGGTCACACTATTAGATACATGCACAAAACAGGGGAGTGGTGCAATGAACACCTGTGTCACAGCAGCCACAGGTGTCCAGCCATGATACATGGCCTCACCTACACATCAGGGAGATCTTAAGATTCACTGTCATCCAATCACATCGGCATGCATACTATGAAGGAGCAAATGCAGGCAGGGTTTGACTGCATGTGTTGTTGTGCAGCAGTGCTGTATCATTATGACACCTTTGTCCAGAGGGTACCTGTAATCCAGTTACAGATTTAAACAAGGGAAATGGTTCCAAGGCATCCATCCCACTTATCGTCAGAACACAAGGAGAACAGAAAAGCTTCTTGTCAACCCAGGGACTTCAAAGGGTTCAACAATCTAAACATTTGTAGAAATGTGTGGAATTCAACATACTTAATTGCGCTGGACCAACAAGTAGACCTGAATTCGGGCCCATTAATCAATTTCTGTGATGAAAAAGACATAATACTTGAACCTGGAGATTGAGGAATGTGAAAGATAGAGATATCTACAACTATTAATTTTTATTTAGACTAGAGGATTGGCTATGTGGTCTAGGGAAATTGCGGAAAGGCAGGCAACCTGGCACTGACTGCAAGAGACAGTGAGTAGTCTCGTAGTAGATGCCATAGTGGCATGACATCCAAAGAACATGATCGTATATCTCTGGGGTTAGGGAAGAATGTAGGTGACCAAGCCAAAAGCAACAGCAGCACTACAGCTGGACCATTACCATCGCAGACTTCATATAGAAACTATCAGCACTCCATATAGCTTTTGAGCCAAGCCCACACACACTACGTCTGATGTGCTAAACTGGAACCAGTTCAAACACGGGGTAGTGTGACATCAGCAGAGAATATGAGAAAAGACAATATTTCATTTACAGTAAAAGTGACACCACTGAACAGTGTGCTCATTCAGACTGCAGTGCAGTACCGTGTACCAACATGGCCTTTTACAACACAGCTCAATATTACTACCTAAGTAGAGAAAAATAATAGAAATCCTGCTTTGTATATGTCATTGGCTAATCACTGCTAGCTTAAAGAGGAATTAAGAGGGAGTGGAATTTTCTAAATATGCTCAGATTTGTTGGGGTCTTAGAGGCTAAACACTTCATTCTGGAGAAGCTGAGCTGAGTGCAAGTGACGTTTCAGCGGATCACTTACCGTCATGCATTCTTAATTTGAGCTGTGTCCCTTTTGATTGCCTTAGGTAACCTCATAAACACATACTGAGGAATATGGTGGGAACAGGTCTCTAAATGGAGATTACTAGGTTGTGCTAGACCTGAATAAAAGGTGCATTTCCCTAGACTCTCACCAGCCCGGTGCATTGCACAAAATGCCAAACATCCTCTTTTAAAAGCCTCCAAAAGCTCTGGTGTCTACAAAGAAAAGAGTGTGATAGCCTTTGGAGGACCCATCCATATTTTCCACTTGGTTGTATACTGGAGCAAAATGACACAAGGAAAAATGAGTCACTCAGTGTTACCGAACTGATCCAATGAATGGGGGTTACAAGGAAAGTTAGGCAGCTGAGCAGCCACACGACTGAACAAGCTGTGAGGTGGTGGATTGAGAAATTTTTAGGAGGACAAGGGTTATGTCCTCTTTCTGTCTGTGACATTACATAAAGGCACCGGTGTTATCCTTTTATAACAGTGGAAATGAACTGTACTGACAGCAAAGACAGTAGTCTTTTATGTAATCCCTGTCCAGACTGAGGCATTTTTTTATCCTGGGTAAGCAGGCCAACAGTGCCCACAGGCTGAGAGGAGGTCTTCCAGCTCAGCAGCTGTTCTTGTGAAGATCAGCAAGGAA
The DNA here is from genome assembly GCF_963691925.1 of Scomber scombrus. Classification (NCBI taxonomy): domain Eukaryota; kingdom Metazoa; phylum Chordata; class Actinopteri; order Scombriformes; family Scombridae; genus Scomber; species Scomber scombrus. Next base: position 17,104,518 of record NC_084975.1, on the reverse strand, counting down.
AGCAGGAGGAGGATGAGGAGGAGGACAGATGAGGAAGAAAGGATGGAACGGGAGCTGGGTGAGAACACAGGGAGGAGATATGGTGATGGAGTGTCGACAGCTTTCAGCCATAGAGTTGGTCTAGAGTTTATCAGACAAAGCAAGTGATGAGGAAACAATAGGCATTCTTCCAGTTCTCCCTGTGAGGGTCAGACAGTGAAAAGAACAACCCCCCACATGCTGTGCCCTACAAAAGCATTTAAAGCAAAGCACTGTCTGCGTGTTACACAAGCTTTAACTAAGGCCTATACTGGGCATTAAGAACAACAGACATTTTCATGGGGCAGACATGACATCACCAAGTGAAAAATACTATGATAATAAGTAAGACAATATAAGCCTGAGTCAACACCAATTGGCTAATTTTAAAAGAATCTACCCATTGTTTGCCCTCTTTCGCGTCCTCCCATTCCTCATTACTGTTATATCTCCTTATCTCTCTCATGGACAGAGGAATCTTCAGTATGCAATGAGAATGCCAGCAGGGAGACCAGCCACAAGACTGAACTTAAGTAACCCTGGGCTGTTAGAGGGCAGTCATAGCTCAAGACCTCTGCCAATACCTCATTTCACAGAGAAGAGGTAAATGTTGATTTTTCTTTTTTAAAATATTTGCTAGAGGTAGATTCTGGCCGTTTTTAGAGTTCAACAATGAAATGTGTAAAAAACTATAAAGTCCATCATTAATCAGAAACTGATTGTTGGACCTTAGTTGCCACTAGTGACCAGTCAAGGCTTTGAATATTTCGTTGGGCAGAAAAATTAGTAAGTGAGAACCCAGTGAAATCAATCTGAAAGTATTAATGTTTCTTTTGATAAATGGCAAATAGCTGCTAATACAGTGTTTTTCATCCAAAGCACTTTACAATGTTTCTGCAGCTCACTCACCCGTTCACAAACAAACTCACACACCACTGGCAGCAAACTACCACGCAGGGTGCTGGCGCAGCCATCAGGTGCAATTTGGGGTTCAGTATCTTGCCCAAAGACACTTCGACATACGGACAGGAGAAGTCAGGGATCAAACCACCAATCTTCTGATTAATGGATAACCCGCTCTACCTCCTGAGCCACAGCCGCCTTTTTCAAAAACATCCACACATGCTGTTGTTTATTCCTGGTCGAGACATTTTCTTCCATGGATTTAATGGAGTTTTGAAAACTCAATTAGCAGATTTATGGTCCTTCAACCTGTGGTCATAGGCACACAGACAGCAAGAGAAGAGAGGGGAGCGGTTAACAAAGAGAAAAGGCAATGAAAAGGGTTGGATCCAATAACAGAGGGGCCATGCACCTATTACCTCTAAGGGATCAATTCAGAGGTGATAGCAGCAATGATAACCGATACTCAGATTAAATAAAGCACTACTGTGCAATATTCCAACACAGAAATCTAATTACTTTCTCGATGTAACCCCAATTCCCCTGTCAATTTAGAAAACAACAAGCAGCCATGTTGACTTTGGTGTTAATCCAAGTAGCCCCATGTCAGACGTGTCCAATGTGTCCAATACGAACAGAAAGTGGAATGACTCTAGAATGACTGCATTGCCTAACAGAGTTTGTGATTTTACTGACTTAGATGATAGTCCAAACTAAACTAACTGACTATTAATGGCCATTTGTGTGAGGCCTTTGGCACAAAAAGGCTAATTCATTTATGCTGAGTAGCACAGCTGAGTTACAACAATGACACTGGGCACCGATGAGGGTACAAGGCCTCACTCAAACTCATTTATGATCTTCACAGTCCATTAGAGGCATGGGAGCAAGGGGGTGGAGATGTGAGAGAAAGTTGAGAAACTTGGAACAATAAAGCACATGTGTGCCTGTTAGTCTGAGATCAGAGCTGCTCTGCCAATCCTCCTCCATGCAGGGAGATGACAACACCAGCCTCTGCATTGTAATCTCAATCAGAAAGCCTTTACTCTCTGAGGATGCCCATGACAGACCTAAGATGAGAAAGGATGCCAAACAATTAACTGGAAAACTCACTGGTTCAACGGTCACAGTCTGGAAGTGTTTTAATAAGCTGGAAACTATTTCTAAAATGGTTGACGGTTCCGATGCCGACCAGAGACAAAGGCCTGCATTGTAAAGGCAGAGCGTGTATTTTTCTTCGCTGATCAAGTTTACTGCCAAGAGGCAGGGAACAGGCGACAGACCCAAGAGCAGTCCCCGTTGTTTCTTTAGGCCCCACCCCCCCCCCACCCCCTACTCCACGTCTGTACACACAAACACACACAGCCCCCTCCACCACAAAGCAGACATGCGAGACCTCTTCCATTGAGCTATGTCAGAAAAAACGCCACGCTGCAGACCATCCCCACAGTGGCCTGTCGCCAATATCCTGAATCAATCTAAAGCATGATAACCCTAATTTGGTCCATTCAGTGGGTAAGTCTTTACATGAGAAAGTTAAAGTCAGTGAAACCACCAGAGATTCCTGGTATGGGTGTGTCACTTATTTGACACAAAAAAAAGAAAGAAAGGAGAGGGAAAGAAATAATGTCACAGACAAATGCACTTCCCAGAACAATGCCTCTGTTGCAATTACAGACACATGACAGACACAGAGATGCTTTTCACTGGCGTCTCTGTGTGTCATTCTCACACGACAGCCCTATACCACAGTTCAGTCAGTCAAACACAAACATATGCACACAAATGCAACCCACACAAAAACAGATACAGTCAAGGACAAGTTTTACCATTTTCAGGCAAACATTTTACATTGTTATGTTTTAGTTCCTTCTCTGCTCTCAGCAGCCAAGGCTTGTGGTGATTATAGATGAGGGGAAGCTTTACCACTTGGCCTGGTCATAGATCAGAGCTGTGGGGTTATTTCTGGGACCATGGGGGTGACAGACTTGTTTGATCTTGACTTTGCTTATATAGATGTCAGTGTGGATGTGACCTCATGGCTGGGTGGGGTTATGTGAACCTCCGCCTTTCTCTTTTTTGTCTCAATTCTGTTTCACTCTTGTGTTTTCCCCTCTCCTTCTCTTCCTCCAGTAGCCAGCCTCTCTGTCAGGACATGACCCGCCCAGCTCATACTCACTCCATAAATCATGAGCGGCGTCTCCGTCGTTGCACTTAAAAAGAGGCCGCCGAGCTTCCTTTCTTTGCTGTGCCCCGAGAGGCCACTTCCTCCCACTGCACCGGAGCCAAGAGTTTAAACACATGCTTGTGTGCAGCGTTTTCTGACACCCGCAGGCACAAAGTCACGTGCTGAATGCAGAGGTGTATGTCTCCATGGCAGCCCCAAAGAGCATGTTGGGCAGAGCACGTACCTGCATGCAAGGAAATAGCTACCCTCTTTGATATTTACATACCATACTCTCCAATGCAAAATCACAAAAGGCTAGTGTGTGCTGCCATGTGGCTTGAATGGAAACAAATACTGTAGTAAAAGATCGCTTATATTGATCTTAATATACAGTGTTAAGATTTGTCAAGAGCGGACACAGATTGAATGCTAAGCAGTGGGCTAGTGACATTTTATAAAAGGTATATTTCTCACAAAATAAGAAAAAATAATTTTAAAAAAGAAAACACGCACAAACTAGAGCTTAATTCCCTTACTGACATAAAAAAAAATTCCAAGAGCTTAAAAAATGTTATTAATTATTAAACTAAAGTAGCAGCAGAAGCAGTGAATAGAAAAGGTCAAAGTCAAAACTGTCCCTGGTGGTCTGAAATATTTCTTTTATTTGAGCCAACACACTTGTGTAATTACACCAGCCACTTTAGGCTTTCACTTAATTAAAACACTGGCCAGTGTACCAGAAGGTGTAAAAACTTCAAGAGCATTCCACGTCTGTGATTCTATATGGTACCTCAGCCCCTCACCAGGCCGAGGGGCAGCTGGGTTGTTTTTATGACAAGGAGGCCTCCAGAGGCACAGAATGCTAATAATACCACAGCTACACAGAGTAGACCAGAGTCTAGCATATCTAATTGCTCTTCTATGTGCCAGTCATGCCAATGGTGCCAACCCAGAGCGGCTTACAATCTGACTCATCCACTCAGTCTGTACACCCAGGACTGTCCTTAAGCACACAGAGAGGAATCCTGCTTCTGACATCACATGAATCTGCCAGGAAGGGTTCACATTTTCGGCCATAATCCATAATGATTCAACAAAGTGCTCCCACTGAACCCACCGCTCTCATCGCCGTACTTCAAGATGAGTTATGGATTCTCCGGCGCTAATGCTGCAATTCACAGACCCTTCCACACCTCAGTCATAAAATGAAGTTTGCATCACGCTCTCTCCACTTCCCACACTCTCTCTTTCTATTGCTCTCATGTACATACAAAGTCATAGTGTGTCAGGGAAGCAGACTACTGCCAGGTGAGGGTCAACTGGTAGAGTAAACTTGGTAGTATGCTCCAAATGAGAGACAATTTGTCAAATGGGAAATGACGGAATTGGTACCAAAAATAGGCTTTTGTCTTCAATTGCTGCAATATACAAATGATGTGAAACCTGTCCCTGACAGCTTATTTCATTTTATATAAATTAATTTCAGTGTTTTTCCACTTTTTGCCTGCTTCAGGCATGACTACATGTGCAAGCATGGATGTCACTAAATGAACAAACATGCAGGTTTTGTGTTTTATTAAACAGAAGTAAATAATACATACTGTAGCATCCATACATTACACCACTCCATATAATCCAAAACGATCTAGAACAACTCTTCAGAGCAGAGCATATATAAATAGACTGAAGGCTCTAAATGATATCATGTCAACAAAATGCAGCACAATATATCGGTCAAATGTATCAAAAGTGCAGTAGTCCCTGCAATTTTCCCATCACTACACATTTTTCTGTGCTTGAATTAAAACTGAATTATTAGGCATTGTGCAGACCATGTAGCATGAACAGTGAGGTGGATCTATCTCAATTCCCCTGAACTACCCTGTGAACAGAGCTTGTTGTGATGTGATGCTTTAGGCAGCGACAGTACCGCCACACACAGACATATCAGGCTTGTGGATGTCATCTGTTCTCTGTTTAACCTCAAGCTAAGCCCCATGTCTACTCAACTGTTACTGAATCACCTTCCATCTACTTTCATAATGGACCACACATATCCAGAACTCTCAAAACCTGTTATGGGTCAGCTGTGTTTCTGTCAATACATGCAAACATGCATGCTCAATGTTAAAATATAGTCAGTGGGCTTGTATGCAGTTGGTAAAGATGAAATTCATCTCACATTCATTGTCTCTGAAAAACAACTTTTTAAGCACAAACAGTCATAGGAGAGAGAGAACATGTGCTTAACAAATAAATGAAATATATTTAAGTGGGGGTTTGTTTCATGATCAATCTAATGATGAGCATTTGTTACAATTGTCCATTTGTGTAGCATAGCGCAAATGGCCTTTGGACTTGGACCACTGGCTTTCTGGTAAGCTAATGACACTCCTTAATGATTTGGATGTAAACAAAAATTAGCCACTCATTTAAAAAAAGCTATGGAGCAGAAGTATGGGGACAGAAAAAATAAATTGGAGCCTGAGGAAACTGTAGTCTGCAGTGCAGATGAATGACTGACAACATTAACGTCACAATAACACAGCTCCAAAGACCACTTTGTGTCTGAGCACGCAACAAGCATGCAGACACATACATACAGTACATAGAGTACATGCCATACACATGCCGAGAGGCAATGACACATCTTTCCCGATACACTGCCCTGACATTGATTCGTTTTCGGACACGCGTCTGAAGTTACATTTTGACATTTGAATTTACAGTATATCAATTTAAGTAAGTACCAGTAAGTATGTTGAGTTATTTTCATTCCCTTAAAAAATTGCTGCTGACTAAAGGTCGTGCTATGGTGGTGAAAACCGGTCTTTTGTGCTTGAGCTCTCAAACAGAGTTATGAACTGCAATCCGATTTGGATAAAGCTTTATAAACAGAAAAATGTTAAAAGCATGTCTGGAATGTAAATATTTCAAAACAACCATTCAGATTAAAATTCAGCTATTGTGTTATTCCTAAATAGGAAGTTAGTTTGCTGCATTCAAACGAGACAAAGAAGAAAAAAAAACAACTCTTCACCCTGCACAGTAAACAAAACATACAGGAAATAAAAGGCAGTGGCAAAAAAGTTCAGCCTTCGTAAAAACAGCATGAACAAAAGGATAGGAACAAAAGACTTCCTAGTTCTCTCAACTTTAACTAAAGGTTACAAAAAGGGGGCTCCACCAATGTCGCATTTGGCTGTATGTAAAAGAGTTAATTGTGCTGTTTTCTTGTACAGAAAGAACTACACTGTCATGTTTTTAAATTGGACCATGCATCTGTTTCTATGTTTCTGCCTCCATACCACACTATGGCATCATTCCTGGCCACTGAAAACAGATATTTTCAATGTGCGCCCATACTGTAGCTACGAGCACAAACAGCAGATAAACAGAAAAGTTTGCGGTCCCTCTGTTACCGGCTGAGAAAACAACAGAAAGTCAACGCTGGATAAAACTCCAGGGGCTTTCCTACACAGGAGCATCAATGTCATTACCCCACAGGGGGGAAGGGAGAAGGAAAGGAAAGGGTTGGAAGATAATACCATATATTATGCAGGGAGGTAGGTGGAATGCAAAAACAAGCTTTTTACAAGCAAGCACATGTCTGGTCTGGAAAGTCCATATAGGACAAAACAGTGTCTAACTGCTGGAGATGGCTTAGATACAGACCACAACAAATACACAAGTGTTGACTCATGTATTTTTCATCGTATGGTGGGTTGCTGAATTTTGACTTACTCATCAACAGCAAGTCATGGCATTTTCATCTGAGGGGTGTAACAGAACAAAAGCTGCTGGCCGCAGCGTGGGCCGAGAAAGGAGAGACTGCATTGGGCAAATGAGTGTGAGTAATAAAATATGAATGAGAATGGGCGGTGTTTACATGCGGGCTTTGGGCTAGTGTCTGTCATGTTTATCAGACAGGCACAGAGAGAGATGCCAATCCTGACGCACACTCAAGTGCAAACAAGCCCCACAAGCCTCGTCTCTGTAATTGAGGCGCTAATGGGAATGGGTGGTCTGGGATGACGTTGGACTGAAGAGGGACGAGTCGAGACTGGGACTTCAAAGGGCCTGCTGGACGCTTATCAACAAAATGTGCTCTCATCAGACACAAGAGGATGGAACGGATGAAAGGAGTGCTAATGCACCTCCACCTCCATCCCCCATCAATCCATCCATTCTGCTAAATCAGCAGCAGAGTAGGGGAGCCAGACAGTAGGATGCATAGTATCAAGACACACACACACACACAAACAGTAAGGGTCAAATCAGTTCTTAAAGCTCATCATTGAACAGCAGTCATCACTGGGGATGGTCAAACATACTGTACATCCAGTAGGCCTTAATTAGTGCTGGGTGGTGGGGTGGCTGGGTGGTGACTCAGTGTCATCACATTATCATCCTTTTAAAGGTTTATGTTTTTGTTTTTTTTGGCATAGACACCTTTATTCAGCAGTAGACAGACAGGAAACATGGGAGAGAGAGGGGGGGTGTGACATGCAGCAAAGGACCTCCGGCCGGGATTCAAACCGGGGTCGGCTGCGTATGTGGCATGCGCTCTAACCACTCGACCACCTGCACGCCCATCAAATTATCATCCTTAACTTTTAACTGTATTGTGACGATATGATTTTGTCGTGTTATTGTTTCAACAAAAACCATGTTGTCCAAATTATTTATTAAAAAGAGTTAAACCAAAATGAAAAAAAACCCAAAACAAAACATCTGACAAAACCACTCGAGAGCCTCGGAAAAAGCTAGTAAGAGAATCATGAGTTGAAAATGTTCTTTGAAACAACTGTTTCCAAGGTCAAAAATAATATTTGCCTCTAGTACTATGTATCCATGTAAATAGTTTGGGTTGGTAGATATGTTTGGGTTTTGAGATATTTGCCTCTGTCCCAACACAATGGAAGTAAATGAAACTGTTATCTCAAAACCCAAGTTTTGCATCTAATTAAAACTACCTGCACATGCCACTAAAGGTAAGTAAAACATTTTTTTGTTTTTTTGGTTTCTCTTGCCATTTGGGTGAACTGATCCTTTAAAAACTAGAAAAGGGTTAGGGTTAGGGTTGGGTTAGGGTTACCGAAGGGTTAGTGGGTTAGGGTTAGTACCGAAGTTTTTTACACATTTAAGAGTTTTGTCTTGGATCCCTTTTTTTTCCGCCCTCACTATCAATCTGATTCTTTCATATTTATGAGACTGATCATGCTATTTTTATGTTTTATTTTATTTTATTTACATAATTATATGTATTCAAGCAAACCACTGAGCCTAAGTGACAATCTCTCTGATGATCTCATTATGGGTCAGCACTGTGTTGTCATGTACAGTGTGCGCCTTGAGGTGTTACGGGAAAACGGTGATGAAATTGTCTTGTCACCTCAGCTTACCCTATCTGCCACCATAGAGTCACAATAATCTTTAATGTCCTGTGAGTCTAAAGCCAATTTAGCGAGGATGAATGAGGATAGTGGCAGCTCCCAGGTGACGCAGCCTTTCCCTTCCTCCAAGCAGCAGGCGGAGATAGAGCTGCAGTGTGGAGCTCCAGAGACCTCTATATTTATCTGACACAGTAACAAGCCGCTGCCTGATTGCTGCATGGTGCAGTACAGCTGTACAGTCTCTCCTCATCCAAACCCATCACCCCATCCCCCTCCTTTCGCTCGGACTCTGCTCCGTATTGGCCAGTGATGAGGGGACCAGGGATGACCTAGCAACGTGTCATCACTTTGTGAGCAGTCATGAATGATATCGCATTCGCGTCCTTGTCTGAGGGAAGAAGAAATACAATAGTTCTGTCACTGTATAGCTCATCGGTGGCACTTCACATGATGCTGGATTTCTTTACAGGAGGAGCCATATTTCATCCTGGGCCACCCCGATGCTAACAAAGCACCAACTGGTGATTGCTGTGTTGGAGTGGCCCATTGAGGCGGCCGGCCAAGGAGCTGCCGACCTGCCAAGAGAGCCATGCCAAGAGGGCTGGAGAAGGCAGAGGAGCCCCAGCCACCTGTGCCCATTAGGCTGCATGCTGACAACTGCACTGGGCTCTGGGGATCCCACCCAAACAAGCAGAGGAGAGAGAGGAAGGGGATGCACAAGACAGGGTCAAGGTCATTTTTTAGTCATTGACAGAATGCAGAGTAATGACATTAGACAAGCCAGGTTGCTTTATGGATTGTTGACACTGAAAGATATATGGGGGAAGATTTGTAAAGAGCTGACATGATTAAAACTTTGTTTGGAACTAATATAACGTCAATCTTCATGCTGGCTTACAGGGAGTTTGAAGAAAGGGTTTGAGGGGAAGTGTGCGGATGTCAGCGGCATTTCATTTAGCTGTGTAATTCATGAAATGTCCTTTGTAATTTTATGATGCCCTTTCATCTCCTCATTGTACATGCTCAAAGAAGGAACAGGCGGCAAACACACCGCTGGCACGCTGAGGCCTGCATGATATCTCTTTTATAGATAGTGCACACACAAAATCCACACACAACACACCCTTTAGCTCCATGACTCATCTTTAGCTAAGCAGCTGCAGGATACAATAGTCTGAATTAAAAACTTTTCTTTTCAATGAACATTTCTCTTCTTCCTCCTTTGCTTAGTTTTGTTTTGATCTGTTTTGTTTGATTTTTGATTTTTTTTCTCTGTAAAGCACCCTTGGGTTTGCGAAATTTAAGTTATTATTACTATTATTATTATTATCATTATTAAAATAACTCTCCTTTAGTTATTGTACAATAACTTTATCCCTGTTGATGTATCCCTATTCAAATTTAGTATGTACCTGCCAGCTTATTTTGAACCACTTGGTCACAAAACCTTTAAAACAAGACACATCCCACATCTGCACACACCCACATGCCCTGCCTGGGAAGTGGATCCGTTTTCAAAGAAACACACATATTTCAGCCATGTGTGGAAGGAAAGGTAGAGGGATCAGATCCTCCCTCTTCATCCTTGCCTCCTTACCACACACATAACAGGGGAAGAAAATAGAGGAGCAGTGTTTCTGTGACCTCAGTAAACCTGACTAACTATTCTGGCAAAGCAGGATACTCTCCTCTCTCTGCGGTATGCCAGTGTACATCCTCACCTCTGCAGGAGAGATTTGTCAGCAGGAGATTTCTTTTTTTCCTCTGTGGAATTAACCCGTGCTCTCAGAGCTTACTTGCAGGCATGGCACATTATCTCACAGGAAGCATTGCCAAGCCAGCCCAGCAGTGAGTAAATGGCTGGTTTGGCCTGCACTATATGGAGGGTTAGAGCCGGGACAGGGAGGCACGGAGGCAGACAGAGGCACGACTCAGGCGCCATGAGCAGGCACAGGCAGCAGGCGCGGGCGCTCGTCTCTCTCACCTCTCTAAGAGGCGTCACTAAGAGGCGGAGATAGCCCTCATCCTTCCTGCCATTTAGAGCAGGACTGAGGGGAGCCTACCACAGAGCCAGGGGGCCCCACAGCTCTGTCAGAGGGAGAGGAAGTTATAGTATTCACACAGATTTATGAATGAGTGCTGAGAGCAAAGGATGAGTCACAGCTTCCGAGCTGTACAGCCAGAAGGCAGCAGGCAGCCTATCACCAGAGGCACTGGGTGGCTCAAATAGACATCAAGCAGGCTGGAAACACACTACACACCGGGCTGACACTTACACAGGCACACATGTATTCACAAAACAACACAGCAAGCACAGTCACGGTGGGCACACACACAACCTGGGCACAAGTCAAGGAAAATGTGTAAACGAAGAGGGATGGCACGTGAGAGAGGCGAAGTTTGTGTGTGTGTGTGTGTGTGTGTGTGTGTGTGTGTGTGTGTGTGTGTGTGTGTGTGTGTGTGTGTGTGTGTGTTCATGAGTGCCTGTGTGTTTGGATGTGAGTGCAAGTGTGTCAGCATGACACACAGGTCCTATTTTGGTCAATCAAGTGCATGAGAGGAAACCTAGGAAAAGAGGCCAATCTGTCAGTGCTTTGAGAGGAGTCCTTTGTAGGCCACAGAGGACAGGAGTCGGATAAACTCACAGCACCAGCCATCAATTGAGAATAAGGCCTGCTGTTCATACATGGACAATAACACACTGTATAACTATGTCATCATGAATGAACTTTGCTAACTTGCAATCAAATTGAAATTATACCAAGAAAGACACCGTTGGTAACATTAAAAGTTAGCAATGGCAGTTGACACGTGTCTGTGGCTTTTCATGAGTTTCACCACACTCTGCTCAAGCAGTGAGGCAAATATAATATGTTACAATTTTGCGTTTGGGAGGAACTCAAAACAAATTAAAGCATGAGGCAAAAAGGATTCCATTCTGACCAATCACACTTGCCACTCGTGCTCCAGGCCTCTCTAAGTCCAAAGGCAACCAATAAAACCAATTGAGCAGAAAAACTATTTGTAACCAAACAGAGTTTTCCCCCTTGCTTTAAGAGCGCTCAGGTTCTGGGTACTGAGTGAAGAAGGTTTCTGTTTTGGGTGAATAAACTAACATCGGCTGCTAACAGTTCCTGAGAACGACATTTATGAATGTGACCTAGCTGGGATAAAATGTGGCAAAGGCCAGGAGAGGGGACAAGAAGGAGGGAGGGTGCAGAGATGTCGATGAAAAAACACAAATATAAGCAATTAAGTTGTAGTTTTCTGAATTTTGCTGAAAAAAAATCTAATCTAAAGATTTTTTTTTTTAAAAGGAATAGTTCAAGTTTTGGGGGCATAAGCATTTTTGCTTTCTTGCCAAAATGACTTTAGACAACCACTCTACTAAAAAAGATGATTCTGTTATGAGTGTGTCAATATTGTAATGCAGAATTGACACACTCATAATAGCATCATTATATAAATGTAGATAACTGATGTCCCTAAATAAAGATAAAACGTTTTCCCATGAAGGTATATACCACAACTGTAAGAACAGCAGTTGAAGAATGACAACAGAAGCCGTTGTGTGTGCTCTCTTTCTAACACACACACACACACACACACACACACACACACACACACACACACACACACAGACCCCTCTTTAAAGCCTGTTGTCTCTTGTCTTGGACCACTGTTTAAAAAAACATACAGTAAGCATCCAAGAACACAAAGAGAACCAACAACTGCCGTGACGCCATGAAGTTGTAACACTGTGAATCAATAGTCCCCAGTCCTCCAAGGAAATAATAGAGACAAGGGCGTGCACACATGCACATACACACAGTGCCTGAGTTAACTGACGGACTGAGGATTACGTGTAAGAGAGATTCTCCCAAACTAAGGCCATCGGTAGTAATATGTAGAAGTGTTGGGTACTAACTATGCACAAACCCAATTTAGTGGTCACTCACTGAACAGCCCGAAAATCTCAGCACGGTGGCAGAGAAGATGATGGATCTGATTATTCCTTCTTTAGTCTGCTGGTTGTGGGATGGCAGGAACGAATGACTCTGATCGACATGAGTGCCATCTTTTCGGCATTAACTCTGGCACACTGCCTAAGCTTTGCACAAAATGGAGCAGAGCGCAGGCGAGTACTTCATGCTGGCTGGAAACAACAGATGTATGGACACTGAGTCATGGTGCTGAGTGTGCCCCCAGGAAAGCACCAGACTCTCATGAGCCTTTTCTGCTCCTTGTCGCTATAACTACAGGACTTTAACAAGCGTCAGAAAAACCATTAAATAAATCAAAAGCTTCCTCATATTTGTGGGACAAGCATCGGGGATGTTTGGTAAACAAAAAGGATTGGCAGATGATCATATGAACTCCGCCTATCGTGTCAACACCCTAAGACAAACATGAAATAGATCACACTTGTATCAATACCATCACTATCAGTTTAGCTCCTTCTACAAATAGTTTCTGTATGGCCGAGCACACGTAGTCTGCACACAGAGCCTGTGCTGTGTATTCCCCCTCTTTATCCCCTCAGAACTGCAATGACTAAGCCAGCAGGAATTTCTACCTTATATACTTAAAGGGGCAGTCTCATTCCATCCAGCTTAACATACATTCCTAATACCTTAAGTGTCAATAAATCTAGCGTTTAGCCAGCACAAAGAGAGCATAATTTCTACACGGTTCGATCTTTCTACAACTAAACTTGACAACAAGAAGTATGAGCTATGTAGAAGCTCAAGAAATCAATTTACAAATGCCTGAGAGAGAAAAAGAGGATTTGCATTCTGTTTTCTCTCTGATTAATTTATATGTTCTTGTCAATACCATTTCTTTGATTAAATACATTATTGTTGAGAGCCACAAAAACAACGAAAACAAAGAAGTAAAGAAAGTTTGTAAAATATGTATTACTTTGTATGAAGAACCCTGTTTTAAGGGATAAATCTGATGATTGTCTATATTTTCTTATTCTTCTTAGTAAAAGAACCAACCAGACTCTGATATACTTATTACTGAGTGCCTTAGACCTTTTATGTTAGCACTGTACTTTATTTTGAGCCAATCATACATCATCGTTCTGCTGCTGTAAATACCTGCTGGCACACCAAATCTGTGGCTGAACACAGTTCCCTACAAATTCACAAAGTTCTGAGTTAAAAAAAAAAAATCACACTTACATGAGTGTTTTTTCTATAAAAATTTGCAGCCTGTTCCAGATTCACTCATTTGGTGGCTGTAGTTTTGTTTAGCAGCTTTTAATTCAAAATAATGGAGTGGCCATTATTTTAGTATTTTGATATACTTTCCATAAATACATTTTCCCACTGTCCCCTAGTAAGAACTTGAATTTGAATTTGGTATGTGTGCCACAGATGGAGTAGACTTTTTATTCTTCTTGGTTTTGACCTTTTCATGTGATTTGTTGACAATTCAAAAAAAGTTTGAATATTGCCAGCAAAAAAAGTAATCAAGCAGTAGAAGAAACTGCAAAAACTATAAAACTGTAGAGCTGATCTTAAACAGGTATAAGATGTTGCCTACCCGTCTGAACCAGTTAACCCAATAGTTGTGTCCTCTAAAAAAAACTCTGTACCCTCGCTGCAAAGTGGGCTTAGGTCAGAGCACTCAGACCAGAGATATCAAGTGGGTCTCTGGCAAGAAGGGAGTAAACATTATTAAATGCAACAGTCTCTCGGGTCAGCTGAGAGCTCTCCTAACTGCCAGGGCTCCAAAATGCTTCAGCTCTGCTGAGTTTCTTCTGGGTTCAGTACAAGGACACACAGAGCACAGCCTGTCTGTGGCATAGGAGCACAGCGGGACTCGTTACGTCAAATTTCACCTTACAACACTGCAGCTCACACGCTAAAAATGCAAACTGACACCACACCACTGTCAACCCAATAACAAGTCAGTTTTGCTTATTCAGAAAAACAAAGGCAGCTTCAGTATGTTAAGGTTTTCTTTCATTTAACTTACAGAGGGAAACTTGAACTCTGACATCTGTCTATCAATATCAACAGACTTGGATACATGGAACATGACGTTCCTTAAAATTAGGTAGCAGGAGATTACTGTACTGATACTGATACTGATACTGTAAGCTAATATTCTATCACATATTGGAGACATGTTAGCTATGTGAGGACTAACGAGTGTGTGAGTGTGTGCCTCGCTGTGGAGCTATGAAGACAAACCTGCCCTGAGACTGGGCCTGGACACAGCAGAATGCTTTCCTGCTTGTCTGCCTAATTGTAAAAGCCTCTTGTCTATCTAGCTTTGGCTCCATTCCAGGGCTAAAGGCAAGCCTGTCTGCAGCAAACACAGACCTAAGGAGGGTTATCTGAAGCAGGCCAGACACTTTTTAGTCATGGGATCCCCAAAACTCAAAGCAAACAGCATAAGATGTCAAAGGATCCAGGGCCTGACTAAACAAGCCAGTTGGCCACCACTGTAGTGATGAGAGAATGCCTCCGACAAGTAAACAGTGCAGAGGTATGTGACAGCCGGAGCTGTTAACAGCCCCTGATAAGCCTTGCAGAAAAGAGTGAGGTGAAAATAGAGGAGGAAACACCAGCAGAACAGCTGACAAGGACAATCAGGGATGAGATCCAGGTTGAGGCTAAGTGAAGGGAAGAGCGCAAGAGAGGAAGAAACGGATAAATATGTACAAAGCAGCGGCAGGGAAGGCAGGGAGGATTTACGAGAAAGGGGGGGGGGGGGGTGAAGAAGGAGGAGGAGGGATGAAAAACAAGGGGAGGGATGGGGAGGAGAGCTTTTTTTTTTCAACCCTCCAAGAGCTTGCAGTTGATGTTGTATACTTGACATTTGTCTGACATTTCCCCTCAGTGCCCCTCCTCCTTCGTATATCTCCTCAGTCGGGGCCTCTCCACGCATCGCTGCCTGCTACTAAAAAGCACCCAGAACCTCTGCTCCAATCTGCACTTCCCTACACAGTCACTCCCACTCTCTTCCATCCAGCCACAAGTACAGCATTAACCTGGCTTAATCTGTCCGGCATCTCTGAGAGGGCTGATTCACACACACCCCAAACTGTTGTGGGAAACATTATCTGGTGAGTGGATAAACGTGTGGAAAGAGGATTTTTGTTGTCGCTCCATGAGGAACTAGGAGGCCCAGAGGCTGCTAGGCAGACAGCACTCCCTCCTCATGTAGTGTAATTAAAGAGGAGACCGGACCGTATTGACTAAAAAAACACTGCATGCCCTTGAAGGAACATCTGTACTGGAGAAAAACAAGGCAATTATGCAGAGGAGAGGGTGGAGGGAGGAGAGAAGAATCTTAAGCAGGGGGGAGAGAGGTAGACACATCAAGTCTATTAGAAACAGGGTGGGAAATGTTATCTGTGCATTAAACCTTCAATATTAACAAACACCACAGACCTGCTCTGTTGCTACTATCACCAAGCTTCTTTCTGTCCTATTATTGCTTCAGTAACTCCTCCTTTTTTTCCACTGCGTCGATCCGAAAGCCTTTATCTGCAGCCTTGAGACCTCAAGGCCCTCTAGATAAATGCATTCAGCCTGACCTCGGCCTGGGCCTCAGAGAGAAGTGAACTGGTTCAAACAATACTCCTGCGCTGCCTCTCAAGTGTGACGTGACAGAATAACAGAGCACTTTACCACATAGCGCTACATAGTATCTGCTGTGGGAAGAACAGACGTGACTAAAAGGCCGTCGCCAGATTTGTTTTGCCAACGCCACAGACGACTGCACCTTTCAGCATTTTGTGAATACGAAAATAGGTTTTGAATTGGGTTTTGTTTTTTGAACATAATATTAAACTGTATATGGATCAAGCAAATGAATAACTGCATGAGGTCAGTGCATTCACGAACAAACAGAGGCACAACAGTAAACACCAGAGCTGTTCTAGAGAAGCAGAGGTGGTCACTAGGGAAAGCATGCAAGCTTGATTACCACTATTTGTTCTGAGGGTCCCAGAGGGGTGGAGGACGGCGGTGTTTGAGTCTCCCAGTAGACCATGGGAGCTGTACACAGGTCTTCAATTGAAAAAGGCTGGGGGAAAATTTTCCCACCATTATTTCACACATATGAGAGCACAGAGAAGCTCACAGTGAACAGAAAGTTTGACCTCATCCTTTTCACCAAGACAAAAATATTTATCTATCTCTGATTGAGCACTGATATGGGATATGGTGTGGATATATAGACTCAAGGAGGAGAGAAAAGCATACAGCCAGTCGCTCTCAAGTACAACAGCATATTGATGGTCTTTGCAAAATAATCGCATAAAGGGAAAAATTGCACAATGCTGAAGCTGTGGCACCGACGTCACCCTCTGACCCACACATACACAAAGCACAACAAAGCAGCAAAAAGATACAGGATCACAATCAACAAATCTCTTCACTAAACTTCATCTAAACTATTTACTGCACAGTTTGAGGGTTTCTCATAAGGACGCACGGATTTTTCTTTGCATGTTAACTATCAATGCATTTTTTAAATATAATTTGAGCTTAAGTATTTAAATACATGGCAGCTACCTTTTCTGAATAACTATGATTGAAATTTCAACTGTTCATCAACATAGTTTATTGTGCGCTGTCTGTGAAGGAATTTGAACTTCAAATAAAAACATCAATGGACCTTTTGTATCTGAAGAATTATGTATGTGACCCAGCCTAAAACCTTGAAAAATTATTTATGACCCTGCCCTCTTGCACCCTAAAGAAAAATGTTAAAAATAATGTATGGATGGCCTGAGAAAGCTACTGGGAGCTTGATATTTCTAAAATAACTGCATGAAAAGTGATGGGTGAGAAACATGACACAAAACCATAAGAGCAGCGTAACATTTCTATCAAAATTTAATCAACAGATCTGTGCTCTCCAAGTCTGTTCTGTGTCAACCTGGCTGTGCGAGTATATTACAAAGCCTCAAATTGCATTCTACTGTAGTTTTGAAGATGACAGCTTGCACAATTTTTCCAATCAAAAAGCACACACTGTCTCTCACTCTGAAATCTGTGAAAAAAAGAACAGTGAAGATATCTTACATGGCCACAAGCTGCTACCCAGATTTTGAATACTGCACTGATGACTGAGACAAACTGATCAGAAGCAACAAATACACAAAACTGAATTAATTCAAACGAAAGGACTGAGATGTGTTGAAATGTTAATGATATGACCCTCCTCTGAACTGTTTTAAAAAATGTATGACCCTACTGCAGAACCAAAGTTAAACAAGGATGACCCTCCCCCAGATTCTTCAATATACCCCTTTTTATAAATTGCAAAAAGTCCCTAAGGCAAATATTTAACTGACATGGTCCAGACAGGTAGACTAGCTCATTTCTTGGCAGAGCAACTTTAACCTCAACTGAGTATGCCTTTCTAATACCTGCTGCTCTATATTGCAACCATCCCTCACTCCAGAAATAGCCTGATCTAAAGACAAGGTCTCTATAATGAACAGAGAGGAAATGTTTGCACTGGCCCGTGGACAATCCTGCAGCCTGACGGAAATGAAGGAAAAACACTGCGTAGATTCATGGGATTTGTTCACTGGTGAAGAAATGCACAATTTCAGAATGTTTGTGAGACTGGAAACCACCTACGTAGATCAAAGAACCATCTGCATTTACTGGACTTGTATCACAAAATATCGCATAAACATTTCCGCTATTAAATTTAATTTAGCAATTTGCAGCATTCCACACATTTCTCCTCTGGGCTGGAGTATAAAATAAACAACATAGAATTCAGGTTACCTTTCTGACACTGGTTGGAGGTCCAGCAGCGGTACTCTTGTTTGTTACCGAACGTTGTCTGTCGACACAAAGGGGTATCATCCTCCATGATGCCCGGGCAGACATTGTCACACTCCTTGGCCTTCTTATTCCCATTGATAATGTTGCTGTTGAACTCAGCATCCATAATAAGAGACCAGTCCACTGAGTCCAGGTAGCAGAGCTCAGGGTTCTTTTCAATCCGGATGGCTCCCCTGGTGATGTTCCTCAGGTTGTACAGGCCGATATCCTTTAGGCTGGTCATCTCGTAGATCACCAGGGCATAGTTGTAGAAGAGATTGCGCCCGCGGATAACACTCAGGTTGGGGAAGAGCACGCTAAGGCTGTCCAGGCCCGAGACACGAAAGAGCAGCAGGTAGTCAGTGACAACTGTCAGTTTCGGGAAGCTGAGGGAGCGGAAGACCTCCTGGTGGATGTTGTTGGTCTTGTCATTGATGAGGAGGATCTGCAGGTAGCCCTCGACCACCGTGCAGTTCTCCAGCCGCTTGAACTCGCTGATCTCATTTCGGATGTCGATACTTGGACCACAGACTGGAAGACACAGAGAGACACATGAGGTTGCATTTTCTATCTCTCAATCAGGAAACATGTGATCTAAAAAAGCATTACATATGCAATAAAGTATTAAAGAATTATTTTACTTATATATATTAAATGAATGTAGTAGTGCTTGGTGGGGAATACAGCAGTACTGTGTTAGATTAGCATGTAGATCATTTTGAATATATAATATTTAATTATAATAGTCTTCTTGAAGCATATAATCCTGTCCAGATGCTTAGCTGGTGACATGTCATCCATACAAGTAATACCAGGCAGTGTACAGTGCCAGGATACCATAGTTTTACATTAACATTATATCTACTTTCACAAGTTAGTGTTTGCTTTGAGCATTTTCTCCAAGTGGAGTGATGGCCTGCAGTGACACACTTTTATTTTTTGTAACAAGGGGGGCATTTTTTTATATAGAGATGACTAAGGAAATTGTTATTTAGTTTCACATTGAGGTTCACAAGTTAACATGTTGATACACCTTCTGCATCAGTCGTATCATTTGCAAATCCCGCATTCCTCTGCAAAATGTTTTGTCTGTCACCTCAGATAACCCCAGCGCTTGAATAAGCCATTCCTCTGTACTCGGAAAACAACACTTGAAACCACATCGCCTGAAAGCATCCCCGACACCACACACACACACACACACACACACACACACACACACACACACGCACGCACACACACACAACAAAAGATACCATTTATTATTGATGACAATAAACTCTCTTTAACTGTACCTATCAATTACTACCTGGGAATCAATGATAGATGCATTCTCATAACGTGGCTGTGTTCTAATGCAGTGGTTTCTTATCTGATGTACCCTGCAGCCATGTCAGATTAACTCAAGTGCCCCTCATCGTCATCGACACCACATGTCATGTTCCAATAGTGTTCATTTGATTTTATGTTAAACTGGATTTTATTTAACACTTAGAGGAAAATGTTACATTACTTTTTTAGACATTTGAACTATCAATATTTAGGGTTGGTTTAGTCAAGTTTGTATTCAGAAATTGTCAAATATTTATCCACTACTGTTAGATATTTTAATTGTTTATCCATTACTTCCAATTATCTATTGTAACCATATGTCCACTACTGTTAACGATGTTTGTAAATCAGTTTGGGTTTTTTTAATTGGTTGAGTTACTCAATCTTTCCATCTACCCTGAAGTGTAGAAGTGCCCCCTGCAATACAAGTACATCTGGTTGGGAATCTCTATGCAAATGCAGCCAAAAAGCTGAAAAGTTCTTCTGCAAAACGGGTACAGTTTAAAAACGGATAAAAAACAAACACAAACGAACTCTAAACTCCCTAACCATATATCATGTTGAAGATTTATGAAACAATAAATTGTGTATGTGATTACAACAAAGGGCGCCCTTTGTAACAAAAGGTTGCATATTATTTTGACTAACTGTGTTAAAGACGGTTCAACAATCAGCACAGGAAATGCCTTGACATATGAGCTCCTCAGTTAAACCTGTTATGTTCTTAAAGAGACTTAAGATGCGATTGCCATGAGTGACACTGTCACAGGACCTGTCCAATGAAACAAACAGGCATGTCTTCTTTGATCCTTGTCAAAACACTGTAACACCCCTAGGCTACATGACAGTATCTGTATTGGCCTGCCTCTGCTTTCCTCTTTCCAGATTCTTCTTGATGGTCTGGCCCCTCCCACCTAATTTTGGGTTGGTGTCACCTGCTTGAAGCCTTTATAAACTGGATTATTCCAAGATGGCTGCCCCCCTCTACCGCCTTGGAAGGCTGATGCCTTTCAGGCAGCATGATTTTGTTTGGGTTTTGATTATGTTTTGTTTAGTCGTGACCAATCATTACTGACTTAACACCTCATTGTTTGCTTACATTGAGTTATCATTAATAAATTATTTGTTTACTTAAGCTATTCCTGTGTGGATCTTGGTCACAAGGAGAAGTGGCAGATTTTTTGTTTTCACTGGTGATTTTTTTTTGTGTGTATCTGTTGCACCCTGTAGTATTGCCTGGGGAAATTTGTCTTCCCCAATACAGACAGTTTTTAGGTCCACAAGTACCCACTGCCAGTGAGGACATGAAGACTAGGGTGAAGTTGGTCAGTTTGTTCTAGGCAGATAGGAGGGGACGCTCCATAATTACTCAGTCTCCCTGTGGCTGTGTATTGTGTGACTCAGACTGCCTTATTTTGTTTTTTGGATGTGTGCTTAATGTATTTTACTCTGGCTGTGTAGTCAATCTGACGTAGTTAAACATTAATACTGAGCATAGTAATACTTTGGTCTCTGAGTTTCTAAAAAGACTGTCTCATAGTACTTAAACTCAGTTTACAAAGGCAGATTTAGTTGAGTTGGCAGAATGTTTGGGCTGGTGAAAAAATTGAAAAGGTGCCAAGAGAGGCTGAGCAAGGGGCATTGTGGAGGGGCTAGCTGTATCTGCCAGGCTTTTGGAGGTAATTCTCGTTCTAGTGGCTCCAATAGTTTCAGAGCTTTTTGGTAAGACTTTGTCATTTGAACAGTATGAAACTAGAGAAGGAAAGAGCAAAAATAGAGAATGAGAGATTTCAGATTTAGTTGGATGAATAAGGGTTGGGGTAGCATTGGAAGTAAAAGTAGAGCAAATGAAATTGGAGTACATAAGTCATTGATGGCCATGGGTAGAAGAAGTGAATCTACAGGTGTGTATACTGGTTTTGACATTGCTGAGAACTTGCAGCTTCTGCCTAAATGTGATGACCCACACACATTTTTTGCATTGTTTGAGTGTGTGGCAGAGGTTAGAGGATTGCCGGATAGTCGTAAAACTTTGATGTTGCAGTATGTTACCACAGGCAAGGCCCAGAGAGCATTTTCTGCCCTTAGTTCTACTGAAAGTGGTGCTTATACTAAGGTTAAATGTGCAGTTCTAAAGCATATGAACTGCTTCCTGAGGCATACAGGAAGAGATTCAGGAACTAAAAGAAAGGGGACAAGCAAAGCAATGTTGAATTGGTGCAAGATATTTTGGCTCATTTCATCCACTGGTGCCTTGCTTATTAGGGTAGACAATTATGAGGATTTGGGTGGTTCAATGGTCATTGCCTTGAACTTGTAAGTCTCTAGGGGTTGCCCTTGAGCCACCTAATCTTGCAGTGAGGCACGTTCCAAAGACAAATGTAAGGTTTGATCCAGCCAGGATATGTCACGCCTGTTAGACTGACATAGTTGTATACAGAGGCGTGCCTTCAGAAGATTTAGATGTTCCATCTGAGTGTATTCTTAAAGGAAGATTCAACAATTCTGAGTATCTGAACTAACAACTACTAAATACCAGCTGCCAATAGAGAAGCTTAAGCAGATGAAAAAGGAGGTAGAGTACATAATAAAACATGTGATAGCAGAACCAGCATGCTCTGGTTGGGCATCTCCACATCTGTTGGCAGATAGGAGTAATGGGTGAGACAGATTTTGCATAGATTTCAGAAAAGTTAATGCTGACTGTTATCCAGTGCCTCATATGGAGGACTAAATTGATCAGGCGGGAAATGCAAATTTGTGGCTAAGCTAGATCCTTTGAAAGGTTATTGGCAGGTGCCACTAATAGCAAAGCCAAGGAAATTCAATCTTTCATCACACCATGGGAATTGTTTTCTTGATCTGTAATGCCTTTTGGGCAGAGAAACGCTCCAGGAACATTTCAGCACCTTATGAACAGGGTGTTAGCTGGTCTGACAGGGTGTGCAGTTTATTTGGATGATGATGTTGTGTTCAGCGACACATGGGAAGCTCATGTTCAACATCTGCATGCAGTGTTTGACTGGAAAAGCAAATTTAACTGTCAATAAAACATACGTGAGTTTGCTAAAGCGACAGTGATCTATCTGGGTAAGGTTGTAGGCCAGGGGGAAGTTTGTCCTGCCCAGGCTAAGGTGGAGGCCATTGAGTAATATCCTGTGACAGCAACCAAACAAGAATTAATGCCATTCCTTGTGCTAGTCAGGTATTACTGCAGTTTATGCTGCAATTCTTCCATTTTGGTGGCTCCATTGACTAGCCTCTCCAGTAAAAACACTTATTTTGTCTGGTATCCCCACTGTTGTCTTTCCAGATTTTGCCTGATGGTCTGACCCCTCCCACCTCAATTCATGGATTGGTGTCACCAATGGATTTGGGTTTTGATTGAGTTTAGTTTAGCCTTGGTTCATGTTACAATTAGTTTAGGTTAG
Organism: Scomber scombrus; assembly: GCF_963691925.1. Lineage (NCBI taxonomy): Eukaryota > Metazoa > Chordata > Actinopteri > Scombriformes > Scombridae > Scomber > Scomber scombrus. Next base: position 17,081,462 of record NC_084975.1, on the reverse strand, counting down.
CATCAACAGTTGCTTAGCACCCAGCACCTATCCCTAAACTATTAACTTTACACCTTGTAGTTTGTTTACGGTGAGTCATTTTTAATAAATCATTTGAGTACTTGCTGTGTGGACCTCCTCTCTTTATTATATTCCTGAATGTGCAAGGCAACGGTTTAACCATGGCTACCGATAAAGCAATGAGTCAAATAATCAGACAACTAATATAATGAGAAAATGCCTGCAGAAAACACACACAAATTGGATTTGTGACCTCTCCTTGGCATACATTCAAACAGCATGTGTACATAATCTTAAAATGCCTCTGTGTAAATTAAACCCACTTCAGCAGAGACAAAAAAGCCTATGTTTGATGTTCTTTGTTCAGACTATTCCATCAAAAAAAGAAGCTGCATTGTTTATCAGGATGAATGGGCTATCTTTGCTCCTGTCAGGGTGTGTCACTTCTCCAAATTTAGAACGGAAATGATTACTCCAGTAGAAAATAGTATTTGCTTTCTACAATCAACACCAATGCCCCTGGGCTCCACTTGTGAGCCATCGAGCTGCATGTCTTCTTTGTTTCATTGAGAATTTTCTTCCAGCTTCTCTAGCAGCCGGAGACAGAGGGAGGAGGGGTGGAGCCACTCAAATACAAAGACTAATTTGTTTGTTAGTAAAGAGAAATTCTAGGCCCCACTTCCTGATGAGGGCCTTAATAAAATCAGGGGGCGTCTGGCCAGAGAATGGAGGGGGGAGCAAAGAGATACTGTGGCAAGGGAGAGATAAGGTTTCTGCCCAGCATAGCTGTCTGAGGCCAACTGGTGTAAAGCCATGACAAAAAGAAACTGCTTTTTGCATTAAATGTATATCTGGGAGTTGTAAATGCCAAGAACATATTCCTGTGTGTTCTATCTTTACCCAAAAAAATGAATTATACTCAAAAATGTAGAAAAGAGAGGAAGTAACAATAGAAAAAAATTGAAAGGGGGATTTTTTTTAAAACTCCTTTGTGATTCTCTTGTTCTACTCATTATTCATGTTAAGTACCAGACATTCGAATAACTTCCTTGGAAATGATTGAGTGGGATGTTGCCTCAAACTAATCCTCCAGGCTTTTGATTCTTGCCAGTCAATCGATTTGTTGTGTAGGCAACAATGCTTGAATAAGGTTTAAGATACCAAACCCTTTATTCATCGTTGCATAAACAGGAAGATGTGGAAACAAAATTAAAGAACCGGCAATAATGACCTGGGAGTGATGCAGATATTACAGATCTGTCCACAGAGGAGGGATAAGCCTGCATAAATGTGTCTGTCTCTCCCTCCTGCCTCTCTTTGCTCTTCACACTGCTGAGTAAACACACATATCTCCACAATGTAACGGGATCCATCAGCTCATGTTTATGATTGATAAACCTTGCCCTGGCCCTCTTCTGAAATGTCATCACACAAACACACACACACACACAGTCATACACTGACCCCTTTGTAAATCTAGGCAAATTAAGCCAAGGCTAATGGCCACGACTTCAAATATAATCTGATTTGATATGTAAATAAACATAATCTGAGTTTTAGCTGACAAAAACATAACATTGAACAATCTGGGATTTCAGACCACACGCCGTGCTGTTTATTAGAGGCCACAGACGGAGCATTCTGGGAAAACACATAATTGTATCATTTTCCACACATCCAGCTGTAAACTCCAGGAAGGTAATTAGGAAGATTCCTCTATCCCGTGTTTAATTTAGGGACAGTGTTTCTCAACCTCCTCTGACCTGTGACACACTTTTGACAGCCTAAAACTCTCATGACCCCAGTAGAGTTGTTAAGGTGTCAGGAGCAACTAATAATTATTTTCATTACTTATAATACAAAACAGAAAAAAGAAACATTTTCACATAAAGGAAGAAGTGGGAAAATGTTTAGTATTCCTAATGGAGAATTTATTTGAAAGTCCATTTTTGATTAAAAAAAAATACCTCACAAATTATTAGTTTGTCCATTGATATTAATCATTAAACCTCTAATCTTTTTGGTACTTCATTAAATTATATTATTATGTAGCACAGAGAAAGCTCCATGTATTAAAGTGGTTTTCTCAGTTGAAATCATGTTAAAACAAATAGACTGAATACTGACAATTTCTTGTTTATACGATATTTCAAATCTATCTGGTATGAAAAAATGCATTTTCTGAAAATAAAAAAAAGATCTTAAAATGTCATGTTTTGGGTTTGATGTCAAAAAACATATCAAGGCTAGTGTATTGATAAGTAATATTTTAATGCACAGTTAAAGTGTTAAGGTCAACATATCTGTAAATAGTTTAATTGGATTATCTAATTGGTTCTCACATTTAGTTCCAATTTATGGGCAATCACAGAGCACCTGCTTTAATTTAGGAGGCATGTAGATGCCACATGGCAAAGAATTACCTCTAAAAAACTAAGACAAGTATCATATTTGGAATATGTATTAATTCTGGACCATTATAAGCACAATTAGCACCAAAAATCTTCCACTAAACTCCAGTTCTAGTCAGAACATTGAGGGAGCTGGTCATTGTGCGGTCATATCCCCTCACACCTGCCACATCAACTGGCCCTAATCCCCAGCATACTGGAAGTCATCTGACCGGCGGTCTGGTGGGCCGCTTCCCCTCAGTGGACTCTTACTTCAAACACTGTGGCTCAGATATCACCAAAACCCCAAACAGTAACACTACACTTCCCATCATAACAACTCTCACACAAAGTCTCCCCCTCCGTCAGAGGGAGAGGAGGGTTTACATGCTCACTGTAACCTGACCATTTTAAATAACTACATCAAGTTGACTGTTTGAATGTAACGAAAAGATTTGTTTTTTAATGGATTATTTGTTTGACTGATGGCTGTAGGAAGGCATGGAGAAACTACAGGAAACAACAAATAATAATGGAAGGCTATTATTGGTTTAATTTAAATTGTATATTAACTTCAATCATAAGTGGAAAAAAACAAAGTAAATTGAAATACGAAGTATAAATTGATGCTAAACTAACTGTAGACTTAGTGTGTAATCAGACAATAGCATTTACATTGTCAGAATAATGCCTTAATCTGAGGATACAGACACATCTACCTGCTGTCTTTTATGACATTATGGCTATTTAATAAGTGCCTCTACAATGCATACAGTAAATAGCTTATTTGGAAACTTTTATTTGACCAAGTCATGACTGAATGATTGGCATGAAACAACACAAAAGGTTTCCCGTTAAGATTCTGGAAACACCTCAGACAATAATCTTTGGCTGATGAATTCAAATACAGATTCATTTCTTGATGAACAGCTTTCAACTGATACAGCGAGCATCATCCATTAACAGGGCTAACATTTGCAATCATCTCACAAATTGTACAATACTCCACGGGCCATTAAACCGGCAGCCCATGATGATGTAGTATGTGCAGTTGGCCAGAGACTGCATTTGAGCAAATCCAATGACGGGCCACTTGAAATAAAGTGTTTAATTAAGCATTGTAAACCTCAGCTGGCAGCCTGGAGAAGCTGCAGGACAGCATTTGACTGCACTCTCACAAACTAGCCCAGTGACACACTTTCACATCCTTACACAGGGGCACGCCACTGACTCAGGCTGTCACGCTGGGTCCTGCTGCAGTATTCAGAAAGCTGCACAATAAACTCACGCCCACACAAACACCATAGGGCCACGAACACTTGCTACACCTACTCACCAGGGGTGAGACAAGGCATTCCTGCATCCAGGAGTGGGGGAAGGGAAAGCATAGTGAAGAGAGAGCGATAGGAGGGGGGGGGGGGGGGGGGTGTATATAGGCCTAGTCACAAGATGGAGTGGGGCACCTTGGAGTAGAGTGACAGCAGCCGTATCTGAGCCACTTGCCCCGTCACGACATAGAGCACTGTGCTGCAACATACCATACCCCAGAGGGAAAAGTAGGAAGGCTGCCTGTCAAACACAATGCTTGCTGACGTTTGATTATTTATGCCGCCATTCAAGTTTTCCGGAGCAACATGTCCTTTCATAAATAACTGAACAGGAACACTGGTGTGCCCTCATGGAACGGGACAGAGGGTGCCTGTACTCACACAACCCCTGTGCCGCCAGTGTTGCTGGTGACATATCTATTTATAACTCTAATAGTAGCACTGCCAAGTGATGAAGTTAAGCGAGGGGCGCATCAGTCCATACAGGAGACTGCTTGGTGTGAACAGCAAAAGCCAATTAAACAGTTCACACACTCTCTACTCTTCCAATCAACAAAACCAAGTCTGTTTCTCTGGCAAGTGTATTTTTGCACGTTCTATTTCCAAACACCAAGTCTCCATCTCCCTCATGCTCCCTCTCTCTTTTAGAGACTTGTTTGCTGCATGCTTGGAAGCCATGGCATGGAAAGTTTACTGTGGTGAGAGTTAAAAGGGAGCTTAATTACACTTTATTGGTGTGGATAGATTATCAAAATGAAAAAAGTTTTCAACCCCTAATGGATATCTGTGATTTTCCACTGAGTGATGATAGAAGCTGGAAATTCTTAGCCACAACAGCCCAGTGAAGTAAACATCCCCGAGTGATAAACTGGTCCCTGTCTTTATATTCACCGGCGGTCTTAGTATGTGAACTCTTTGTTCTAAAGGACTGATGCATTATACACCACAGAGCGTCAAGATCTGAAAGCAACCACTTGTCTCCCAGGCCCCAGCTGCGTTCATGGGTGTCTCAAAAGCTCAGGAGGGTGCAAAGAAATAGGAGAGAGGTCCGCCTTAAAAAAGGAAGTGACGTAAACACCAAATGCAAACAAACACACTACCCGTGTAAAGCTAAACCACAATCATGGTCTCTGGGCTGAAGGTAGAAAGCCTCATATTGTCAAATTACCACATTACAAGTCTAATACTTCAAAAGGATCATGACTTTGATGTAGTGTTATTGTAGATGTATAAGAGCCACAATTATCAACAGAAATGCATCCAGAAGAACTAAGAACAACTTTTTGAACTAATGCTCACTTTTCTGGTGATGTAAACCATGTTCCTGTTGTTGTTTTAACTAGAAAACATCATAAAAACAAATCAAATGATTTTTACTGCTATAAAGTTAACAGAAAAATAGACTTTACTAAAACACCTCTATAATACAGAAAGGACTATTTCTGTAGTATCCTTTGTCTAAAACAGTGAATGGTACTATAAAGCCACAAATATGATCAACCAGCAGTTACAGAAAATAATTGTAATGACTATAATGACCAATGTAAAAGCAAAGCAACCATCACTGACTCCACTTGTTCTGTTTCAGCATTGATAGAAAGCTCTGTTCTGCTTTTACAATCTATTAGATAAGATTACCTAAGATTAGATCAGAAAAGCTTTAAATATGCTCACTGAAATATTATTAAGCCATTTCAAATTGTAAAACATAAAAAACAACATTGAGATAACAGCCAGGGCAGGGCAGAAGTTTAAATCATATTACACGATTTCACACACAGTAAGTTCTTTGAAAAGTGCTTGTAATTGCAATGAGGAATTATTAATATGAACATAGTTGGGTTTTTTTTTATAGCTGACAATTAAATGCTGAAACACTAAAAGGAAAGCCCTGCAGGGGAAATTAGTTTCAAAATGAATATATATATTATAATAATTTATATATTATAATGTCTGTTGTTTCAATATGTTTATTTGCCTATATTTCACATGTATACGCTATCATGACTAAGCTGAAAAGTTTTGTCATGTTTTCTTGTACAGTGTGCCAAACAATTTGTGTGTGGAAAGTAGCATGGCGTAATGGGTTGGAAACTCACCTGTATTTTAAAACCTTAACAATAATTTAAACCACATAATTACAGCCTATAAAAATCATACTTAGCATGTAGTTGGACTTTTTTTTAAGGGTCTGGACGTAAAGAATGCAACTCCGAAAATGTAAAACATGTTTCCTTATCACGGCGACTATTTACATTGATATTCAGCTGCATTATAATATGTAATGCCTGCTCCTGTTTTTTATGACAGTATTATCTTTTAAGAAGTAAAGATTAGTCTGGTTCAGGCTGTTCATGCGCAGCGACGCCATGCAAAATGGCCACATGGTCGTAGTAACCTTCAGCTCTGCTCCCTGGTTTCATCCTCTGCTTTCTGCGTGTCTAACATGAAGATTATTGCGACATGTGTCTGATAACCCTCTTGGTTCCTAAATAAACAATGCTACTACGTTACATCAGGTGATCTTGAGCATAATAAAAGGAGATTTTGGCTTATTGCTTCACATTTTGAAGGCAGCTACCACATGGTCTTCTTCAGCAAATATATAGTATATAACATAACAGACACACGTATGTGCGCTACCAGCTCATCAGGTTTGTTTTATTGAATAACAAAGTCTTAAAAAAGAGATGTTCAGTTGAAAGAAAAATACTATTTCCATTTTTAGATTTTAGTTAAAAAAACAACAGATCAACAGTCAGCTAAAGGCTTTACAAGAGGATAAACTGGGCTACAATAACATTTCAAGGCCTCTTGATTGAAAAAACTTCTACAAAGTATTATTTAAAAAAAAGAAAAAGAAATACTCACCCTCTCCATATGTGGACCATATGCAGATGGTGGAGACAGACAGCATCAGACCCCAAAACAAGGTCGGGCTACCCATGGGTTTATCAGATCTCATGTTCCTGAACATTATTCACTTCTTTAAAAAAAAAAAAAAAAAAAAAAAAAGAAAGAAAAGGCAAGGACAAAAAAAGGAAATGATATGATGAGGTTGTTGACACCGGCTCTTATAAAAGGAGAGCGTTAATATAAAAAAGGAAAAATAAATGCGTCTGTAGCCCAGAAAAGGCTACTCTCTGGTAGCCTGCAAATGCGTGGCTGCTTGTCTACCAGGTTTTGCTATAAAAATATATAGAAATGTGTGTGTGACAATTAAAACAGGGAATTCCTTTAGAGAAGAAGAAAAATACTAAAACAGTTCGCTATTTTTGCCAATCACAAGATACTTTGACGTCGGCTGGTATGGCACACAAGCCAGTGATTTTACTGGATAAATGATGGTAATCCCCATCTTCAGTCTCCATCTCTTGAAAACAGCAGTGCGCGCACAGTGCGATCAGGCCTGGTAAAGATAATAAAAATAACAGACTAGTTGTTATTATTAGTGGCCTACAGGAATACCACCATAATAAATTAACGCTCGCAAGAATCCCCCGTGTGAATGACTGCGTGTGAGGAAAGGAGAGGAGGAGGGGGGTGGACGCGTCCAGATCCACAGGGGTGGTGGCTGCGAGGGTGAAAAATGAATGAAAAACCCTTTTTTTAGCCTATGCCATTCAGCCAAGCACAAGCTCCCGATCTCCACCAAGCTGTCCTGGCCCGGAGAGAGAAGTCGTTATTCAAACCAATTTTCCAGCTCCTCTGGTCGGGACTTATCTTTGCCTTCAGTCGGGATTTGCAGCTGAAAGAAAATACCAGACTTGTGCCACGCAACAGAATGGGTCTCCAGCTCTCCAGCTAGACGACCTCGGCTAGGGTGGGAGGGAGAATGTGTCCAAGGAGTTGCCCTTTAAGAGTATTTCTCGTATTTGCCTTTATCCTCGTGAAAAAATAAAGAGAGAAAACCAAAAACTCCCGTTGCGCGTAATATCCAGGGGCTGAAATCCTACGGTTCGCCCTCAGTTGAAGCAGGCTGTGGTTCTTCGCTCCTCCGTGGATTCTCTGCTGTAAACAAGAGTCGGCTTCTCTCACACAGAAACACATAGTGCTACGGATAAGGTGGCCGGGAGCGGTGTGGAAAAGCCGAAATGGATTTAAAGCGCAGGGATTCCCAACTATCCCACTACACCCCAAACAAAACGCGCACTAGAGTTCACCCACAGCACTGCGAGGCGTCTCTGGGAGCGTTGATAGGTTTAGGTTATGTGCCTGTATTCCAAGTTGCACATATATGTATTCCTCTTTAGCAGAAGAAAATTAATCTGTTCATATTTTAATGAACAAAAAAATTGGATCATATATTTATTCCATAAGACAATAGTTCCAATTATTAAACCACAATCAAAATTTCCACATTTAGTAAAAGACACTAGGCAAGCAAAGCAAGCTGTATTTCCTCACTTGTTTGAGTTAAATCAGGGCAGGAGTTTCAAGATGAATACCTACAAGAAACAAGAAAATCTCTTTGTCTTTTTTTCTCCTCCTTTGTTTTTGTTTTCCATCTTTCTATTATTCACAGCAGTGCTGACCGAAGTGGTGTTAGTAGTATTTTGTTTACAGACTTACCTTCATACACTCACTGGAACAGTTAATATAGCCATGTCCATTCCTAGCCCACACAAAAACACACATGCATGTGCACGCACACACACACACACACACACACACACACACACTTGCACCCACATCCTTTTGCTTTCTGAGAGTCTTTGTAATGCAGTGTTTGCCTTTCTGTTTTATTAAAAATAAATCTTATTCTATGAAATACTGGATAATTGTATCTCTTTGTACCTTTAAAAAGATATTTAAATGCATCAGTCTGAGAAGGGAGAATTGCTCCTAAATTGAACTGCTCAAATGTAACAAGGGGTTTCAAGTGGTTTCTTTTAGTGGTAACAAGCAAAAAAGGTTGTTGCTGAAGGCAATAACTGAAACTTTAAGGGCCCTAATGTGGCCCCTGTAAGTTTTTGATCCAACATTGAAGTCTGAGCCCTGTGTCAAAATCTAGTTTTAATACCATTAATATTTCTGTCATGCTAACATGGTGTGTATTCTTCAACAAATCATTATTAATCTAATGATCAAACGACACAACACACCTGTGGCAGTGAGTTACAGCAAAGGAAAACTGGGCCTCTCTGTTGAAGGAACATGTGTCAAAACTGAAGGTTTCAGCTTGTCAGCACATTTAACCATTAGCTGAGGTAAAAATATAACAGTGTTGGGGAATGCACAAACTGTATCCAGACACTGTTGACTGTTCACTGAGTAACTTTGTGTTTGTGTTAGTTTTTACAACAAATGTGTGAAAAGAATTTGGACTGGTTTGTTGTCGAAATAAATGCATAAGCAAATGAAATTAAGTTTGAACAGTTTACTGTGTTTGTGTTCATGTGAGACAGATTATAAAAGGTGAAGATGCAGTAATAGTGAATCCTTTGCAGGGATATTTGTTTTATCAAAGGACTTATTTTAGGTAGCAGAGACGGAAATGATGATGCGATTAAGCTACAGTCGAACTCTGGTGGGTGGACTTGAAACTGTGTAAACTACTTTTTTAGCATGTAGGTAGATTATTATTTATTTAGAACTTTACATGTATGAGATGTATGCATATGTATGGGACACCTACAGTTTTCTGGCATTCTTGTCAATACATTTGTAGAAAATAGCTTTATTTAATTACTTTTTAAAATTGTCTTATTATAGATGATCATATAAATAAGTTATGACTTCATCTTAAATGTAGTCAACTGTGTCAGCACACAGTGTAAAATAATCTATATGTATATATCTATCTAAAGTTTCACTGATGGTTTACTAATAAAAAATGTATATATTTCATATTCTAACTATGAAATAATTATTAAGGGACTGTACCATTTACATGAAAATAATTGCACCCATAAATTAAAAATGTCTTTAAATACAAATCACTTTCTAAGATTTATATGAACCATTTACTGTAGTTTTCATCATGTTGTTGTCATTTAAAAGAGGAATTGTATCCAATTAAGTCAGTCAAGTTATTTCTTTGTATATTATAGGAAATGATCAGGGCTACTTTCAAACCTTCAGTACCATGAAGTCCATTTAGTGTACTGGAGCTGTACCATAGGTTACACTGCATACCATCGTCACAGGCCCGAAGTAAAACCTGACATGGAGCTCTATCAGGAGGGGACTGCCAACACCGCCTGCAACATTCATTCATTGGGTGCTTGCAGCAGAGACATCGTGCTGTGCAATGGGCGTCGCTGTTCATTGGATGCAGTTTTATAATGTCACTGTCAAAAATCACAAGACACCCAGGTGCATCTCCCCATGAGGTACAGTAGGCCTTCTGTGAGCCCTTTTACGGAGATAATGAGCAACATCCATGTCAGATTAGGTTTTTTTAGTTTATTGGTACTATTTATATGTTATACACTATTTTTGAACTCACATGAATTATAACGTGGAGTTTCCCCTTACTCTGTTTTATATATCTCTATATCTATATAAACAACAAACAAGAAAAGGAAAGCATGCTAATTACATAATTGGAATAAATAACTTGAATTAGGACTTCGTGAATACCGCTGATTATGGGGTTTCTTTTAGTAATCTACAGTAATATTAGAAAATGTACTTTAAAAAATGTTTCTCATATCACTATATTATAGTTTATATGTAACTTTTATTAACAGAAACTTGTGTTTTGAAGCTTATTTATATCTAAATCTGATACGACAGAAGTAATCATCGTTTGTCAACACGGGGGATGAGCGAAAATGTGGCGTTTGAGAGTGATAGTGTTCAAATAAAAAGGGAGACCTCAAGTTGGGTTTCATAATACTCACATTTGCCTTACTGGAGTCTTCTAATATGAGCTGAGGTGGAGTAAAAGGTAAATAAAGCATCTCCAACCAAGGTTTAAAAAAAAAAAAAAAAAAAAAAAAGGTAATGAATGAGTGCTGCTTACTTTTATGTGCTTTAATACCTCCGTTTGGGGTTGAGATTCAGTCCGGTTCAGACTACTTGGCCCTTTCAGTGTTGAAGTGTCGCCATCTACTGCTGCAAAATTGCACACGACATTGCAGTTATTATTGCAATGCAATTATTATCGCTTTAACGTCAAATACTATGAGGACATGAAGCCTAATCTGTGACTCAGTGACAACACCAGCAAATACGTTTTGGTGGCGTAATTAAATGCTGTACTTGAAAACCGTTACCCTGATTCAAAAGATTAAAACAAAAAGTTGGGTAAGTTACTGTACAGAGAATAGTTTGGATAAAAGAGCAAGTATAGCTTGTTTTTAGGTTTGCATACTATTGTTTTTCTCTTTCACACACACAAACACTGATTCCATCAGATGCAAAGATAAAGGTTATTAAGGCATACCTTGATGGTCTTTCAATTGTGATCCCTTACAACATAAAATCATGGTAAACACTTACACTTGTCTACTAGACAACTGGTTTCTGAAGAACATTCACCCTCAAAGTATCAGGTGTTACATTACCAATAGTGGACAAGCATTGACCCCTCCCCCTTAAGAGAGTCTAATGATCACACATTGAAATAACACCACTTTGGTTGACCTTATTTTAATGAAAAAGTATGAATGGAAAAGTTTGTGCTCTGTGATTAACAATTCATTTTACAAATATAGGACCATGTGAATTTATATGAAGAAAAAAAAAGTACATTAAGATCAGAATTCCAAGTTCTTCATATGTGTTGTTAGGGCTACTAAACAAGGTGTTGCCCTTAACATATTTTCAATTTAACTTCCAAACTTTAAATTCAACTAATTTTTCAGTGCATTTCCATTGGCGATTGAATTTTTTTTTTCCCAGGGTAACATACTCTGTTCATACCACCTTCCACCTGATCATATTCAGGTCTGTCCGTCCAGGAAGAGGGATCCCTGTTTAAGGCCTGGTTGTTTGTTTGTATTTACATAAATCAATGGTTTAAGAATAGAGGATGTTATATGCTGTACAGATTGTAAAGCCACATGAGTCCAATTTCTATATAAAATATTTCATTAATCATATTGTGCAAAAAAGGAGACACCCATCATGTTCCATTGTCTCCTTGAATCACTCCAAACATACTGATGGTCAGAGTTTGGTATATTTAAATCATATTTGATTTATTTTTAATCATGTGTAAAATACTGTCAATAATAATGTCAAAGTGTATGAAATAGTCTGTGCAGAGAAAGTGGCTGATAGGAATACACATAAAGAGAGGTTTGTGTATACTTTGGCTGATGTTGAACTCAAGTTAAGCCTACAGTTTTGTATTATGAATAAAGTTCTTCGCCTCTTGAGTATCAGGTATTTTCTCCCCCTCTTCCTCTTTTTTCTCTTCAAACACCCCCAGTAAATCCCAAGACTGAGGAATTAATTGGTGACGAAAGCCTAGTTCTATCAGCCAGGAAACTATAATAATACACATCTGAGAGGCAAGCATGGTCAGAGTCCTGTAGGGAAAGTACTGTGTGATAACTCCATCCTTCTCTCTCCAGCCAGGAAAAAGGAGTAGAGGAGGGATCCCAAGTAATGGCTCGCCACTCAGCAGACGCAGCAGCACCCCTACTACGAAGCCACTGATAGCCCCGTAGGTATTAGCAGAGTGGAAGTGCAGCACGGAGATGAGCTGCGGGAGGAGTGTGCAGTAGAGTAGATCCCCGCTTACCAGCCAGAGACTAAACACACTGCCACCACCAAAGGCCAGGCCTGTGCCAGCTAGGCCCACCAACAGCACGCTAACACGGATCACCCACTGCAGTTCCCGCTCTGAGGCCTACAGGAAGACCGAGGAAAAGGAGCATAAAGATGGAGTTGTATTACTTGGTGCTGACCCATATATATATATATATATATATATATATATATATATATATATATATATATATATATATATATATATATATATATATATATATATATATATATATATATAGACACACACACACACACACACACACACACACCTGCTTCCTCAAAGTCGTCTTGTATATGTTTTGTGTAAACATAGATGCTGATGACAGCAGCGCAGAGTCCATGGAGGACATAACTGCTGCAGCCACAGAACCAATGCCCAACACTGACACCCAGGTGGGTGTGAGGTAATGCAGAGCCAATGGCAGGATCTTCCCTGCCTCCCCACGTTCATAGGGAGGGGGTAGACCATACTCTGTCTGGTTCCAGTCTTAGAGAACAGGAGAGAAAGAGAAAGCAGAAGATACAGAGGGAAATTAATAATACGTTTATTTAATATAGCACCTTTCACAGGAATATAATTCACAGTGCTTCACATGCATGAAAGTTAAAAATAAAACCATAAAGCATACAAACAATAGAAACACAAGCCACAAGATGAAGTTACATACAAACAAAACACAGTCGACAGTGTACCCCAAAAGAAACACGCAAAATAACAAACACTAGACAACTTAAGGTGAGACAAAGGCCAATTTTGAGTTGCTTTTTAAAAGCTACAGAGACTGCAGACTATATGTCTAAAAGAAAGACATCCATAGTGTTGGAGCCACTACTTCAAAGGCATGTTTACGTTTTTGTTTTCAGTTGACATCGAGGGACAGACAGTAGGCCATGGTCAGAAGACCTAAGTGACCTACTGGTGATATAGGAATGGAGAAGGTCACAGATGTACTCAGGTGCCTGTCCATGCAGAGCTCTATACGTGAACACAAGAACCTTAAAATGAATACTAAACCTGATGAGAAGCCAATGTAAAGAACTTTAAATGGGTGTGATATGAGTTGTCCACCTGGACAATTTGAAGACAGTTCAGAGATAACTTGCTGAGACAGATGAAAAGTGAATTACAATAGTCCAGCCAGGATTATATGAAAGTGTGAATAATCATCTCTAGATCAGGTTGTGATACAACAGACCTGAGATGCAATATTTCTTAGTTAGAAAACATGCATGAGTCAGGAATATGCTGATCAAAATGCACAACCTGACCAAATATAACACCAGGATTTCTTAAATTAGACCGTATAGCTGAGGAAAAGGAACTAATACTCTGAGTAACCGTGGGAGCTATATTGTCTGAAGCTATGATAACAACCTATGTCTTATCTGTAGTATCAGACAATTGTGCAACACAGACAGTTTGCCGGCATTACCAGGCTTAAAAGAGACATAGAGGTATAAATCATCAGCGTAACAGTAATAGTATATATCTCTAAATTTGCTAATAATATGACCTAAGGGAAGCATATATAAAGTAAATGAAATAGGATCCAAGATGGAACCCTGAAGGCAAACCACTGGAAAATATTTAAATGAAAGAACAGGCGTGCTCAACTCTCAGTCTTTATAGATCAATGGATGCTGAACCAAAAGAAAACAAAACAATTTGGAGTCATCAGGACTCACAAATCAACAGTTTTACACCACAGGAAAGAGCAGCAGTTTCAGACATGTAAGGACCAAGCAACACAGTTAAAAACCAGTGCAGGGTGCTCCAAGAGATACCCACCTACTACTTAAGCCTTTCAATCAGGATGCTGTGATCTACAGTATGAAAAGCTGCAGTAGGATCTAGCAGCACCAAAACAGAACATTCCCTCACATCTGAAGACATCATTAAGTTATATGAGACTCTGAGAAGAGACAGTTTCAGTGGGATGCTCCTGACGGAAACCTGATCGGAACTTATCTAAAATGATGTGTGGATTCAAGACAGCAGAAAGCTGTTTGGTAACAACTTTTTTTCTAAAATTGTTGAAACCGAAGGCAGCTTGGATAAAGGCCTGTAGTTATCGGGAATGTATGGATCTAGGTTTGTTTTTTCAGATAAGGCTGAATAACTGCATGTTATGTAAGCTGTTAACACGTTTTACAAGAAACTACTTTATCCGAAACAGCGAAGAAATGTGTGCTATAGGACTGAACTATACAATCTATGTGTGCATGCACTTGGGTCAAAAGTCACAGAAATCCTTTCAGCTGTGAGATGATTGTGAAAGCACTTGAAACTTTTACTTGGCAGAGAACTTAAAAGTCAGGTTGAACAAAACACAATATGGTCAGTAGTAGGCACAACACGTGGAGTCAATAATTAAACCATGTGTAAAAACAAAGTCCAGAGTATGCCCTATGATTTGTGTAGGACCAGACATATTAAATAAAATTCACTTAGTGATGTTAAGAAAATCAGTGGCAAAGCTGCAAGAGATGTCCTCAAAATGAATACCAAAATAACTTTGTCCAACCTTATAATGGGGTATTAAAACATTTTAAAAACTGAATTCAGATTTTAAAAAAGAACTGTTAAAATCAGGAGGTCAGTAAATTGAAATACAATAAAACAGATTAGAATGACCAACTTTGGTTAGCTGCAATTCAAAAGATAAGAAAACTCCAGTGCTCACCAGGTGGTCACAGTTCAATTAAAGGGCTACAATCCATATACCTCTGCCAAGGTTCAGTCAGAAACAGAACAATTCAAACCTTTTGAAATGAATGAATTGTTCAGTAAGATTTTAAATTCATGGGGATGGGGCAAAAAAAACTAAATACAAAATACAATACAGGCTGGGGAATATAAAATATATGAAAACAGGCAAATGTCCATTCATTATCCTTATGATACGCTACCCGTAACTACACACATACACATACTGTACATGCAGTATGTGTATGTGTGCACCGCATGGTGCAAATGACACTAGGTCGAAATTACGCCGAACCATCACTTTAAGGCTGCCCTGCCCCTCAGGGATGTGCCTTTCATTGGTGTGGACTTCACAGGCATTCTTCACATTTGTAAGTTTACTATACTGTATACTGTTGTTATATGTTCTTGCTGACATCTACCTGGATGGTCATAAACCCTACTACTTTTACAAAGTGACTGTAATGTTATGTATGTTATTTTAAATACACAAATACTGTCAATGTACATTTTTTGAAACAGTCTCATTTTCACTGTTCTCTTGACCCACCTGGCCTCTTTTTCTGCCCTTAAAGCATATTTGGAGTGAAGGTTTGCCTTTCCCTGATGTGGAGTTCAAATGTGTTCTTTTTCTTTCATTGTGAGTTTACTAAATAGCTCTTATTTTATTTCTAGAAGAGAAAGTCAGATGAATCTATATATATCTCATTCTCTCTCTGTTTTTCATACTTTAGGGTGCCACTTTGAGGAGCTCTTTATTTTACATGGATGTATGGTCTTGCTGTAGGCCTGATTGTCTTATTTGTATAAACAGTATATTTCATTAAACACTGAAAAGACATCTCTAGCAGTGTTTCTTTGACAACCACTTTCACTTCAAGATGGGAATTGTGGCACTGTAGCCATCTCTCCCAAGATGAAAGTCTCTGTAAGTAGTGAAAGAGCGTATACATTTTTTAACATGTTAAACTCTTAACAACTCTTCCATGTAGGCTACTGTGCTTTATTTTAATTTTTGAAACAACACGATATGCGCATATATCCTCTGTTGTGTGCCTCCGCATATCGTATAAATAATCATGGCTAAAAATGCCAGGGGCAGTTTTTGGTCCCAGGCCAGCCCTATGTATATTATAACTTTAATGGTGCACAGTATTACACCAAGCGTACACATATGCTGAAGACAGCCTAGGGCTGAGACACTTATGCTGCTGTGCACCATTAACTTTATAAAATACAGTTATGTGTGAGTGCTGATGTCTGTATTTGTTTACTTTTTTTGGGTTGCGCTCTGAAAAGACTGACTTGAGCATGCCAGTTCTTTTGTTTATATATGAATGTAGACCTGCATGCCTCTTGGGTGTGTACTGTCTATGCACAGCTGAGTATTCACATTCATGCGTACCTGCAGAAGCAGCCACAGCTCCAATGATAACTGAAGGGATTCCCATAACAAAAATTGTCCCAGCAGCAGCAAAACAGGTGAATTGAGCCTGAGCAGAGGAGGCTGCAGAGAGGATCCTCTGGTGTAGAGCTTGGTAGGCCAGTCCCCCTAAAGCCTAAAACATACATATGTATGTAGAAGAAAACAAGAATTGTCAGTGAAAATGTTCACAATATACTGTACCTTTCTCACATCAGACAGTTTGATTTAACTATAACGTTAATAATGCTTATACTACATTTAGTAACAGTAGTTCCAGGGCCCTGATATCATGCATCTTAGCTCTATTATGGCACATTTGAATGTAGCATAACCCTTTTCCAGTGACAGAAAGAACAATGGAGATGTCCACACAGCAATCCTTTTTTTAATGATTCAACAACAGGGTTCAGAGTTCTAACACTTTCCAAGAAGTTATTTTCTAAAACAGTTTCTATTTATGGAGTAACATTTGGGTTAATCATTGAGAGCAGGGGAGCAGTCCAGCTAAAATGCTTCAGATATAATGAAATTAAAAACTGCAGTACAATTTCAATAGACCATTTTCAGCTAAGACATTCTGACATGCCACAATATGACAAGCACACAGTGTAAATAATAAAATGAATGATGGCTGAATTCAATTTAGCTGCTCCAGTTTCAGGGTCCTGGTATTGTCTCACTGTCACGGCTTACTGGGACACTTAAATACAACAGAGCCATTGTTAAAGTGATTTTTCTACTATGACAAGCCAAAATATCTGCTGTGAAAAAGGCCTATCAACTAGAAGAGGCAGATTTTCAGTTTATACAGCTGAGTTTAATTTCTGCCTACTACAAGTTAATACGATGCTATGCAATTTTAAGGTTACCTTGTACCTGGCCGTATCTGTAATCTGTCACCTGCCAGCAGGTACGAAGACATCAGACAAAGCTGAATGGGTCATGTCAGGTCAAACAGTAAACTGATGTAAATTTTGTTGCACATAAAAATGCTAATAGGAAAGGATGCTGTTTTTTACATCTCCAGGACTGAATTACACATTTTGCAGGATGTATGGGAATCCTACAGCTATTATTATGTGGTTGCATGTGTTCAGTGATACAATTAAGAATGTGACATAAAATCAAATTTGAAATCTGACCAATAACAGCAGCTCATCTGCCCATTTTCCTGCATCAGCCAGCTCCAGCTCTCCTAGCCATGAGTTGCCACTTGATTGGTTGACAAAGGCTGTTTGTGAGATGTCAGTAACAGCAGGAGAGAGTATCAAAAAGGGAATACAGAGCCACTGAAACAGAAAAAACAGTAGTTATAGTAAAACTGAGGACAATTCATGTATTGAAATACTCACTGTGAATATTTATCTCAGGATCTCATTTATCATTCCTGTAGCACTCTATCTATCACTACTTAATAACATTCCTACAAATTTCTCCAACTCTGCGCTTCCTCGCTTTCTCACCAGGCTGAAAAAGATGAAGGTAAGCTGGATGATATCAGTATATGCCACAGAGTAGAGACCCCCTAAAAAAGTGTAGATGATGGAGACAGCAGCCGAGATAATGATGGAGAGTGTAGACGACAGCCCAAGAATTATACTCATTGTTCCCCCTGGAAATCACACAGAAGATCAGATCAGAGATGGTATACAAAAATGTTGTGATGATTAAGGCAGTAGCATGGTGTAAAGATTTAATGTTTAAGTTAGTGCATAATGACATTAAAACTCAGGCAAGAGCTACTAACCCAGAGCAGCAAGGATGCAGGCAACCCACAAAATATCAGCTACCAAAGCAGGAAGCAATAGTACTGTGGTGAACATGTTGCCATAGCGATGCTGAAATGGGTCCAACATGGTCACATAGCGCTTCGACCTCATAGGTTTTGCAAAAAACAATCCTCCTTAGGAGACAGAGAATATAAAAAGAAAACAAAAGAAGTGTTGACGAGAAATATAATTTAAAAATATTCAGGCATGAAGTTAAGCCAGTTACAGATATAACTGGCTTAATTTAAGGCAAACTAAAGCATGATCATCCTCTAATTTCTGCTCCCCCTAAACCAATCTCTGATCCTAACAATGCTCATGGCAAGCCCAAATAAATATCATATATATACTTAAACAAATAGCATATTTAACAAATAAGTTTAAAAAATTCATTTTGGAAAGATACAGTCTTGACGGTGGGGAATGATTTTTGGGATTAATGTTAAATATTTATTTTGTTTGATATTTGCTGAGTATGTACATGTAGGTGTATGTATATGTGTGTAGATGGCATGTATGTTTGTTTGTTTATGTATAGGTAATGTATATACGTATATTTACATGTATGGTTTAAAGGTTAGGGCATCTATAAGCTTGTAGCTTCAGCCCTGACCCTTTCGATCAGCCATGCAGCCCTGTTGTTAGAGGGATGTGTTACTGCTTTCTTTTTTTGTGGTTTTATTTATATATTTTTTGCTGATCGAAATAAAATAAACTCAAACTTAAACAAACATTTAACTGCGTTAAATAAATTCCCCATACTTGGTCTAACCCAGTAACATTACTGATGATGTCACCAAGTATATAAATGAAGGAAATGGTTGGGTCCTTTTGTCTCTGGGACACATGGTGGGTATGGTAAGTTGCAAAGAAAGAAAATAATTAACTTATGGAAGACAGAACTAATCCAACTGCAACCCAATAAATGCAAACCACAGACAAACAAAGGGCAGTATGATGGGTCAATGGCCAAAACAAACAATTCACAAGGTTAAATCAGTGAGCAATGTGGGAATGATGGTGATAAAAGGTGACAAATTATGTGTTCTCACCCACTTTGTCACATGCCTTTTGCCCACACAGGTAAAAAGGTTCTGAAGTGTGACACGAGTAGCAAAGCTTTAGTGTTTCCCTATTGAATAGACACCATAGAATTCATACCCATGTAATACCAGTGAGACACATTAAAAAAGATGAGAATCCATACAGGTGGGTAAGCCATATAATTGTAAAACTTGTAAGAATTTAGGAGTTCAGATTTAGACTTCAATTAAAAAATCCACATGAGAACGAACGCAGTGGGAAAATACACCATCAGATGCCAGACTTGAAAAGGCTCATAAGAATTCATTCAGATGAAAAGCTGTATAATTGCCAATCATGAGGAGATGAGAAGAACCTGCTGAAAGAGGGGATTGATTCTGTGATCTGAGTTGGAAAGCTTGAGATTGAGACCTGTCAAAAGTATAATTATGCCTGATCCTAGATGATTATTGAACTGTTCTTTTTTTGTGTAGTATTATGTACTCATACCCTACTTTGTAACCCTTCCCCCTCATGTTTTTACTGATATTATTCCTTTTTTAAATGTTTTTATTGCCATAATTATTAGTCTCACTTTTACTTTCTGCAACCATGAAATGCAAGTAGGATAATGTGAGCTGTATATGTGTTGGTGAGTAAAGGGAAGATGTGGGAGGGTTAGGTATAGAGATGCACCGATCTGACTTTTTCAGTCACAATACTAATACCTGGCCTTTGGGTATCGGCCAATACCGGATATTTATCCAATAGCAGACTTATATATTGCT
Source organism: Scomber scombrus (assembly GCF_963691925.1). Lineage (NCBI taxonomy): Eukaryota > Metazoa > Chordata > Actinopteri > Scombriformes > Scombridae > Scomber > Scomber scombrus. The sequence goes on along the minus strand of NC_084975.1, from coordinate 17,061,304 downwards.
TTCCTGACTTTGAAAAAACAAAATGTAATGAATACATACATAGATATTAGACTTTAGACATAGACTTTACTGAATTGTTATTTATTAAGATAACAGTATCTGATACCAGATTGCCTCATTGTCATGGATACCTAATCCAGCTATTTGAGTCAGTATTGCAACGATATCAGTATCAGTGTCTGTGCTTCTCTAGTTGGAGAGGGTGTGTTTAAAGTGACAGTGTATATTTGTTTGCAATTGCAAGTGTGATGCTCAATCTGAAAGTACAAAATATGTTAAGTATGTACATGTATTAAGCATCACATCCTGTGAAGGTGAAACTATAGCACCAGGGTGGTGTAACATGCCCAAAACAGAAAAACCTTCACATATTTTTGGTATGTGGAAGTATGTGGAGCTATGTTTTCTCATTTAAGTTGTTTTTTTGTTGTTGTTTTGATTCATCCACTTACCCAAAATAAAATTGGTAAAATATGCAGGAGGCCCGATAGCCCAAATAAGACCTTGAGCAGGGGAATAAACAGCCTCAGCAGTTCCCATAATGTAACCTCCACCAACCCACGTAGCTGAAAGACAATAACAAATAGTTTAGAAGAATTGGAAGAATGGTGCAACAAAACACAGGGAAAGTAGTAGTAGTAGACATGAAAAAAAGAAGAAGTTTTACCCGTCATGGTGAAAACTCCAACCAGGACATTGATGTTGCGGCCACCAACAATAGTAATTTCACTCTTGTTGCCAGTACATGTCTTCTCCTCTTTCTTGGATTTTCGAGATGCCCAGATCCCTATGACCAGGATTACTATATAAAAGCCCAGCACGGCCACCAGTCCAGGGACGTCCACTGCCATGCTTGTCTGGTTACTCAACCCAGAAGTACATCAATTAAACTGACAGAAAATATGAAACACAGGAAGTACACAAAAATATACACAAAAGAACAGCTGCTGCAGTCGTCAGCTGCAGTCAAAACAGCATTTAATTGTGGCTGTGCCACAACCCCATGACTTCATAATATTGTGTTTTACCATCTCCAGGGAGCACCACTGAATAAACAATATGCTCTTTACAGTTGAAGTCTTAACTTGACCTTGACAAGCTATTAAAGGCTCCCAAACTCTGCCAGTACAGTACACACACAGTTGCTCTATGATTCATTGTATAACGTATAATCTAGTATGCCGAACACAGGACAGAAAAGCTTCAGTGTACTCAGGTCACTCACATCAAATCCCCAACTGATCAATATATCGACAATGTAGTTTATTTAGCAATTCTGTTCTTTTGTATTTAATTATTATTTATGTATGTTTTTCTTTTTTTCCCTTTTAAATCAGAGAGGCTGAGCAAATTCACTGTTCCGATATAAACTTTTATGTACATGGAATCATCCAGCTAATTTGGTTGCATATCAATTGATGTATGAAATTTTAGTTTATAATATCATTTAATTCCTTTTACTGCTATGATGTTAATATTTTATTTATATTTAGGGTTGCAGAGTATGGGTGTATGTGAACATGTTTGTATAGATACATACCGTATGTGTGCCAATGGATGTAGATTATGTGTGTCTGTGTGTGTGTGTGTGTGTGTGTGTATGTTATGTATACTATGGTATGTGTGTGCCAACAATTATGTGTTAAATTATTTATGAATTATTGTAGGCTTAAATGTTTAATGTGAACTCTTCAGATAAACCAATTAGCTAAAAATCATCTAAACAAAATAAAACATTAATTTCCTTCAGACTGTGAGGACAAACACAAATATCTGAGCCTGTTTCCCTCCATATGATGACGAGCATATCGATAGTAAGTGAACCCTCTCAGTGGCATCTGCTCTTATCGGTAATGCAACGATAATAACTGAAATACATAATTAAAACATATATCAAACATTCTTTAAAATACCTATATGATGACGACCCTTATACATAAAAATGAAGTAGCCTAAGAGTTACTTCAGTCATTAAACAAAGTCAGTCATAAAAGTTTATTTCAGCACCACGTACTTGAACAGCCTCGCTAATAAATAAAGAAGAAAAAAAAAGGAAAAAAAAAAAAAGCACAAGTAATTCAGCTATAATTTGGTCGCAATTTGATCTTGATCTCCATGTGTAACCTACCTTTCTGCACCGTTGAACACCTCTCTTCCGTATACCTGCTGCCTCGGGTATTGTAGTCCCCGCTGGTCCGCCTCCTTCTAATTGTTGTCCCCCCCCCCCCCCCCCGATGACACCTGTGGGTGAGTTCAGTATCGTGCAAACATTTCTTATCACAAGCGGCGGAGTGTTTTAAGTATATCTAACTGTCCCCTTCAATTAATTCCCGGATGACACCTGCGTAATTAGCAGGAAACGGTCAGATCAAATTGGTTGCAAACCGGTGCAATGAAAACGTTTTCACTTGAAAGCACCCTGGACGGGATCACGTCATGATCAACTGCATGAGGATCCCTACTTTCTTAATAACAGTTTATCTATTGACAGGCCACACGTGTTTGGCTACTCATTACCTAATGGAAATACAGCATGGTGTCCAGTCACAAACCAAGACACGAAGATACTTTTCAGTGTTTGTGTGCCAGGATGCTGCAAGGTGACTCCACCTGCAGTCTGCATGTGTTGTGAAATCATACACGAAAATGTGACGTTTGTCACTTGCAAAAACAACACACACGTGCATGCACATCCAATTCCACTATACTTAACACACAATATGAATTAAACACAGTGCTATGTAAACACTGAACACTGAGGTAACAAGGACAACTACAGGACAAACACATTCACTCATCATCTACTTCCACTCATCATCCACCTGGAACAACCTCCTCCCAGTCATAATCAATTAACTGTCATAAACATACATATGAAATGAAGACCACATCTCTCCCATATTGAGAGGAAAAATAGACAACTGACTTTTTAAACGTTCACCCTTTTTTAAAGATATTTTAAACACACTAAAGGAGTGAGAGGATTGTATTAAATCAGATGTTGGTGACTGATAAGATTTTTTTCTATATCACACAGCCCATACTTCATCCCATCTGTATGTCATATATAACTTATTTCAGTGGAAAATCCAAATGCATGGGAAACTGACCAATAACATCTAGCCCAACATAACTTTTTTATATTATTCTATCACAAACCTAAAAGAATAGTTAGCCCCCCTGTGATAGATGAAACATATCAAATGTTTCTTTCTACAGAGCTTCCAGGTGGTTTGGTTAGCGATTGTCCGTATCATATCAGATGTATGTTGGAGTCCAAACTAGAATTTTTTTCACAAGAAAAAAAGAAAATCTGTGGCCAAACACAAAAATGTAGTTTTTGTTTATTATCTGTTTATCTTATTTGTACATGAACATCATGAGAGTGGATTTTGTTGGTTTCAGATGTCTGTGTTTGCCTGTGTGAGCTCTACATCCTGAGCTTCTGACTGTGGGCGGTTGAGAAGTACGAGCCCCTCTCCTCCAGGGTCTGAGGTACACAGTATCCAGTGGTTGTTGTCTTGTTCAGCTTTGTGGGAGTCCAGGAAAGTGTGAGCTGTCACCTCATACTCTTTGCCATATGTGGTCCTGCAGGCATACAACTGTTACTTAAATAACGACAGCAGGCATGTAGGTATTGTAACACGACTTCTAGCTGCCATATTGGAGGCCCTTATCTTTTGACAACACCCACTATGAAGAGTGCTCATTTTTCTCAACCTACAGCTCAGCCTTGGAGTTTGCTACAAGCTGCTAGTTTTTCATGTTACTGTAAACTAAATTTGGAAACAAATCCTTACTCATAGTAAGCTGACCTACAATCCACAAAGAAGTTTTCTATCTGATATATCTCTCCTTTTTATACGACATTTTTGAGCTTTGTTTGTGTAAAGCCAATTTTTGTTAACAGGCCTCCAAGGTTATTTTTAAAAGAAAAATTGAAAATACCAAAGGACATGATCACCCAGAACAGCAAGAGCCTGGTTGGTCTTGCAGTGTATGATCAGCACTTTCACATTTGCCTGTAAAAAAAAAAAGCAAAAAACCCAAAAACAAAGCCGATCAAGACTTACATGTAAATCTTCAATGCAATGGAGGTGAGACAAAGTAAAAAGAAACACACTTGGTCTCAGGCATTTTGTATGCTATCATTAACTACAGACTTGAACAGCAGAAAATGCTGATGTTGCAACAGATTAACTGGTTAACCAAGAACCAAGAGCACATACTTACAGGGACACACTGACCCTCATATTCAAGCCTCTCCTGAGGATCAAAGTGCACTGCTTTCCAGCACGACAGAAAGGAGTCATCGTCAGTCAGGTTTACTTCCTGGAGGCGGGACTTTTTTGCACACTATGAATTAAATCACACATGAAATCTTGTGAGAGGGAGTAACATAAACGCTGCATTCTGTTATTGACTTTAAGCATGCATGTTAGGTGTCTGCATTTCCCTCTTTGTTTACATGCATTCACATATGGTGATTGCTTTATCAGTTCGCTGTAGTCTCCCCAACAATCTTAAATAAATAACTTGATTTACCTTTTGAAAATTCTTCAAGTCGCTCGTCAAGTAAAGCTGAGGAAAGAGGGGAAGAGAAAATATGAAATCATACAAAGTGACACACTAAAGATGTGATTTATTTTGTTTCAGTAGCATTGATGTATACAATGCAAAGGGAACCACATTTATATCACTATTTAACAGAATCTTAGTAGCTTTTGTGTTCAACTAAAATTAAAATATTGTAATAGAAAAAGAGAACACATTTAACTAAATAGTTAAAACACTGATAATTACATGATATTCATATAACCTAAGGTTAAAGGTTTATTCCACCAATTTGATATTGCTCTTCTGTAAAACGGGGGGACTTGAAAAACGCAGCTAAAACGCTTTCTGTGAAGACAAGCTGTTAGTCCCTATATAGGTCAAGCTCCAGAAAACACCCAATCCTCCCATAATGCAACTCAGTTGAATCTGTCAGTAGACCTGGTTTACTTACACCCCTGGCAAAGCCACTTGTTGTTTTCAGGGAAAAACTTTGCTCAAAATGCAGAGGTGATCCTTCAGGACATCCATCTACACTGTAGTAACACAAGCAGTGTTGCAGGTTTACATCTGGTAGTGTTACCATGTGTGCCGAGGCGTACAGTATGGTGATGTTGATGATGTAGATTTGAGTGTGTACCTGGTAATGATGAAAGCAGTGCGTGTGCAGGGCTGAATACCACTCCCAGCACTAATTCCACATGGATCTTGAATGCTGGGCGAAGGACTCTTTGTCAAACCATTAATGTCTGCGTTAATGCTTAATACGCTACACTCCCTGTTTTCTCCTCCCATGTTCACCAACATCACAACATCCCCAAAGTGCAATCCTCCATCCTTCGTCACAGCGAGATTCACCTACACACATGGACAAACACCATCATCATTATCATTAGCACCCTAATCATCAGTGTGCTATTATTGTATGTGTTGTTGTTGATGATGTTGTTAATGAGCTTGAACTAATTTTACCGGTCTCAAAATGTTTTGTTTGAGGAAGTCTACTTTCTGGGTAGAAAGCTCGCCCCTCTGTTTTTTCTCCAGGTATTCTTTCATTGCATCCTGTAGACACATCAATATACAAAATGTATAATTATTATAATGTATAATTGCATCACAACTGAGTCAATTTAAAGTCACATATCTCCTTCTCTAAATCCATTTATTGGTCAAATAGCAATTACTGTATACTATATCTCTTCCACCTCCTTCTTTGTTACTGAATGGTCCCTCAACCATTTGTCTTTTCCTGTGTATCTATTTTATGCTTAAACAGACACATTGGAGAGGATGACTACATTTGGGCCCAGAATAAAATCAACACTTTCATTAAGATGTTTTTGCCAATTAAAGGATGGGTTCCCACTTTTCAAGTCTGACCTAAATTAGGTGTGCCCAAATGAACAATGAAACAGGTCTTGCCATAATCATTGCTCCTGTTCATAAAGACCATTAGAAGATACCCTGATAATGCACTTACAGTGTAATGATGAGGGACTAAATCAATAAGCCTCCTTCCTTTTAAAAGCTGTATTAGTCAAACCCAGTAGGTATTTTCAACATTACTGTCTTTTTAGACCTTCTTTCTGTTACTATACTCCCACTGCAGCTCAATGATGAAACACTGTCAAAGGAAACACAAAAATGGTATTTGAGGCTAATAAGACTGTAAATGTGTCAGATTTCCACTTGACTAACTCAGACTGCTGGAGCTTCATTAAAACTGCAGATAAACTTTTAAGTGCATTTGTGCACAAAATAACTGTGTGGACACACTGTGGATTTTGTCCTCCATCACTTACATATGAAAGCACATTTGAAGGAGATCTGTTAACAGTGAGGAAAACCTACCTGCTGTTATAAGACAAATTTGAAGAATTGTGAACGTATTTAATTGTCCATGGGTGGCAATCAAAGTAAAACGTGCCTCCTTTCTCCTACATTGTTATTTAAATATAGTTTGCTCTTGCAGGCCACCATCTAAGACCATGTCAAATGTGTTAATGTATTTGCTATAATAAGCTTACAACAAGTAATAGCTTACAACCTTTTGATAGTGAGAGTATTTTAATAATTCAATGCTTTCTTAATATCTGACACACAACTATTTGTCAGTTAATGTCTTCAACTAGCCACTTCCTAAAAATGGGTAATTAGCTTGATGATAAGATATGGAAAAGATGTTCCAGAGATTGTTCAGATTTTAGCATATACAGTTATGATTTGGTTGCAATTTGTTTTGGTTAACGACAACAACAAAAGTTAACTCAGAGCTTAAATAGTAACAAACCTCCTGTAAGCGCAGGTCCTCATTCCAGTTACCAATTCTCACGTTTGTGCGATATGTTCTCACATGAGCCATACCGGCTGTAATATTGACTCTCTGTGTACTAATAATACGATAAATGACTCTGTTTATGGTGTTTGATCCGTCAAACGTCGCCTTTAGGCAATGTTTGTGTAGTGGTTTCTATGGTAACTGGTGGTCCCGCAGAGTGTCGCGAGAGGGCGCGCTGGAGCAGCTGCTGAGCATCAGTAGAGCTGGTGGTATTTCTCTGCTCGTTCTGCTTCTCACACAAGTATGAGTTCATTAACTCATACTGACCTAAAGATAAACACGAAAACACACACATCAAAAAATAAAAATAAATCCCTGTAATTTGGTTTTGCATTAACACCCCATACTACATGCACACACAGACATAGATTTTATTTTATTTTTCACACACAGACAGACCTACACATTCATGTAGGCCTCAAACGTCAGTATTATTAGCGCTTCAACATCATACAAAAAAATACAAACGCAACACATCAAAGGGTCTTTTTTTATTAAGGAGTAGGATAAGATAAAGATAAGAAGTACTTTTATTGATATCTGTTAGGAAATTGATCTTCTGCATTTAATCAATCCTATACACACACACACACACTAGGAGCAGTGGGCAACTGCAGCAGCGCCTGGGGACCGACTCCAGTTCTTTTGCCAGTGTCTTGGTCATGGGCACTGACAGGAGAAAGAAGTGATGATGGAAGTAAACTGGAGCACCTGGTGAAAACCCATTCAAATATATAACATGCAAACTCTACACAGAAAGGACCTGGGACAGCCAGGGTTCAAACACACACCTTCTTGCTGTGAGGCAACAGTGCTAACCACGGAACCGCCATGATGTTATTAAAAGTCCTGGTTTTAGTGAGTTCTAACCATGCACCTTCAATCTATTATCGTTCACAGTTCCTTTAAGAATACAATTCTCTGCTAAAGTGTATTTACTTCTTCTTATATGCAAAATGTATTCCAGCCACTGCAATCCAGACTGAATCTGTCCATGTGTCTGCTTTCCATTTTCACTTTTCTCTGTCTCTGTCTTCGTGTATTAGTGGCCGTTGGCCCGGCCTCTGGTTCCAGAGCCATTAAAGTGAGTCGGTTTGTGCTTTCTTTCATTTGATGAGTCACTGTCATCCTCTTCTTCATCACTTCTGTCATCACCTTCCAGCTGCAGAATGAAGATGAGCCACAGAAGAGAGGTAGAAAATTAGAGTAAACCAAAGAGAAGCAAATAAAGAGATGTAACTTGCAGGATGTACATATTTTGCAATAGATTTTCTTCTTCTGCAAAAATGCATACATACATGGATCCACTTATAAACACACCTTGGTGAAGACACACTTGTAAAACATTCGTGATATGAGAACAGCCCAGTAGAGGTGGAGTATCTGTAGAACTACCAACATGACGTTGAAGAAATAGTAGCCAAAGAAGGGAGCAAATGTCTCAAGCGGATACACCCATGTACAGTGGATCAGCCTGTGGAAGATATGTGCATGTGACATTTTTCCACATTACACCAAGATTATCATGCATCATGCCACATCCTTTCATTTTACACACTTACCAGAGGGGGAAAATCACAAGTCTTGTCAACATAAAGAGAAGTGTAAACACTGCAAACATGGCATTAGCAGTCTGATGCCACTTGGCGTAGTTTAATACTTTGGCACACTGTGAGATTAAACAGAGAAAAATATCAAGTTCAGTTCTTACAGTTCAGTTTTACAGAAACAGTTCACAGACTGTCATAAAGTCAGACAAAGTTTCTATTCATATTTTTTGTGAATTTTGTGAACGTTTATAGAGGCAATGGCAATGCTCTGTTCTGTGTCCCCAAATCTACTACTACTGGGAGATTTCAATATCCACTTGGATAACATCAACAATGCTTTTACAAGGGACTTTACTTCATGCCTTGATAGCTTTGGAATACAGCAATATATTGACTTTCCGACACACTCCAAAGGTCACATTATTGACCTAATCTGCTGTTCTGGTGCAACCCCTCATAACTGTTGTGCCTCAGACCTGCCTATCTCAGACCACAAGTTAATATCCTGCAATGTCAATATAAGATTATCCAAGACTAACATACATCGCTCTATTACATTCCGAAATATTAAGAATATTGACTTGCCGGCCCTCTCCAATGGAATTGATGACTTCCCTAGCAGAGAAAATGGAGCCACCACAGATGAACTAGTATCTCACTACAATGATGGACTTCATGGACTGCTAAATACTCTTGCACCTCTGAAAATCAGATCTGTTTCTTTTACCCACTCTGCTCCTTGGTTCACACCAGCACTACGCCAGCTCAAAACCAAAGGCCGTCGATTGGAGCGCCTCTATGCAAAAACCGGCCTTGCAGTTCACAAAGAAATGTATTATAATCACATACTTCAATACAAGGATGCTCTTTCTTCAGCCAAGACCACATACTACTCAACCTTAATCAGGACAGCTGATGGGAACACTAGAGCCTTATTTTCAACTCTCAACAATATCCTGAAACCTCCTGATGCTCTGCCATCTCACTTACTCACAGTCGCAAAGTGTGATGCCTTCATGACCTTCTTCAATGCCAAAATTGAAAATATCCACCAGACACTGACTGCTTCCAATAACTCTGCATCCTCTCTGCACTCTTGGCCTACATTGTCCTTCAGCTCTCCGCTCGCCAGCTTCACACTGCCAACTGTCTCTGAAATAACTGGTCTCATTCATAAATCCAAGCCATCTACCTGCGAGTTAGACCCTCTACCTACCCACCTGGTAAAAAATCTGCCTACCTGCCCTATCCGCGTTAATAACCGACATCATTCATTCCTCACTGACTTCTGGTGTTGTCCCAGCATCACTAAAGACTGCTGCAATAACACCAACACTCAAGAAACCTGGCGCTGATCCGTATGATTTGAACAACTTCCGACCCATCTCAAACCTGCCATTTCTCTCCAAAATTCTGGAAAGAACTGTTGCAGCCCAGCTCCACACCCACCTATCCGACAATAAACTCTATGAACAATTTCAGTCTGGCTTCCGTCCCCTTCACAGCACCGAGACAGCACTAGTGAAAATCACCAATGACCTCCTGATGGCATCTGACTCTGGACTTCTCTCCATTCTGGTTCTCCTCGACCTGAGCGCAGCTTTTGACACTGTCTCCCACGAAATCCTCCTGGACAGGTTATCCTCCGTTGGAATCACTGACATCCCTCTGGCCTGGTTCCGATCTTATCTCTCTGGCCGCACCCAGTTTGTTCAACTTAAGAACCTGAGATCCGGCTCCTCCCCAGTCTCTAGTGGTGTTCCCCAGGGCTCTGTCCTTGGCCCCCTCCTGTTCATTATTTATCTTCTACCTCTTGGTCATATTCTCAGGAAATTTGACATTCAATTCCATTGTTACGCTGATGATACCGAACTCTATCTTTCCACTAAGCCTTCTTCCACTCTGCCACCCATCGCCCTATCGGATTGCTTACTGGAAATTAAATCATGGCTCTCACTCAACTTTCTTAAACTCAACGGCGAAAAAACTGAGGTCCTCCTCATTGGTACCAGATCTACCCTAGCAACACTCAACACTTTCTCCATGTCCATTGACAATTCCACTGTTCCTACATCGCATCAGGTAAAGAGCCTGGGTGTTATCCTGGACAGCATATTATCTTTCGAAGCCCACATCAATAACGTTACTCGGACTGCATACTTCCTACGAAACATCAACCATCTCCGTCCCTCACTTTCACCAACCTGCACCGCTATCCTGGTAAACACCCTGATCACATCCCGTCTGGACTACTGTAACGCTCTCCTCTTTGGTCTTCCGCGGAAATCTCTTCACAAACTCTAGCTGGTACAGAACGCAGCCGCCCGTATCATTACCAGAACCCCCTCTATTGAACACATCACTCCTGCCCTGCAGCAACTTCATTGGCTTCCTATCAAATCCCGCATTGACTTTAAGATTCTACTCCTCACTTACAAGATCCTTCACAACCTGGCACCATCATATCTCTCGGAACTTATTCACATCTACACACCCTCCCGAACTGTCCGATCCTCCTCCGCGAACCAGCTCTTTGCCCCATCTGCCAACTTAACTACCATGGGGTCAAGAGCTTTCAGCCGATCTGCCCCCCGCCTTTGGAACTCTCTCCCACCAGACATTTGCACTTCGGACTCTGTTTCCACCTTTAAATCCCGCCTGAAAACGCACTTATTCAGAGTGGCATACTCTGTCTCACACTAACTATGCAATCACGTTCTTGCTTATTTGTTGCACTGATGCACTTTATAGTCACATTCATATTTATTTCTTTATCTTTGCACTAAAATGTACCGGATTTTTATTGTTTGATGTACTGTTGTCGTGTTTTTGTGCCTTGTAAGGTGTCCTTGAGTGCTTTGAAAGGCGCCTTTAAATAAAATGCATTATTATTATTAATGCTGTCTGTTCAATTTAACTGAATTTCTTGTGTTTGTGTGCAGCTATAGCATGAACAAAAATAACATGTTAAGAAATGTATGATGTTGTATTAGAGGAAAGAGTTGACTATGCGTATGTATTTTTTGTCATCAGGCCACTTTAGACCTGCATTCTGTGATTTAGCAATGATAATGAATGATTAAGTGTTGGATGTACATGAAAACATGTACGTATAAAACCTATAAGCACATCATGTTGACCAGAGCCATGTTTTTAACCTTGAAGGGTGATTTGTACCCTTTTTTAAAAACATAAGAACACAGCTTTGCTATCTGGAATTGCCATTTCTATTACATGTAATAAATGTTTCTTAAATGAGTCTGTTTATGCAAACAATGTAATCTCTCACTGTTATCTGCAAGTCCAGCACCAGCCCAGGGGATGAGAATAGATATCAAATAGATAAACATGCACGTGCACTGATGTAACCGCTGCACTAACCTCAAGCAGGATGTCAGCAGAGTCGTGAACTGCCATCACAAGGGTTCCAATACGGATGTAGTTTGAAAACCAGGAGAAGCTAAGAAGAGTCAGTGTGGCTATGTGATGAATCACCTGCTCTTTGAAGTCCTACACACACATACATATGACATGAGAGTATGTACATGAGAAAGAATGCACAAAAAGCAAAAGCATATCCAACTTTTTTCCTTCTACTTTATTTTATTTTTATTTGAAAATGTGTCATTCTTAGTAGACACTCCATTAATAATGAATATGATGTTAACATAAATTAAACTATGTTTCTTTTAATAAATGCAATCACATCTGCACACTCACCTTCCGTTTCACATCAGTTGAGAGGCTGAGGAGCAGAGAAAGGTAGAAACCCATTTCCAAGAGGTAATACCAGTACTGAGATGGCAGCAAGGACTGCATGGACACATAATGCACATATATATTACTCTGCTTTCTGTTATTTTCTACTAGCTGTCCTGATAGCAATGGTAAAAACACTTACCTGTTTAGGGAAGCCTGCCCAAACCTCCTTCAGATTATAAAGCCAAGGTTTCTAAAGACAACAAAAACAAAGGAGGAGATGAGTGTGAGCGAGTTTGGAGAACAGCTTTGAAAACAGCATTGAGGGTAAATGTTGGCCAACCAGCTCATGCATGCTTGTCTGCTATGTCAACTGCCAGAGTGTGAGAAAACCCCTGAAGCACAGAGAGACATGAAATAGGAAGATAGACCACAAGTTTCACATGCATTACAGTGAAATCAGAGTGGTACCTCGAGATAGAGAGAAAGAGGGAGAGAAACAGCACACAATTCATGCAATGGAAAAATCAACAAAAAGGAAAAATCCCTGTAAATCCTGGCGATTCCTGTAAAAAAAACAATCAAAAAAACAGGAAAAGGCTAAGAAAAAAACTTACATCATACAGAGCAAGGACTCCGCCAACAAATGCAAAAAAATAGAACAAGCATCTCCAACTGTGGACAGACAAGAACAATAATGACACACATGAATAAATTAGCATCTGTGCACACATTAGTGTACAAACACACACACACCTGGCTTCACAGAATCTCTTCCGAAGTGCTGGACGGTCCTGGTTCCTCCTCCTTCTGAACCAGACTTGAACTCTCCTTTCTGGCCAACTGGTCTTCTTACACAGAGACCTCACATCAGCCTGAGACACAAGGGAAAGGATTGAAATTTCATAAGGCTTTCCACCCTGGGATGCACACTCTCTCAAGCCTTATTTCACTTGTTTTAACTCTCTGATTATCTCAACTCCTCAAGTAGTTTGTTGTTCATGAAATGCCTCATTTCTTGAATTTAGTAGTATATGTTGTAGGATTTGGCATTTAAAACAAAAATTCCCCCAACAGTATTTTTTCATTCATTTCATTACTTTATGAAATAGGTTCCTTTGTCTGGATAACACTTTTGTCTTTGTTAGTTCCACACAAAATGCTATAGTGTGTGATTTACTGCAGCTTTGTTTTTTAGTGAAATGGCCCTTTAACATACCTGCGATGGAAGCCGTGTTTGGCTGCAGAAGTACTTTTCTAGGACATGGTTTGGTTCTGCTTTGCGACGTACCCTGTCTCTGACTCCCCACATATCAGCCAGCGGTGTGGCCACATATCTGCAAAAGCAAACAAGAAGCAGGGAAACTGAAAGGACTACATCACCTATGATCATTTAGTTATTAAATGTCTGTCAGTACATCATACTGTAGAAGAAATTATATTGCAGAGCACCATTTTCCAGATATGACCATAAGACTGCTGCAAACAGTTTCTGCAGTTTGAGTATTCTGAAACCAAATTCTCTGACACACATTTACTCACATCCTTTTCTCACCTCTCAAATAGGTATCTGACAACGAGCAGGCAGAGGGCGCAGGGCAGAACAGCGTAAAGTTGAGAGGCTTTAGCATAGACACGACCTTCATTGTCCTCCAGATCAGACCAGGAGACATTTCCTGGCAGCCACAGGCGCTCCCACCACAGCCACTCACTGACTGTCTGCAACATGCTGCTGAAATACAACCGTGAAAAACTGATTTGGGACGAAGCATTTTATATTCAGGTTTTAATATAATTTTTTTTTTTTTAAATGTAAAATTTTGATAGTACTATGTCAACTGGCCAAAGTGGTGCGCATTTGCTATGACTGTGTATCAGCCAAACCAGGCTGGCTCTCTGAAGCAGCCAGGCACTGGTTCACATTAATTCACATTCAAAATTTCACTAATTTTTTTTCTTGAATCTACTAAATAATGTCATTTTTCTGTTAACAATATGCTTCTCCTCCCAGTGTTCTCTAACAGTGAAACTGTACCAACCATTGAACCATTACAGGAAGTGAACAATCTAAAGATGGACAGCTACAGTAGATATCAAAGGGCAAGAAAGATAAAAAAAAATAATAATAAGGGAGAGGAGCAATTCAAGGAGGTAAAGATTACAAAGAAGTAAAGTCCTTCTCTTTGTGGACTCTGACCATAGTGTAGATAAAGACATGTAACATAAACTGTTAGAAATGAATTTCAAAATGTTGCCATGCCATGTTTTCCTCACTGAGATACAATATAACTCACACACTGTTAGTTAATAAGTCAGCATGGGAAAACGAGCATACAACCCTACAGGCAGTGTTGTCTTGACAAGTTCCAACAGAAGAGATGGGAGCTGAGGGAGAACGTAGATACATAGTGTGTGACAAAGTCCAGTGAAACTAGGAGAAATACTGTGTGAAACCCAAACAGCCACAGCCCTCTATCTGATCTTAATTTTAACAGCTTTAATTGTATGTCTATAGATGTCTAAATGATCACATTCTTTGCTGCATGACTGTTAAAGAATACATACACATACATACATACATACATACATGTATACAAAAGTAATGTATTCACACACACTCACCTTTGGTATGCCAAGCGTGTTTTGTGTAGTGTTTTCCAGGGACCTGTCTGTGTGACGCCGGTCTGTTACTTCAACAATTCACTTATATATACACCAGATAACAGGTTAAATCCTCTGTTCTGCTATCGTAGAACCATTCTTCAAAGAGATAGTAAAAAGTAAAAAAAAGAAGGCAAATATTAACTCATCTGCTAACGCTTCCCCTAATCTGTACATGTACCTCTATGTGTGTGAGGCAACAGGCTTCAGTGAGCATGTTGACTTTTGAGCATGCGTTGTGGTCGCTCACCTGGTTAGAAAGCATGGGATCTTTCCCTCCCTCTCTGCCTGCTCCTGTGATCACACCCTTGTAGTTACCCTTAATGTAAGGCTATCTCAGCACTAAAAGCCCCTCGCTGCCCTTGGAAGCATTTTGAATTTTTTAACTGCGGTACATGGTAAGCTGCAGCAGTCATCTGTGCACAGACTTGTTTGGTACCCTCACCTGCAAGAATTCCCTCGGAATGCTGGGAAGCCCCCACAAAGGCCCCATTCACTGGTGGGTCAGGGGAGGAGGAGTCAGTGCAGGTTGTGGATAGAAGAGACAAGGGAACTTTCACACAGACAGACAGAGAGACAGAGAGAGAGAGAGAGAGAGAGAGAGAGAGAGAGAGAGAGAGAGAGAGAGAGAGAGAGAGAGAGAGAGAGAGAGAGAGAGAGAGAGAGAGAGAGAGAGAGAGAGAGAGAGAGAGAGAGAGAGAGAGAGAGAGAGAGAGATAGAGAGAGAGAGATAGAGAGAGAGAGAAACATCACTACATAAATAGCTGCCTTGGTTAATAACAAGCATATCAATACAGATCAAGTGATCTTGTTTCCTTGTCGTTTCTTTTTGCAAAAATACATTTGTTTGTATCTGTTATTTCATGCAATTAATTTCAATTGTCAGATTATCCTTTGTAAATGTCTGATACATTTCATTAATATTCTCCTACACAGTATTGTTTTTATGTGTTAACAAGACATTGTAAGCCTACAGTGCCACCTTGTGGTCTGTTCCGCTTTTATTTTGAAGAGCGCAGTTTTCTTCTTCTGAGGTTTTGGTGATTTTACATTTCCTGCTACACTCTCAATGTTGTGCTCAGGCATCGTCGGAGCAACGGTAAAAACTTGTAAACACATTAGTTATTTATCATGTTCATCTGTTTGAATCCTGTATGGAAATAGTTTACATTGTGATTTACCTTATTATTTTTGTATTGTTCGTACCTGTTATTTCTAAGAGCTCCGAACTGTGAGGTGTGTGTGTCGAGCTAGAGAGCATGCTAGCTGAAGGCGGAAACTCTTTAATTAGCGCCCTTGGAGAGCGGAATGAGTTTTCAAGGTGCAAGGTGCAAGGTGCATGGTGCATGGTGCTCGTTGAGAGAAAGAAAATAAATCGACACCCGTTTGAAACTCTCTGCGTCTTGATCTATAAATCCAAGGGGCCGCTACATCCTTCATTACTTTTGCAGACTGTAATCACACTTCAATGAGCACCCATATGAAACTGTTGGATACTAAGCCATTTGTCAGTGTTTTACCACACACCAGAAGGTGGCAACAGAGACAACATAATAAGCTTATCAGACTGATACCATCTCCCTCTCAGGATTCACTAGTGCCATGTTACGCATGTGTCGTTGTTGCTCTCATGTTTACAACATTGTTCCACTATTTCTGAATAGAAGTGCCACTGGATTTGTGATGTTATTTGTCACTTCAAATATATAATATGGATCATTTATTAAAACTAAACTGCAATAATTGTAATACTACATAAACATGATTTTCGCTTTCCTGTCAGTAATCTGAGACAGCAATGCAACATTATAAAGGAAACTTCACAAGGAAAAAACAGATGTCAAAAATATGTCCTTCTTTTATTATGATTTTACATATTTTATATATCAAAACTTCTAAAAATAAACAGTAGATCTACAAGCATAACTGTTTGAATCTAGCTGTGATGTATATAGTTTCCATATTCCTCTGGTCTACAAGGCAGCACTGCTGCATGTGTGGGACTGAAAATAACAGAGGAGCAGTGGCTATTGAGCTGTGGCTGTGGGCAAATACAAACCAACAAAAAAAACAACAACCAAAAAAGATAAAAAGTTTAGAAAGCATTAAAGTTCCAGTGGTGTTTTCTTCAGGCATGGTAAGGAGAGTTTCAGAGGATTGCAGTCTTTTTCTCTGAATTGTCCAAGACTCCCCTTGCCAGAATCAGCCCTAAACCACTGAGTAGTATAAACATCTCTGTGAAGATTAGGAGGATAAAAAGAAAGTTCAGTTGATCTGGACGGTCTCTCGTCAGACCCCAAGTATTATGTATGCAGATAGGGAGGACAGACGGGGAGGTGAGGCTCCAGGCACAGACAGGAGAGATAATCTGGATAGTCCTCCCCCTCCCTCTGCCACCCTCTGTCCCTTTCTTTCACCTTCCAGCCCTCCTCATACTGGCGTGTTGCGTTTCAGTTCACTGGGGGAAGGAGGGATGCGGTCTCCCAGCTTTGTGAAGCTGGTGGAATGGCTAGGCTTGGTGATGTGCTCCTCTGGGTCAGGGACTCTTTGTCGTGTAGGCAGGGTGGAGCACCGCGCTTTGCCCCTGGAGCGTGGCTGTTGGGGCGGGGGGCCTTTCAGTGCAAATAGTTCACTGGGGGCTTTGGGCTGTGGGGGCTCGGGTTTGACTGATGGGGATTGTGTGGGATTTGGAGATAAAGGTGACACCGATGTGTCTGGGGGCGAGAATGGGTTGGATGAGGCGGATAATGAAGAGCCCAGGGGAACAAGGGGAGTAAGTGTGGCCGCCTGCTGGAACCTCGTGAGGCTGGTAGAGTGGCTCGGTCGCGGCAGGCTGTAACAAGCCTCAGCCCCTCTGTGGCGGGAAGGCAGGGTGGAGCAACGGGCCTTCGCCCTTGAGCCTGGCTCTCTTGGAGGAGGAGCAATTAGTGAGAAGAGCCTAGTGTCAATATCTAATGCTGTTATTTCTGCTCTGGAGCCCCTCAGACTCTGGGACGAGCCTCTTTTAGATGGTGGATCTCGAGGGGACGGAGGCTCCTCGTCTTTCTGGTATTCCTGCTTAGAGGCTGAGCGGGGAAGCACTGCATCTTTAGCTGTGCTCGATGATGGTTCATCATCTAGAAATAAACGTAAAAATTAATCATAAGGCAGCATTACTACAAATTTAATTAAAATTGACAGAATGATAAAAATGCAATAGCAGAAGTTAAAAATAGAACGTTTTCCCCTCCTACCTAACAGGCCCAGGTCGTCCATGAAGGAGTCCAGGTCAATAGTAAATTTCTCCTCCTCATCTGCTTTCTCTTCGACATCATTTTTCTCGTCCTTTATTTGTCTTTCCTCCTCTTTCAGGTCATCCATGAAGGAGTCCAGGTCAATAGTAAATTTCTCCTCCTTATCTGCTTTCTCTTCGACATCATTTTTCTCATCGTTTATTTGTCTTTCCTCCTCTTTCTCTTCTCCTTCCTCTTGCTCTTTATCACCTTTTCCATCCTCTTCATTTACCTCTTTATCTTTTTCTCCCCGTTCTTCCTCTGTAGCCTCATCTTCTCCTTCACATCCTCGCTTTTCGTCTCCATTTTCTTCCACTTCTTCAAGTGACTTTCCATCTTCTGGATCACCATCACTGTTAAGCCTTGGTTCATCCAGGTTGATCTCAACTCCCACTTCTTCCTCCTCCTGCACTTCCTGATGCTCCTCCTCTTCTTCTGGTGGTGCCTCCACCACAATATCTATAGAGGCGGCGAAGCGGGGGATGGAGCGTCTCGGGGAATGAGATTTGGCACGTTGCTCCTGGTCCTGATTCAGGAGAAACTCCATCAGCATCATGTTCTCTTTCTTCAGCTGTTCCCGCAGAGACCGTGGTACATCTGGGATCATCCAGGCAACCAGCATGCTGAGAAACATGGCGAGGTTCTATAAGGGCAAAAGACAAGGAAATGTTTTTTTTATTACTATAACACTTAAAAGTGTGCATTGAGTCGGTTTCTACTCTCGATCGTTATTTTTTTAAATTATTATAAGAAAAGAATATTCATTTTGGTTTAAGGTTTAAGTTTTAATTGGCTGCAAGGGTAAATGGGTTTTCTGATTAATGAGGATGCGCCACCTCACCAGGTCAGTACTGTTAGTGTTACTGACCTTATTAAGCTGATTGGGTGTCAGCCAGACATGACTTATCCACATCAACATCACGAATCCACTTTGTCAGTGTAATTATACAATTCACAATTTCCACTATTAGTTACACTAAGTCAGCCATGTTGGGCTGCACACCCAATCTTTGGCCATTTTAATGAGTTCCAAACCGTGTGGTATACAGATTTTAAAAAGATAACACTACTATTGAATCAGTAATTGGTATCGGAGGATAATCTGAGTTGACACATCAGAGTTGGAAATGGGTACAAAGGTGGTGATGGATTTGAGAAAGACTTAGAGATCTGACACCACTTTTTGGATTAGTATCCATACCTGGAAGAATATTACGAAGGCCAGCTTTGCTGCGAGAACAGACCAGTATTGTTTAGAGAAGCTGTAGGCATCTGGTTCCCAGGGTGGATCTCTGTAGTCCTTATACCTGATAAACACAGACAGTGTGAGCGTTAGCGAGGTAACAGTAATGTCAGAACAGAGCAACATTAATGAATATTAAATGAAAACAATCAGAGAAAGATATGGTTCTTCTTGATAAGATTTGCCCCAGTAAATAATGTAATCCTTTCTATAAATGCTACATTTCACAGTTTCTGGAAACTCCAAAAAAAAAAACAGGAAACTGTAGGATTTAAGTAAGTAAGAGGTAAGCTGCTGGGCTCAAGGATTTAAAGGCAGCTCCAGGTAGGTCAAGGTTAAGAGAGTCACTCTGACCTGCACATGGATACTCCGGTGATGAGGGTGGTTGTGGGTGCGGTGCCCGGAGGGAAGTTGCTAACATTAAAGTAGGACAGTGAGTGTTCTGTGTAGCCATTCATGGTGCCATTTACACTGTACATGTACTGATAAACCATTCGTGGAACAAACTCTGACGTGAAGGAGATCACAAACGCCTGAGGAGACAAACAAGGAGTAGAAACAGCAGTACAGTATTATTGCAGCTATATCACATAAATAAAGTACACATGTCAGTCAGAACATCAATAATATTACCTACTTAACACAAATTTTAAAACAAGCAATTGTTTTTGTGACTTTTCTTTTTTTAAAATGTATTATTATTCTGCGTAGATATTTATTTAGGCACAGCATTTAACTTAAAGTAATGATGTGACAAACAGAGACATATACTTGACAGATAATGAGGATCCACCAAAAAGAACAAATAAAAGATTTCCTTCAAAAAAATGTTTTTGGTGATACATAAATTAAGCAACACTTCATTCAATTCACACTTACTGTCAGTATTAGCAACTGAAATAAATAACTAAGCATTCAAAAAAGGATATTGTGTCGATCATTTAAGTGAGGTGTTGTCTAACAGAGCTCAAAGGTTATGGGCATAGTAGACAGACTCATACACACTCAGTCGAACACACTTACATTGGTAATGACAGAGAACTTGCTGATTCCACAGAGAATGTTGTACCAAATCCCTAGAGATAGCATGTCCATGAAAAGAGACGAAAGGGGAAAGTGTCCATCCATGTGTGTGTGTGTGTGTGTGTGTGTGTGTGTGTGTGTGTGGGAAGGAAAGTGACAGACAGACAGACAGACATTGATACAGAGAGACAAAAATGGAGGGGCAGAGTGGAGTAAAGGAAAAGATAGTGATTAAAAGTTCCTGGATAGATTGTTTCACATTCACACAGAGACTGAGACAGAGTAGACATGCTTGTATGTGTGATCTTTACCTATGTCTTTACACCTCACAGCATCAGGCCGCCGGATCTCAGTGACAAATTTTGCAGCATCGAGGCGAATCTCAATGACGTTGTTGAGCAGAGCGAACGCAGGTGCCAGTGGGAAGGAAGCCACGAACAGAGACACAAACCCATACTGGATGACTGCAGGGACACAGTCACACATTTTTTTTTTAATAACATTGAGTTACTGGAGTGGCAAGTGTGAATTAAAGACAGAGAAAGACAATAAAAGAGACTCACTCATTTCCATGTACTCTGGAGTTACACCTTCAAAAGGCTCCAGAGCAAAATCTTTGTCAAATTGTTGTTTTGGTCTCCTCTCTTCTGAGTCCTCATCCTCGGCTTCCCTTTTCTTCCCTTTTTCTTCCTGCATTGTTCTGTACATCTTTTTTAGCTTACTAGAAAAAAAAGCAAACACGACATTAGACTGTGACCCTAGTAAATTATGCAGCTTTGACAGAAAAAAACAAAATACATACGGTATGAGAACCTCAAAGACATTGTTTTGGATGAGCTGTTTTCCAAGCATGATCATGCTGAGCTGGATGCACAGCTCAATGAGGCAGCCTGGAGGAGCACACTGTGGAGTACAAAACACTCATTTAGCTAACACTCATTTGAAGCAATATACACAACTAGACACACTAACTAATAATGCGTGTAACTGAACCCACCTCTTCCATGCGATAGTCTCCAAAGACGTAAACATAATCGCCAGGCCGTCCAGCAAACCTGCATGAAGGGAAAACCAACGTACATGATAAAGAATAAAGACAAACAATGATGAGAAGTGAGAAAAGATAGAGAAAATGAAAGTGAATGATACACACCTGCCCTTGAAGAAGGCCACATAGAAAATAGGTGCAAAGGCGTTCATAGATTTGAGAAAGAAAGACTTGAAGATCAGCCTCTCTTCAAACTCTTCCGTTGTCTTAGGAAGTTCTGATGGACAACAATTATAAACACACCATAAGCTCATGTTACACAGTCTTGCTTATAATGTGTTTCACTCACAGTGAATTACATGCATCCAAACTAATGCTTCCTAAATGAGTTATACGGTAACCTGTGTTCTACAATGTCAGGAAGTTTTTTCCCCATGTACGTTTGTGTGTGTTTAAACTGCTGTCTTTCACTACTTCTTTGTCAGGCAACATATTGAAAAACAAGGTGACCCTGTGGCTAGTAAACCATCTGCTCAGTATTGAGCAGCCAGCAGAAGCCTCTCTCTCACACTTACCATTATGCGTCTGCACTATTATGAATCTATGATAATTATCTATTGGTCTCAAGAACAATTAACTAAAGAGTTTTTCTTCAAAAGTAAACTGACCAACTTTTAACCCGATGTATTCCAAACTCTCAAACAGGCTTTCAATACATATTTAGAACTGAACCCCTTGACTGCTCTATTTGGTCTCCCTCCGACCAAAAATGTACCCATTACTACATGGCGCACCATTCTTCTCAAATGGAAACATGGTTTTAACACAGGTTTTTTTTTTCTTGAATGATTATTTAATCTATTTATCTACGCATTTAATTATTTATTTATTTAATTATTATTTACTATTATTATAATTATTATTGTTATTATTTATTTATTCATGTTGTTATGTAACTAATTAGTAGCTTACTGTGGCCACAACAGACATGGGATGTGGGATTTTTGCTGGGGCTTTCTTTTCCTTTAATGCAGACGCTCTGATGTAATGTAATGTTGATTTACTACTCTGTACTGTCGCAAAAACTGGATGAAAAAAAGTTTGAAATATAAAAAGTTCCGTATCTATGTTACTTATTTAAATGCTTGAAAATGGACATGACAGTAAGCAAAGGAGAGCACATAAAGGTTAAAGTAAAGGTCGCAGTGAAGTCAACTGCTTCTTAAAGATTATTTAAAGGGCAGCATTACCCAGCTCAGTCAGCCACACAGCGATTGCGCCGTAGACCTCTTCCAGCACCAGAACCACCAGCATGTTGAGGATGATGCCTGTGGTGGTGACCGTCATCCTCACACTGGCCTTGGCTTCAGGATCGGGGTTCATGGACCACACGCTTAACATGCAAATACGGTACACTGCCACCCCAACCACTGCTGAGATGGTTACAAAGATCTGAAAGCAGGCAGACACATGACAGATGCACACAATGTTAAACAGTTACATGACAACACTCTGGTGACAAAGTCTATATGTTCACAGTTGATTTGTGATTTGTGTTCATTGTTAATGTTTGTTACATGTATTTTAGGGATGCAATAAATTAATATTTTCAATCACGATTAATCTTTTAGTCTATCAAATGTGAAAAAATAATTTCCCAGAGTCCAAAGTGATTTCTTCGAACTTGACTGTTTTCTCCAAACAGCAATTAAAATATATTTGATATGTATATATATATAGATTTATTGATAAGGATATAACTATAGAAAATAGTAACAAATCATCACCCGAGAGAAATGACTGAGAGGATTAATTCATTATCGAAATTGTTGCAGATTTATTTTCTCTTGACCAACTATTAATTTCTGCTATCCGGCTGTTAAGTCACGACGTCACGCATGACGAAAATTCTATTTCCGGGTCCAATCCCCAGAGCGGCTCCGTTTGTGCAGTATGCCACAGTGTTGTGTCCCGTGTTGTCTCAACAGATCTGAATCAAAAAACGACATCAAGTTGTCGTTTTTGCAAATTCCTGATTCTCAACGCGTATCTGCACTTTAAAAAATCCATCCTCAAACTGCTGTCAATCTATCTATCTGTTCTTACTTTAGCTGAGTGGCTAGCCGCTTATACTATTACGGCTGTGAGCAACCATATAATTCGTGAGTGGTCTTGAATGAATCAGGGCAATCTAAGCTTTCTAACAATGTATGGCATTATATATATATATGTTTAAGGGTTGGTGTTTAAAACATTCAGAAGAACTTTCGCTACCTCACAACTTCCGACCTGTCCCGTTGGCAGAACAGCGTGTTTTAAACGGTTAAACCTGAAGAGTATGGTCCTTTTATATACAGTCTATGGTATGGTCTAGACCTACTCTATATGTTAAGTGCCTTGAGATGACTTTGTTGTGATTTGGCGCTATATAAATAAAGATTGATTGATTGATTGATTGATTGAACGTGCAAACTAACCGCTAACTCACCTCAACTTTGTACACTTTCTTTTTCATTGATGCCTGGACAGTGCCCTTAATTAAACCATCAGGAAGAACAGTTACACCATGTACTCTATTGGAATTATATGAATTCAGTCCCTTTTTCACTCTCACAGACATGTCACTACAATAAGAGGTGATCGTAAAAAGGTTCACGGGTTCCGCCATTGTTGTTGATTACTAATCGATGCCTTTGGACCCGGAAATAGAATTTCCGTCATGCGTGACGTCAGACTTAACAGCCAGATAATCTGTTTCAAATTCTATTTCCCCCTTTTTATCAATTGTTTTTCTTATCTTGTATCACTTTCTTGTATGTTGTCTTATTTAATCTTTTATCTTTCTATAACATATCATATGATTTTAATGTCTAGGTAATTTTAATGGTTTAGTGACAAAATAACAGCAGTGAGGAAATAAACTGTATAGAGCTGTAGCTGTATAAAATACAACACAGGGGAGTCAAAAATGTGAAATGAATACTGTTAAGTGTAAGAGTATAAACACAGTACCAGCAGTAGTAAGGTGGACACATTGATGAGATAACCTGACAGGTGATCCTCAATATCCAGGGATTCTGGCTCCTGTTGTCAAGAAAAACAATCATATTACTGGATTACAAACAGACATATACATTTGTACACACACATTTATTTATGCTTTTGTGTGCAGTATGTGATGTGCAGTAATGCTGAGCACATGTTGTGCACGCACACATTATGTTTTCTGTCTGGCAGGTGCATGTTTGCCACCTGAAAGGACAGCAATCCCCTCCCCTTCTTCCTCTCCCTCCTCCCTTTTTTCTCTCCATCAGTAATCTGGGCTAATCTCAGGCAGGTAAGCAGCTTTGGACTCAACCACCCGCAGTAGGTGAAGGGGGTTTCCTCTTTAAACACAGACATAAACTCATACAAATGAAGTTAGTCTGTAACAATTTAATTGTTAATGAAAGACAAAGACAGGCTGCAATATTTGTTTGTATAGTAATGTTTTTTTTTACCCTCAGTGGGTGCAGTGTCATTGAAGAAATGAGATCCGTGTAAGCATTCGCTGCGAGGCAAGTTTAAATCACCTTACTGTTAACAACCCTGCCCTCACCCCACAGCAACTCTGTTCAGTGTTCACGTACTGCCCTATCACACAGAGTACTGCAGTGATACCTGGGAGGCCAGCATCTGGTCTTTTTCTCCATCTGCGCCATCCCCACTTTGTGTTAACTACAACAGAATAAAAACAGACAGTGAGAAACCACCTATGCACTTTCAATTCATTAAATTATATCTGAGACAAATGTAGATAATTAGATACAAAACCTTCTTTTTCGACAGTGCTTTTATCTTATCTTTCTTTTCCTGTAAAGCCTCTTCATATTCAGGCCTCAGCGCCTCCTGCAACACACACAAACAGATGTTAGAACACATGTGACTGCATCACACAACAAACAAAGCAGCCTCATGTCACGTTTCTTTTTTTGTTTTAGCTGTTCATAGCTTTACAGTATAGTGGTTTAAGACACCAGCTGTGGCCACAGAAATCTCTGCCCCAAATTATCTTAAAGCTACAAATTCACTGCTTTACTTTAATCTCTGTCATTTATGTTGGCTGTTGGACGACATTTGCAAAAGTTTTAGGTTGACACTACATAACAGACTTCAATGGCCTCATGCCTGTTTGTTTTAAGAAGGTGCCAGCCTAAACCAGGACATGTTTATGTAGCAATATTTTTTTACTTAAATATAGCAATGTTTTCTAAAGGAGTACAGTGATCATTTTTGGATTTCTGTTCCCACACACACACAAAAGTTGCTGCTGCTGGTTTCCTCATTAGAGGACAGTCTAGAGGAGTTTCTAAATACTATAGACTGTTTGCATGCTAATTGTATTTGCATAATTTTGACATAATCTTTTCCAGAATGTTTACATTATTGATTAATGGCAAAACTGGAAATTGGAATCAGATTCTTCTTCACTTTTGACCTTGATGTGGATACATCTAAGATTCATGGAAACTTTCCCACCTGGACTCGCTCCTTCAGGCACCGGAGACAAAAATAAATGAAAGAGAGACAGAAAGAGAGAGAGTTGCATTAGGATCAAAATCAGAAAAAAACAGGGAAAATTGCATTGTTACAATTGCTCAGCTCACAGTTAGGAAATAAGTAAAAAGGTAAAAACTTCTATAAAAGTAAATAGTAATAATAATAATAAACACATAGTAAAAGAATATAAAAATGTGCAAATGAGCAAAAAGCAATGTGGGAGGTAGAATATATTGGACAAAATATGTAGTATGGACAAAATGCAAAAATGGAAACATAAAGTAGATCAACAGTAATTTGTACTGATGGAGATGTGCAGAAGTAAGTGATTTACAGTCATTTAAACGTAAATTAGCAGTAGAGGCAGTAGATTAGGCTGAGAGTGTTTTTGTTGGAACCTTGCTGCGTCATCCTGACCTGCAAGTTCACTGCTTTAAGAACAGACCAATCCCATTACAGCCTTTTACAGGGTAAAGAGTTGTGTTAAATTGGTGGGCGTGTGTGTGTGTGTGTGTGTGTGTGTGTGTGTGTGTGTGCGTGTGTGCGTGTGTGTGTGTGTGTTAGGGGGGAACTATCCTGAGACAAATGATAATCTACAAGGCAAACCACAACTGATCTCTGCTGTCATGATTGACCCAGGCCATGAGGTTAACAGTCTCACCCTGGCTGACGTAGAACTTTAACAAACCAGTGGAGTGAAAAATGAAAGAGAAAAAGAAAGAATCTAATAATGAAATTGATGCTGGCAAAGCAAAAAAGGCTCTGACTGTATCTACACTCAGGTAATGTATGTATGTGTCTTTATGTGTGTGTGTGTGAAGAGCACAGTAAGTGTGTGCACAGTATTGCTGTATCTATTTTAGTACCTCCTCATCCTCCAAGGTCGTCAGGTCCCATGTATGCCTCAGACACATCTGTCGTCTCTTCCAGTGCTCAAGGAAACAAGCAGCTACAAGACACAAAAATATGTTAAATATCTAAAAGATTAGAAAAGATTTAAAAATCCTGAACTTTAGTTTGACACTCAAGTCAAAGGGAAACACTCCCTGTCCTTGGCCTTAGGCAATTCTGTGAATCTGGACCTAAATATATGTGGAGCAACATCATTTTGATTTATGAAGGCAGCCCACATGCATGGTTAAAACATGTTAAAATATAGGCAATTGCTACAAAGCAAATATTTTGCAGTACATTCACACCTCAGGTAGCAACTTGATGTTAAATTCTCTCCAGTCATGCATAGCTTAATGCACCGATACAAACATACAAATGTATTATCCCTCTCAGAAAAATCAGCAATAATTTCTAAATCATTACAGTAATAAAATATCACCTCAGGTGAGAGAGACATGTTTTCAGGAGCTGGTATTTGCAATGTTATGCCATACAGGACTCCATTTGTATTACTACTACTCCTATCAATGTAGGGACTTCCTTATATAAATTTGCTGTAATGATTTTATGTGTGATTGTTACCAAACCAATTGCTTTATATGACACATTTTTATTATGTTGTCTTGTCTGACCAGGTTACAAATAGGAGCAAGTTTCCTGTCTTGATGCGACTATTCTTGTTAAATAAATAAAGGTTGAATTTAGATCCAAGATCTAACTCAATCAGCTATACATTTCTCTGAGGTAATTGTACTATAGCTTATATTATACTTAATAATAATATTATATTAAAATATCTTTGTTGTAACATTATCAGGAAAGTGAATTAGAAAGTATAGTTACCCCACAGAGACATGAAAATAGCAAAGAGGACAGTGGCTCCATTGTCAAAGAGATATGATGTTCGAGCCAGTGAGCACACCGTACTCAACCGCCAGTAGTCACACACTCCATCACACAGTGGACACATGGTGATGTTCAGGTGGTCATCACATGTCTCCTGGCTAAAATATATGTGAAAACACCACATTAAGAGAATGATATAAATATAATACATTGTTATTCATTTTATAAGCATCCAAAAAGATACAATGTTGTATCTGCCTACCTTGGCACATTGGTATCCACAGTAAATATGCCGTACAGGAAGACAATGATGCCCAGTAAAGAGGGAGGGATGAGGAGCTGAGTATAAACACCCAGCCAGGCAAAATACAACCCAATCTGCTCTCCAAAGTACTTCCTGTCAACATAGAAACAATGTATTAACAAGCTGTCATCTGACTTTGCTGTGATGTTGGACAGTCAGTTGGTTGGTCTAACTCTGGTCCAGAACAGGTCAGATTTTTCCTCTTGATATCCAGCACCACCACCATGTCAAAACTCACCCTTAACCAACACTTAGGTCAGTGATAAGGTCTCTAGTTAATGTATGAGTCAATGGTTCCCAGAGAGTAAATCACAATGTGGTAGTGACTTGTTGATCTTTCCTCTTCCATCACTATAATATCAAATGTTCCACTTCCATACAAGAAATATAAAAATTGAAATTTATATAGTATATAGTATAGATCCTTTCCATTTTGGATGGTTTTCATCTTCAACCTTTGAGGCCAAAGTGTAAAATCCATTTACGAAATTATTAATCTTATAAGAGGACCTCTCAGGACAATTGCTTTTATTTTAATAGCCCAGAGGCCTTTTGCCAAATGCCCTCATTGGGACAAAATCATTTGGCAAAATCATCAGTATGTTTGTTATGTCTAAACCTTTCATATTTGTGGCTAGAGTGAACTTTCCATTCTCAAGCTTTAGCTATATAACTAAACATTTATGTTGTTGATACAAACTGCGTAGTACCTGATCAGGTCCACAGGCTGGTATTTATGCATGACTCCATAGTTAGCCCATTCTTCATGGAGGAGCTGAAAGACACCAAAGCACATGGCACAAGAGTAAAGCACCCTAATAACAGTTAACAATTGAATATACGGGATACAAAATGTCAGAACAGAGACATGTTTATTTAATATTTTTGTACCATATCTATGAGCTAAAATGTATTCTGGACTTCTGCAGGTTATATTTGATCTGCAGTAGCTACATTCAGATTCTGGTTGTAAAAACAGACATGTTTGATGAATTTGTGATGAGGTTGTGACTGAGGCCAGAGATTTGACTCCTAAAGCCCTACACACAATAAAATGATGAGCACAGACAGATGATAGTATTCTGTCCTATTTTGTAGGAGCAGTTCAAGGTCTCTGTGAACTTGAAAATCAGTTTTAAGGTGCCAAATCAGGCTAATAATAGGCTTTTCAGCATGCAGTCTTTTCAAAAGCCTGATTATCAGCCTGAAGCAGCAGTAGTATTATCTCCACCAGCTTCACTGATTATGTTCTGAATCAGTCAAAGAACTTTATCAGTAACATCTATTATAGTCCAAACCTCATTACAAGCCACTCACCTGTCTGTCATTTCGCTGATCCTTCCTTCCTCTCCTTGTAAACGAACCCTGAAAAAAACAAGGCTTGACTTACAGCTAGTCATAGTTTAGACATTATGTTCCATCTAAAAAATTTTAGCCTCCCTTTTCCCCATTCATTTCGATTTGTAGATACGATATCCAATATGTTCAGTATAGATGCTTTTGCTGTTATACTCACATCATGCAGAGAGAAGGCAGAGTCGTACACACCACGAGCCAATAATGAATTGATGCCTTTTGACACAAAAAGGAAGTGCGACACAATGTCATGTATATGGTCAGCTTTGTGTCCAATAGCATACGGATAGCATGATATCTGACTGACACCATACATGTGAACAGTATAAAAAAGAATTAAACCACAACAAAATTGAGTCCTCACCAGTGGTTTGGCAAGTGTGTCTGCAAGTTACGCGTGAAATAATCTCAGCGACCTGGACACAAATGTAGCATAGTGCAGATGTTATTGCTTGTGCGCTCAGAGACACACTGTATGCAAAACATACACAAAATATTCTTCTTGTTGTTTCTGAACTTACTATTCTGCTGCGTGTTGCATTGTCAAATACAGTTTCTGTTGACGTGATGTCGTACCTGCAGGGAATGACATAACAAAGTGTTTATCATTCACTTTCACTGATCACCACATGTTCTGGATGGTTATGAGGATGTGAATTACTGCTCATACTTGTACCATTACCAACTCAAAGTTAGTTTTGTTTCTTTGTTTATTAAATCAAAATCTTTGTTCTCTCTAAAGGAAGTTTCTCTTACTGTTTGGCCTATCTCATCACATGCAGTGACACACTAGCACACAGATTGTAGAATCCCCATTTTAATGGTGTAAACAGTAAAACTTCAATCTACTTGAGAGCCCTGCCATACTATGATAAGGATGATGAAAGCACACAGCATGTAGGTGATTTAGATAAAAAGGTGTTATCTAAATCACTAACCATGACTGAACTAAAACACATCTGTGCCCTCAGCCAAGGGCAACTCCTAAAGTGGGTTAGTTTGCTGACACAGGATATACCATTCCACTATGTGTGCTTTTGTGTGCATGAGTGTGACAGTACAAGTACTCACAGGTGGAGCTTGTCTCTGATAAAAGGGTGTTTTAGGGTTTTGATGTTGACTTGTGTCTGTGAGTCTTTGTGGATGTCAAACTCAGGGACGTCTGGTTGAAACGGCGTGTTGATTTTGCTGACAATGGAATCCCATATTCCAGCAACGCCCAGCCGTTTCCGCAATTCACACTTCTGCTCAGTGAAAACATGGAAACAAGGAATATTACTTGAGCTGATCAATTCATACATCATGACTCAGTTACTGCAGCTTCCCACTAAGCTGAGTAAGAATATGTCACCAAATTATCAATCTAAAAATATGCGAACTGAAACAAACATATGAATGACATGGGTGCAAATGATGGTGTAGAACTGCTGACCTTTTTCACAGGAACTTTGATCTTCTGAAGCTCTGCTTCTCGACTGAGTATTGGCCATGGGATGTGCAGCCGAATAAACCCCTGGCCGTTCGCCCTCTGCACATAAAAACACACAACACACAGATTAATGTGGAGTGTGAACATAAATCCCTGCATATGTAGCTTTAGGTCACATCAAGTGCTGCATACATGTTAAATTAAATTTGGAATACGAGTGGAAAAAATAATAAGTTATTATTACAGGCCTGTATAGATAGATAGATTAACTGGGTATCTGTCTTTTCCGTCTTTGCATTTAAATACTTCTGCTACTTGTCCTGACGTAGTACTCAAAACCTGTAAGTATGCGACTTTGTTATAATGAGGATGTTTTGTAGGAAATCCCATTATTTCAAGCTCAGAACTTTCCAATCCTGCAAAGTGTAAGAAATAAGTGCAGATAGTGATCAACTGTTCAGATAGGATTACAAAAGACGCCTTAATGTAATCAATTATCGTTTTTTGATGACCTGAAAAGTGACAAGCTACTACTGAGCCTCTGGACTGCTGGGCTAAAACCTGTAAAACCTGTGCAAGCAATTACTGCTGAACCTCTAATTTTCCAGTGATGGCATTAACATTTATTACAACCTGTTCCAAAGCACCAAACTCCACACTAAAGCTAACCTGGTCTTAAATGCAAAATTTTAAACATAATAATGGTAATGTTAGGTAAAATATAAATAAAAATAAAATCACTGTAAGAAGAAAGATGCTGGATACCTCTACAGTTTAGCTGTAAACGGAGACCATATAATTATAATTATACTTAAATGAGGAAAAATAGTCTACATTATTTGATGGTGACGCCTTCGGAAGCATGCTCACCGGCTGAGCACATGGTTCCACCCACTCAAACAAAATGAAACCCATCCATCGCCCTCCATATGAGTTCATGTGCCAGCATACACACTTGCGAGTAGTGGATCACTCTCTAATAAGGCCCTATAATCTGGCCTTTGGCCACACACTTACGGTCAGCGGTCTTAATCTTAAACCAAAACAGCAGCTGATTTAACACGCAAGCATCTCACAACCAAACAGACACGGACACAAACGCACACACAGGGACTGACACAACATGCACGCGCACACATACACCCATATAAAGTGCAATAAAAAAGACATATACTTGTACAATGCATAATAAAACATAATTCCCTTTGTTATTATTGTTATTATTATTATATTGTTTTGCAATATACCACTGACATTAAGTTCACTCTTTAATTAAGAGTGCAGGAATGTCCTCCAGCTTCAAGGGACAGGCTGAGTCTTATCCTTAACCTGTTTGGCAGCCGTCCAATCACAGGATTTGTGGTCACATCATTTAAGGATGACTCTGACCAATACATGTTAACAGGAGTGTACACCAGATGAAAAAATAATCATGGTGAAAGCACTGTAAAAACAGATACACACCTCTTTATCACGCTCTAACAGTAGTCCAGCATCAAGCAGTCCAGCTTCAAACTCCTCCCTCATTACAGCCTTTTCCTCTTCAGACAGCTTTGACTCCTCCGGATCTGCAGGTGTGACTGCCTGCCCTGACTCTCCCTCAGTTTCCCATTGGCTTGGTATCTGTATTGGTATGCTACCATTGGATGCAATGGAAAGACGTGGCTTGGATGCCCGCCTTTTTTTGTATTTATAACAAAGGACGTAGTCCACCTTCCTCTTGCCATCAGCGAAATAAAGCCCAGGTCCTAGATCTATGCCGGATTCCTGCACAAATACACAAAAGCACACGCAGGTAACAGATTTGCTAAGTGAAGAGGACTGGAAGGAAGGGAATACTTTGGAGTAAGAGCATAACAATAAGACGTGTCACCTCAAGGCAGGGAAAAATGTCTTGAGAGTAAGCTGACATATTGCTGCATTATGTCAGAGCCACAGGATGTGAGTTTTTACATTCAGAGGAGACCATACCGGAAGAGGAGGCTCGTCAGTGTAGGGCAGGTTGGTGGGGCCACCATTGGCCGCATCAAACCCAATCCCGGACAGCGATCGGGCCAATGACACAAGCTTCGTAGAGTGAATGGACGACGTCTCACTCATTGCTGTGGTGACGGACATACGTTCTTTTCCGTTTCATCCCTCTGTCAGTACATGAAAAGAAAAACTGAATCTCAGTATCCACAAGTTGGGAAAGTCTGACAGCTCTGGCGGTAACCGATCCCTTTAAAAACATTTTAGACCACTGGGATCTATCTTTGTGTTTGTGTCACCTTAATGCAAAAACTGGTTGAATGTCTAGCAGTTGTGACCAAATTATGAAGCAATTCACATTAAAAAAGTAAAAAAATGAACAATGTTTTGCACTTTCCTAATTAAAAAATACTGCCCCATAATTATTACTTTTCTTTTAAGACTTCAGAATGATACCTTAGATGACCTTAGATGTTATCTCATAATTATTGAAAGGAAACATAATAAATTAACAACCTTACATCATGAGATTTGGCAGCAAAGGGATTCCACTTGTTCATCATCTCATGACCCCTCAACATTATCTTGTGAGCCTTCACAAGAGTCCCGAGCCCCAGGTTGAAAACCCCTATTTTTGCCTATACAATGAAATAGCCAATGTATTTAAGATTTACATTACCACAAAATATAATTTTCCTTGAACTAACAGGTTTTCTTTAAAAGTTGATAGTCCTGTGGCAGTCACTTATGTCCTATCAGATATATACATTGTAGATGGATTTTATTTTCTACTTACGTGTAAAAAAAAATTGTGGTGAGCGAGTAATGGTTGTTTTAGACCCACAGATAAAATCTAAGCCAAAGTTAAGCTGCCTTGTCTCTTTTTTACCCAATTGAAGCTGTAGGCTCAGATTAAGCTCACACTGCAATCCAAGCGGCACAGTTTACAATCTGTTGGGGTAATTTGGTCACTGGGCTCATTCGATGGAGATAAAAAACAAAGTGTTAAGAGACCACTGAGAGGTTAAGTAGGTCTCAAAATATTGGAGGCAAATATGTTTCCCCCATACTTGAATACACAGACATAAGATATGGTACATTTTATCTTAAGAGGAGGAAGCACAGTTTACAGTTGGTTGTGTTTCAGTCACTGAACACACTGTACATTTCTTCACCTGAATTATGTCTTAATGAACAAAACAGATACTAATACTGGTAACAAAGTAGATTTTAGGACTTAATTACAATGAGTCCTGACAGGTCTGTGCATTACTTATATGTTCCTGCAGACCACAGCGAGACTTAGACATGTTTGTTATTGCTTGCAAGACATTCATTTGGAGGAACGTGATATTTCACTCCACTTTTCCTTGCAGTTTATGCAGCTCATGTTTTAAAAAAAAGTTATTGACCTGTAAGTAAAGGTGCAGAGCAGATTTCTGCAACATTGTGTGTTGTGTGATTGAAAGACTGATGGAGTAACATGCAACAAAGGTTCCACAGCAGATTCACACTCAATGTTCTTGCTGCCCGAGACACCAGGCAAAGCCATGAGACATGCAAATAAACAAACATTCAATCAGACAGCATGAGCACAGCACATACCTGTAGAGCTTCAAGAGTCAATCGCCTTACAGGTATGCACACACGCATGATAATCCCTGTTAAACATGTGTTAGCAAACAGAGAGCCAGAATGGAAATGGAGAAAATGACTCGGTTCAAAAGGTCAGAATTATTTGTACCTATGATCCCTCATCACAGATTATGGACATGAGATGAGTTGATATTGTTTTATATGAATGATTTTTAGAGGCCTGAAGAATTTAAAGTGGACAGTATTTTGCAAAACGAGAGCAAAAATTTAGTGATATATTATATTTCTGTTTCATATCCTTTTAACCTTCTTGTGATCCCTCAAATTTATCTTGGGACCTCTTGGAAGGTCCAAATCCTCAGTTTGGGAACCACTGATTTAGATGACTGCCTGGTTGTTTTGGGAGAAGCGTGAAGTTGGGGTTGTTGTTTTTTTTCATATGCTGTAAGCTACATGTCCCATGTGTGGTGCATTAGTCACGTTAGCTCATTATTCATTAGTCACGATGCCTTTTCCCTAATGACCCATGCTTATCAAAACACATGCACACTTTGAAAGCACTTAAGCATAAAATATCAGTGAGAGACCACCATTCCTTGCAGAATAAAATGTGGTATTGGATTTTCTCTTATTCCCCTCTCTTTATTCTTACACCAATACAACCAGATACAACATCATGTATGAGAGATAAGACACAGATTCAGTATGTGGTGGCAGTGTTTTCTTCTGATTTTAGTAGAAAAGTTATGTATATAAAAAGGAGAAACTCACATGAATAACTGAAGTGCACAAAGTTCTGCCAATCAATGCATGGATTTTAAGAATTTTGAAATGATATGCAAAGAAAGACATCATCAATTTCATTATATAAAGGGATGGCATTTGAATGGCATAACTCAGATATAGTAGTTTTATTTTAAACATGACAAAATTGCTCCTTTATACACTATGGATGTTATATTTTTTACCTAGGTTTTTTTCTTGTGTTATTACCTTCTATGAATGTAAAGACCTGAATTGTTTTGGTCTATTTGTATACCCTCCCTGCCAGTTCGTTTTAATGCAGGCTGCACAGGAGGAGTGCACAAATACCTCCAAGTCTGCGTCTCAGCGCGGGGCTTAAAGGTCTGTAAGCTTGCTGACAGCTCAACAGCAGAGGCAGGAGGGTCAACTACACCCTCACATTAACGGGGCAGAGGGCAACAAGGGAGCGATCTAATACGGTCTCTCCTGGCAAACAGCAGATTACATATCGCTAATTTTAACAGCTGCTCGCTCCTTCCCGATACCAAAACAGGAAACATAAAAACTCAAACCAGCACAAAGTCAAATGTTTCAGTTTGAAATTCTGAACTACACTTTCTATATGCTGCCATTTTTAAACAAACTGAAGACAAAAAAATAAACAGCACAGACTACATCGCACTAATTGATTTTCATATTGAATAATTAATCCCCAGGTAGTTGTCAGGAGCTGCTTATATGAAAAATATGTGTTTAATTAAACGCTGGTGGGCACAACAGTTGAGTGCACGCAGATGGTTGGATGGAAAAAACAGCCTCAGCACCCTGGTGCGCGCGCGCGCGCAAACACACACACACACACACACACACACACACACACACACACACACACACACACACACAAGCACTGGCTGCAGCCAACAAGTGAATAACAAAAGCAGAGGTTCTGGCCCAAACCTTGAGTATTAAGTTCTGTAAACACAAGCGGCGGCAGTTAAAATAAATTAGTTCAAGCGTGTGCAAAAAGCCGAAGACGACACGAGCGCATTTAAATAAGACGTTCAAAGTTAGGTAAAGTCGAGTGCTTTTTTTGGTTTGTTTGTTTGTTTGTTTGTTTGCTCTTTAAATGAAAGAAAAGTGAAACAGTGGACTCACCAGTGCTCGTGGAGGATCAGTTCTTTGCTATGGAGATGGATGATAAGACGCGCGAGGTGCACAGCCTGGCTGAAGGGCTGAGATGGTGGACAATCCGCGCGCGCTCCCGGAACCCCTGGCTTAACACGCGCGCGCAGAGCGGCTAATTCCCTGACCGTTCCATACCGAAGGGACGGAAGGTGTGGTGCATATTACCGCAGCAAGGTGTGTGTGTGTGTGTGTGTGTGTGTGTGTGTGTGTGTGTGTGTGTGTGTGTGTGTGTGTGTGTGTGTGTGTGTGTGTGTGTGTGTGTGTGTGTGTGTGTGTGTGTGTGAGTGTTAGAGAGAGAGCTAGAGAGGGACGTCGGAGTTTACAAATGACCAGGTTTGAAACTGGACCTTGCCTACCCTCTGCAGGCCCGCACCTCAGATGACAACAAATAAATAAATAAATCAGTGCAAACACTTATTGTCTCACATGGTGTGGCAAACATTAATCCAGTTATTTTCTTTATTGCATTTTTTTAAATCAAGAAATGTATATGATTTAAACATGATGATTTAGATCATCATGTTTTATATGTGTATAGTAACTTGTTATAGGGCCACATAAGTGTACTGGAGTAGAAAAGTACAACATTTCCCTCTGGACTATAGTAGAACAGAATTAACTGAAAATACTTAACTGGTCTATCACAAATTTGTAGACTTATATATGTTTATGTATATCAGTCATCTGTTATCAGTTTTAAACTATTCAAACATCTTAACTCTCTAAGTCTTACATTTCAACAGGAATATTCACTTTACAACACAAACGACAAAAAGGCAGAGCTTGCAGAAACTGGCAGGTTTGATTTATTGTTAATTATGGTATTTTTTATATGGATACATTTTATTTGGATACACACATATATAATTCAGCAATAATGTACATTGATAAAATCTCTGTTCTCTTTCTAGGTGCAGTGTTTGGAAAGACAGTCGCATGCTGTGACAGACAGGACAGTGTGCTGGCTGCGAGTGCCGTTGGCACACAGTACAGGAACACTGAGAGGCTCCGTCTCCACAGCAGAACAACACACGCACTCCTGCTCCACGCCAGCTCTCTCCAGGGAGTAAATAGACTTACTGCGACATTTTCCCTGAAAGACAGACAGACAGATGGACAGACGGCACCACAGGGGGAGACAGAAACGGTGGGATGGTGAGACACAGTGTTATAATTCTATTGAACTTTCTAAACTAATCCTGGGGGCAAAAGTATTATCATCCTCAAATGTGTGTGTGTGTGTGTGTGCATGGTCCCTTACCTCACAGTAGTGCAATTCTATCTGCTGCTCGGATTGGCAATCGTCCACTTTGATGGAGTTAAGCGTTCCCACTGTCCTCCGACACTCTGGCTCTGTACCTTTACACCAACATGCACACACTCTTATTCAAATCAGACGGTCCAAATTTTTTTACATAGTGCACCAGTCGTGCCAAAGACACAGTTTTACTTACACATCTCACAGCAGGTTGTTCCGATCTGGCTGACTTTCCCCTGAAAACATACATAACAGGAGAGATAAATTTAATTTAAAAAACAAAAACTGTTGCAGGTACAAAGGTGTAGGTTTGGTAATAGTGTTGGATGGAGGGCAAGTAGCGCTCGTACCCCCTGGTCCAGGCATTCTTGGCGGTTAAAAGGAGGGCAAGTGGTCACTTTGGTCTGCAGGACGAGATCCCCCTTATTGTTTACACCACAGGCATACAGGTTGCAACCATCTTCACTAGTAGTGTTCACCTAGAGGGAGAGGGGCACACAAAGACAGCATATTCATTATTACCCCTGAATAATATGTATTTTTAATATACTAAAATCAAGTAATAAATATGTTCATTTTCTAATAGGTAAGAACCTTATTAGGTCATGTCTGTTTTTTTATTTTGCTGACAGTATTCTATTGATTCAAGGAATAAGTATAGTATAGTATAGTGTAGTATAATATATAGCATAGCATTACAAAGCATAGTTACTTAGTAATGTTCAGTAAAGCATCTATCTATCTATTTATCTATCTATCTATCTATCTATCTATCTATCTATCTATCTATCTATCTATCTATCTATCTATCTATCTATCTATCTATCTATCTATCTATCTATCTATCTATCTGTCTGTCTATCACCATTACATGACATCTCTATTAAAAAATATACAATAACACAGGTATAAGGTTTTCTTGCAACAGGAAATTCTATGC
Organism: Scomber scombrus; assembly: GCF_963691925.1. Lineage (NCBI taxonomy): Eukaryota > Metazoa > Chordata > Actinopteri > Scombriformes > Scombridae > Scomber > Scomber scombrus. The sequence goes on along the minus strand of NC_084975.1, from coordinate 17,022,914 downwards.
GTATCTGCATGCATGACAGGGTTCATGACAGAGGGATGATCTTTTCATACCTTCAGACTGAGCAGTTTTCCGTCTAGCCTTTGCATGACGCAGGTGGTGGGAACGCAGTGACCACAGCATGCATCTTCCTCCTTCTGCAGAGTGTATCCCTGAAAACATTGTGGTTAGCACTGAGCATTAGTTTACATAGGATGGCATTAGGAAAACAGCTATTGTCAATACGGTGATAGAAATTTGCCTGGACATTTTGCGCAAATAAATAATTCACTATTTACCTCTGTGAGTAGCATGAATCATGGATAATGGTGTGGCTGCAATTTTATACCGAGCTTGGAGGGAATATGGTCAGGATTATGTGAGGAGGTGAGGATAAGAGAATCTTTGAAGAGAATGATGGATGGATGTTGGAATTTATTGGTTAGATGATGATGGTGGTGGTGATGATGATGACGATGGTATTAAAAAACAATGATGGATTGACCATTACCATAGGGCAAGTAGGGCAGCTGATTCTCCTGCAGGACAGCCTGTATTTTTTCACCGTGCCATCCTCTACTATACACTCACAGTGTGTACATACATCCACCATCAGCCTCTCCCCTGCCTGTACAAACACAGGAAGATACACATAAAGAGATTGAGTGGGAGTATTGGTGGCACTGTTCTCATATAAAAGAAGAAAACAAATTTTCTGCATGACTTACACCTATCACAGTGTTGTTGAGGACACAGGCGTCCAAAGGAGCTGTAGAGATAAGACACATTAAACAGAAAATCACTCTACAAGCTTTGTGAGGACAGGTCAAGACAATAAGCAATGAGCTGACACCAGTATGAGAGAGTCCTCTGCTGGACAGAGACTGCAACTGCGTGTGTTTGTGTAGATAGATAGATAGATAGATAGATAGATAGATAGATAGATAGATAGATAGATAGATAGATAGATAGATAGATAGATAGATAGATAGATAGATAGATAGATAGATAGATAGATAGATAGATAGATAGATAGATAGATAGATAGTACCAATGACCAATGACACTCATCAGGGCAAATTGACAGAGCAAAACCTTGTGCATGTGTTTACCACAGTGGCAGTTGGGGCAGCAGTCCTGGGTATCGCAGCGTAACTCAGTTCCCAGTGGGCAAGATGGAGTATTCATGACAGAGCAGCTCATATTTGACGCAGAGATGAACAACTCGTCTTTCACCCTCACACACTGATGTAATACACATTTATCATCTGGAGACTGCCACACCTCACCCACCTATTAGTTGACAAAGAGATTAGATTAAAATCAATTAAATGAGTAGGAAAAACATGCATTTTTCTTTACTTACAGCCAGTAATTTATAGTCTGAACCGTTCTTATTTGTAGACTTTATGATCAGGTTGCATATGAAAAAACACAATGTACTATATAAAGAGGTGGATAAAACACACACTGCATGTAATAGTTGGTAAAAAGTAATTATATTTGCCAAAACCTGTTTTGAAAACAATTCAGCAATTTGTACCATGAGTGCCTCCAACAATTACAGGAAAAGCATAATTATTTAGAATAAATTACACATTTTATTCAGATATGTGTAATTCCTGAACACCCATACATGTCTGAGCTTTTCCCCCATCATTGTGTCCCCTCGCATCTCTCCCTCTGACTCTACACAGCTGGATGATATGCACTTCCCACAGCATTCTCCTTTTGATGATGGAGTGTACATTGAGCCCTGTAAAAAAATATACAAATATAAATGGTGAAAGAGGCATAATGCAAATGTGTGTATTTGGTGTGTATTTGTCAGTAAAGGTGTGTCTCACCTGAGGGCAGGTCCGATCACAGACAGGCGGAGTACACTGAGAAACGTGCAGTGAGGTGTCTTTGTCCTGTAGCTGGGTGCAACTGCACTTGTTACAGCCCTCTTCCCATTCACTCCCCACGGGGTGAACCACACCACCGACCACACACACCTGGAGACGCACATAGTTACACGGGGTATGTGTCCAACAGTAAGAGCACAAAGGGGAAAATGATGTATTTTAAATTGTGAGCAAATACACACTCACCTTGTCCGGCAGGCAGCTGGTCTCTGAGCAGCCACAGTCGTTAGTAAAGGTGGATGTGATGAAACCAGCAGGGCAGGTGTGGGTGGAGTTCTGGCAGTTGCACACACATTCAAAGACATCACAGCACTTTGTCTTTTTGACTTCTAGTAGGCGATGTGCAGGACAAGCAGGGGCAGATTGAAGAGCACACTCTTCTTTTTTGCAAACTGAGAGAGAAAAGAGTTGAATTGAGGTGTCACAGAGATCACATGGTTGAGCACCCTGTTTCATGACGTGTGTGAACACCAGAGCAAAGCACAGCGTGCACATTATAGAGAATGTGTAAATGACCTACCACACTTGTGGATAGGCTGACATTCTCCAGGGTTTTTCAATACCACAGTCTGGCCATCTTCACAGTGGGGCACTTCAGGCAGGGAACAATTAACCAGATCACACACTGAAAAGTCACAGTGAGACAGTTGAAGATGGCCAACATCTACTTTAAACAGATGTTAATACCTGATGAAAGCAAAAAATCCATATCCAACATTGTAACAACTCTTCAATCTGTTTCCTAATAAGTAGAATGATTTTATAACCATATATAACTTTCATACCAATCTTTTGTTTAATTAATTGCATTGAGTTTAATTATACTCCATTAAGACTGTGAGGTTTCACCAATGGTTTCCGTTGTTCAACACAGCACCTTAAATATCTCCTCTGCGTGTAAATCAGACCTAGTGCAAGTTTCATGTATTCAAAACTTGCACTGAACGCAGATGGATCTGTTCTTCATTTTTATTTGTTGACGCTTATATTGGATCTGGAAACAGAAACATCATACTACTGATACATATGCTCTATGTTGGCTGTCTTGTGTGAAGGTGACATTCAATTTCCCCCTTCATGGGATTAATAAAGTACCTGTTATCTTAGTTTATTATACGTACCACACTCAAACTCCGGGCAGCACTTGGAGTCTCTCTTCTCCCTCAGAACCTCACAGGGTCCACACACTGGAGCTACACATACATACAAACAATTAATTATGAAGGTGTTATGTTTAAACCAACAATGCAATGCTGGCAATATTTTTAACGACTAGAAAAGCCAGAAAATAGGTTATAACAGTCTGGATGCTTGCCTTTGATGTCATTGCAGGGCCGGGCGGTGCAGTTGATGTGTTGTTGGTCCAAACACATACAAATCAAACATGGGTTTTCATCTGGTACCCAACTCTGCATAAACTGTACAGATAAAGGAAACCAGGTTGCGGTATTGTTACACTAACACTAGAGGGCAGTCACAGCACATTATAATGGGGAACACATACATTGTTGTTGCTATAACTAATTCTGTGATCAAGAAGTTGATTTCTTTTTTTTTTTTAAATCAGTCCCACACACATTCAGTCAAATTAATTTTTGTCCATGCATCTCACCGTATAAGTGTGTCCATGATGGTCGACACATTGCTCGCATGCTTCTGGGGATACACACCGTCCATGATGCAAAACTGTTCCTCCAGTACAGAAACAGCCCTCAGTGGGTGTGTCCATACAGGATGACTCGTTACCCCTGGCAACAGACCAGTCGCCTGGCAACGTCTGTATGCTTCTGCAGTCGTCCACACACCCTGTCCGACATGCATCATACTCCATGGAGCTGGGGCACTTTAATGCTGTACCAGAAGAAATGCTTAAGTTTAAGTGTAGACCTGGAGTAGGCTTACCTACCTAAACCTAAACAGCAGGTGAACTGAACCTACAAACATCCACACATCAGAAGCTGACTTACGGCAGAGGTGGGGGCTCCTCCAGTCCACGCACACACCTCTCTGTCTACAGAGACGTGCGTAGGCAGATACAAGCTCACACACATCTGACTCCTCACACACCTGCTCTTCACACTTGGCAAGGAACACCTGAACGGGTATGTGCTCGTGACAAGGTTCAAACACCTCAGAGCGTAAGGCCTGACATCCCATCGCTGCTCCAGACACACAGACTGTCTTCCGTTTTGGCAGGCACACAACGCCATCTTCAGCCACCGTCCAGTCAGAAATGAAGGTTACCTGGTCGGTGGTCGGGTTGCCATTACGTAAAGAAAGGACATTAACCTTCTCCTCCCCACAGGCACCTGGATAAAAGACAGGATGATCAGACAAGAAAGCACCACTCCAACATGATGATGACTTTATTTTACAGCTTTGAAATAATGAGTCTGTATTTATGTTACCGCAGAGTCCAGCAGTGTGGCCTGTGGTGGTGGAACTGAGCAGTGTGATGGTGAACTCATTGCTCTGAGGAGTAAAAGTCAGGACGTAGCCATGGTCTGATTTTAGCTGCAGCATCACTCCCCCATAACGCACAACCTCCAGGCCAGCATACCGCCATGGCAGTGTAAGCTCTTCCTGATCAATCATTGCCTGCTCAAACAAACACACATTCAGTGAGTAAATAACCCTCCATAGACTCCAATATAACAAGCAATCTTAGTGTCCATGCATCTATCCCAACTAGCAACACAGCTTACAGTCATATCATCCTTCAGCAGCAGTTTGTGCGGTCCATGGGTCACTTCCATGGCTTTCATGCAGACTTGGTTGTAATTAGTGGAGTCTTGACAAGGTCCACTGTGGAGTTTGACCTCTGAACCGTCACTGACACCTCTTGTGACAGTGAGAAGTGTGTAGGAGCACAAACCCTCCCCATCCAGCCTGAGTGCCAAGCCATCAAACCTCACCACATGATTGGTCGAACTGCCCATACACATGCCTGTCACAACACAGAGGCAGAAGGAAGAAAGACAGGAACATGTGATCCATTAATAGTCAGTATAAATAGACTAGAATGCAAGCCTCTGGTATTCATTGTTAACAGCCCGAGTGGGCAATGATGTGCGCTTAATATAGATTGTTTAAATGTAATGCTAAGAACTTCAGAAGCTATTTGATCCTTTTAATACATACAAGGGCATTCCCAGTGGCAGTCACAGGTTTCCTGGACTCTGACAGGTGGCATGTTGTTTCTGCAGGCTGGTGGCTCCAGTCTGTCACAGCTGACTTTGTGGTTCTGTACTGTTACTGCTCCACTGGGATGGCACAGGACAGAGTGGCAGCCACCCTCCAGCAGCCATGACTCTCCAGGCTGGGATACACAAACACAAAGATACACAGTTCATTGCAAATAATGCTGTATTTGCTCTAAAAGGTCACTGTGCTGCCATTGTATTCAACTTCAGCACACATTACTCACCTTTCTCTCATTTCCATGATCATCAACGCACACTCCTGGTGGACCAGCTGAGAACCAAAGCAAATAACCTTTTTTGACATCAATTATCACCACTATTACTATTGAAATTAAAATGGATTATTCTTAAAACTGTAAGAAACAAGGAATAGATTCATTTCTTAATTTTTTGGTGTGTTTATGTGTGCGTATGTTTATAAACACCTCTGCAGATTCTCTCTGTGTAACCACTGTCCAGAGTCAGCAACATCCGTAACTGATCCATGCTGTTCAAGTGCAGAGTGTTGTCCTGATTGCCATGGCGACCAAGCATGCCAAGCTCACTTTTGTCATAGACCCGTCCCACCCCAATGGGGAACACTGACACACCTGAGGGACAAGACTCTTACCAGTGACCCACAATATCAGAACTCTAGCAGAGGAAAATGGAGGTTGGAAATATCCAATGGTTATCATGTAAGTGGTGCCTTAATTACCTGCGGCCAGTGCCTCATTAGCTGCTTCTTGGACGTCATCAGCTGATTTGTCAGTCACCAGCATCACCACAGCCTTGGCTACACCCACTCTACCGCCACTGACTGGTGAGATAGCAGTCTGCACAGCAAATCGCAGCGCAGAGCCTGTAGACAGACACAACAGTGAACAAGTATGTCTAGGTGTGTGTGTGTTTTAATGTGTGTGCAAGTTAGTTTATGTATCCACTACCTAGTGCAGGGGCAGCGGTGGCCCTGGTTGGTATGCTATCCACCAGGTTTAGGAGGTGTGATTTTCTCTGTTCATCTTTCCAGGTGAACTCTGCTGTGTTGGTCTCTCCATACTGAACAACACTCACCTGAGTGCCATTAAGACCTGCGAACATAAACAAGAGGTCAAACCATTGTAGCAATGGAGAGATGGAAGACCCTATAAACTGGTTATTAACATTCCTTAAAGGATGTGCCTAAGTGGTAGGACAAGTCCATACCTTTGAGACCACATTTAAGTTCAAGCACATGTCTCCTCTACTCTGTGTGCCTCACTGGTGTATGAATAATAACTAGATGACATTGGGTTATTGAGTGACCACAGAATGCTGATAAATTCTCTAAACTGATGTTGAATTGAAAGACTTCTTAAATATTATATCAAATCAGTTTTTGACCTTTAAGGCATATACTTATGATTTGGGAACCATTATTCCATTTTAATACTTCCATAGCTCTGAATAAATATTAATAATTGTTTAAAGTCTCAGCCCCCAGTTAAATATTAAAATCTAAGTATTACATTCGTTTCCCCAAGGCCTATCAGTCCACTAAATTTCATGGAAATTTGAGCAGAAGTTTTTGAAATACTGTGAATGACCTCCAGTGCCTCTAGTGCTTTAACTTCTCATACTGCTGCAGCAAAGTACAGGTATACTATATAGGACCTGTGACATCAATAGTGGGTGTGGTTACAGGTTCAATAACACACACTTTCAATGAGAGATGACTGTGAAACACTGCTTTCCGGCCTGGTGTTGAGTTTCTCTTTAAAAATGTAGTAATGCGGGCGCACAGGTAGTCAAGTGGTTAAGAGTGCATGCCATATATTCAACAGACCCCGGTACGAATCCCAGCCGACGAACCTTTGCTGCATGTCACATCCTCCCCTCTCTCCTGTGATTTCCTGTTTCTCTACTGCTAATAAAGGTGTCTATGCCAGAAAAAAATCTTTAAAAAAAAAAAAAAATGTAGTAGGGCACTTAGGGGCTGGGTGCCACTTACCCATGTCAGCATCATTGATGTAAGCTTTAACAAATGTCTTCATGTCCTCAAACTGTTCACCAGCCTTCAACAGGAACAACACATCCACGGGCTTCTTACACGGCACTGTGCAAAGATATGTGCACAATTCAATACAGGGTAAGGACTAAACTCATTATAGATTGAATGATTAAAATGAATGTGTCTTTCTGTACCAGAGGGTGGCAGGGTGGAGAATGTTGGGAAGACAAGGGGTGGCAGTGTAGGGGAGTGGGGCCTGACAGTGTTTCGTGTGATACCGATTACACGGTGGACAAGGGTTTTCAGATGGTTGTAATCGTCCACCATCAGCGGGCGCTGGGGGGAGCTGAACGGTAGCAAGTCAATCTCACGTACTTTTGATCCAACCCCAATGGGATACACATGTGTGTTGGTGCTTGTGGACGGTGGGCGTGTCACTATATCAGTAGGCGGGTTCTCCGTCACAAGGAAGACCAGCTGAGGAGGTGTGGGGCCACGTGAGGGCTTGACTGTACCCATTTCTTGGACGGTCGTAGCGACAGCTGCTCCTGTGTTCGTCTTACTTCCACCCCTCCAACGAATCTCCCTCAGTCGTTCCAGGAGCAGGGTCTTTTGCTGCCTTAGCTCCCACCGAGTGATCTCCACAGTGACTGTTACTGAGTATTGGATCACAGTGATGCGAATTAACTCCTCTTCCTCTGTCAGCTGTGAGATAACTTCCTCCAGGAAGATTAGTGATTTGTTAAAGTTTTCCTCCCCGACTGAATCAGAGCCTTCCAGGATGAATGTCACATCTGTGGCTGGAGAGATGGATGATGGCGATGTGGTGATGGGAGACAGGCCAGTGGGTGAGGTGGAAGTAGGAGTATTTGGGAGGTATTGTGTGGGGTTGGGCTCCAGACGAGGAGAAGGGGTAGTGGTGGTTGTGCCCTGGCGAGCTTTACCTGGTGTGGACTTTGGCATTGGAGGTTTCGCCCCCTCAGGGTCCATCCCCAAGGTGCAGAGGTAATCTGTTACCTCTAACAGACGATCAGGCAGCTCTTCTGTGCTGCTGAGCACATAGGCCCTGTTTTCTGGATTGGCCTTGGTGATGTCATTAATCTGCCCCATGTCTACCCCTGGACCAAGTGCCACTGTCAAGGTGGTGACAGATTTCTTACGAAGCATCTTGACCATTGAACGCACAGGGCGAGGGTTGTCACTGGCAGTCAAGATGATGGCAACGCGGCCGGCATTGTCACGTTTGTTCTTGTCATAAATGTTGATAATCAGATATTTGACAGCCTCATCCAAGAAGGCTGCATCTCCTCCTGTGTAATGCAGCTCACGCACAGTCTTCTTAAACAGCCACTTCTGAACCTACAGGCATAAATGATAGAGAGAAATGTGGAGATCAAGCAACCAGGTGCAGACCTGTACTATGACGTTCAGTTTCCACGAGTCAGCAAAGAGGCATATTTCCAAGCAAAATTTGATGAATCAAGTATATATATATATGTATATATATATATATATATGTATATATATAATGGACCTGTTTACCTGCAAGTCATAGGTTTTGACTCCAGAGTGGTAAAGCAACACTGTGGCTCTAGTATGAGCTGAACCCATGCGGAATTGTTCGATCACTCCCAGAATAAACTCTTTGGTTTTCAGGAATTCATCTTCACTCAGGGCTGCTGATCCATCCAATAAGAAGGCCAGATCCATGGCACGGTCACACATGCCCTCAGGCATCAAGGTGGTAAAAGGCAGGGTTGTAAAAGTGGCCCAGGAAGGGGTTGGTGTGGGAGTGGTGACCATGGTCAATGAAGTACAAACTTCACAGCTCAGGGTGTTGTTGTCACAATGACTATAGCAAACAAAACAAAGCAAACATTCATAAGTGCAAAAAATCTAATTACAAAGCATGAATTTTTGATATGACTTGTGCGGAGTAAAAAAACTGGACAGTAAATGATGGCTCTGATCCAGTATTACCATATTTTGCAGTTGTCGGGGTCATCATGGTTGAGAATGACTTTGTTGCCATGGGAGATTCTCTCACCCTCATGGATACAAACTTGACACTGAGAAGGATCTACACAATGCATGGCCACCTCATCCAATAGCTGTCCTAATAAAACAAAGATAACAGTTAAACATACACAATCAAATCTGTATTGTTGTTTAGATGTTGCAGATATGTCCAGTGAGTGCTTTTTGGCACCTGGGGGGCAGTTAGCATGGCAACCTTCCACACATGTGAGTGGGCAGTGGAGGGGATCGGGATGCTGGCAGGTGATCGGACAGGCAGGGCCACAAGTATTATACCTCCACTGGCATAACTCTTCCCCCACACCTGGGATTTTAGGGTTCAACTCCTCACAGCTCATGGCTATGGAAACAAATGGTTCAAGTTAAGTTATGATTTTATTGATGCTTGGACAAACTATGACACCTGCATTTGGTTATAAAATATTCTGAAATGCAAGAAAACAGGTTTATCTTCTCATAAATACTATTAAAAGGAGATTATTAGAATATCTCACGAAACAAAATGTTAAAACTAATATCTCAAGAGAGACCATGGAAAGTCAGGTTAACTTCTGTTTCATTTAGCAGAACTACAGAAGTGTTAACCCTGATAAATAATAACACGTATGGAGAAAGTATAACAGAACTGAAAAGTTGTGGTGTTGGTATGTGGCTGCTACTGTCAGTTCTATAGATAAGTGTCTGACAGAAAAAACTTTGAGCTGTGTTTCAGAGGATTTTTTTAAATTATTATTGGGGTTAGGGTTATTTATTTAATTTTCAGGCCATTTGTTTTTTATACTTTCAACTGGGACAACATAAGCTGTCCATGAAAACAAAATATGTGTGGATGACAGAGAAATTCTTCACTCACGGCAAAGTTCATTGGATCTCCAGCTGATAGAAACACCCTTTTCTGAACAAGTCTGAGCATAGGCTGCGATGACATCACAAAAACATGCACAGTCGCCCACTGATGGACAAGAGCATGCTGCCTCCACACACATCTCTACATATGGCTCTGCATCCACCTAGACACACATGGGGAAAAGGACAGAGAGCATTGAGTGAATAAATCCAATTATGCATCTGATGTCATGGGATATCAGGGCAGACTGTAATAACACTCACCTGGCTATTGCAATCTTTAAAGAGGGGACCAGTGAGCAACCGACATGACTGCTCCACTGTTACCAACTTGATAATGTTGTTGCTGCAGGGAGCTGGGATCTACACACACAAGCACACACACAAATGTAGTGCAACCGCATTTATCTCTTTGCTTATGATAAGGAATATCTCGCCCAATATTAATAATGCAATAATTAGCAATTCAAGAACCAAACAATGTTATTAGCACATTAAATACAAATCAAACACCACTAATGGTAGAAAAGATGTAGTAGTTTGTATTCATCCATCAGTCTCAGACCAGACTTTACCTGTGTTACATCGGCACAACTTGGAAGGACCTTCCATGAGTTCCCAAAGTGGGCGGAATCCACTTCCAGCTGGTTGTTGCTGCTAATCAAGTCGTTGTTGACATTCCCATCAAAATTACCACACAGACCACACACCCGACTCTACACACAAAGGAACATGTTTAATATAAAACGATGTCAAAGAAATAAAGAAAAGCTCAATCAGTACAAAAGTAGTTTTTAAATACATCAGTACCCTGTATGTGGAGGAGATGTGGACCAGGAGGCGGGTTCCCCTGTCCCAACTGAGGGAAATGTGTTCCCCCAGCAGTAGGGTGTAGAACTGACCAGATCGGACAATCTCCACCTGTGAGCCCTGTGGGACCGGCCTCTTCATCCTCACCTTTAAGAGAGAATGAGGGCAACATTGGATGTATACGGGTCTTTGGATTCAACTCTAAGTCAATTCACAGTTTGTCTGAGCAAAGCAGAATGGAAGTCATGAATGTGTCAGAGAGACATTAACATTTTAGTTGTGTCTGATTTTTATGCTTGAGAAATTGTCATTTTGTGCAACTACTGTACACTGTATACACATATTTAAAGGTGTGCTGTTAATATGCATTGATTGTATTGTGTAATATATTGTTTATAATATGTATGGGAGTTAGTATGGATATTAATGGATTTGTGCGTGTGTTACCTCTCCATGTTGCATTAAAATTAGCCCTCCCTTGTAGAAGACTGTGATAGCTTTTGCACAGCGATTTCCCACAATTCCACAGGCCCCATTTTCCACCAGCACTCTGAATGACCCTTCTTCTCCGTTACACATATCCTATTAATAGTGGAAGTAGAAAATGAGGAAATGTAGCAAATAGATACAGAGAAAGAGAAAGAAATGTGCACTTTATTTTTATGCTTTGACACCAAAGTATTCTCTGGAACTGTTTTGGATCCCTGTGTCATACCTGGACCAGGACATATTGGCAGAGGCCAGGGAAGGAATACTTGAGGCCATCAAAAGTGATGTAATGCCCCTCTCCCACGGTGCGGCACGTACCATCGCACGCCTTCTCTGTGCAGCGCCACATCCTGTTCTCACACACACTGTAAAAGAGAAAGCATGTTAAGCAAGCACAATGCAAGTATTCTACATTGCAACCATGTATGCAAACAATGTTATTACCAGGTGTTGCAGTCAACAGATATGGTCTGTCCTGCTGCATATGGCTTGTTGTTATGGAAACAGGGACACTGTTCCGGTGCAATGCAGTCTCTGCGGTGGCGTACCTGAAATCAATCAGCTAATCAATCGATATGTTCCATTTTGGATGTTTGGTGATTTATCTACAAGACACTCATGCACGCACACACAAACATAATACACCACTTACTGTGCCAGGTGGACAGAGGCAGCCGGGGATGCAGGCAAGACTGACACAAGGAAGATCCAGGTTCTGGCAGGTTCTGGCACACTCCAGGCCTTTTGTTTCTGCATCACACTCTGCACGAACTAATGGAGGAGGGCATTGGGCTGACCGGCGGTCTACAGACAGAAACATCAATATGTAGATGGGTCATATGAAGTTGGTGAACAGTTCCTCAAATGCAAAACAACAAAGCAGAATCATTTCAGTTTCTAAGCGAATACATTTTTTAGGAGATCAGTTATCAATTTCCCACATTTAGTAAAAATAGTCAAATAAAAGACACCTCAGAGAGAGTGATTATTTAAAGTTATGAAACACATTCATACTCAGTACTACAAAAACAGAGAGGTGTGGGTGCTCCTCTAAAACACTGAATTCTTACCTCTGGATGGTGCCAGGTCATCATCATAAAAGAGGTCAGACAGTGACCTGCTCCCTTCAGGGGAGCTACAGCGCATGGAACCATTCTCACAGTAGCTACACACAAGACATACAAAATGATTAATAACCATATCTGTGAGACAATGTCATATAGTTGCTAAGTTTCTGTATGCATGCATGATGCACAGTCACTGACCAGATGCTTTTTTGATCGGCGTAGACGTCACTAGGCTGGTAGATCTGTCCATCATGTAGGCAGGTGCACAGGTCAGCCGTCACACATTCTCCAGAGTCACTCAGGTACTTTCCAGCAGGGCAAAAGCAGCCTTCCTCACACACCCTCTCCCCCTCACAGCCAGCCTCAGCTCCAGAGAGAGCACGGCACGTCCGGTCACACACACTCCCACAGGCCTCATAAACCTGTCCTCCGGTGCACTCCAGTTCTAAAAAAAAAAATCATCGGAATGTTAGCCATTGATTCTAAGTTAATTTGTTTTTTATCTGTTGAAAATAGATAGTGTGACTACATTTTCGGGTATAAAAACATTAAAAACCTTCTGTGAAATGTTGCTAATTTTTTGTTGTTTGTTCTGACTCTTGTACTCATGGATCTAAATAGTCTAAATAGATATTTATGTTTCTGACGAGCTGGTCATCACCTACTCCAAATTTTAGATCACCCACATTATTACTAATTTTTAAAATTGTTAATTTGTGTGACAAAGTGGGAAAAATGTTTGTGTGTACAAGTGTGCATTTGAATCAGTGTGACATTTACCGCAGAGTGAGGCAGACCTCCAGTTGACCAGAACTCCTTTTGCAGCACAGGCAGCTGCATAGGCAGCCAAAGCAGAACAGAGGCACTCCTCACCATCCGCACATGCACAAACATCATAACGACAGAACCGCTGGAATGGACCCGGATTCACCAGAAAGTGGCACGGGCTGAACACCTCTGACATCATCACCAAACACGCCTCCTCTGCAAAACGCACTGAAAAGCATGGGAGGTTAATTAAAGGTCAACATTTTTGTGTTTACGGTTGTGTGTTTACCTGTGCCTAACGTTGGTGTGCCTACCTCTTTTGGGGTTAACAGCACATGGGTCAGTCACAGATTTGTGGCTGGATTCGCAGTCTCCATTGATCATCCAGGACTGGCCGAATGCCTGAGGACCCGCCTCAACTAGTCCAGAACCAGACAAGAAGTCATCACCTTGGTTACCATTGTAGTTACCACAGAGACCACAGGTGTGCCCTGCCCATCGTGGTCCCAGCTGGGGAGATGGACAGAATTTAGAAGTTGCTAAGCTTTTCAAATATATGAATGTAAAAATATCCCCAGCATCCTCACCCCTTAAAGGTGAGGATGAAGAGGCCTTTAACCATTAAACTTGCTTCACCTTTAGTAGAACTCGGCCCCTTCCATCCCAGTCCAGACGAAGGTCATGCCCAAACTTAACACGTACAGCAGACTGGACAGGTCTCTGGATATGTAGACGACCTGTAAAATTGCACATTGACTAGTTAAATTCAGGTTAACTTTAGTGCAAACAGTTTAAACATCACATAATTTTAATGCTGATAATAATGATCACTTTGAGAAAATGAGTTTTCTCCTCAGAAAATAATCAGTATCTATACTACTTTCTCTGGTATTCTTTAGGCCTTTTTATTGTGTAATTGTGCTTTATATAATTTTCTCAGAGAGCCTAACTGTAGCTCTTATTCACTCATCTACCAAAAATAATACTATACCATGATGCATTGGGGTTTGGATGTCCATGTTGTTGACAGACACAACCCCTCCATGCTTCAGCTTCACTTTCATGTCCTCCAGAGAGGGCAGGCTGAGTGTCACAGACCGTGTGCACACAGCATCTTGATCATCTGCACACTGAAACACAAAACAAAAAGCACAGATACTGTAAAATGACAAGCAGTCAGTGGCATAAGAGTGAATCAAAGAAATATAGGGTTGTTTTTCATACAATTTGGTTAAAATGTTAAATACAATACTACAGAAAAAACAAAATCCAAAAAGTATTAAAAGAAAACATTACCTGTACATTCTCAATAATAACTGAAAACTCTCTATCTGCGCAGTCTCTTGCCAGCAGATACTGACAGTGGCCGGTGAAGGTGAAGAACTTGTTGTCAAAGGTCTTGAAGTGAGATTGGCCCACCACCAGGCACTCACCTACAGTACACACAAAGACATATTGGCAAAAATGATGAGCAACCCCCAGGACTCTATTCACCAAAATAATTTGTAAATCTGTATGCTGTGCATCTCTCTCACCAGGGCAGCCTTCATTGGTGCATTCCCAGGAACCATGACGACAAACACTGTAGGAGAGATTAAGATTAAGAACCATCATCATTTCTCAGCAATCACATACATTGAAAAGAAATGTATCCTGTGCGTTTTATCCATCCTATTTAGTGAGGGAGAAGCATTGTGAAGTATATTTCATACGGCAGTGCTTTTGAAGATTTATTTTGGGCGTTATTTATATAATAATGGCAGAGAGGCTGACAGGAAACAGGGAGAGAGAGAGGGGGGAATGACCTGCAGCATAGGTCCCTGGCCAGATTTGAACCAGGGACGCTGCAATTATGTGGCATGTGCTCTAACCACTCGTCCACCAGGGCGCTCCTGCAGGTGTGTTTTTATGTGTGTGCATCCATGTTGCCCTCTCACCAGGTGTTGCAGTCTTGGGAGATAGTGGATCCTGGTGGGAAATGTCGTCCCATGTGCACACAGGAACACTGAGATACCTCCACACAGCGGTTACCATCTAAAACCTTCCCCACTGAAACACACATACGCCATGTTACAATGACTAGAATAATTGACAAGAATAATAACTGCAATAAGTGAAAGAAAGAAAGAAAGAAAGAAAGAAAGAAAGAAAGAAAGAAAGAAAGAAAGAAAGAAAGAAAGAAAGAAAGAAAGAAAAAGAACGAACCAAGGAAATAAAGAAAGAAAAAGAACGGGAGGTTACCAGGGCATGTACACCCATCTGAACACTCTTCCTTGCAGACCTCCTGGATGTTGAGACTATGACAGGTTGTAGAGCAGGACTTGGTGCATTCACTGTACTGCATCCCAATTGGACACTTGGGAACTGTCCACACAGACAAACACAATTATTGAGATTATTAGTCGATTAATCAATAAGTCAAAAATAATTGGCTACTATTATGATAATTGTTGCTTCCACCATCTCAAATGACGGGATTTGCAGTTTCTTTTTGTCATATGTAATAATAAACTGAATATCATTGGGTTTTGGATGTTTGGTTAGACAAAATAATACATTTAAAGACATCATAAAACGACGTTATAAAAATTAGGATTATGATGTAATTCAAATGTCTTGAAATCATACAATGTGTGTTCCTATTTTTACATGATTGTTTTGATACTTCCTGTTTCAACGGTTTGCTGAGACTGGCAGAGAGAGAGTTCAACTCTATGTGTGATGGAGGGTCAGAGACAGGTCAGGGAGTGGAACTTCTGCTTGTCTACTAATTTAGGGAACTGAGGAACCGTTATGATGCTATCTATGGAATATGTCTGCCAGATGTTGAGAAACCGTTATGACACTATCTATGGAATAGGTCTGCCAGTTATGGGAGGGGGCTGAGAATGCCCAAGTAAAGAACAGTATAAAACCTCTCTGACAACGCTCCTCGAGGAGCCTTTTCTCCTGTAACTCTTGTTGTTGCATTTGTGAAACGCTCCGCTTGTACAAGCTAAATAAATTCAACCTAAATCCTGTTATTTCGAATCCAGTCTCCTTTATTAAGGGTAATTAAATTAATTCTTATAACAGTCATCTTGGTTGCTGAGAAGCTGAGATGGACATTTTTGACATTTCATAGACTAATCAAAAAAAATTTCACCCACCAGATTAATCGATAATCAATAATTATTTGTTGCTGCCCTGGACTTACTGCACTGACTCTCCTCCAGCCAGCCATGTAAAAGTATCCCATGGGCATGGCATGTCCGGGCATACTCCAGCAGGAGTGGACAGTAACAGTCCTCTCCCACCCCCTGCTCACAGTGGCACACCTCCTCTTGACACAGCAACAGAAACGCCTCAGGAGAAACTACATGTGCACAGTGCAGAAACACGCTAGACGTCTGCAACACGCTGCAGCCAGACAGGATCTAGAAAACGAAAAAACACACACACACGCACACGCACACACACATGCACAGTTCAAGTTCAAGTGAGCTATGTGGTTAAATAAAGGCAAAGTCCACCATTTCAACCAAAAGGCAAAAGAAGTTCATTTCTGATGAATCGAAACTGTGAGGTTTTGAATACTTTTGCTAATCCATTTCAATCAGACACAATGTAATACTAATAAGTTGCTTATCTCATCAAAATGTAGAGTCAGACCAGTGGTTAATGTAGTTTGACGTGATGCTGTGTGTTGCTGACTCTAAAGTTCAGTAGGAGGCTAAGACCTTTAATTCAATAATAAAATATAAGTGAGAGTATGTTTTCCCTTTTTCAGTAAGCACAGAAGGCCATAATAGCTGATACCAAGGAGGAAGAAAGTAAACAATGCGAGACAGTAGCAGGACAATTTATGCATCTAAAGCATATGTCACATACACATATGGTATGGAAAGCCCACATCCTCTCACCTGTGGGTGTTTTTGTTGTTCAAAATGCTCTCTCAAAAACAGGCTCATCGTTTCATTCCAGCCCAACCATAAAGAGTGTACACAGAATTTCACCCACACCTGTCAGTTTTGTTTGTTTACCAGTTATTGAGCTGTTATCCCCACTGAATTACAAAGCCCTTAATTTCATACAGTAAATGGAAACCAATTTCCACCAGGGTCTCTTAATCAAACACTTTTTTGGACGGCTTCATTTGATAGCAACAATTCAGACATAACAGGAAACAAGGGGGAGAGACAGAGAGGTGGGGAACGACATTCAGTAAAGGTCTGCTGCTGTATACAAACCAGTAAGCCACAAGCAGGACGTGCCCTTAAACAAAAGTTTGACACAACTATGTGATTTAGTCAAACCAAAAAAGAACTTGCACCTTTGAGGATTTTGAAATAATGAAGTACTATAAATCCAAATGATGAGATGGTCATCATTAATTCAATAACACCGCCTTAGTAATGTATAATCTTACTTACTATGTCAAATAGTTTGACTGTCTCCTGATTTTGGCTACATTGCTTATATATTGTAAGTTTGACTTAAAAAGTCGAATAAGAATTATGATCTTGTATGCAGAGGGAGATGAAGATTATTAATTAATAAGTGAGCTATAGTTGAGGCTTTGCAGAGGCTTACTGCACAGTAATATCCTCTGAATGCTTTTGCATCAGATGCTCAGATGTTGTCATGCATATGTGTGTCTATGTTTATTTTTGCTGCTTCTTTGAATGAAAGATCCAAACACAAACACATGATATATGTGTGCACATGTATGTGTGCCATGAGTGTCCTCTCACCTCTGAAGTCTCCTTTGTGCTGTTGCAGGATTGGCTGGGAATTGAGACACGTCGACATGCCTGATCAGCTCCCTTCACTGCCCATGAATTTGCAAAGTCATAACTGTCCTCTGTAAGGAAACCTGAAATCAAAGAAACACACACACACAAAGGAGGTGATGGACTTATCCATAATCTCATCCTGACACTGCTGTTTCTGTTGCTTTCTTTTACCTCGTTATCTTTTCCTGTACTGAGCTGCTAGTCTTCCTGTTGCTGAGTGCCAGTGACTCAAATCATTTCCTAGATTCCAGTAATAATGAACTCTCCCTCGTTTCAAACATTCACATATCCCAGAGACTGCACGCACACAGTCACAGTCTGTTGATTACCTAACATACACTTACCTTCTTGAGCGGTATATTCATCAGCTGTTACAGTGTTGAAGTTGCCACAGAGGCCACAGGTGTGGTTTGCATGGAGTTTGGTCAGTGTCAGGGCGATGTTGGCTGCATTATCAATGGTAACAGTGAAGCCAAACTCCTCACTCCAGAGTTTATAAAAGCCTAGCTCCGAACCCACAAACACAGAGTGAGATGCATAGGGCAGAGAAAGCCTACACAAAAGAAAACACATATCGAAACATCAAGCTCCTCTGTAATCTATGGGTTTTTTTCCCCCACAATAACATGAGTACAGACATACATATTTGATTATTATATTTGTGTGAAAAACCCCCACCTTTTTTCTCCTTGTGAGAGCCGTCCGTCGACAGACAGGTGCAGCTCAAAGGCGTCCCCCACAAACAGAGTGACTCCAGTTTTTTTGCCATCGACAAAATCCCCTGCAGATCCAAAACATCTTTTTACACTGCTACATCAAACTGAGACAGTCTGAGACAAACAAAACTGTTCTTTGAATCTGACATGGGTATTTTTCCTTGGTATTACACTCCTCCTTTTTCCTCTGGAATCAAGGCTGTACCTGATACCAGAATCTCTTTTTCTTGGTATTTAAAAAAAAAAAAGAACACACCATAAGCTTTCAGTAACTCTGGCCTTAGTTTGTTTTTTTTAAATCAAGTTTCCTTCTTGATATATCCCATTATGTTTGGTTTCCCTACTGCTTTCTAAAAAAATAATAAAAGTGTTGTAAATTTGGTTGCATGATTCCCTTCTTGTATTTGGCTACATTTCAGTAGGGTCAGTAGGGTTTACATTACAGTTAATTCAATTTATAAGTGCACATTCAATCAGCTGGTGTGGAATAACATACTTTTCAACCACTTGTTATGATCCCTTCACATTTGATTATCATTTAGCGAATACAACAATCATCATCAGTAATTACTTATGGAATAACATACATTTTACTCCACACATGTTTTGGGAGAGTCAGACTTGGCAGTGCCTATGTGCAATCGCCTCAACGGCACAGCATGAGCATCGGACGCTATTAGAATTCAAATCTGTTTATTTCTTTATTGAACAGTCTGAGTGTGACTCACCCAGCAATGTGAAGGAGCGATGGTTGCAGTCCCCAGCCAGTAGGTAGCTGCAGTCTCCAGGAAACTCATATAAAACCCCATCGAACGTGTGAACATAGTGTCGTCCAAACAGACTGCATCTCCCTGACATACCTGTCACGCAAACTGGACACACACAAAATACATCAAAATGCAATCTACAGTAGGTTTAGGAATAGAGTAGATTTCATATAAACACCTCACATGTAATAATAGTACTCTATAGGACGGTGTTACTTTTGAATGCAAGGACCAGAAACAATCTAGATGTCCCCTGATGCGTGACACTCACCTGTCAGATGCAGGAGAACACAAATTTCTCTCAAATACCTCCTCATACACACCTGAAAAACACACACAAACATACTTTCCATTGCTACCATCATCTCTACTAACATCATCATTCTCAGTGTCTCAGTGTCATATTGCCCTGTGTGAGAGTATACATAAATTCCTTTGTCCAGCTCTACAAACATTAGTTAGTCTTACCTCCATGGCTCCAGATGCAGCTAATCCACAAAGATGCAACAAAAAGCCAAACACAATCAAAAATGTAGAATCTTGTTGCACTTTCAGACCTCACATAGTGATACACTGTGGTGGTCTGTGTCAAACATGGGCTACACTGTGAAGAGGGTCAAACACTCAACCACACTGAAAGCTCTATATAATAGCAAAAAAAGTACGCCCACCCTGCTGTCTTTGGCTAAAGAGCCCTCCCCTTGCCAGGTTATGTCAAGGAGGCCAGAATATCATTCTGTTCACAACTCAGTGCCTCCAGACTGACACCATCAAACAGGCTCAGTAAGACAATGCCAGGATGTGCCCACTGATCGCCTGGATGAGTGATTTGTCTACACATACAGGTCTGTGCCAGTGCCAACCCAAACAACTCTTGTGAAAAACACACTTACTGGAGATATCTCACGCAATAACAGTACTTTAGTGGTGCCACATGAACAAACATATGACTAAGCTGCTCCAAAAGTACACACACACACACACACACACACACACACACACACACACACACACACACACACACACTGGGAACTTGCTCTGATTGACACTCTCAGGTGCAAACTTCGCCTATCATATGGAAAAAGACAGAAATAAAATCTGTCCTTGCACATTTTTAGACATATACAAACAACATTTACAAACAGTGTCCAGACATAAACAAAGTGTCCAAATATATGCATATAAAACACAAATTACAGTGTGTAGGGTGATGTAATCACATGTCTGTATGTTTTTATTTCATAATAGTGCAGTTGTGAATGTTGGTAGTAAGTGCTGTTCAGTAATAAAAACTCATGGATTTCTGACTTTTTAATAAATCATAAAGTCTGCAGTTACAAATGTTAGACATGGATTTCCTATAACCATCAATTCTGTAGATTAAAGGACAGGTTCACAATATCTCGAGGGTTAAAACAACAGTCAGGTGCCCATTGAAATAGATGTTTCTTGCTGTAATCATTCCTCCTGTTCATACAATATAATGCAGAATTAGAAGATCATAATGCACTTTGTTATAAAAATTAGGATTATACTGTAATTCAGATGTTTTAATTCATACAATGTGTGTGTGTGTGTGTGTGTGTGTGTGTGTGTTCCTGTTTTTACATAACTGTTTTAATACTTTCTGTCTCAACGGTTTGGCAGAAAGAGAGTTCAACTCTATATGTGATGGAGGAGTCACTTTTTGAACTCCTGTTTGTCTACTGATTAAGGGAACATGTTTGCCAACTGTTGAGAGACCGTTATGATGCTGTCTATGGAAATATCTGTCAGTTATGGGAGGCGGCTGAGGCAGCCCAGGTAGAGAACAGTATAAAACCTATCTGACAACGCTCCACGAGGAGCCTTTTCTGTTGTAACTCTGTCTGTTGCATTGGTAAACGCTCTGCTTGTACAAGCTAAATAAATTCAACTTAAACTTTGATATTTCGAATCCAGTTTTCTTTATTAAAGGTAATGATCAATTTCATATAACACACTTAAATATAAGTGATGGGACAAAATCCACAAACATCACTCTGTACAGAAAAAGGTCTTTAAAAATCTGAAGCTAATATGAAGCTTTAGCTGTCCAAATTAATTTAATTAAGTAGATATCTTTGAATATCTGACAGACATAAATCATTAACTATTAGTGAAGCCAATAGTTACACCTTAATCAATGGGAAGCCTTTGCTCTATAACATATTGCCAATGTCTAATGAAAATAACCTGAGAAACTTCTATTTGGCTGAGACAAAATATAACTCTGTAGATCTAACAGATTATGTACACTGCATATGTGCTACTGCTTACTACATAGGGCACACGCTCGCGAGGACATACTCGTGCACGGTGTTCATTCATGTACAGTATATATTCAGTGCGTGAACGCGCTTTTCTTATTCTGGGAGAATTACGTCATCGCACTGCCCAGGGTGCTGCAGGAAGTTGCAACCAAGAAGCCCACAGCAGGCTTCTGTTCAGGGCATTGTTGGTCATTTTATGCAGGAAAGACACAGCCTGAATAAGCTATAGGTTTCCTTGGGTAAAAGAATGACGTAAGTAATCTGCACTCGACGAGGTTCCCAATGTAACGTGGTCCTATAACACATTTAATAACTTATTCAACTTTAATAAGTTCAAAACCACGTCATGTCCTGGAAATATATTGCAAATTCTTATGTAAAAATATTATGCAAATTACAATGATGCCATAAAGGACATAAAGCATAGTGCTACAGAGCATGTCAAAGTCATTACATCACTGAGAAGTCCACCAAAAAGGAAGGCACATTTTAAAGAAATGAAAAGTAGAGAATGTGATCGAAAGAAAAAAAAAGGAAGAAAGCTACGGCAGGCTTTGCAGTCCGCTATCTGTGGGGGCGGACCACTACAGGCGCGCACAGCACGACGCGCGTATCAGTGCCGGCGCGTCGGCAAATAACCTCATTCTGCAAACCGACTGAGTTAAAAGGGCTTCTCTTCTATACTACCGTCGGGTTGAAGAGGTGACACCATTAGTAAGTGTAATCTGTAGCTCAAGTTCCGCCATGGCTGCGCTGTCGGGAGGAGAGATGTGCATCAAATACCTGATGTTTGCCTTCAATCTGGTTTTCTGGGTGAGTTTGAAGCGATATATGTATTGTGCTCACGAAAAAAAATATACATCCTATCTGTGTTCCCTGTGAGCGTGTGTGTACGCTTGTTACTATAGAGAATGATAAGGTGTCCCATATGCAGAATCGTGCCGAGCGCATACAACCCCCGTTACTTATCACAGTATCCTATTCTGAGGTGACCCTCGAATAATTTTTGGCACTGGCCACCACTAAAAACAAAGTGTCCCAACGCGTGTGCCGAGAGAGCGAGCTGGAAGAATAATCCCCAGTGGCCAAGTGACCCAGTTCCACCGTGCAGACTACACTCTGGAGTTTGCGCGCACGGCATTTTAATAACTGGAAAAGGGGGGGGGGAGGGTCGCGCTTTATTGTGGTGGGGAATGTGACTGATATAATAATAATTAAGACTGCTACTTTGTCACGTGATGTGAAGTGTTGCGCATGTCAGAGAGCCAGCTTGTGTGTGTGAATGAATCCTGGATATCCCATGTAGGCTGTTTGTGTCCTAAGCCTGCAGGGTGTGTCTGTGTCTACTTGTTGTCTATTTGTTGGTTTGTTATTTATGATCTATCTCCCTCTCTCTCTGTGTGTGGTGTATATGTGTGTGTGCGTGCGTGCGCGTGCATGTGAGTGGTTTCAGATGGATGTTTTGCCCTTTTATGAACGCTTCACACGCTTGGCCAGCTATAGATAGAGCCAAGGATAACTATTCATTACAGGGTAAACCAGGGTTTTCCCACAATGTTTAAGTGTGTGTGCGTATGTTTGAGAGAGAAATGACTCAGGCAAAACAACCAATGTGGATTATTCACAGTCAATTTGAGACAAATAAGGTGAGCTATCAAAAATTGCAAATCTGTCATTTAGGGTCAAAGCCTTCTCAAACCTCACATCAGTGACTGAGGTCAAAAATGTTTTCATGAAGCCACAAATCACAGCTCTCCATGGACAAAACAAGAGTGCCCATGTGTAGCTTTGTGTCAGTGCATCAAGAGCAGAGTTCACAAACCCTGCTTTCAATGATACTGGCTTACGAGTGCAGGAATGGAGTGGTCATGTTTGGGATCAGCCTGTTAACTGTAATCACACACAGTTCAGACACCAAATATGCTGCTGCACAGGTATTTTAGAAAATGTTTTATGTCAGCATGCCTCAACAGAGCCCTCTGTGCTGCTCCTAGATAATAAAATACTATACTGTGTGCCAGGTACAACCTGCACATACCGAGCAGATGTCAACACAAACTGTACACTCAAGAACATGGAATGAGAGAGAGAGGAAGAAAGATAGGCAGGGATTCATATCAGCTACACAATATAGGCCAGTTTGTCCAGTAACACTCCTGCGCTTGCCACTCCCTGTATGATCATGCTCAGGTGATTGTAGGCGTGGTATTGAAAACGCTTTCCTTTTCCATTGGTTTGCTTTTGCTTCCTCCTGTGAAGACATTTGTTAATAAACACTCAAAGCGGTGCAAATTCTGTTAACTGAATCAGCATGGCCATCGCTGGGGGAATCAAGTGTGTGAAATATGTCATGTTTGTCTTCAACGCTTTCTTCTGGGTAGGTGTACTTTACATTTTATTGTGTTCGCCGGTGTTTGTGTGTGTGCGTGTGTATGTGTTTGTGTGTATGGTCAAAAAGAGCTGAGAAAAACTTCCTAAACTATATTTGTACCTTTGTGATTTGTTCTGGTCTGCAGTTTCATTCACACAATGGAACGTAAGAGACAATACAAAAGAAAATATACACTGTGAAACAGCAGTATAAGGAACATAATACACACACAGGCACACTCCCAAAAGATTGTCATCTATCATCGAGGCTCCCAGACAAAGTTAAAAATTGACAGACCTGTTGGTGGTGGCTAAGGCTTGTAAGTGCTTGCCTGTGTATGCACATTACACAATATGGCACAATGTGCTGAGATTAATAGAGTGTGAACGTGAAAAGAGCAAACTGAGTAAGAGAAGTGCTACAGGACATAATCATATGCATACAACTATGTACTGATGGATGAACAGACTAATTTGTTTCAATATTAAATATGTATGCTGATGGGTAAGAGAATCCTAAAATGAAGCAAAATAACCTTGTTTTTTCATCTTATCCCTCTCTTCTCTGACTGCAAGACTAAGTAGGTGGTTACATCACCAGTCACACATTTGTATGCCCACATACTGCACACAGACACATTCCCATGTACACAATCACACATTACATTATATTGCACATGCTCGCCATCAGTTTTACAGTAATACTACATTGCTAAACCACTGCAGTGTAACTGTAACATCAGATAGGAGTTATAAATGTCTGTTTGCTGCTGTGGTTGTCTCTCTGTGGTCTGTTTAATTGTCCCACCAGATTTATCCTATTAAGAGTTGAAGAGCTGAGTGTTATTTTCAATGGGTTTGTCAGAAAGAAGACTTGGAATGTGTCCCAGTGAATATAGACATTGGTGTTGGTCAAGATCTAGAGATAGCATGAAGGCTGTAGAGGCCTTGTGCTGAGGTGACACCTTCAAATGAAAATTTGTTTTGAATTCTGACAAAAAGATACAATACGAGATACTGACACAAGATAATTGTGTTGTAGCAAAATCATAAATATGGATGAATATGGAGATAGCAGGTTGTCTCCCTGTGTTTGAAATTTAAAGCTTCATGTCTCACACTTGCAGCACAAATCTCTTGTATGATTTGTGCTGCTGTACATCCAAATTGATAGTTTACAGTGTGCACAATCCATTTTAACTAGTGTTGCGGTAACTGAATTTCACTACTGTATCATATAATATGTTTGTGTTCCAGCTTGCAGGCACTGCTGTCTTTGCTATAGGCCTGTGGCTAAGATTAGACCCAAAGACCAAAGGCTTGTTTGAAGGACAAGACTCTCCATATGTGTTCTACACAGGTAACACACTTTCAGTCTGTGAACATGAACATTATTTAAAACAACTTCAGAGGACGATTACTTATCATTTAGTTAAATGATGGTGCTTTTAAACTTCATTTTGTTTATGGCTTTCACACCCACAGTGGGAGTCAAGATTACAGTATCAGTGTCCATTCAAGCAAAATAGTAGATTATGAGTTAACAAAGTATAACAAAGTATGCCTGTGTATACATATCTAACATACTTTGTGTGTGTAGGTGTATATATCCTGATAGGAGCTGGAGCACTGATGATGGTGGTAGGTTTTCTGGGATGTTGTGGGGCCATCCAGGAGTCTCCCTGTATGCTTGGATTGGTATGTACCACTTATTCATTCTTTAGTTAGCTCTCCCTTCTTATTCCAATAACATCTTTTGACTGACATAAAATTCAAACAGTTTAAAAATCAACAGTTTATTTCTATCTGAGGCTTTGTAATATGACTCAGCAGCACTTGGACTTGTGTGGATTGTGTACTGACCTTAGGCTCAATAAGAAATATGTTATGTCTGCCTTCATCAGTGTTTACTGAATAGTATCAAGGCCAGAGAACAGTCTCTAGATTTTCCCCTACTAGTTCAGTCCCTCCCTCCTTTGCTCTCTCCCGCCCCGTCTGGCCCTAATCTTCTTGCACTAAATCTCCCATGAGGAGGAGCCTATGTAAATTGGGTTCAGCTACACTCAAATGACCTTACTTCTTCATGCATGCAAACAATAGACATGCGCACAAGCACACATGGACGTACATATCAGATGATTCTAATTTTATCTTTCCTTTGCAGTTTTTCTTCTTCCTGCTTATCATATTTGCCATTGAAGTTGCAGCTGGAATCTGGGGATTTTCCAACCAGAGCAAGGTAACTTACAAGTGAAAAACAATCATTTTATTTGTAAAATACTTTTCAACAAAGTTACAAGTGCTTTACATAGAAAAATAAGTACAATAGAGCATCAGGTAGACATTACACAAGGCAAAAACTAAATCAAGTTAAATAAAATAACAGATAATGCAATAAAAATAAATAAGTGAAATTTTTGTTTTGTAAATTATTATATGTTGCTGTAAATATTTGAAAGACACTAGGAGAAAAAATGCTTCAGTGAAATGCTGTTTATTAAATCATCTTCTCTGCTTGTGCTGCAGGTGGTGAATGACATCAC
The DNA here is from genome assembly GCF_963691925.1 of Scomber scombrus. NCBI lineage: Eukaryota > Metazoa > Chordata > Actinopteri > Scombriformes > Scombridae > Scomber > Scomber scombrus. Next base: position 16,996,380 of record NC_084975.1, on the reverse strand, counting down.
AACATTCTACATACAGACTTACAAAAACTTCGAGAACACAAGAGATGAGCGCCTCAAAGAGACACTGCGTGTGATTCAAATGGGGGTGAGCCACTTCTGCTTCATTGTAATTCAGACTGTTCTGACTTGATTCAAAAGTTCTCTTAAAGGAATTTGATACAAGGGGTATTTTCAAACAAATGCAATGTATTACAATGGGAAGTGGATTATTGACTATCGAGCCATACTGGGAAGTTGTTTTTCTCTGTGAGGTGATTAAACATGTTAACAAAGTCAGCTTACCTTTCAAAAATGCTAACAAGTATTATCTACCATGTTAATGATGTCTAAAAATTAAAGGTAAAGTTCAGCATTTGTGTTTTCTTTGTGAGAAAAAAACAATGTGTTTTTGTTATGGGAGTTATGTGCTGTAACTATCTTGATGAACAGTACTACTGTGCAGCAACTCTACTGGTTAACCGTCAACCTCACTGTAACCAAAATGTTTAACTACCTTTACATAGTTGTCGTTTTGTTCTCTAAAGATATGATTTTCTGTGTTTACAGTTGAATTGTTGTGGTCCAACTGGTACTGTAATAGATGCTGCCAAAGACACCTGTCCCCAGGGAGAGCCGCTTGAGGAGCTCATTACTAAGGTACAACTACCCTGTATGTGTGTAAGATTTGATGCAAACACAGTCAGATGCTTCAGTCAAGAAAAGGGAATGAAGAATGATATTTCAAACAAGAGCCTGTCCAAGAGATCTAACAGATGTCAGACATTCTTCAGCTCTGTGAAAGCTGGGGCAATTACTGTACGTCAAATACATAATGATGGTCTGATGTGTCACGAGTTTATCAGTCCTCCCTTTGCAGACTAATTCCCTCAGCCTCCGTGCAGTGTTACTATGGCAACAATGGTTTACTAGAGCCTGTATGCTGTACCATACCACAAGTCATGTTCAGCATAGGTTTAGAGAAAACTGAAAGGAATCATTGCTTCTGTGTTGCAGAGCTGTCCTGATGCCATTGATGAGGTGTTTGACTCCAAGCTACACATCATAGGAGGAGTGGGCATCACCATTGGGGTAGTTATGGTAAGTACGTGATTGAGTTAACTGTAATTCCTCTCATTTCAATATGTCTGCTGCTCAGAGGATGAAAACACAGCACGCATGAGCCAACAAAGAAAAAGACTGAAATACTGCATTACATAGTTTCCTTCTCTCTTTCAGATGTTTGGGATGATCTTTAGCATGCTCCTGTGCTGCGCCATCAGGAAGTCTCGGGAGGTGGTGTGACACACACCATCACATCGTGAAGTCCTTGTTAATGTTGCATGATGTCATTCCTTGAGTCACATGGCTCTCCACTGCCAATAGAAACACTGCTTGTACAAGGGTGATAACCAATGCTAGACTGGGTACAGATATTTCTGGTTATTATATCAGTAATAACTCTACTGACGACACTTAAACCCACCTTCCTGGACTAGATAGATGCAATATGATTAATAGGCCCAATTATAGAATGGGTGTCATCTGTGCTTCAGTGGAAATGTAGTACAGAAATGTGTAATTTTGTGGTCATTTGATTGAAATTAGTGTTTGTGAACTGCTAATTATCTAAACAAAAGATCATACTATTGTGTACTGATCACATTTCTATTGCTATCACTTTTGGTCACCTACTGGCAAGAGGAGTCATGGTCCAGGGACAAAAATAGCCAACCACCACTTCAGCACAATACAGCAATAGCCAATGATATTTACAATTCCTTTTTCTTACAAAACTGAAGTCAAACCATGGTGACTTGTAGCCAATGGAATGCTAAGCTGTGAACTGTGGTGACTGTGGTTTTTTCAAGCTTAGTATTAGAGTAGCATCTCAGTTCCTTCACTGTAGTGACCTTTCATTTGTTCCTTTCCTTACTTTCCCCATCTCCTAATTTGCCCATTCTAAAACGCCTTTAATTTTTTTGGTAATATTTTGTAAATGTTTTTCTTTTTGTAAAAACTGTATAAACTTAGCTGGTTGTATGGTACATAAGGTTTGATGATGTATTTTATAATGTCCTTTTCATTTTACAGATATTGGATTGATTTATACCATATGCACTATGTTTCACAAAGAGGATTATTAATGATGAGTCAAATAAACCAAAATGAATTAACAGAGTTGAGTCTGAGATTTTCTGACAAGGCACACAATCTCTCACGTACACACACAGTGTAAGTCAAATGAGCTGTAATTTGGACTGATTTACCTAGATAGCAACCTCTTCACTGTTAAATTACATCCGTTTGTGTGGGCCTACAGAAACAATGACATGTTTGATTTACTGTGAAGGATATCGGGGGCAAGAAGGAGTCAGATGGGTGTGGGTACTTTGATAAGACTACAAATAACATTCATGTTCTTTTAACGTGTGCAGTGGAAAAACACATTCCATCTTCACCTCTTTGATACTTAGGACCATCAAGTGTGACTCATGTATTGTTTGATTTAATGAACAACAGCCAAGGCTTAAATAGAATTAATGGAAAGTTTTGCTCAGAACACAGAGTGATTATAATAAACAGTAAACACTTCTATACGATAGTGAATCCCGTTAATACCTGATGACTCACTGCTTCCCCAAAATAAGAAGTTAAAATGGAGTTAGTGTTTCTCTGATTACAGCACCAGGAAGTACACTCTGATTTGGTTGATGACAGCTGGGTGTTGCCCTATCAGACTCTTCACCACCACAGTGGAAATAACTTTTTTTTTTTGTAAAGTGTGTGTATATTTATGAACCTATCTGGTTCTCTGTAACAAAATGTGTACTGGCCAAAGGAAGAGGGAAGGAAAAATGAGATAAGGAAGAGAAATGTTGGGGGGGGAAAGGAAACACGATTAGATCTAAAAAAAACAGGCCAACATAAATATTCACACAACTTAACACATTAACATCCATGAAAATAACACCAATTTTATTAATGATAACTGAACATTCTGTACTATACAGAGGTTAACTATTAATAATTTGTTTTTTCTTTTTTTTACTGTTATTGCCTAACCTGACCTTGGTTCAGGAAACTATGGTACAAAGCCACCTTAAAATTTGACTTGACATGTAAACTGAACCAATCAACAGCACCACCCTGAGATGTGATTTACTATCTCTGTACAAAAGACCTGCATTATAAATAAACTCATTATAAATACATTGCATCAAAAATAATGTGGCCATACAAAAACTGCTGTAGCAATCCTCCTTTAAGTGTATTCAAGTATTTTCTTAAACTTTTGAGTGACACCTGAGTAACCCTTAAGAGAAAATGTGTATTTAGCTTTCATCTTGGGCCAAACGATCTCAATCCTCTGTTTCATCCTCCTTGCCCTCCAAGGAAATGTTTTTGGTGAATCTACGTGACCTTGTGTGTGAACGAGTGTTTGTATGTAGCATTGTGTCCACTCGGAAAAGATTTGTGACACACTGCAGCACAGCCAGAACCAGCTGGTATTTACAGGAGACAGATTCAAGGCCCGCGTCCAAAATAAAAGGGTGAAAATGATTTTGAATAGATGTCAGGACCCTGGTTTGGATCTGCAGGAAACGTCTTGGACTGTGGGAGTAAATCTGTTGGGGCACACTCAAAAGAGCATTTGCCAAGAGCTGGGATACAGCAGGGACACTTTCATCTGTGTGATCAGAAACTGAGCGGTTGTGACCATGTTGAAGGAGGGCGTGGTGTAAGAGAAACTCAAATGTCCCACCATCATGTATGACACAGCCTGGTTCCAACATACACTTCTGAAAGAGAGATGCATTGTAGGATGCGGATGTAATTTTGTCATTCTGATTGTCCATAACTTCAGATGAGATTTTGTGTGACAAAAATGTTCTTGCTGATACTGTAGTTGCAGTCATATGTATGGGCTCCCAAGTTCTAAGTAGCATGCGGATGGCATCTTGAAATGCACATGCATACTGGTCGGTTTGGCCTTCCCCTGGGCCACAAATGACAATACTACAGGGTCTAACTACGGCACCTTCCTCTGAATCATGGAAAGCCACATGAACATATCTGTGGAAGACAAAAAGAGTTCAAGTTTGATTTCCATTTATCAAAACAGATGAAGTAAAAACAAATAATGTAAACCATGTGTGTTGTGTGCATGTGTGACACTATATTGTGTGTATGTGTATATATATATATATATATATATATATATATATATACATATACATACATATGTGTGTGTGTGTGTGTGTACTGTGTATATGAGCGAGAAAGACAGACATGTTTTCAAACCTATGGGCTCCAAGCAGTATTGGTCGGCAAAAGGTCAGAGTAGCAACATGCTCTGGCTGAATCATCCAGCAGTCTGAAACAGGTGTGGCCCCACTAAGGTGGGCAAAGAGAGACAGTTCATCCTCACTGACGCACTCCACAACACAGATCTCTGCCTGTTTGGCTAAAGTCAGGACAGCATCTGACTGTTTCACTGCAGACAGGAGCACAGAGACACCCAAATTCTGCAGGTTTGCAAAAACACACTCCAGTGACCTTTCTGCCCAGGCGCTAAACTGCACAATACTTCTCTCCTTCCTCGTGTCATCCTCCATCATTTCAAGCACATCTCCTGCGTTGAGCAATTGTGGCTGCAGGTACCCAGTAAAAACAACAGCTTTAACTGGCTGGTGGTCAGTCTGATGGGACGGCGTAGTAAAATCCCTATGGAGGACTTGTCCCTCAATCAAACGTGAACAACTAATAGGAAAGCCTGATACAGGTGTATGTAATGCAGGGAAGTTGTCATTTACAAACTGAAGTGATAAGGAAGGTGGATCATTTTTAAACTTCCAATCAGTGAGCAGTTCACAGATAAGATCTGCAATCAAGTCACAGTGGATGCGACCCAGACGAGTATGAATGAATGATTCCACCAACTTTTTAACATTGGAAGTGTTTGTGTGAGCTGGTGATTGTGTTTTTGCAGTGAAATCTTCCCATGAAAGACAGCATCCATGAGGGACCACTCTGACAGCGATGAGATCATCCAGCTCCTCTGATGCAAATGCAAGCAGTTTGCCAGCCAAGTGCCTGGCAGTGGCAGCCTCTGCTGCTTCCCTGGAGTTATAGGTGTGAGACACATTAGGATCCTTGCAGGCCATTGAATGAATCATCCGTAGTAATGATGCCAGTAGTATAATAAAGGTCTTGGATCCATCCCCTGTGTTTGTGCTATGCTTCCAGACACACTCCACCACCATCCTACAATGAAAATTACACAAATATATCACAAAAGAAATATACATTTGACAAATGGTCCAATAGTAAAAAAGTAAATGTCTGTGTGTTACCTGGCCAGTGGATGCTCCAGTTGTAGTGCTGTAAGAATGCGTGTCCCACTGCGACTCAACATAACCTGACCCGTGTCTCGGGTGAACAGCACCTGTCCTCCTTCAGGGCCAAAACAGCGGACGACAACTGCTTCCAGTGCACACACAGTCTGCAGGACATGTTTCAGATGAAGATGCTCCACTGGTGGCATCCCCATACCCTGGAAAGGCACACAAGCTGAGACTTAAAAGTTCTTTTTTTAATGTGTCAGTAATGATTCACACTTAGTTGCCTCACGGAGTGTCCAAATATAATATTTTGGTTCAACACAACTCACAGCAGAGGTATTCAAATGTTATCGGCACAAAGCACTAGAAGATGGAGTTAATTATAAACTGACATACATGCAGCAGAGCTGTACTTTAAACATTTTATGACACGATAGGAACCAATTACCTCAGTTTTAAATACTGCCAGTCTAATCTCAACATAATACATCTTTTCTGGGGTGCCCTGGTAGCCTACTGGTTGAGACGCATACCACACAGCTGCAAGTGGGAGGTTTATTTCCAGACTCTGACCTTTGTTGCATGTAATACTCCTGTCACTACCTGCTTCCTGTCTCATTACACTTTCACTTACCAAAAAAGGGAATAAAACAAAAAACAAAAAATGTCTACATTAATATCTGCTCATGAAAATGTATACTACCTACACACAGTGAAATACATTATTCAGTATAGTGTATATGTATCAGACACACTGCTGTACAGTATATTGTATTGGATGCATAAATGTAATGTGTAATAAATGTATATAAGCATATTATGTCAGTTTTGGCTTGACTGACTGATTCACATTTTTGTTATGGAACCATGTGAGTGTTTTCTGTATGAAGAATGCTTGTTTAATTGACTTCTTTGTTAGCTTCAGGTCTGAAAATTGAAACATTACCTGAAAAGTTGTAAACATAACATTTTACTTCAGCTGTCTCAGAACCCTTTAGACATTTAGTTTGTTGCTGGTAGTTTTAAGTATGTTGGCTAAGCATTATTAAGTAGTATTTTGCAGCAAAAACACTACTTGTATTATAGATTATACTGAATGTTAAATGGTCTGGTATCTTTAAGCATATCCTAACACACATAAGGGGTTTGTCCGTGAAGTTCTCTTATAGACACACATGTCATTACTTCCATTGCGTTACTTATGAATCACCTATTTCAGTTCAGTATGCTACTGTACTAAACAAGCGTTACTTTGCGATTTCAACTTTTCTGATTGGCTAGCGTTACGTAGAGACTGTTAGCATCTACGAACCACGTAGCTAAATAAACCATTGATTGCACATACCTCGACGGCGGTAGTATTCTACCATAAACCCCAGAAATGAGTTAACGCACTCCTGACTATGTGTAAAACCGCTCATTTATTTACAAGAACAACATGTTTTCATCTGAGAGCTCACCGTTGATCCAACAGGAAAGCTTCCCTCTGTATCCTAGAGACGAGGTTTCTTCTGCACTTGTTGCATAGTATCGATCATAGATGACTATTGCCACCTAGCGGATGGATGTATGAGCTGTTATTCTATCCATACAACTCTAGAGTTTTATACACTCACTGACCTCTTTATTAGGTACACCTGTGAAATCTAATCCAATCCAATACAACAGCTCTGCTTTAAATAATACATTTATGGAGTTTATACAATTTCTTTTTTTTTTGACACTGTCAGAAAGGTGACAATTCTGCTTTATGTTTATTATTGAGATCATAGTGGGTGATGCGCTAGGGTGCGTTATATTGAATGGTGTTCCTAATATTTTGTCTACCCCATTAACATACATGAGAGGGGCAAAATCTTACAAAAACCAGTCAATATAATGCACCTCAGTACGCCACCACCACTTAGTACGACCTCAGTAATAAACATAAAGTATAATTATCACTTTTTTGAAAATGTCAACAAAAAGTACTGTTGTATTGGATTGAATTAGATTGCACAGGTGTACCTAATAAGTGGCCAGTCACTGTATACAAGCAACTGCGCAGATCTTATTTATTGCAGTTCAAATCAATACTTTCTCATTTTATGTGCACATGTGAAAACAGTACACGGTGCATATTTAAGCAAATTTGCAGCAAAATCATTTTTTACAGAAAACATTTTAACTTGTCAAAGCAGGAGATGCACAGGTGTAACTGGTAACTTGAACGATAGCTCAGTTCCATTTCAGTGTCCACAGAAGCAATACTGATAAACCATAATGCACTGTACGAGGGTCATGAATTTGCAAAACCTAAATGAGAACAGACTTTGCAAAACCTAAATGAGAACACCATTGATATTATTCATTGCACCTGTGGTGTTCTTGATTGTCAAAGTGTCTGCCAGTGTTTGACATGTAGGACAACCACAGGTGTACATAATAAAATCAAAGATGGGTGAATGTATTTTAGCTGCACCTGTTTCAGCATTATTGTGCTATTATGCATGCAGGCTTGCTGGAACACTGTCATGACATCTATCTATCTATCTATCTATCTATCTATCTATCTATCTATCTATCTATCTATCTATCTATCTATCTATCTATTTATCAGTAAATTTTTTTGTGACATAATTTTTAAAAATACATGTTTTAATATATGGGTGTGTTTTTTGATCATCTTTGTCTTGTTGTGATGTTACGTGCATTGTTATAATGCTTGTTCTCACCTTTATTGTAAAAATCTATTTATCTACTGTAGGAATTCTGCCATGTCCACTTCAAGAAGAGAAAATCACAACTGATCTAAAATATACATAATATAATAAAACAAAATAAATACATAAAGTCTATATTTGTATATGTCATAAAATGGTTATGTCGAACTCCCTCTTATCCTGCCCATCCTCCCTTTTCCCTACGTCTCATCCCTCCTTCTGTACAGTATTTATGTTCATCTCTGGTACCTCAAGGTGAACTGGGTGGGGCTGGAACTTGATCTCTGTGTCACTGCAGAAACCACATCCTAAGTTTCTAAATCAGGCAACATCATCTATACATAGACAGCATGAGACAGTTCTGCAGTTACTGCCAGATGTACAGATGCACTCACACCAACACACACACACAGAGCTGTCCACTCTGAATGTAAATGTCCTCTATTGCTGAACTCTCAGTATGCTAACGAGCCTTTAAAAAGCTATGTCACTACACTAATGAATATTCATCAGCGGCCTGGTGAGGGTGACCTGTAGGGATGGGACAGAGGTCACAAGAGGTGGGGCGTCAAAAATAAAGACTGGCACTCCCATGAGACCTGAATGGACAGAAAAGAACATATTCTTCCGACACACAAGCACAGAAGGAAGCAACACAAGATGACCGAACTGCAATTCCACCTATTACGACCTCAACCCTGTCTTGTCCTGCCGTCTATCTCATTCTCTCTCTCTCTCTCTAACCAGCTTTCACACACCTGCGCTTTTCTTCTTGATGTCTAAGAAGTGGTGAGACAAAAACAAAAAGGGCAACGTGCTGAAACTCCTCCATACCTCACTGTGTACTTCAGCCTGTCCTCTCTGGTCCTGTCATTTTTGTCCTCCTCCTCCTCTTCTGCCTCTTTCTGTAAGGAAAAGGAATACCTGTGAGTCGGAACGCTGCTGCTAGGACGACCAAATACAGGTAGGTCTCTGGTTCCATTTATTTTCCCTCTTTGCTTCATTAATAAAAACAACTTTCATTAATTTCTCCATTCAATCAACTATGCTGGGTGAACAGTAATTGTATGTAAAACACGTGGATGCATTAAAGATAGCAAAAATATTACCAGGTCCGTGCAGGTCATTCTGTGTTTAACTGAATACGGGCTGGTGTACAACACCAAAACTACAAAGGGTAATTCATTAGTTTGTAACTCAAGTTTTAGTGATTTTCTTTCTCTTCCCCTGAAAGATTACACAATCTCCTGTAGGTTGAAAAAACAAGACCAATGTCAAGCAACAAGGTTGTTTTTTCTTTGGAGATAGGGATCTTCCATTGTGAAGTGACAATTTAGTGTGATGTATTTGTAGCCTTGTTAGATCAGGTGTAATCCGTCACACAATAGAGTTTAAGATGCACCACAGAAGTTGGAGGACCATATGGTGCGAATACCGAATCATCCATTGACAGAAAAAGGAACAGTGCGTTTGCGTTGTGTGTAAAAGTTAGTTGAATATACTGTATATGTTTTGATTTCATATTGGTACAAGATGAAAACATATAATTTGTGAATCATTTTTTTTACAAAAGCACATAAGAATCAGAAATGTGTAAAGCTGCAACAAATATGTGATTCATGTACTTGAATTCATCTGTTTGCTCCTAAAGCTGTATAAATGGTGACTTCTGTTTGTCTGAATAATCCTAAAAAAAAAAAAAAAAAATTCAGTCTGCGCTTGCTTATGTGTGAGCCCACGATTGGCTGCTTCAGCCCCTGATACTCAATATCTGTAATGTCTGCAGAATAGAAATCCACATAATCAAAACATTTATTCGCTTGAGAGTCAAACCTTGGCAGTGGGACTTTTTCTCTCATGCAGTTTGTTTGCCTGCGCTGAGCATGACCTTGGCACATGATTCTCACCTCTGGCAGCTCACTATGGAACAGCAGAGGTCCACGCATGATGCTTCAACTCCTCTCCCTTTCCTCTCCCTCTCCCCCCAACGTCAGCAGGTTTGGCAGAGACAGCGGCTTGCATATCCTGTGTTCAAGTGTTAGTGCCAGGCCAGCAGAAACAGGAGAAGTCATTTGACACCGATGGTCAAACAGTGTCTAAGCACATTATCACTTCAAATACATCTGCTCAATAGCATTTATGGAAAGTTTTCTCTTGTGTGTATTTGTGTTTATGTAGTTCTTCAAAATAGGTTTTTGGATGGCACTTACAGGTGTGATTGTCTTGATATGTTGAAGTATAATGTTATGTATTGCATATGTTGTGTTTTTCTTAGAGCTGAGCCATCTTATTTGCTCTTTCTGTTTCTCTGCCAGTTTGATTCTGGATCCACTGTCAACTGTCAAATAATGACTGGGAACCGTCGAGCTGCCCCGGTGGCACTGGGCACCCCAACTACATCTACTCATTTGCCAAATGCCACATCCATCCCAGGCCAGGACCAATCTGATAGCCACAGTCCCAACAAGTTCATGAGTGAACTGCACAGCACCCACAGTGAGTTAAAAACAGAACTTATTCTTCATCCTCATGGACCCTAGCTGGGTCTGATATAATGGTTTCAGCCATTTGGTCACATATCAAAGCACTACTGCCAGTGGATAATTTAGATATAATCATGGAGGTTTCTGATGAAGCATTTGAGGCATTTAAGTATAATTCCATACTACATGGCTGTTTAAGGGAATACAACTGTGGCTCTGTCTTGTTTTAAGAACATGAATATACGAGTCAACATTTTTGGAAACTCTACAATGTCAAGGATTTGAGAGTTTCAAAGTCTAAACTTTCTGATGGGCGATTTATTGTTTAAATGAGTCACATTATTCAGTAGTACACTGGGAAGACAAGGTTGAAGGTACTCAACTGAGTGTACTGTAGGCATGCCCCAAAATTCAAGGCTTTCTGAAGATAAACATTTTTCATTCCCTCCATGACTATATTTTGACAGAGCGTATTAAAGCTGCAACAAGTAATTGATTAGTCGTTGGACAGAAAATAAATCTGTTACTATTTTGGTAATTAATTAATAGGTTTGGTCATTTTCCAAGCAAAAATGCCAAAAATTTGAAGGTACCTGCCTCTCAAATGTGAAGATTTGGTGAAACTCTTTGTCATATATGACATTAAAATGATTATCTCAACATTTTAGGCTCTTAGGCAGACAAATTGCAGCCATAGAGATTATTACCCGTGTTTTCTTAATTTTCGGAGGACTGGACTCAGATAGCTAAAATAATTAAATGGTAAATTTTATCCAAGAATGGGTGACTGAGCTAGTACAGGTCACTACATATAAAAAGCCCAGACTAATATTTGCTCATGTGGGACACAGTTATACTTAATGTAGTATAACAGTTAACTGTTAACCATGAGTAGAATATGTTTAAAAATGTATGAGGGATAGTTATCTTCTTGGTAGAAATTCATTCATCAATTCTTCTCTTGTGTGGAGCCACTATATAAATCGTTTACAATTATTCTTCTCAATTCTTTTGTTTTTAATTTTTCAGTATAGGTATTTATCTACACAGAGCCATTCTTCAGATGCTGAGTAAGCAGCAGGGTCAGAATTATCAGAATTAGAGTTGTACAATACCATAAGTATGTCAGAAAATTAAAATTGCAAATCATAAGAAATGGGATCTTAAATATATGTTACTTGATACATATAGTCATATACAGTATTGCTTTTATAATGCTTTAGAACAAGCAGAATACACAGGAGATGGACAAATGATAAAGTATTAAACCATATTGTAATAGCACAACTTTGAATCACCACATCTCTGGCTTAAGTATTTATTGTGGAATATTGGATTGTATCACATTGCATTTCCCAGTGTTTCTGCTATATTGTTCACTTTTTGTGTATGTGATGTTATCAGACAGTGTATCTTACTTTGAACCTAGACGAGAGAAAATACATGTGTAACAGTTGGAACACTAAGTTCAAGTGTCTGACTTTATGCAAATAAAATGTATATTCTTTGTGTGTGTGTGTGTGTGTGTGTGTGTGTGTGTGTGTGTGTGTGTGTGTGTGTGTGTGTGTGTGTGTGTGTGTGTGTGTGTGTATATGTGGGTTAGCAGTGCCATCATGGGCGGTTGCTGCCCTTTGTATTGTGAGTTTGTGCGTGGTGCTGTCCTGTGCCGCGTGTGTGTGGAAGAAGTGGTTGAAAAAGGACAAGGACAAGGAAAAGGGAAAAGAGAAGAGCAAGGGACACTCTGACACTGAAATGAATGGAGGTTACAATGAGGTACACTACATACACACACACACACACACACACACGCACGCACACACACACACACACACACGCACACACACACACACACAGTGTGTCGTCTCCCCTGCAGATGTATGGTCCTTGTAATGTATCACAGCTTTGACATCCAGGTCACCCAGGACTAGTAAAACTGTCAATGTGTTAAGACAAGCGGGTGTTTTGCACATCGCTCATGACATGTTGTAGGTTGCTGTCTGTGATGAGACATTTTGGAGTGTTTTCACTGTCTTCAAGGATGCAACACTGACAGTGTTAAATTAGCCTGGCCCATTTAAACAGTAAATAAAACTTAGATGGTAACTTTATCTTTGTTTAATTGCCTCTGGCTGTGTAATTCTATACGTCATACAGTAGTACCTCAGCACGTATAGCTGCTCCACAAGTTGTGACAAGAGCTCTTCATTGATTACTTGTAAAGCTATATTATTCACCTGCATATTATGTATGCCCGTGCAGACGCCGAAAAATGAAGTTAACAAAGAAACAGAGCTGTCAGATAATGAGCCCAAGGAGGAAGAGAAATTGGGCAGACTACATTTCACGTTAGACTACAATTTCACAGAAAATACGGTAAGATACTGCTACTCAGTTCTGATGTGTTTTTTCCTACCATCTGCCAAATCCTAAATGTCACATTTGAATACTTTTCTTCTCTCTGTCAGTCAGCCAGCCAGACTCTCTCTTTTTTTCCCCATTAATTTCTTCTGCGCTGACATTCTAGCTGGTAGTAGGCATCCTCCAGGCAGCAGAGCTTCCTGCCATGGATGTGGGAGGTAGTTCTGACCCTTATGTCAAACTCTATCTGTTCCCGGACAAAAAGAAAAAGTTTGAAACTAAGGTTCACAGGAAAACTCTTGGACCGAACTTCAATGAGACTTTCACATTTAAGGTAAATTCCTCAATACGTTATTTATCCTGACTTTTGAGATCACTGTTGGTACATGACATGTCCCAAATTATGGATGTGTGTGTGTAGGTACCGTACACTGAGCTGGGTGGCAAGACGCTGGTGATGACTGTGTACGACTTTGACCGTTTCTCAAAACACGATGCGATTGGAGCGGTAAAGATACCCATGAGCAGCTTGGACTTCAGCCAGTCTCTGCAGGAGTGGAGGGATCTGCAGAGGGCAGAGAAAGAGGAGGTGGGAGCACAGTGTGAGAGGAAGAGATGAGTTGAACTTGAAATGAGTGCTACACAATACAAATTATACAATCTTTTGTATTTTCTTTCCTTTCTGTGTGTTTAGAGAACAGGGTTGCTGGATGTTAGGTTTGAGTAAGATCTAACATTTTCCCTGATATTTACACTTCATTTTAAAGTCAGGAGCTCTACACAGATGTGTGGCCATGTATTTGAAACACTTCTTTCTCTGAGGACGACTGCAGCCTATAGTAATTTGGACATTTAAACATAATTGTGAAGCAATATTTATAGTTCTTAGAAAATTCCCATAGCAACATCCTCACTTCTTTCTCTATACCAGAGCGAGCGGCTTGGAGACATATGTTTGTCCTTGAGGTATGTGCCTACTGCAGGGAAGCTGACTGTGGTGATTCTGGAGGCCAAAAACCTGAAGAAAATGGATGTGGGTGGATTGTCAGGCAAGTCATGCAGCAAAGAAATCTGAATTCACATTAAGCTCAAGCACTGTGTCAAGTTCCTTTTAATCAATAGATGAGGAACTTAACAGTATACACAACTTCAGAGCCTCCATAGCTTCCTTTAATTTCATCAATTGGTGTGGGGGAAGCATTTACCTATTCATATAGGTTACAAGATTTACTCAACTTTTGTACTAAAAACTATAGACAGATCATAGTACTTTTTTAATATGACAAAGTACACACTAAGTAGCCGAGTCTTACTTTTTACCGAGCCATAACCCCAGATTATTACTTTTTTAGTGGTGTGTCCACTTTCAAGCAGTTTCTATTTAGGGGAAACCAGCAGGGGCTACTACATTAGATGTTGTGTTTCACTGATGGAGTTACTGCACCAACGCCAGGCTGTTGGTCTGTTGCTCTAACATAAAACCTCCCTGTTCTCTCTATCAGACCCTTATGTGAAGATCCACTTAATGCAGAATGGGAAAAGACTCAAGAAAAAGAAAACAACGATAAAGAAGAACACTTTGAACCCTTACTACAATGAGTCATTCAGCTTTGAAGTGCTATGTGAACAGATAGAGGTACACATATTTGTATACACACATACATACACATGGATACATTCTGTCATAAATATGCTAATTTTGCCTGTATGTGTGTGTATTGTCATTTATAGAAGGTGCAGGTAGCGGTGACTGTGTTGGACTATGATAAGATTGGGAAAAATGATGCCATTGGGAAGGTGTTGCTGGGCAATAACAGCACTGGGACGGAGCAACGTCATTGGTCAGATATGCTAACCAACCCCCGGCGGCCAATAGCCCAGTGGCACAGCCTAAAACCAGAAGAAGAGGTCAATGTGCTAATTTCCAACAAGAAATGAAACTCAGCGGGCAGCTTTATGCAGCTGTTCCATGAAACCTTGCAGCAGTTACCTCAACTACCTCCAATTTATGTTCCTATTTCTCCCCTAGCTACCCTTAAAAAACATTTAAGCTACTTAACGGAGTAAATCTACCCCATGATTCACACACTATGCGAGTCTATTATTAACTTTAAGCCCTTTTTCCTTCAGTAATTCCCTCCTCCTGCTTTTACCTAAACTGCTTTAAAAGTTGTAATCAAATACATGATGTATCACTATGTACAGAGCTATTAAACAATATTTTTTAAACATGTGTGAATGTTTTTCTTCATATGTTCTGTGCCGATGAGCTACATGTATGCTACATCTGACCTGCAGAGGGAGACAATCTGAAGGATAATTAAATGAGATCCTAATATGATTGATTTTATTTCTCCTTCTTCACAATATTCACTGTTTCCTTTTGCTAGTTAAAATAATCAACTGTTTTCACTTATTTTAATTGAATTTACCAAAGAAATGGTACTTTCTAATGCTACCAGAGTATAACACTGACTATAATGTTGGAATATAGCCTAGAATGAGAGTTATAGCAAGAGAAGTGTGTGGGCATCATGCTTTATAGGTTTTTCTGCAGCATCACAGCCAAAGTGGAACAGGACAGTCTGGACTATCAAAAAGAATATAATCAAAATTTTTATTTTCTCACTTCTGATATTACTTGAGAATTACGTAATAGACCAGTGTGACTTGTCATATTAGGGAAAGCACAGGTGTTACTAAAACAATTAATGATGACTTTGTTCTCATTCAAGCATCACAGTGAACTGTGACAATGCAACAAGGAGCCAGCATACAGAAAGCCAGGACCCTGAAACTGAATTCAGCCATCATCATTCATTTTTATTATTTACACCTGCTGCCTAGAGATCTATTAGATCTATTATGTTCATTTCTTTTCCTCTCATTAATTTTAGTTGTACTATTATATTTTCATGTTATTTCCAGTGAGACACATTTACACAATTATAGTAAATTCAAAAATATTTGCAAAATGAATATCAACATGAGAAATGCAATAAGCATCACTCATGCTTTCTATTTTTGACATAAGTTCTTAATTTTATAACAACTAGCAAATACTATTTTCAGTTTATGATTGTGTCTGATATGTTATTGTTAAATACAACTTGGCAAACGCACAATAAGTCATATTTGCTGATACAGCATCAGTAATATATGGCCTATAGTAAAATGTCTAAAAAAAAAGGTTAAATGTTTGAAAACTTTGTAAGCTATATGTACTTTTTCCCTTTTAATCATCAATTAAAACATGAAGTAAACACACTCCAGAAAGGACATGACTTTTCCCCATCTCTGTATTTTAAAAAGAGATAAAGAGAGGATCGGGATGAACATTTCATACAATACCAGGCAAAGTGTCAACAGGTGAGGATGACCTCAGAAAGCTGTTGTGGCTAATCTCACTTTACCTGGTATTTACTATATAAATTAAGCGTTCATTTAACGTTAACTAGAGTTATATTAACTTCGTGGCTACGAAGAAACAGCCTTAAATGTTCAGTCTCTCCTTAACGTTAGCGTCAAATTTAACTTGTTTTTGACAACACAACCCGAGTCAATGACAGTAACAAAACATTAGCCTAATTGATGTTAGCCAACAGAAGTTAGGCATCATCTTCGTACATTTAGCAATTAGCGTTAATTATCTTAATTGTAACCATTAACTAGTTGCTACCATTAACGTTTGGTTAGTTACCAGCATTGTCTTTCGGGATTTTAATTTGTTAAACTCCTGGCTAACGTTAACTTACGTTAATACAGACACTGATAAATGAACAATTTAATGCTCAACTTTAATTAGCTACTAAAACTAACCTTTGTCATAGATGTGGTAACTTGGCATACCTGGTGTGGATTACACTATTTCGGGTTAACGTTACCGTGATAATCACAAATGTAACGTTAATAGACGGTCTGGAGTTAAATTACCTGCCTTGTGTTTGATTCAGTGGCTGTGCCTTTCTCCTCTGCTTGTGTCTACGGCAAGTGTCCCACCTAAATCAAGCGGTGGATCAGAAATGTAACTGTAAACCTCCGTGATGGAGGACAGACCTGCGAGCCTTGTCTGCTGCCTGAGGATGTTGGAGGTTTGACCTACCTGCCCACACAGGTGTACAGTAAGCGACTCGTCATCCGCTCAGGGGGGAGGTTGTCGCCACCAGGTAACGTTAGTTTTTACAGCGACGACCAAGCATCATCCAGGTGTTACCAAACATCCTAAATCCTTTCCTCCCGGGACCACTGAGATGCACCGTTAACGTTTCGGCGGGACTTCCTTTCGGACTCTGAGATGAACTTAAAGTGGACTGTAAAACGATTTCTTCTTATGTCGTTTTCAATCTCCCACTTGCTGGTACTTGAGGGTAAGTTTGCCACCTCTACTTATTAAAATGATGTTATTGTCTCTTATAAAATATGCTGCACATATCTGAATATGAACTACATGTAGGCCTAATGCCATAGAGCCACAAAGCCCTTCAAGTATTACAAGTTACATACATACAGTAATTACAAGATTATTATAGGAGGAACATATCTTTGTGACTTCTGTCAGAAATATAATTATGTTATAATCATCACATTAAATATATAAAGCTGCTCTCCTCCCTATTAATATATACTAACAAGGCATCTAACTGCTACATCATTACAAATTATATAGATATTAATACCATAAAAGTTTGTGATTGTGCACTTCAGGATTGTATATTACATAATTAAGGCATACCCGACGAGCAACAAATGACTTGTCTGACTTTGTGTTTAGGAGCTCAGAGCCGACTTTCAGTGGCAGAAGGAAGACTACAGAGGTAAATCAAAAATAGGAATGGAATACATTTGTCTCTGTTATCAATAGTGTGACCAAAATATAAGTAATATTTTTAAAAAATCATCAGGTCATTCTCACACAATATTATAAGCTGACTGTTAAATTAATTTGCAATTTCTGCTTCTGTCACTAGGGTGTGTGACAGAGACAGAAACTGAGTGTGTGTGTTCATGCACTTTGTGTGTGAGGGTTGAGTAGAGAGGAGTTTTGAACCTGAATTCAAGTGGTGTAAAGTGCACTTAAGTCTCCCCTCTGACTGTTTCTTCCCACTAATGTGCATGTTTGTGTGTGTGCAGAAGGGCTAATGCACTCCGGAGGAAACGGGATCTCCTCGGGGAGGAGGTTGGTACACTACACCTAAGAGAACCAGAGGAGGTCAGGGCACCCACATGCGCACAACACCCTAACCGGCACAAAGCTGTCTTTGTAAAGAATGAGACACACTCACTTACTCATACACTTTCTCCCACTCACCTGATGTAACTTTTAGCTTACAGGTACAGGTTTAGCAGGTACACTAATGGTACAGTACATTGTCACTGATGCTGTTTAAGCTTGATAATTATTTCAGGATCTACTCTAAGTACTGTTCTTTGTTTTACAAGACATACAGACCGCTGCTGTCAGAGGGTACTCTATCCCGCAGCATTTTACAAAACTACACAGCCAGAGATTCCTCTTCAGGTAAATACACTATGTATGAAGTGATCCCAAATTCATTCATAGAAGCTTAAAACTATCATTACCCATATAAAGTAGGGTAAGGGAACTTGAGTGTGTTCATATCTTTCCCAGAATACTGCGGTTGCCTTAATGGTGGCTGGTGTCAGGAGGACGGTGTGTGTGACTGTGCTCAGTTCCAGGCACTGGGAGACCGCTGCCAGATCAGTGAGTAATACATACACTCAAACATACACACACACACACACACACACACACACCTACACGTCTTCCTTTGGTTTCATCCACACAACAGTAGTACTGATTACCTTTTGGATGACTGACAAGTATCATCCCTGGTTTGCTGCAAACCAGCTGGTTAGCATACTTACAACTTTTGGATAACAGTATAGAGTTACATACTCAGTTGTGCAAAAATACGTGTATGTGTATAAGGTTGCTTGTGTGTACGCATCAGACTCTCCAATCATTCAACAAAAATTAATTATACCTGCATTAATTATCAGATTTCCCCAGATCTCTCTATCTCTCTTTGTATATACAAATCCACTATCCTCTACCTCCATTCATGCACACACACATATACACACACTGTTGAAACTTGAGCTAATTCTACTTGCTAAATCATACGCTATGTGTTAGCTCAGTCTGTGCGTTCGTTAAATGAAAGGATAGGAGAAGATGAGCGGTCTCACAGGCTATTTTATTTAGCAGTAAATGAATAAAACATACAGAGCTCTGGGTCGAGATCTTCCTGTCCCTGATGAACAACAGTGTGTGTCAGTTCATGAAGTCTGACGGCTCTCCTTTCCCTGACCCCTTTTATACAAAAATACAATCAGATATAATGTGTGAGGTGCTGTCGTCTCCTGATTGGCTGTTGATCTGACTCCATCCTCCATCTTCTCACAGTCCAGGATATGTGATCTTCCTGTGACCTCCTTAAACAGGCGCAATAGTGACTTCCATGTGACCCCCTTCTTCTGGAACTACACAATCACCAGACCTCCTGTGGGGGTTTTATGGTTAGTTATGCATTGTTTAACAAAGGATGGTCAGGGCTCTGACTGAATGTTTGACCCCGCTCTCCTGTTAATAATAAACCTTTAACCTATGCAAGTGGGACGTGTCAACATCCAGAATCTACCTATTTAATTACACTTCAGGGTAAACTGTCTTCATGCATTCTTATTACACAACAAGCTTACTGCTTTCAGATTGTTACACATAGGACCACATATTTATATGAAACAAACAACAAAGTAATTAATCCCCTTATGTGATATTTTAGCAGTGGCCAATTCATAGCATATATCTACAATTCCCCCTTTTGGTCTCATAAACATGAGACCACGAAACATATTCATATTCCATCCTCAAACCGATATCCTTCCCCCGCCACCAACGCCATCACTTCCATCTCCAACTGTGGCATCTGGTAAGGAGGAGGAACCTTTCCTTCAATTGCGGTGACAATCAATCTGTTACACAAAGATCTTAGACAGGGAATACAACAACATCCACATAAAATCAACGTTCCCATTACACTTACTAGGGACACTAATACAGACACAATCAATCCCCTCCATTTACCAAACCATGATTCCAAGATGCTTTCCAAAGGGTTATCGATGCCTGAGTGTTCATGCATTTCTGAGGATAAGGTTCTCAATCCTTCCAGAGCTCTGGTTACAGAGCCATCCGGTGCAGTGTTGTTTGGGATGAAAGTACAGCACTGATCTCCAAACATGGAGCAGACCCCTCCCTTTTCTGCTAATAACATGTCCAATGCCATTCTATTCTGTACTGTCATCAATGAGGTGGCTGCCAGCTGTTCTGAGAGACCTGCTACTGCATCCCGGGTCTTATTTGCCAAGCGAAGTACATTGTAATGGATGTAATTTATACGATCAACGTTCTTGTTTGGGGTAACTGGAAATAAGGCACTAATCAGGGGGAGATTCTCAAACCCTGCTGCTATTTGACTAGCCAATTTATATTCATTCGGTACTCCCCGGGGCACGCCAATGGCATCCACGTAGGTGGTTGAGCCTGAGGTGAGGTCAAATGCATCTCTACTCGTCCGTTTTTTGGTGAAACCACTACGACGTGGTCCCAGGAGGAGTAGTGGTAACCCTAAGCGGACCATTGCACAGGTTCCTGACCAGTCTGGTGGCAGGTACGTGTGCAAGGTCCTATCTCCACAATACCAAAACAAGTCTGCCCTGGCCCAAACCATTGTACTGGCATTCTGCCAGCCCGTCATGTTAATCATGGTTTTACACCAATCAGTAGAAATGTCTCCCATCCTGGTGGCGTTAGTTCTGGTGAAACAAGTATAGTTGTTAAGTTGTGGGGTGAATGTGGGTGGGATGGTAGAGTTCTTTACAGGTGGAAAGATAGCACTCAAAGTGGCACAATGAAGCGGGTTTTCCTGCATGGTCAGGGACATCATACACTGAAATCCTACAGGGTCAATTTCAGGATACAGTGGTGCTGGAGTAGTGAATAAGGTTGGTCTGGCCGAGGAACATGCAACACAATTGCTCATGTTCATCGAAGCTGCCGTAGCAGCTATCCAGTCCAACCACATATTCTTTTCCCCATAACCAGTAGCTAATTTAACAATGTCCTGCTTGGTCAATTTGCTATAATCAATTTGTACTACTCCCTTTCTCTGCCTGTGCTCTATTTCAGTGGCACTAGTAGATGTTTTGATGTTGCTTTCAGGTGGAGTAGGGAGAAGATTAACCTTAATTAAACCCACAGGATCTTTTCCTTGTAGGTCTACTCCTAAAACTATGTAAAACCTCTTTGGTGTTATGTAATTTTTAGTCATAAAGGGGTCGTCCCAAAGATTGTTAATGGTCAAAAGCAGTGGGTTCATGGACCTAGAATCACTGTGAAACTGACCTTTAATAAACTTAATCTTGCTGACCTTCCCCTTATCTTTAACAGCATACAATGTTGGCACCCAACGTGGCCCTGTAAATTGCCACACTAGATCCCACCCTCCACACCAGCTTCCCCCTGGGGTGAAGCTGTCGACACAGGCCTCATGTACCATATTGCTTCCACAGAGATATAAATCATACATTTTCCATCGTGCTTCATTCTTCCCGCATTCAATTACACTGCATAAATCGAATTGGAACGTCACATTGGTTCCTACCGTATAATCCAATTCTACCCCTCCGTACTTGCTCAGGCACCAATCCCCCGTTCCTTGGGCAGCTCTCTTGTTTCCGGGTTTCCCTTTCCCCTCTGTATTTCGATCCCCCATGGCTGATCCCCATAACAACACCAACATAATAACAATAATGCATGATATGATAGTAAACACTCCTAGCCACCACCACCTGTTGTGGTGTGGCTCCCCTGCTACAATATACATCTTAATACACTCTTCTGATTATTTTTAGCAAGCAAAACTGGCTCAGTTTGCTCAATTGGATTCTAGAAAAACTACTTTTCCGGAAGATTTTCAAACCTTCTCAACCTTATACCAGAATGTTGTCCTCAGGCTGCTGAAAAGAAGAATTCGTTATCAATGCTCCACTATACTCCTCCTTTGTCTTATCTGATCTAAAGTCCTGATTGGAGGGTCTGTGGCAGCACACTGGCTCCAGTGATACCAGCTGTCTCCCTTTCCTTGCAGCCTGAGTGCGTGCGATGTCCTTTCCACCACCTTGAATGGTCCTGTCCACCTTGGCTCTGACCACTTCCGCTTGATGACTTTCAGTAGGACCCAGTCTGTTGTAGGCGGGCTCTGCCTCTCGGGGTCCCCCTTTACAGCTCCAACCTGTTTCGAGAAAGCTGAAACCAAAGCTGTTAGTTGATCATAGTATGGCTTATACCTTACATGAACCCTTTCTCTATCTACCATCTGTACCCCTGCTCCAGGTCCGGGAAACTGTTGACCTGTTCTTAGCTCATAAGGGGTGAACCCTGTAATTGAATTAACTGAGCTTCTGATGGACATTAAGGCTAAGGGCAGAGCATCCACCCAGCTTAATTTAGTTTGAGCACACACTTTTCCTATTTTACCTTTAATGGACTGATTCATTCTTTCCACCTTTCCCTGTGATTGCGGATGGTATACTGCTCCAAACGCGTGTTTCAGTCCTAGCGCTGCTTCTACCTCCTGCAAATCTTTATTCTTAAAGTGTGTGCCGTTATCCGACCTGATTCTTTTTGGAAACCCATACGTCGGAATGTAGTGATTTATCAAAAATTTGATCACTGTTTTTGCGTCTTCCTTCTTTGCAGGCATAGCTTCTGGCCAACCAGTGTATGCATCCACTGCGACCAGGAGATACCTGTACCCGTTTACTCTCTCAATCATATCAGTATAGTCAATCACTATCTCTTGCCCTGGCATTTGTGGAAGAGGAAATTTCCCTTCATGCGGCTTCACTGTTGCTCTCACATTGTATTCTGTACACGTTTTACACTCTCTGATATGATTTTCGATCATTGCTGGCAAAAACGGATGCCACCAATGTGTCAGATGTCTCTGCATCTGTGTTTTTCCGCAATGTGTAAGACCATGTGCTTCGTGGAGCGTGGACGCTATCAATCTGGGGGGCAACACTGGTCGACCGTCCGGTGACCTCCAAACCCCCTCGGATTCCTTAGCCCCCCTTTCTTTCCACACTGTTAGCTCCTGAGGGGAGGCTTTCTGCTGCTCTTTTATTAACATGTTTAAATCGCATGCCGGTAACAAATCATACACTGTTTTCTCGGTCTGTATCATCATGTTTTGAGCCGTATACCCTGCTGCTTTTTTAGCTGCTGAGTCTGCTTCCTGGTTTCCTTTTGCTACTGTGGTCTCTGCTTTATCATGACCCCTACACTTAATGACTGCTATTTCTGCAGGTTTCATTAAGGCCTCTGCTAACCTTTTAATGTCTTTTTCATGTTTGATGGGCGTTTTGGCTGCAGTAAAAAATCCTGCTCTGATCCATTGACTCAATTCTACCTGTATCGCTCCCACCACATATGCTGAATCGGTATAAATGTTCACTCTCTTCCCTTCTGCCCATTCTAACGCTGCTACCATTGCTTGTAATTCTGCTAGCTGAGCTGATTCTTTCCCTTCCACTGTGCCTGTCAATACTTCCTCAAACCCGTCTTCTGTTTGCCTTATTACTGCATATGCTGCTTTTAATCCTTCTGTGGGGTGTCTGTAGCAACACCCATCTGTGAACAAAGTTTCCTCTGGGTCTGTGATTGGTTTTGCTTGCAAGTCTGCTCTGACCCTGATATCTCTCTGTACCCTTTCCTCACACCTATGTGGCTCTCCCTCCCCCATGTTATCAGCCATGTTGATTCCTTCATGTGTAAACGTGATGTGTGGCGCGTTTAGAATTTTTTCTAATCTGGTCTGTCTTAGTGATGTCATTGTGAAGGCTGTTGAATTCACAAATGCCACTATACTATGTATTGTTAACACTGTGAGTGGGTATCCCATGACTATGTGTGCTACTTTTTGGAGAATCTTTGCTACCCCTGCTGCATGTCGTGTGCATGGCGGGTGTCTGTCCTCTGTTGGATCAAGAGTAACACTTATATACATCAGTACCTGCCTACATCCCCCTTTTTTCTGAAAAAGAACACCATTTACTGTGTGTAATTTTTCAGAAACATCTAGGAAGAATGGATCTGTATAGTCAGGAACGGCCAGATCAGCAGCATACGTCAGGGATTGTTTAAGAGAGATAAAACTCTCCTCTGCTGTTGTCGTCCAGTGTAATTTGGCTGACAAATTCCTCATTCCCTGTTCGTTAACCATTGCCCTTAAAGGGGAGGTGAGTTCCCCATAAGAGGCAATGAAGTGTCTACTGTAACCTGTCAAACCCAGGAATGAAAGCATGTCCTTTACTGTACTAGGTTTAACATGATGTAAGATGGAGGATCTATGAGACGGGGACACACCTGTACCTGTGACGGATATGACTCTACCCAAGAAAGAAACCGTTTGCCGACAGCATTGCAATTTAGCTCTTGAAACTTTGAAACCAATGTGGTATAGTCGCATGAGTAAAGATTTTGTGGCCTCCAGACACGACACATGGTCAGGAGCAGCCAAGAGAATGTCATCCATATACTGGATCGACACCACCCCTTTTGGAAGTGTAAAGTCAGCCAATTGTTGTTTTAGTACTTGGTTAAAAATGCCTGGCGATAAGATGAAACCCTGAGGAACCCTTGTATAACGAAGTTTTCTACCTTTGTATGAGAAGGAAAAAATATCTCTGAGGTGTTCTGCTAATGGCAGACAGAAAAATGCATTGGCCAGATCTATGCAGGAGAACCATTTGTGGTCCGGGGTCAGTACAGACATAGCAGTGTATGGATTTGGAACTGGGACTGTTGGGGTGGAGACAATGATGTTAATGCGTCTAAGGTCATGTGCCATCCTATACTTGCCCGTATTTTGTTTCTCTATTGGCAAAATTGGAGTGTTCCAGGGTGACTGGGAGGGCTCTAACACCCCCGCTGCTAATAATCCTTCGATTGTGTCAGCAATACCCGTTTCAGCCTCTGGTTTGTGTGAATACTGTGTCTGCCAAATAGGAGTGTGATCAGTTATCTCAAATGTGATTGGTGCAATGTGTGAACAATGTCCAACATCTGTAGGTCCTGTTGACCACAGAGAAGTTGGGAGGGCATCAAGTATAGCGGCTGCCTGGGGATGGTCTGTCTTTTCCCTGCCATGACACCTTTCAATTTGCCTATGCTCTAGTAACACCTTATCAGTGGTATTATGCACAATCCGATAAGCCCCTTCTGATGGTGAATACTGCAGACTGGGGAGTTGAGTCCACCCCCAGTCTGTTATCGCCAGTAGGCGTTTGGTCATCGGGCCTAAGTCTTTGGCCTGATGTTTAGCATGCACAGCCAAGGTAATATGAGGCACCGCTTCACTGTGCATCTCATACCATTCCATCTGTTCTTTTGTAAGTTCAACCACAGCAGCCACGCCTTCTTTCCCAACAACAATACTGCTAGAGGAAATGCTCCAGTGTGTCCCTTCTAGCTCTTGATAATATGCTTGTTGATAAAGCTCATTACCTTCTCTATCGTAATACAGGGTTGTGTGGAGGGGGTCTGCGGGGGGAGAGTAGGGGTGTAGCATCTGAACCCAGGGCTTCCATTGTCTGTATAATGATTGTATGCCCGTTCCTTGCCTTCCTTCAGGTTCCAGGAGTCCCCAGTATATGTCGGCCCACTGTCCTTCTGCTGATGGAGATGCGTCTGCTGATAACATCATCTGTGCTCCAGACTGAATTGTTGTCATTGAACAATTCACAGAGTACCCATTTGGAAAAGTCACAACTAGTCCATCTGGCCCACACAGGACCGATGCTCCACATTTTACTAATAGGTCACGCCCCATTAGGTTGACAGGACATGTGGGGGAAGAGATATACTGGTGGTGAAATGTTTGCCCTGCTACTGCCGTTTTCAGGGGTGTTGTCAATGGCAGGTTTTCTGTTTTACCCGAGAACCCAACTAGCGGGATACTGGAAGAAGATAAGTTTGACCGGGGCATGCTGCAAGTGATGGTAGAGAATCTGGCTCCCGTGTCTACCAGAAAAGGCAGATTTTTGTCCATTACCTTCATTTGCATGTAGGGGTCTGCCAATCCTACATGTTCCTGAGTCCTCGGGTCCCGTCAGTAGTCATTTTCTTGTTCATTTATCATAGTCTGGGGATACTGCCCTTGTGCAGGGGCTACTGGTGCATACGGGGCCTGGAAGGGTGGTCCTGCTTGCTGAGGTGGGGGTAGGGCTGGTTGAGGATGCGGCCCCCCCCACAGCAGGCATTCCCGTCGCCAGTGCCCAGGTTGGCCACATATAAAACAGTTGCCGGATGGTTGCACTCTGGATCCTCCGCGACCCCTGCCCCTCCCGCGCACCCCTCCCGCTACAAACCTACCCCCCTGGTATGGATATTGTACCCAACTGGGCATTGGATATAATTCTGGGGAACCGGCCGGTGGCTGGGGCTGTTGAACCATTTGGTTGCTTGGTTTGTGCGACTTTTTCTTGGCATCATTTACCTTTTTCCTCGCATCTTCTAATTGTAATTTCAACAGCTGTATGTGAGCTGACTCAGTATTCTGTTTATCTTCATCTAATTTTACCCTATGTCTTTTCATATGGTGTGTCAAGTGTTTTTCCCACTGTTCAGTGGAACAACCTGGGATGTCAGGGTTGCCTTCCATGGCTTCTTTAACGGCCTCTGGCATTCCTGTCATGATGGCTTTTCTAAACAATGTTGTCTGTAATTGGCCTGACCCTGGATGACTCCCTGCTGTGTCAGTCCACGCACCTTTACACCTCATCAGAAAAGCAGACATGTCCTCACCCTCTTTAAAATGGAAAGTGAGTGAGTGCATCGCCCCCTGTGGAATTGGAAATCGTTCCCTCATAGCACCCCCGATGTCTGTGGCATGTGGTGCAAACGCCTCTGAGTCGGGTAGAGTATTTGTCCCAGCAGTACTTTCAATCTGTTTAATTTCCCACAAACTCAACTGTTTCCCCAACAATGCTCTCCAGTCTCCCAGTGCTAGTTTATGGCCTAACGTGTATTGACAAAACTTTGTCATCCAGGTCCCCCCCCCCTCAGTGGGGGGAGGCATCTTATCCAGGATGCAATTCATATCAGTGAAGGAGAAGGGTTGATAAACATCACCTAGGTGGGCCCCCTTGTATATTAACGGCATCTGCATTTTATGTGGTGCTCGCGACTTATCTCTTGAGCGCAGGGCATACGGGGAATCTGATTGTGTAGCGTGTGGAAAAGTGTGCTCTGTATGAACTGTAAGTGTCCCTATGAAGGAGGCTGGATAATCCTGGTCCCCCTCCCTATGTTCTTCTTCCTCCTCTTCCTCATCACTTTCCCTCACCACTTGTCCCCTGTTCAATTCCTCTGTCAACTGTCTATGATGTCTGTCTGCGAACCCCTCCTCTCCGTGCTGATAAGATGGGTGTGGTTCTTTTGTTCCCCACCCTGGTCCCTCAACTGGGGTGGATTGGGCTTTTGGCTGTTCCATAAGTAACGGTCTCCCCTGTCTCTGCCTCTCCCTGCTCTCAATATGTTCCCCTATTACCCTGCTTGTCTCTTCCTTTGCTTCCACTATGCTCTCCTCAATTTGCCTCGTCAGTTCCTTCATGGTGGCAATACCATCCTGTCCTACTGCTCTCAATCTGTGTCTCACTGCTCTATATTCTTCACCTCCTACCTCAGACATGTCCATTACTCCTTCGTGGACGTACATAAGAGGCATCTGTGTTTGTACTGTCGGATATGGGGGAGGTGTGACGTCCAATTTAGGGTATATTGGAGAATAAGGCCTTGCCTCTATTTTCTCTTCGGGGGGGTCTGCTTTACTGGGGCCGCTTGGTTCCCTCTGTGACATTTCTACGGCTGCACAGGCTAAGGTCATATTATGTATGTGGATTCTTCTCTGTTCCTTTTCTTCTTTTTCCTTTCTCCATCTCCTGTTTATCAATATTGAACCTCTTCCCCCCTTCGCCTGCCCTTCTACCTCTAACTTTGCTTGCTCTTCTAGTCTCATTAAATATGGTAATAACTTCTTTCTTTCCTCATCCTGGGGTATCTTGCCCTGCTGTTGCAATCCCTGCCAAACTTTGTCATACTTCTCCATCATTACTTTTTGTTTCCTGGCTGTAATTCCACTACTCAATTGACTCCTCACCTTCCCCCACTGTGTCTCTATTGTTAACGTCAGGCTCAGAGGACACCCTCCGTGCTCTGCACCCTCCCTTTCCATATTAGATCCTTTTACTCAGAATAAGTTTTCAAGAATTCCTAAATCCATATAATGTGAACACTATGGCAAAAAGTATCTACCTAACGTTAACCACCACTTGTATTGTGTACTCTGTATTTTCTACTTCCCACATACAACAGAGTATTCCAAAAATCAAAAATGTTTCAGCTCTTCCCACCAAAAGATACTCACTATTCAAAACCTTCCAATTCTTTAAACAACACAAAATTTCATAAACAAACAACAAGAAACTTTCACACACCACTGGTTTCAAACATAGGTTGTCTCAAGAACAAAAAACAATAAGAACAACAAGTGGTCTCTCTCTTCCACATACAACCCCTAACACTCAGGATATCAGACACACACACAGATCAGGAAAAAAGAGGGGGGCACAAGCACTCCTGCATCACACACACATGTGAACTGCCTTATCTCACACACACTTCCAGCAGTACAAAAACTTTTAACAACAACCCACAACCTACAAGAAACAAAAAGAGTGAGTTCTCCACTCACTAAGCGCTTTTATCGGTCTATACCGAACGGACCCGGAATTAATCTTTACTCCCTTTTAGAACTTGATTAGAGTTAACCCTCAGTGGCCAGTCAGTTTGTATGGAGTTCACCCGAGCAACTGACCTTTCAGCGAGTTTTTCAGCCACTGCTGGCTTATCTGCTCACTGAGACACCCCCGAGTGTCCTCTCTGAGACACTACTCAATTTCTATCTCCCTATGCTGAACAACCTTATTTCGTCAGCTTAAACACATATAACAGTCATTTTCATACAACTGAAAATGATAAATAGAGAGCGCTGCTTTTATGAGGAAAATAACCCCAACGGTCTTTAAACCCCTCTCTTTAATTTCCGTACGTGTCTGCCCTGCTTTTGTTTAGGATATTTCACCTAAAAGGGTGTTTAAACCCACACGTGGCCAATGTGTTAGAATTTATGGACTCTAAGTCCAAGGGACTCAAACCCATCAACGCACCTGCCCTGCTTTCATGGGTCTTCTAAAAAACCCATAGGTGTTTAAACCTGTGCGTTGTATACCTATTAACCTACCCTTTTTATTCTATGTTTTACTCATTCACTTTTACTAAGACACTTGCAGTATAATGACAACATTCAATTTGGTATATCCAATTGCAGAACTTTTGATAAAACAGGCGTCTGCTTACCTTTTTATTTGCGGCCGCTGATTGATGTCACCACACGTCAGTTGTCTGTTGTCGTTCAATTTCCTGCTGTGGTCCGTCACTTCTCCTCAAATCACTCAGTCAGGGTCACCATTTTGTTGAAACTTGAGCTAATTCTACTTGCTAAATCATACGCTATGTGTTAGCTCAGTCTGTGCGTTCGTTAAATGAAAGGATAGGAGAAGATGAGCGGTCTCACAGGCTATTTTATTTAGCAGTAAATGAATAAAACATACAGAGCTCTGGGTCGAGATCTTCCTGTCCCTGATGAACAACAGTGTGTGTCAGTTCATGAAGTCTGACGGCTCTCCTTTCCCTGACCCCTTTTATACAAAAATACAATCAGATATAATGTGTGAGGTGCTGTCGTCTCCTGATTGGCTGTTGATCTGACTCCATCCTCCATCTTCTCACAGTCCAGGATATGTGATCTTCCTGTGACCTCCTTAAACAGGCGCAATAGTGACTTCCATGTGACCCCCTTCTTCTGGAACTACACAATCACCAGACCTCCTGTGGGGGTTTTATGGTTAGTTATGCATTGTTTAACAAAGGATGGTCAGGGCTCTGACTGAATGTTTGACCCCGCTCTCCTGTTAATAATAAACCTTTAACCTATGCAAGTGGGACGTGTCAACATCCAGAATCTACCTATTTAATTACACTTCAGGGTAAACTGTCTTCATGCATTCTTATTACACAACAAGCTTACTGCTTTCAGATTGTTACACATAGGACCACATATTTATATGAAACAAACAACAAAGTAATTAATCCCCTTATGTGATATTTTAGCAGTGGCCAATTCATAGCATATATCTACAACACACACACACACACACACACACACACACACACACACACACACACACACACACACACACACACTCAGACTTTCCTCTCTACAGCAGCAGATATAAAACCACGCTTGAACTAAGTTAATAGTGCTGAGTGATGGAGTTTCTGGTTTCTATATTCTGAACAGGCTCCTTATACAGTATATCGGTAGATCTGCGTTCACAATTATTGTAAAGATATTTTTCATTTCAACAACTAATTTAGTGTTGACATACATGTTGGAAACATTATAGCTCCTAGGAGACCTGTAACTGAACTGAGGCTTGAAATGAAGTCTTATATTAGATTATATAGAAGAACATTAAGAATGTAAAAAAAATAGCACGAAAGTGGGTCATAAAAACAGTGTTTCTTGGGGAGAAAAAAGTCAAAAAAATGTCTGAATCCAAGACAAATTATCATGGGCTCCTCAGCTGTACAAACAAACTGAGACAAACACTTATTTTTCATAGATTTTGAAGATCAGGCT
This sequence comes from Scomber scombrus, assembly GCF_963691925.1. Lineage (NCBI taxonomy): Eukaryota > Metazoa > Chordata > Actinopteri > Scombriformes > Scombridae > Scomber > Scomber scombrus. Next base: position 16,965,667 of record NC_084975.1, on the reverse strand, counting down.
AACAGAGCTGATGCCAAATATTACATTAAATTTGGAAACGTTAATTGAATCATGTATCTTTGATCTATGATTTGTAAGGGGTGATTATACTGTATATATAAAATGTGCCTTTTTGAATCACTATGACGAGCCATTTACTGACATGCATACATACAGGATAAGATGTGACTCACTATCCCTATCCTCACCCCCTCTTGTTTTTGGGAGGGTATTAGGCAGCATCTTGGCATACTCAACTATGGAGACTTACTGTAACAAAGGGCTTTTTAGAAAATTCAGGTATTCATTTTCCACTGATAAGTTCAATGAAATAAAAGATGATGAAAGAAGAAATTTAAAGATGAAAAGAGACAGGATGTATGATTTGCCTCGGCAGTTTAGTGAAGTGTCAATTTCTGCTGAAATTCATTTGTGACTTGACATGAAACTAATCCACTTCATCATTACAGCCGTCTGTATGTCTGAGTGAACTGTCCATTTTCCTATTAGTACCTAACCAGGGCCAGGATAGAGACGGGATCTGCAGGTCGTGGGGTCAACACCACTATGAAACATTTGATGGAATATATTTCTACTTTCCTGGAACCTGCTCTTACATTCTGGCTCAGGACTGCCACTCAGCTACACCACAGTACACGGTGTGGGTAAGAGCATACATATTGAAATTACCCACTGAAGTATCTAACCTTTATGCTTATTGGGTAGTGTTTTTTGAGCATACATACCATTCTACTGTTGTCAACACCCTTCAAGCTCTTATCGTCATGTTCCTCTGGTAATATTTTTTTATCTGAAGTTTCTCTTACAGCTCATATCGTAGTACATTTTACTTATTTATTTCAAAGATAAGTCAAAAACAACAATTAATCGCCTGTGCTAAGTACTGCATGTGTAGTCAAAACCATCTGTGCTATAGACCTCCATTTATGCCCAAAAACTATTAAAAACACATCAGTGAGCCACACCATTGCACAGAGTGCAAAGTTTTTTGATTCCCATGAACATGGACACTCGAGTTTATTATGAGTTGATCCCACACACTACTACAATGTATTCCTGTTTGTTAAAAACTCTGCTGCTAATTGATGTTAAATGTCACAGCTATTGTAACATTTTTAATTGTAAGTTACTTAAAAATTAAAAATTGAAGTCCTGAAGTCTCAAAGTGTTTCTAACTTTGTTTGTCCCTTACACCTTGTGTTATTTTCTGGCTGTTGGTGGCAGTGTCATTACTAGACAGGTTATAGACTGCGGCTAATCCTTGTTAATAAATGTTTTAAATGTAATTTTTCCATTTTTACTTCTTTGATTCTTTTTCATCTGCTCTCTTGTCTGTGTAGGTCCACAACAGCAGAGTGTGTGATGGGAGTGTGTATTCATGCCCAAGAGCTCTCAGCTTGTTCTTCCCAAATGAGGAGGAGATCCACATCTCTGGATATCAGGTTCACCAGGGAGGACGCAGGTGTGTCCATGTGTGTATTTGCTCTGCAATTATGTAGAGGGAAAAGGACATCTAGAAAGCTTTAGAGAATTTTTCAATAAAACAACTTTCTTAACACATCATCCACACCCACTGTAAAACCACAACACAGCATTATGAGCATGATTTTCAAGGAGATGACTTCCTCTATCACTCTCTTGTGTGTGTGTGTGTGTGTGTGTGTGTGTGTGTGTGTGTGTGTGTGTGTGTGTGTGTGTGTGTGTGTGTGTGTGTGCGTGCGTGTGTGTGTGTGTGCGTGTGTGTGTTTGTGTCTTTGTGTAATCAATCAGACTAAGTCTGCCCCAGACTATAGGTGGTGTGTTTATTGAACGACTGGCTGATTACTTGCTGGTGAAAAGTGTTTTTGGGTTCTCTTTGGCCTGGGATGGAGGCTCAGGAGTCTACCTGAAGATGAGTGAGGAGCACCAGGGTGCCCCCTGTGGCCTGTGTGGGAACTTCAACCACCTTGCAGGCGATGACCTCACCACTGCCCGAGGTAAGACCGGCCTGACCGGCCCCTCATCCTCTTATCCCTTCTCTCAGCACCCACTCACCTCAATTATTATTATTATACTCTCAACACTGTTTCTGACCAATTATAGTAGCGGTGGGACCTGGAGAGACTAGAGTGGAATAACAGGAGAGAAGTGATAGTTTGGGTTTGAATGGTTGGAAGGAGCAAGAATCCTTCCTCAGATGACCAGTAATATGAACTGCGCTCCCCCTTGTTTGAGCTGTCTGGTGGAGTGAGGATGAGTTCAGAGAAAGAGAGTAAACAAGTAAAACGTTTCTGTGTGTTGAGCTGCTTGGGACTCATTTACATTGTTCCTATATTCCTAGATTTTCTCTTATTCTAACAAATATGAAGAGACAGAAAGAAATTGTATCTTTTATGTGCATGTTTCAATGGTATGGAATAACTGTATATCCTGCATTTTTATCTGTGTGCATATGTGCTGCAAACCTTGACTGTGTGTTTTAGGCATTCAGACTGGTGAGCCTGCAGTGTTTGCTAACAGCTGGGCAGTGGACCTTCCTCATGAAAGAGCCTGTCCCTCTGTAGACCTCGACTTCAATGGGGCCTGTGAGTCTGAGTCAGACATGGATGTAAGAACCACAGAAACACTCTTTCATCTCAGTGCATACTAAGGCTGAAAACTGACACATTATGAAAGAAAAACAAATCGAGCCCACCATATAAACATTTTTACTGCTTGTTGAAAATTAAAGCTAGCAGCTTTTTCATTGCCATCAAAATAACCAGGATGGTCCTTGTATGCAAAATATAAACTACAGTTGTATTTGTTTTGCTGTACACTACAGTACTTTTCTATTATTTTAAATGCTGTGTTTCCTAATTATGTGTATGGTTCATGTATGCAGGATGCCATAGAGAAATGCAGTGCACTTCTCTTCTTCCCATTTCTGTCCTGTCATGAAAACATAGACCCAAATCCCTTTGTGGCCAGCTGTGTCTCTGACCTTTGTGTGTAAGTCAAAACTCCCAGTGGCTATTTAAGTTTTTCCTCCACCCTTTTCTCTTTGTTGTTATTGGTATAAGCCCAGTTACAGAAATAAATCTACCTTCCCTCTCTAGCTATGGAGCTAGAGACTCTTTATAAAGATACCAAGTTCCTAAAAAACATTTTGTACATTTAAAAAAAATTTCAGATCTGATGATGAGGAAACATTTTGTCGAGCCTTGGTTGAATACACCCGAGCCTGCTCTCATGTTGGATATCCAGTAAGAGAGTGGAGAGACAGCTTCCCTTCCTGTTGTAAGTTACCACTGAAAAATGGCAGATTAATGCTGTTTGAAATGTTGTATCCTTCAGTATATTCAGTATACTGTATAACATAGGCTTTACATCTACAAAACCATATACCATCAACAAAATCTAATCTAATTTAATTTTTTCATTTCATATACTGTACATGTTCCACTTTCACATCAACATTTATTTCATGCTCGTCTCTTATTCACCTTTGTGTGAAATTCTGTGTTTGTATGTAGATGATGGCTGTGAGGAGAGTTTTGTCTACAGAGACTGCATCAGTTGCTGTCCCCCCACTTGTACATTTGAAAAAGAATGTCTAGGAACCAATCTGCATTGTCTGGATGGCTGCTACTGCCCTGATGGTATTTCATTTTTTTTTAAAAGTCTTCCTAACATCTGTCAACTGTTCTATAAATTACCTCTAAACATACTGTTATTCTCCAATCCTCTTTCCCATAGGTCTTATCTTACAAAATGGAACATGTATCGCTGTTTCTCAGTGTCCTTGTGTTTACCATGGTACTTCATATGTACAAGGACATGTGATTCAACAGGGATGCAGTGTTTGGTGAGTGTGGACTTGTATTCCATAGCGAGCATAAAATGTAGCATTTCCAATGTGCTGTTAACCTGCTATGCTGCTCTTTTTTAGTGTTTGCACAGGAGGATTGTGGAACTGCACAGAGAACAACTGCACAGGTGAGTTTACTCTTTCAGACAAATTAGTTACTGAAGAGAAAGCAGTGAAAACAAATTCTGTGTTTTACCTCTTTTTTTCTCCTTAGCGGAGTGTTCAGTGATAGGGGACGTATTTGTGACAACATTTGACGGGAGGATGTTTCTCCAGCCAGGGGCATGTCAGTACGTCCTGGCAAAGAGCCGCAGAGGCAGCAGCAGATTCACTGTCACACTGCAGTATACTACCTGTGCTGAGGTAACAGGCACAATTACCTGCACACACAGTGATCAACCCTGCAGTATCATTTATAGACGTAACCGGCTATCCTGTGTCATCTGTGTGTCTGCAGCAGCAAATGTGTATTCAGTCTGTGACAGTGGTGTTGGATGAAGATGTGAGTCGTCAGATCACTTTGACCAGAGAAGGGGAGGTGATAATTGGTGTCAACCCAGCGCCTGTCCTGCCCTATATTGATGGTGTGATTCACAAAAGCTTTGAATGATACATAGCAAGTTTATACTTGATGCAGAGTTTACAATGACATAATTCCTCTTTGTACTTTTTAAATTAAAAAAAATGATTACATCTTTTGTTGTTTATACTAATTCTGTCTTTGATAATGAGTGTTCTTTGTTTCGGGGTATATATAGATGCACTGGAAGTGCGGAAGATGACCTCTGTATTCACACAACTGAAGGCAGGGATTGGTTTGAGGCTGCATTACGATGGTCGAGGGGGACGGGTCTACCTGCAGCTAGAAAACCAGTGGCATGGACTGACACTTGGCCTTTGTGGAACCTTCAATGGAAATCTACGAGATGACTTCCTGTGAGCGAATACTTCCCACTTATAGACTAATGTTAAAAACAAACTATGTCTGATTGTGTTTGTGTGTGTAGGTCTCCAGCAGGTATGATAGAGGGAACTCCTCAGCTTCATGCCAATGCTTGGAAGGTGTCCTCTGCTTGTGTGGCTCCAGTTAACCTGCCCATAATAGACCCATGTGAGATGAACCAGCATAATGGTAATTCATCTTTTCTTAATGTTTTGATTGTATTTTTTTTTACCTCAATTATATATTGGAAAAATGGAAAGAGTGAATGGTGACCTGAAATCAAACCATGCATCACATGAGGATGTAAATGCCAGCAGCTCTACAGACTACACTACACATCCTGACATCCTAGTATTATTGATTCCTCAAGTGGCACTGTACTGTGCAGATGTTAGGTATCAAGGTATTTCAGCTTGTTCAGACCAGATTTAGAAAAAGTATTGTATGATATAAAATGTGTTTTGTTTGTTGTTCTAGTATTCTATGCATCCCAGTGTGAGGTGCTTTTGGGGAGTGTGTTTGCGCGGTGTCATGGCTACATCAGTCCAAACATCTACCAGCAGCAGTGTCGTTACCAGGCCTGTCGGTGTGGGAGCAGTTGTCTGTGCACGGCACTGGCTCACTATGCTCTCCTCTGTTCCAAACACGGAGTCGACATTAATTTCAGATCACATGTTTCTGAATGTGGTGAGTGTTAAGTTTGTGGGTTGTTTTTATTTATAAGTGATTGTGTTTCAAATACATTCAGATGTATTGCCCAAAATCACAAAATACTATAGTGTATGCATCAGGCAGACTTCATTGTTCATCACATCATATCATATAATTTAAATGTAAACATATGCTGTGTCGAAATCACACCCTCATTTACTTACTCACTACTGCCTATATAATAAGACAATCAGTACAGAGCAGTAAATTGAGATTTCGGACACTTATCACTGATCATCAGTTTGCATCATCACTGACAGTTGTGGAATTGCACAAAGGTACCTATAAAATGTGGCACATTGCATTGTGGGATTGTGGGAAGTAGTATACATGCCTTTGACAACACTTTTTTTAGCGTATAGTAAAAAGGTGATTTTGGACATAGTGATAGAATTTGAGAAATTGCATTCTCTTGTGCTGTGTAAAAATGTGTGTTACTGTATGTGTTTACAGGAGTGGTGTGTGTTGGAGGAATGCTGTACCACTCTTGTGTGTCATCCTGCGGGAAGTCCTGTCGTGCTCTGTCTAGCACTGACACGTGTAACCCTGACGACTGTGCCGAGGGGTGTGGCTGTCCAGTCGGCAGTTACTATGACGACATTCGCCAGCGCTGTGTGCAACTGTAAGACTTCACCACCTCATATATCATCCTAATGATCATCATCCATTGTCATTTGGCAGAGTTGTGCACACAGACAAAAACACCAATGCAAAAAGCATCATCATTAATTCATGTAACTGAAATAATGTCGTGAGTTTATCCTCAGGTCTCGGTGTCACTGTTATTCCATGGGTGGTGTGTCACAGCCAGGGGAAGTGACCTTCAGTGCCTCTGGCCCCTGGTGAGTCACAGTTGGCCTTGACCTGCACTGAGAAGTGAAGACTCACTTTGGCAGTTCTCCTCACTGCACACAGTGTAACATCCGTACATCGATACTTTGTCTGCTACATTTGAAAAAGCAATAAAAGCTTGAGTGATTGTCAAATGAGACGTAGAGCACTTAAACTAACCTTGTGTTTGATAACATAACACTCACTGTACCAAACACTCACCCTTTTTTTCTCTCCCTTCCTGTCCTCCACCAGCTTGTGCAGAAATGGGAAGATGGAGTGTATGCCAGAGGAAAAAGGTAACCCCTTCACACTCCCCCTCCATTCAGTTCCTCTCATTCGTTCCAACAACAAAGTGCTTTTTCAGGCTGTGTCCCTGTTGCTGAAATCAAGAGCCTTATGTCAGTAGTTGTAGCTTGTTTCCCATGACTGGCTGTTGCAGTTGAGGTTTAAGAGGATGAAAGCATTGATTTTTTTTTTGAGTGTGTGTATATATTTGTGTGTATGTGTGTGTGCACTCAGTCTGTCAGTGAATTAATTGGAGTGGCTTGTCTAGTTGGGGACAAAAGCCATGTCCCCAATTTTGAAAAAGCTGACTTTGGGGTCAATGGTTAAGGTTAGGGTTAGGTTAGGTTAGGTTTAGGCAAGTAGTGGTTATGGTTAGGGTAAGTCTCCATGACATGAAGTCTGTGTAATGTCACCAAAAGTGTGTGTGTGTGTGTGTGTGTGTGTGTGTGTGTGTGTGTGTGTGTGTGTGTGTGTGTGTGTGTGTGTGTGTGTGTGTGTGTGTGTGTGTGTGTGTGTGTGTGTGTGTGTGTGTGTGTGTGTGTGCGCTTTATAGAGCCAGATAGCGTAGAGGTCGGGGAGTGTCCAGAGGGTAAAGTGTATCACAGCTGCACTGAGCAGAGAGGAGGCGTAGCCTGTGCACCAACCTGCCGTAACCTGATGTTGAACCTCACCTGCCCTCCAAACACACCGTGCATTCCCGGCTGTGTCTGCCCTCCTGGGTAATATAAGCCCCTATTACCTTCCAAAATATTTTTGTGTCTTTAGTAACAATACCAGTCAATTTTCCAGCCCATTTGTCAAAACATGCGATTATAAAGTAATTCTTCCCTCCTTCCTTCCAGGGAGCCTCAGGTTTCCGTTCATTTTAATGTGGTATAAAAATACTTGCAGATACTTTAAAAATATGCTTCATCAGAACATTTTGTTGCCTGTATGTGTTTCCTGTTTGCAATTATCTTACCATGGTATGATATATTCACTATGACAAAAAAAGAACAAATTAGAGAATCACTTAGCTGCAGTATCAATTTTCAAGTCTTGCTAAGTGGATTTTAGAATTCTATTGAAAGGAACTGACTCCAGAGGATGCCTGCAAGGTAGGAAGTAATTAGTCAGTCGTCATCTGTAATGAATGAACAAAATTTTGCACAACCACAGGTATAGGCTTTAAAGGTGCGTTTAATCAGCGAACAATGACACAGCATGTAGTGCCTGCTTTCATCAGTTGGGAATTATAAGGCTTTATCAAAGGTATCTTGACAGCACACAGTCATATGGTTTATATTTATTTTCACTTATAGGTTAGGCTTACACCACTGGGACACTTAGTCCTCAATATGGGTTTAAGTCAGGTGTTTGCATGTTCTGTACCTCCTATTTAAGTTGTGTTTTATCTATGAAGGTTGGTGCTCCATCATGGAGAGTGTTACTATCCGGAGAATTGTCCCTGCGCCTGGCTAGGCCTTGAGTACCTGCCTGGGGAAATAGTGGAAACGCTGTGCTACAAATGGTATAAAACCTTACTGTACTCTTCATTTGTATAAATCCATGAATAAAGAAATAGTTAGATTGTGACTCATCTCTAACAAACTTTATGTAAAAATGGATAAAATTGCATTTTTGCTTTCTATTTACTTTTTACATGTACATCCCATGCATCTGTTTCCTCAGTGTGTGTCACCGTGGCTATTTTAACTGCAGCTACTCACCATGTCCAGCTGTGTGTACTGTCTACAGCGACAGGCACTACCATACCTTCGATGGCCTTGAGTATGACTACCACTCTGACTGTCAGGTCTACCTGCTCAAAGTGAGTGGAGTGTGTTGTGTGGTTATCTAGGGTGTTCCAAATCAGGGCCAAATGTTGGTACCCAGTCCCTTGTGATAGATTGTGTGCAAGAGGTGGTATCTGTTTGGAGGCATAGGAGGAGCATCCTTCACATTTCCTGGCATAGACTGTTTTGGATCTGGGAATAAAGATACAAGCCTATTTCTGATCTTAAGCAACGGAGTGGTTTTTAATTAGAGCAGATTAAGGTGTGTGTGTGTGTGTGTGCTGGTGTGTTTGCCCCATGGTAATGCTAGCAGACGTTGGGCAAAGCTGTAGCAACACAAAGAGACCAGTGTTCACTTCAAACCCCAGGGCTCCTGCGCTCCCAGGGATATAGAATTAGAATTAGCAGAACAGACATTCCAATTCAGACCCAACAGACTGCAGGTCACCACGCAGACCTGAAAAGAATGGGGAAACTTGTCAGAGCAGTGTCTTAATAGCCTAGAGTTCCTCTTCTTCTCACCTCTCATTTATCCATGTTGAGAAAGTTTCCGAAACAGGTAGAATGAAAGTTGGAATATGGCAGGTGGAGTTTATTTATTGCATTTCTGGTTATTGTGGCTTTGGTTAAGCAGGTTTTTTTTATAAATGAACAATGTGTGTTGTGTTTGTAGGACAGAGATAAGAGGAGATGAGAAGAACTGCTTTCCTCCCAAGATTAGCCTAATATTTTGTGAATATAATCGCCTTTTCCCTCTCACCAGAGTGCAGGAGAAACCGAGGTGTCCATTGTTGCCCAAAACAAGGACTGTTATGAGAGCGGCATTGTGTGCATGAAAATACTGGTTATTCACGTGGGACTTACCAAGATCTACTTCACTGACAACTCTGGCAACCCTGTACGAACTACACACACAGTCACTCTCGGTTAAGCTATGTACCTGTGTCTTTTTTTTACCCCTCAAAATTATATTTGTTAAAAAAAATCCACTCATTTATCTTATTTTCCCATATATTTTTATTGTCCTGCCCCAGAGCCCATCCACTGTTGTGGGTCGAGGGTCAGAGTTTGAGCTGTGGACAGCAGGCTACTACACCGTGGTCCACTTCTCCAATCAGGACCTCACCATCCTCTGGGATCGCAAGACAACTGTACACATCAGAGCCGGTCCTCAGTGGAAGGTCCATACTAGCAGTTAATTTTTATTCTGACAGATTTCCTCAGATGTGCACTGTTATTATGAAAGAAATCAGAAAACATGACTTGGTGTCTGCTCTTTTCCTCCAGGGCCTCCTCAGTGGACTGTGTGGAAATTTTGATAGCGTGACAGTGAATGATATGACCACCTCCAGCCACATGGAAGTCAATAATGCACAGACCTTTGGAGAGAGCTGGGCCCTGGGACAGGTATGAGTCAGCTCAGCCCCTCTCCTTTTATTAATTCTCCCTGTAACCTCTTTCTGTCTTTGTCTGTCTCCATTCACTCTCTCTTTCCCTCCTCCATAGCTCTCTGTTGTCCCTGTAATTTATGTGTGCTTGTCTCCCTCGAGTCCACTGTGATATTTAAGAGTAATCAGACTCTCAATCACTTTCTCTGTGTGGACATTTTGTGTGTTTTAGTGTGAAAGTGACTATGTCATTGAGCGACCGTGTGAAGGGGACTTAGGGAGACAGCCTTACGCCAAGAGGGAGTGTGCTCTCCTGTACAGCGATGTCTTTGCACCCTGTCACAACGTGGTGAGTACCACTGAACTGACACACACACACACACACACACACACACACACACACACACACACACACACACACACACACACACACACACACACACAAACACACACACAAAAACGTCTGTATGCGGTATATGTATCTCTGGAAAGGTTATCTTGCTTGCAGTGGGGAACAACTCTTAATTGATCCCAGAAAGCACAGTGTTCCTCAGACACAAATACCAAATACCAAACCAGATGCAAGATTTCACACTTGAACAGACACACTCACACAGACACATACTTACATTTTTGGGTAAGTATAGTATTGCCCTATGTGGCCAGCAGATGGAGCCATGTATATGTGCACAGAAGTGGTCAGTTGGCCACTACATAAAAACTGAAGCCAGCCAGATCACTCACTTGATTTAAACACTGTTTTTATCATGCAACCTGCTGATTTGTCCTGTTGTGTTTGGAGAGTGGCGTAAGTATAAGATAACCACTATCCAATCAAACCAGATATGTACTATTTGGGAAAAATGGTTCTCCTTTTGTTTTACTTGTGTGTTCCTCCAGAGATATTATTTCTGTGACTTCAGGCCAAAAACAAAATATACATGATTCATATGTATCTTACTTTGCTAAGTAACCAGAAAGATGGCCTTGATCAGCTCTTTTCTCAGATTCTGTTGTTGTTGAGGCTTGTATTGTAGAAAAACAAATTCACACAAATAAGTAAATCCAAAGTTTTGTGATGATAACATGACATTTTTCCTGAAGACTCCCAAGAGGCGTTGCTACTCCTGCTCTAGTGGATTCTGCATTCATTCATTAATTCTGCAGATGCAGATCTCTCTTTAGTATCAGGAATTTAAGATTTAAAAACAAAGTTAGCCAAATGTCCCTGTTTTAGTGGTTTCACTGAAGTTTTCTGCACATCCTTATTAGAGAGAGAAGCACACACCCAATGAAATCAGGTAAAAATCCATGTCTGTATGTTTTCACTTCCAAAGCTCAGCTTTCTTGAGAAAAACATCTTATTTCAGATTCAGAATATGTGTGTTCTTCCCTGTGAAGACACATTCAGTTTGTTTTATTTGCTTTATAATGTGCATGATAGGAGGACAGCGATGGAAAAAGAGATTCATTGTGTGACAGAAAATTACACCACAATACAAAGCACATTTTGGAAAATATGTTGAATAGGTATGTTTTTGTTGGCAGTAAAATGCTTGTCTTAAAGTTAAAGGCTCAACTGTAAGTTTCGGTCTGAAGTATAACAAACAGATACAGTTAGACAGACAGATAACTAAATTGAACATAACCCTTTTAGAAGCATGTCCATAACAATTAAATGCAGGTCTGCTGCTCCAGTGAGAATGTAGCAAACTGCCAATTCAATGTGCTTCTTAAATCTTCTTAAATGTTAGAATAGAGATCTAAGAATTACTGGGCAAGTACAATAGCAAGTGCCAAAAACACAGAGTCCCAGTTAACTCGCCTTTGGACAGACCAACTCATTGCTGCTGCTTTTTGCCTTCCTGTCTGTCATAGAGCTCATCTGATCCCCTCTGCACCAGAGGTTGACCCACATTCCTTTGTCTTGATATCTCATCACTCCTTTACAAACTGAATTATTGAAGACTACTCACCCCCTAAACAAGACCTCCCCCAGTTTCCCCCAGTGAGATTTGGCCTGGTTCACTTTACAATGGTGTGTGTATGTCTGTGTGTGCTGATGTATACATGGTGTATGTACCCTCCAGGTGGATGTGGCCTGGTTCTATAGGAACTGCCTGACAGACACTTGCAATTGTAACCGCGGGGGTGACTGTGAGTGTCTCTGCACATCCATCGCTGCATACGCACACAAATGCTGTCAACAAGGAGTTACAATACACTGGAGATTGCCCTCAGTGTGTCGTGAGTATACACACACAGACACAAACACACATGCCCATAGTACGTTAGTCTACTTTGTGTTGTGACCCCTGCTTACCTCTTTGACCCACTTCCACCATTCTCTCTGTCCACCAGCCAATATACTTTCAGTTACATACACTACCGTTCAAAAGTTTGGGGTCACATTGAAATGTCCTTATTTTTGAAGGAAAAGCACTGTACTTTTCAATGAAGATAACTTTAAACTAGTCTTAACTTTAAAGAAATACACTCTATACATTGCTAATGTGGTAAATGACTATTCTAGCTGCAAATGTCTGGTTTTTGGTGCAGTATCTACATAGGTGTAGAGGCCCATTTCCAGCAACTATCACTCCAGTGTTCTAATGGTACAATGTGTTTGCTCATTGGCTCAGAAGGCTAATTGATGATTAGAAAACCCTTGTGCAATCATGTTCACACATCTGAAAACAGTTTAGCTCTTTACAGAAGCTACAAAACTGACCTTCCTTTGAGCAGATTGAGTTTCTGGAGCATCACATTTGTGGGGTCAATTAAACGCTCAAAATGGCCAGAAAAAGAGAACTTTCATCTGAAACTCGACAGTCTATTCTTGTTCTTAGAAATGAAGGCTATTCCATGCGAGAAATTGCTAAGAAATTGAAGATTTCCTACAACGGTGTGTACTACTCCCTTCAGAGGACAGCACAAACAGGCTCTAACCAGAGTAGAAAAAGAAGTGGGAGGCCGTGTTGCACAACTGAGCAAGAAGATAAGTACATTAGAGTCTTTAGTTTGAGAAACAATCGCCTCACAGGTCCCCAACTGGCATCTTCATTAAATAGTACCCGCAAAACACCAGTGTCAACATCTACAGTGAATAGGCGGCTGCGGGATTCTGGGCTTCAGGGCAGAGTGGCAAAGAAAAAGCCATATCTGAGACTGGCCAATAAAAGAAAAAGATTAAGATGGGCAAAAGAACACAGACATTGGACAGAGGAAGACTGGAAAAAAGTGTTGTGGACGGATGAATCCAAGTTTGAGGTGTTTGGATCACAAAGAAGAACGTTTGTGAGACGCAGAACAAATGAAAAGATGCTGGAAGAATGCCTGACGCCATCTGTTAAGCATGGTGGAGGTAATGTGATGGTCTGGGGTTGCTTTGGTGCTGGTAAGGTGGGAGATTTGTACAGGGTAAAAGGGATTCTGAATAAGGAAGGCTATCACTCCATTTTGCAACGCCATGCCATACCCAGTGGACAGCGCTTGATTGGAGCCAATTTCATCCTACAACAGGACAATGACCCTAAACACACCTCCAAATTGTGCAAGAACTACTAGAGCAGAAGCAGGCAGCTGGTATTCTATCGGTAATGGAGTGGCCAGCGCAGTCACCAGATCTGAACCCCATTGAGCTGTTGTGGGAGCAGCTTGACCGTATGGTACGCAAGAAGTGCCCATCCAACCAATCCAACTTGTGGGAGCTGCTTCTGGAAGCGTGGGGTGCAATTTCTCCAGATTACCTCAACAAATTAACAGCTAGAATGCCAAAGGTCTGCAATGCTGTAATTGCTGCAAATGGAGGATTCTTTGACGAAAGCAAAGTTTGATGTAAAAAAAATCTTATTTCAAATACAAATCATTATTTCTAACCTTGTCAATGTCTTGACTCTATTTTCTATTCATTTCACAACGTATGGTGGTGAATAAGTGTGACTTTTCATGGAAAACACAAAATTGTTTGGGTGACCCCAAACTTTTGAACGGTAGTGTATATCTTCCTTGTTATGTACTTTCTTTCCTTGTTGTGTGATTATATCTGTGCTATTGACATCCTTTGTAACACCTTAACTGTGTTGCTCTCTTTCAGCCTACGACTGTGAATACTATAATCAAGGTATTTATGAAAGTTGATTAGTCGTTTTCAAAGAGCTATTTTGTTGATTGTCATTTGCAGATTTTCAAACTTTACACACTCCCTGATTCCCTGAAAGCTTTTCACCAAACTAATTTCCTCTGTCTCTCACTCACTTCCACCACAGAACTAGGTGACGGCCCATTTTCCTTAGTGAGTGCAGTGTATAATGACACCATGTTTGGGGTGAATCGCACCAGCAGCTCAGTGTTTGTTCTGGTGAGAGAGAGACCAGGGCAGCTGCCTGCCCCAGGCCTACTGTTCAACTTCATGATCACAGCAGGCCTGCAGAAGAACAGAACATCACGTGAGCATCCATATCTACACAATTACACATTGCTACTGTTTTTTTAGGTAAGTTAACCCCCATTTGCTTATTTTCCCAGGTGTCCCGGTGGTGTCACTGGAGTCTGCAGAGAGACCAAACTATTTCCTTGTCATATCGGGGCGCACCCGTCTTCAGTTGGAGCGCTGGAGTCGAGGGGAAGAGTTCCGTCGCAGAGCAACCTTTATCCAGCATCATGGCCTGTTTCTGCCCGGTCACACCTCTTTTGAGCTTGTCAGCCAACCTGGAATCTTTTTGACACTGACACGCACTGCCGCACGAGCTCAGAGATATGACACCTCTGACAGCTTCAAAGCCAGCAGTAGCTTCATACTGGAGGGTCAGAACTACATGCATGTAACTTATCCACATTCACATGAATGCATATGCACATAGATGTTAACTAATCAGGTCCTCTCCTCCGGCAGAGAGCAGTTTTGTAATTCCTTACCGTATGATGTGTGAGTGGCGCTATCAGGCCTGTGCGAGTCCCTGTGTCCACACATGCAGTGACCCTGATGCCACACGCTGCCAGTTCCTGCCTCCGTAAGAGCCTTGGTTCATTAAAAGTACTCATTATACACCCAGCGTAATCTATGCTTAACTCAAGTGCTGTAATTGTTTCTGTGTGTTTCAGCGTGGAGGGCTGCTTCCCACGTTGTCCCAAGAACATGGTCCTCGATGAAGTCACTCGAAGATGTGTCTACACAGAGGACTGTGAGTAAAGCTAATGAGTGTTTTGCCTCAAAGGTGCAATGAAACGCTCAGTTTTTCTATTACAATACATAGATCTAGTTGTGTTAGTCTTGTTGTTATCTTGAATATAATGACAAAATGCTGTATGTGCTTGTAATATTGGGCTACTTGTCTCCTTTAGGTGTGACTCTTCCCCCAACTCCTACTCCCTTTGCATATGTGACGCGGTCCAACAGAACTACTACAGCACCACCAACAACAACTACAACCACAACAACCACTCCAAGTACTACCACTACCACAAGGCCTACAACTACCACAACCACTACTACCACCACTAGAGCCACGACTACCTCCTCCACTACTGTCAGGCCCACGACAACCACTGTCACCACTACCACTCCCACCACATCAGCCACTGAGAGTGTCACCCCTTCACCTACCGCATCTCCATCACCCTCTGCTCCACCTACGACCCCCACTACTCCCCCAGCCCCCCCAGAGACAACCACTCTCAGCACGACCATAATGACCCCCACTCAAACTACAACAACCACGACGATCACCACAGCAACACCCTCTTCTGTGCCCTCTGAAGATACTAAAGTGCCCTCCACTTCTTCCCCTCCTTCCCCTACTACTCTTGCTTCCACCACTTCTCCATCCTCTCCTACCTCCACCACTGTTACCACATCGTCAACACTAGCGCCAACATCTCTCATAACTTCCACCCTACCTCTTCCAACCTCATCCACCACACAGCCACCACCCATCACAGTTGTCACAACCACACCGGCCTCCACCACTCACACCTCTGTCCCTGAAACTACCACCTCTTCTCAACCTGCACCAGTTGATACAACCATAACCGTAGAGACCACCACCCCAACAGACACGTCAACAGTTGCTGTGACCACTACAGCACCACTTCCTACAACCACTGAGCCTACGACTGAGCCTGTAACTACAGAAATAGTCACAAGCCCCGACACCTCTCCTACAGTAGAGAAAGAATCGACCACTCCTCCATTCCTCTTGCCCACTACCCCCTGTACAGTAAGTGTTGCTGTCACTGTGTTTTCAAAGATAGGGACAGTTATGTAATTAAATACCTGCATGAATGGGTTAGTGTTATAGTAGTGTTATAAGTGTGTATTTCAGTTTGTGCTCCATTCTTTAAATGTAATACTAATTATAAAATACTGAATTTATTTGCTACTTATAGGAATATAAGCATGAATATTAAATTGTAAAATGATTTTACTATTCCTTGAATATATTATACCGTACATAAAATATACTTATGAATAGTATTCTATATAGTATGTATATTATCTATTTGCCATAGTGTGTAAAAGGCAATGGTTATGTCTCTGCAGCCTCCATACTCCTACCGTATAGATGAGTGTGCAGAGCTGATCTGTTTCAATGGAGAGCTTCTGCTTCACAACTCCTCTCTTCATTGTCGCTTTAACACCACCCAGCCCCAGTGCAGTCTGCTGGGCATGCCCATCCTCATCAACACAGATACCTGCTGCCCACAGTGGCAGTGTCCATGTAGGTTTGGTTGCTTCACATTCAATAGCAGTGATGAGGTAAACCAGATGTTCAAATGATGCATGTTGTATTTTGTTGCTACCATTTCTTTTCGCCAGGTCGATGCACTGTGATGTCAGACCTGCGTGTGATCACGTTTGATGGCAACAACGTGGCCTTGTATGATAACGGCTCCTACATTCTGGTTAACCTGCCGAGAGAGACTATTATTGGCACTGTGGAGAAATGTCCTACCAGCCAGGTAAGAAGCCAAGCAAAGGATAAAATATGATCTTCAAACCTCTAAAAACTGATATTTTCCTGCAGTGAATTATGTTTCTTTTTGTAGAGTGTAAACTCCATCAGAAGAACAGTGAGTACAGCCTCTTCTTATCTATAATACAGTTGTATTTGCATCAGGATCAAAAGCTTATATTCATCCAATAAATATTATCTTGTATCATTATCATCTAATCTAATATCATCTATCATCTAATTTCACTTCCCCACAGAGTCCTACAGGTGGAACATCTGGTCTGTGTTTTAAGAAACTGAACATCACTACCTCCTCCTACAGGATCATTATCAACCGACTGGATCGCAAGGTTACTGTCTTTACCTAATTTACGGTCAAAGGTTCAATTTATCCCATCCAATAATACGATTTTTGTGTGAGTCCGTGCCCATCTGTCTTTAGGTGTCAGTGAATTACAGGCCTGCTAGGCTCCCATTCTCCCGTCACACTCTTTATGTGGAAGACACGGGCAGCATGTACCTGATCCATACACCTGGCGGGGTCAGCATACAGTGGTATCACAGCACTGGTATCATGGTGCTGCAGTACATCACACCCAGTAATGCATCTGTGCCCACTCGAGGCCTGTGTGGTGAGTCCACACACACACAAACACATCCCAGCTTTGACTCCATCAGCACAAGCCTCATTTATCTAAGTGCCAGCTCTTAGCACCTAAAGGCTTAATGTCTAAACAGCAGCATCACTTTGACTTGAGTCATTATGTGATATGACAATTTGAGATGTTGAGATCCATTTGGTTTAATTAGGGAGTTTCACACGCTCATTATCTCATTCCACTTTTATATTTTTCACTGTCTATGCAGCAATAAAACTAACAAACACTGAAATTCTATCCGCCAGGTTGTTGCGATGGGAACCCAGAGGATGACCTTAAGCTGCCCAATGGCACAGTAGTCAGAGAGGGAGACATGATGCTGTTCCTGCAGGCT
Organism: Scomber scombrus; assembly: GCF_963691925.1. NCBI lineage: Eukaryota > Metazoa > Chordata > Actinopteri > Scombriformes > Scombridae > Scomber > Scomber scombrus. Next base: position 16,947,956 of record NC_084975.1, on the reverse strand, counting down.
TGGAGAGTCCAGACTACTGATGATACTGAACACACACGGAGGGTCGGAGACAACTGCACCACTGGGGACTGCTCCACTTGTCTCTCCATGCTCCACCAGAGAGCATTCACACCATGCCACAGCAAGGTAGCTATAGTATTCACAAAAATGTATAGTATTTTACAGGTTTTTTTTTGTTTGGTTACTTTTCTGTTATTCCAATGCAGCAACAATTGTTAATTTGTTGATTGATTAAAAAAAACCCTGATTAATCAATAATAAAAGCAATCATAAGTTGTTGCCCTACATGACTTTAGCCTGGTTGTGTGTTTGCAGGTGCCTCCAGAACAATTCTGTGACATCATGTGGGCGGGGGACCTGCACTACATGGATCACCAATGTGACTTTCTGGCGGCATACGTGGCGGTCTGCTACACTCATCAAGTCTGCATCAGCTGGAGACGACACAACTTCTGCCGTAAGGAGACACTCACATATGCAGATGTACTCACTCATGTTTCACATTTGCTCATGCATAAGTGCATGTCATCCTGTAGCATTGCGGTGTCCCCCTGGTAAGGAGTATCAGCCATGTGTGAGCACCTGCACCAGCCGCACCTGTCTAAACAGAGAGTACTATGAGGAGACCACCTGCTCCTTCATCAGAGAGGAGTGTGTGTGCCGCAGTGGAACCATCCTGCACCGTGCTGACTCCCCTTACTGTGTAACAGAGGACCGCTGTGGTGAGTGAAATAGTAATTTCACACCTTTTGTAATGAACACTGCACTGTCAAAGAGACTACATAGGTTTTAGGCTGTGTTTTACATTACTTTTTGAATTTAACAGTATCCTTGGTGTATTAACTTGGCTGTGGGTTATGTAGTGTGCACAGATAATGAAGGTAACCCCCGGGCCCCCGGCGAGGTCTGGAATGGCTCTGCTCGTGGCTGCTGTCTGTACAAGTGTATGGAGAATGGCTCTGTGGTGGCTATTGAGCCTGACTGTAACTCTGTCCCTACACCGCTGTGTGAGAGAGAGGGAGAGTATGTACTGGATGTGCTGGAAGAAGGAGCCTGCTGCCCAAAGAAGATCTGTGGTGAGGTTCAAATTTGAACTTGTTTGACAAGCAAAACTTTTTGGCCTAATATGAACCCATGGGAGGTGCTGTTAAGAGATCATGGTTTCATTCTTTCCCTTCACTATGATGTTTAAATATTACATAGCTGATGGTTATCCAATACTGTAGTTTACCAGTATCATAAAATGGTTAAAATAGTTCCAGTTGCTTTCTTCTTGGTTGAAAATCACAAAACCAATGAATTATCTTTCCTTTCCTCATTTTGTTTGCTCTTTTGCTCCCTGTCAGAATGCAACATGACCATCTGTGACAGCGAAGCACCACCTTGCGATAATGGGAACCGACTTGTGATTGGTTACAGCGCTTTGTCCTGCTGCCCAGAGTATCGATGTGGTGAGTGCAGACTTCCGTTCAATTTTCCACCATTCTCTGCAAAGTGACATGTTGTAAACTTTGGGCTGAACATTTACTTTCACTAACCACTTTGCTGTAACTGGTCTTCCTCAGAGTGTGACCCCATGGCATGCCCTCCTGTCTCGGCCCCCGACTGCAGGGAAGATCAGTTTCTAGTGGAGGTCAGGAGGGAAAAATCCTGCTGCTACTCTTATCTGTGTGGTAGGTTTTAATTGTGATTCAAAAGCCAATTGAAACCTTCTGCTGTGGCTCCGTCTTTAAAACTTGCATCAATTATAGCAGTGTGTTTTCTGTCTGTGCAGTGTGTGAGTCATGTATTGAGCCCATTCCAGCTTGCTCACATGGAGAAATTCTGGCTGTGGATCTAAACACCACCAACAGCTGCTGTCCACAGTACCACTGTGGTAAGCTGTGTGTGAGTATGTGTACATGTCTATGTGTGTGTTTTGTGTCATCAAAGTCACATTTATGCTTTTTTCCATGTGTTGCAGTCTGTGATGTCAACCTGTGCCCTGAATCATCTGTGAGCTGTGCACCTGGCCTCTCTTTGATTCAAACTAATGTCCCTGGGCATTGCTGCCCGCAGCACCACTGCGGTACTCATACACTCTTACACATACACACACACAAGCACACAATTAAACCCTACAGTATATTTTACTGGCACATTGAGTTGATAATTGAAGCTGTCTCAGATGTTGTTATGCCTGTCACCTATTTGAATAAACTTCACGCCACCTCTCTCTTTAACTTCCTCTCTCTGTCACTACCAGAATGCCAATGTGAGGACAGCTCTCCCCCTGTCTGTCAGGTGGTAAGTCAGCAAAAAGTTGCATCACAAGTCACTGTCTAATCATTTCTTTGCTGGAAGGAAGCACAAGTGAACAAATTCAGTTAAGTCAGCACTCTGTTTTCCCTCAGGGGGAGGTGGTGGTTGAGGTTCCAGACAGCAGCACCAACTGTGGCTGTCCTCAGCATACATGCCGTATGTGTAATGCATGCATGAAAGCACACAGATACACTCCACTGGCATAAGTGTGCCAATAGACATTATTTCATCCACTGCTTCATTCACCTGACCCTTAACCTACATATTTACCATTTGTCACATACAGTATACTGATTGATCTTATGTATGTATATTATGTGTGTGTGTGTATGTGTAGAGAAGGCAGAGGTGTGTCTGTTTCAGGGTGTGACGGTGCTGGGGCCAGGCCAGTCTCTGGTTCAGTACTTTGAAGGAGAGTTATGTTACACTGTCCACTGCCTGCATCACAGAGATCCAGACACTGGCTTTTATGCCATGGAAATCACCTCTGTCAACTGCACCCAGAAATGTGGATCAGTATGTATCCAAGATATTTTAATTGTGAGAAGCATTTCTGCAATGTCATCTCTTTAAACTTTTACACCACGTCATCTTCTACTTGTCCTCTCTATTTTTAGCACCAGGTATATGTACAGTCCTCAGATCCTCAGGTGTGCTGCGGCTCCTGTAAAAATGTCTCTTGCACTTTCACCAGTGAAAATGGAACTACAGAGCTTTTCGCTGTAAGAGTGAACACATCCACATCCATATGTGCTAAACACTGTTTTCAGAGCAATACAGATTTTGATTGTGTGTGCAGGCAGGGAGTTCCTGGGTGGAGAACTGTACACGTTACGACTGTATGGAAACAGCAGTGGGAGCCGTGATACTCGCCTCTGGGGTGGTTTGTCCACCTTTCAATGACACAGAGTGTATTCAGGTCAGGATCTCTAAAATGTACTGTAGGGTTAATCTGACTGTACATGGGTATCATGGGGATAGCTACAGTAAACATGTTTGCTACATGTATAATAACCTCAATAATTACAGTACATAACTATACTGTATGTAGGCCTGTCACAATAATTATATTATTGGCTAATCTTCCAATAACCTAATTATCAACATCATCATGTCTATATATCAACTTATTGTATGATACATGGACATGACCTTGATCATTTTTTTTACCTCAATATTGCCACACTTGACATTAGCAGCTAAGAGACTATTCATGTCATATTGGCTAAGCAAGTAGTTGCCTCCATTCCATGTCCTGGTTGGAGACTGCAGAAGCGAGTGGCGCCGCTTAAATGGAATTAAAGGTAAATAACTCTGTCCCGACCCATAATGGCTTCAAATGAAAATATTGTTTATCGCTATTATTTCTGAGACAATATATCGTCCAACAAAAGTAGTTATCGTGACAGGCCTAACTGTATGTTCTGTGTTATTGTTTTTTTGTATAGAGAAGATACATAAATCTAATTTTGTCTGCTTACCTCCCAAAAATGATCTACTATATATAGATGATAAAATTAAAAACAACTAAAGACAAACAACATGTTTAACTTGTACAGACTGTACTGACTGCTCACACTCTTTACAACAAACATTTTCGATAAGACCATTTAAACTCTTACCTATCGATTGAGACAGGTGAAAAATTGATTAACGTACCCTTACAATATGTTGAATGTGTTTTGTACTCATTGGAGTCTTTCCCATTAAGTCTGGTTTCTTACTCTCTTCCTGCAGAATGGCGGTGTGGTTCAGAGTTATGTGGATGGCTGCTGCAGGACATGTGAGTCTCCAAATGTATTAAATGCTTCTGGTAATGCTTTCAGCTGTCAATCAAAGGGTGAGCGCCTTGTTGCCTGGCAGTGGATGGGTTTATTGGCTGAGTGGTTGGGGGTGTGGCCTGTTGTAGAGGGTGGAGATAAATCCTATTACTATATTTCCCACAATCCCTGGCTTTCCCAGCTTGTCCCTCTAATATTCGGTGGAACAACTCAAGAAAATAATAATAATAAATTAAATTAAATGATCAAATATTATTGCACTTAACATTTAGAAGTCAATATTTAACCTCCTGTTATCATGGTGATAATCTGTGAACTGTAGTTTATGTCTACTTTACAAAATTAAATTGAGTAATAAGACATTTCTAGGTTGTTTAATTAAATCTTTTTAGATGCATAAATAAACATGATGACATTTTCTCTCTCTGTGGATTCGGCATTGCAGCCTCGCCCGCTTGCCTGCTTTACCAGTGACTTTGCATTTTGACCAATCGGGGTGCTCCATGGTGAGCGTTTTACCCATAAGGATGCAAGATGGTGCAAGGGCTAGAGTTCGCCCTGCTGAGCTGCTCTTTGTAGTACATCAAGTGACTGAGTTTCTTGGCTGGCTGCCCGGAGTAACCCGAAAAAAAGAAAAAAGAAGCGAAATCCATGTGCATGCCAGCTGCACTGATTCCCTCCTCTGTGTGTTTGTGACGTTGAACTGTGTTTTCCGCATCAAACGTAACCTAATGTGTGTTCTCCTGACGTTCTTTGAACCGGATGGCTGCGGTCCTGACGATGCTCCCAGGTTCTGGAGTGGGTGTTTTACCATTTACCGTTAATCCCGTAACCCCCACTGGTAGTACTAACTGTGACACAGGTACCACCACCTTGCACTATTCCCACTTACAATGATGTTTTGACATCCCAACTCTCACTGACTCATTCACCTTCACTGCCAGGCTTTCTCTTGGCATGTAGGTAGATGTATGTGTGATTCTGTTTTTATGGTTGTGTATATGTCTTTTCAATTTCTTCCTCTCTCCCCTAAGTCTTAAAACACATTATAAGATGACATTTAACCTTGCATGAATCCCAGCTACATATCCATCAGTGTGTGATGTTGAATATAAAAAAGATAAGGCAAATGTGTTCTTAGCCAAATGAACTCCACTGTAACACACAAAGCAAGAGATCATCTAGTCCTTTCATGCATTCCAGCCCTGCACAGAATCCATTTGACTAGCTTTGATTGGTTTAAAAGTAAGGTTAAGTTTAGGTCAGTAGCCAATAGGAGAGCCAGATATCTGCTGTGAGAACTATGCCCCCTGTCAACCATCTGTCAATCAAAGCAAGCTGCTACTGCTGGGCAACAAAAAGCCCCGCTCAATAGGCCTTTCAGGGTTTGTGACTGACAGATCTCTGCAGTAAAATGATTAAAGGGTTTGTTTGTGTGTGAGCATATGTTTGCTGGTGTGTGTGTGTGTGTGTGTTTGTACAGTGATGTTACAGTGTAATGTGTGTAAGTAATGCATTTACTTCGGAGTGTTACCTTGTGTGTCCATGCTTTTTGTGTGAATATGGGTAGGCAAAGAGGATGGTAAGACATGCAAGCGGGTGGCCATTCGGACTACCATTCGAAAAGATGACTGCAGGAGCAATGCACCGGTGAGAGAGAAAAGAAACATGCAAGCACAAAATGAGGAGGCTAAGAAAAATTATACCATTTATAAGAAAACACCTACTATAATGCATCACCTTATGCCTCCCGCCATCATCCTCTCTCCCTCCTCTTACAGGTAACAGTCTATTCTTGTGATGGGAAATGTCCGTCTGCCACCATATTCAACTTTAACATCAACAGTCACGCCAGATTCTGTAAGTGCTGCCGCGAGAGTGGGCTACAAACTCGCTCAGTCACGCTTTACTGCTCTCGCAACGCCACAGTCGTGGAGTACAACTTCCAAGAGCCTTTGGACTGTTCCTGCCAGTGGAACTAAATAAAGGGTCCAGCCAGAAAAACAAAGGAGGGCTTAAGGGATGAATGAGGGTACTTACAGTGCTAATGGACAAGCATGAAAACCAGCCATGTTTCATTTTGTTTGTCTTAATAGTACACATTACAACACTGACCATGTCGTAGTTGTAACAAAAACGATATTGAAAATAAGTGATGTAAGTGGGAGATTGTTTTCAAGTAGTTTGCACTTTAATCTTTATTTTCTTCAAGACCTACTGTGCCAACCCAGTCAGCTTTTTAGTACTTTCCTGTGATGGTACGATGCCTTTAGCCTCTTATCCAACTGTGTATTAATAATTGATATCATGTTGACACAGCAGTTGTTGCATTTTTACTGTATATCTGCTGTCGGGTGCAAACAATGTATATGCATTTTGGTTTGTCTTAGGAGATCAATGAAGCCTTTGTACAAATGAAAGTGTTATGCAATGTTTTGTTTCCTTTGAAAATATTAATCAGTTTCTAGAAATGTGGTATTTGCTCTCTTTGTAGCTTCAATATTTTGAAGTAGATTAGGTGAATAAATGATTTAACTTTGTTTTGTCTTTGTTGCATGAGTGGCCGTGTCCTCATGATACGTCCTTTTTACACATCCTTTCTCTTTCTTTAACACTTATTAAACACACACACACTCATCCTGATTCAGCATCTGTAGTGCTGACACAAGTTTGTGTTTCACTTTGGGAGGTTATTGCTTTGTGGGAGTCACCACTTCATAACATAACCCCTCAGTGGACTCAGCTCTGTGTGTGTCAGTCATTTCTCCCTTTCACATTCTTTTCATTCCACATGGGCCAGTACTTCCACCACACCCCACATCCAAACTAATCTCGCCACTGCACTGTTATAAACATTTTGGAGCACATGCTTATTTTAGAAGTTAGATGAAATCCGGAAATCCTAGACTTGACTGGGTGACTGCTGCTCTTTCAGAGGCGTCAAGCTAGTGGGCACATCTCAATTCCCCATAAAGCCCCACCACACCACTTCCCTTATCCTTCTCTTCCCCTCAGTATAGCCCACATCCACCTCCAGCCTCCCCACCCCTCATCTCCTCAGGAGCCAGCTCTGGAGTGACATGTGCCCGTGGTTGCCATGGTGAACTGTTCTTATCCCAACAAAGAGCCAGAACAAATTGGGTTGAGCTCATACGTGCAGTCTCTCTCTCTCTCTCTCTCTCTCTCTCTCTCTCTCTCTCTCTCTCTCTCTCTCTCTCTCTCTCTCTCTCTCTCTCTCTCTCTCTCTCTCTCTCTCTCTCTCTCTCTCTCCTCCCCCCATACACACAGAAACTCCCTCTGCCCCTTCACATAAAAGTTTGCTTTTCGAGGAAAGAGCCATTGAACGCGGACTTTGAGTGCCCGCTAAATTCAAAGTCTGGGCAGTGCGTAAAACTAGTAAAAAAAATCAGAGATCTCCTCTGGGTTTAATAAAACTAAGCGTGTGTGCCAGACTTTCAAAGTCGTCTACAATACCTATACCTATTTGTATGGCATAGACGGTGAACTATTTTACCCTGAGCTTTGCGGCAGCGACCCAAATAGTTCAGTTTGGGACTTTCCACAACCGATGTTTACGCACAGCTGTTTTTAGTTTGCGTATGAGCCTGCCGATGGCTGAAAGCACATCCAGGATCCGTTGTCTTTCGCCGTGACCGAAGTGATTTTATACATTCAAGTTGATCAGTGATTGCTGCTAAGTGTGTTTGGTGAGATGGATTGACTCTTCAAATGGGTGGAACAGAGCGTCTTTGGTTACTTGCTAGTTTATGTCAGGTAAGGTAAAGACCAAGACCATTTTTATTCCTCTGTAAAGTTGTTTATAGGTGTAAAAAAAAAAAAAAAAAAAAGCATGATTATTGTCCTTATATATTTTTCCAGGTGCATTGTCAGTATATTTAAGCTAAACTTTCCTCACACTCTTTCCTCTTCAGGTGGTATTGCTGACCTGTGAAAAGCATTCAAACCCTGTTGAGGTTAAAGCTGTGTTTCACTCCTTCCCCTTTGCTCAACATCCAGACAGCTATACAGTCACCTGCAGGACTGCAAGTAACCATCTGGTAAGAACACTTGAATAGAGGAAAAAGTGTAGTGATAGTCTGGTTCAGCGTCATTAGTTTTGATATATGAGCTGAGTTTATTAAGTATGAGAACCCAATATATTCTTGTCAAACTTTGTTACAACATCTCTGCAGGTGTACGTGGAGCCCATTCACTCAACATGTGCTCCTGACTGCAAGATGTCACTGTGGTTGGTTGAGGACCCAAGAGGCTATAATATCACATTGAGAGCCAGCAGGAATAATACCACGCTTGAAGCAAAGACCTTTCACTTCAGTGAGTCCTTGTGCTGAAAATTGGCATATTTCATTAAATGGACTACATTTTTATAGAGCCTTCATAGCCTTCCAATCATTCACAGCATTTACTCTACATGCCACATTCACCCATTCACACACACTTTCATATGCTGATGGAAGAGGCTGCCATGTGTGGCAACTGCTCATCAGAAGGAGTTTCTAATAATTCAAAAAACACACTCACGCACTAATGGCAAAGCCTTCGGAAGCCATGGGGTGGGTCTGTATCTTGCGACACTTCGGCACACAGATTGGAGAAGCCAAGGATCGAATAGCCAATTTTCCGATTGGTGGATGACCCACTTTACCTCCTCAGCCACAGATGCCCCAGATTAGAGTGCTTCAAACAGATTTTTAAAGTGTTGTATAATGTTGCATGATGTTAACATATCTCTTTTTATCTCTGCCCTTCCCTTTCTGTATTCATGTCCAGTTCCAGTCTTCTTGTCCTCTCTTCGTATATTCAGCACAACCACTACTGCCCTCCTGACATGGGAACTCCACAGGCATCAAAGCCTGTCTACCTTGAGTCTATACAACACTCACACACAATCTGTCACACACAACTTCAACATTAACTCATCAGAGGCAAAGTCCCGGTACGCAGTGAAAGATCTCCAACCTGGCACACGCTTCAAGGCCCAAGCTGTGATCACTACATCCATAAAACACCTCAATATTACCTTGAAGCAGAGACTCAGCATTGGCATAGAAACAGGTACTGTACATCTGCTGTACCACAAACACATGACCACAACTTGATCAAACCGTAAAGGAAAAATTCTGTTTATTTCTACTTGATGTATTTCCAAAAAATGTGGCCACTGTGGCTGCAACCTGGGATCTGTGCGCGTGAGTTGACAATGACTTCTATCTCCAGCTAAATGTCACACTGGCTGGTTGGCCAATAGGAGAAGCTGCTACTCTGTGAGAAGAGCAGGTTTGGCCTGGAGGGATGCCCAGCACAGCTGTAGAGTGCAGGCAGCTGGAAGTCACCTGGTCAACCTAAAAACCTTGGAAGATCTGCGTTTTGTTTCTTCTCATCTGCTGAGACACAACGCCTTGCTGCTGCTATGGACTGGACTCAATGACCTACAGGTAGCCTTATGATAGACACTTAAAGTACACAGGAGACTATTCTTTTTTCTTTTCATCTTCTCCTCATCTTTCATCACTAAAAGTCATAATAAATAATAACATTGTATTCTGACTTTGACTTTGAATATTTTTACATTTACACTTGTCATATTCGCTAATGTGCATATTTATATATTATTTAACAGCCTTTTCTCACAATGGATTTCATTTAAGAATTCTACTATTTCAACCTCATGAATAACTTAATATTTAGTAATTTAAAGAGGGATTTATCAAGAAAACCTGATTAAATATTTAAAAGTCTGCATATTTTATTCTATCTCCTTAGGAGTTAAGTAGTTGTTCTGTCCTGCATAACTGTCAAGATTATGCAGGAAAATGAAGTCATTTGGAAATATCCTGCAGTACATACAGTGAACTTTTCTGCACAAGAAGTTTTCCCTCTAGGGAATCACAATGTTTTGAGAGAAATGTGCTGAATCACAGGCCAGAAAGGCATTTAGTCTTGATTTTAGTGCCAAGGTAAAATTATACAAGGCATTACTGAAGTTCTGATGAGCAGAATTTCAGTGGAGGGGGATTTTCTTGCAAACTAGTTTACTTTATGAACAGGAAAATCCCCATGGAAGTAGTCACTCCTTAAAGAGGAGGTTTGTTTGTCTGAAGCTGATGATGTCTTCCCACAATTAACGCCTCTTCTCTGTTACCCCCACAGGAGGAGGGCCAAACCCTCTGGTCAGACGGCTCAACCTTCAACCTGACAGACACTATTATGTCATTATTGCCAGCCAATCATACAGACTGTTTTGCTCTTCAGAGGAATGCCACAGGACCAGGATACTTTCTCACTCCCTTCTTCTGTGACATCCCCCTACCCTTCATCTGCCAATACCAGAGTAAATAACTTGTTCAATATTGCTTCATTACCAAGATCATTTACATTAAGTTACTGTGAAAATATCTCTTGTTGAATCTATCAGAGCAGTTTAATAACGTGTGTTTTTTTGTCTGGCATTGCCTCAGCCCTACCTAATCTCTCAGTCCAAACTACTTGATTGCATTTGTGAGCACTTCCTTACATTTCTCACTCAATTTGTCATGTTATTCTGCTTTTCCCTCTGCCACAGCCCCTCCAGTCCCTGCTTCGTTCTCCTTCGACCTGGTTCAGGTGACAGAGCAACAGGTAGAGCTTCGTTGGAATGACCTCTCACACCTAAACTCACTTAATCCTTCATCGTTTGAGATGTTCCTCCAGTATCAAGAGGACACAAAGGGAGAGTCAAGTCAAGATGGAAAGGTTAGAAGCAGGAAGTGGCCAGAGGACAACATAGGGACCCAGGGGAGTGTTAAAAAAGTTGTGAAGGTCCCCATCTCCCTCTCCTCTAGAGGGGTAACTGTGGCAGGTTTATCTCCAGGAAGCATCTACTCGTTCAGCCTTCAAGCCTCCCACCCTGCTGGTGCCACCTGGAGCTTGGGACTAACACAAACTGCATACACGAGTGAGTCTGCTGACAACCAGCCATGCTCATAGGTTGCACAAATGGAGCAATAATAGGCAAATATTTTTCTGCTTACAGATTTAATTTCAAATCTTTTCTATTTATTACAGGACCTCTTTCTCCACAAAATATCACTACTGGCCCCATAACATTCTGTCAGATTAGTGTTCACTGGATGATGACAGAAGCACTGTACTTGGCTGAATGGACATTTGTTGTACATTATGTGGACATGTCTTCAAAACAAGAAAGGATAGTTGGAATGAACAACATCTCCAAGTCATCTCTGGTTGGTGGGTTACAGTCATACACTGCTGTGATTGGAGGGCTGGAGTCTTACAGGAAATACAGGGTTGAAGTTTACACAGTCACCCAGCATGGGATTGAGAGCTGTGGACAGGTGCATTTGACTGTCCAAACAGGTAAACATGTTTGTTTGTGTTTTGTTTTTTTAAAATCAAGTTTTATTTACCAAAATGTGTTGCATACATGGTTAAAAATACTGTATGATATTTGAGTGTTGAGAAATGCTCCATGACATTTTAGCAACTTGACAAGTATTCAGAAAGAGTTTTAAAAAACTATATGATTAATTCAAATGTTTGTGCAAATGAAAACTTTACTAGTACATGAAAGTCAGGCTTCACTATTCCTCTCTAATTGACTGTTTAGATCACCTTACGTACGATACCAAGTCACAGTTGGCCTTGACTTCATTGTGAAGTTAATCCATTACTGTAAATGAACACCATATTTAGTTTTGGGGAGAAATGTTAAATATTTCAAACAAAGGAGTTCGGAAGAAGCTTAACATCTTAATTGTCACACCTAAAGTCCAGTGAATGGGTTTAGTAGACGTTGATTTAATGAATTGTTCTGATGTATTTAAATGACTGTAATGGCCATTTTTGCATTGCATCTAGTGTAAATACAGTTGCCATTAATGGACATTTGGTTTGAAATTTATATAGCTTCATTGGTCATCAAAACTGAAATCATGCATAAAACAATTAAGCAGGACAAGTTGTTGTGCTGACTAAACTAAAACTAAATAAATATTCTGCTGTTGTACTTCTCAGCGGTGAGGCCTCCCAGTGGTCTGCTGGTGTTGAGTACAAAGGAAAACCTGACTGTCTGCTGGACCCGTCCTCCTGATAACCCTCCAGAGTATTATATCACTTCCCACCCTGTCAATAATCCCAGTGCTTCTTCGCTGTGGATAAACCAATGCAGTCCTGGTGCACCCTGTGTAAATGAGTCAGTATGTGTTGATTTGGGCACTTTTACTCCAGGTCAGACTTATGACATAGGAGTTGTTGCTCTAAGGGGAAACGACAGGAGTCAGAGGACCAGCCTCATGCACACCACAGGTAAAATAAACAAGAATACAACCTTTAACAATGTATTGAAGTCAAACTACCTGTTTTAACCATCCTGCTGTACAGTAAATACTCATCCATTGCAAAACTACTTGTTTTTGTCTGTCTGTATGTCTAGATCCAATGCCAGTTCAGGTTGCCGTTCCTCTTCCAGTGGGCACAAATTCTGCACAGCTGTACATCCAACATCCACAGTTGGGTCTAATTGACGGGGTGAAAGTATGTCTATGTCCGGACATATGTGACCATGTATGTGAGGGATTGTGCGGGTATACTTGTCACTGGCACTCCCTCTGTGCTGGAGATCATAACATAACCCTCAGCAACCTCCGTCCAGGATCAAAATACCAGCTCAGTGTGTACAGTACCAGCCGACAGCAGACAGGACCACCTTACTACACCCACCCTTTTAAAACAAGTGAGTTACCTCTACTAATGGGAGGCTTCTGCATGCGCGCGCACACACACACACACACACACACACACACACACACACACACACACACACACACACACACACAAATATATACATACTGGCATTAGCAGACACATGTAAATACTTCTGACTTGCAGGTGTCAGCAAAACAATTTAGGTGCAACTGCATAAATGCTCAAATCCACTTTAATTAACTCATAAAATAGAAGATCCATTACCAGCCTTCGTAGTGGCCAGATCATTCACATACACAGCATTTTTCCCTATTGCTGCACTGCTTATATTTCACCTAAAGCTCAGTCATTTGAAACTCCTGCAGTTGCTGCTTTCATTGAGTGCCTCAATGAGCGATAAGCAGCCAGACAGGAAAATTAAAACAAATAAGATGTAACATTATCGGCTCTCACCAAGAGCCCTAAATCTAACTGATAAACATAAAGTTACCCAGACAGAAAATTTGGAGCATTTTCTGGTGCTGACTTGAGCTTTAAAAGTAACAAGAGTAGAGAAGTATGGCTTCTTTCACTTTAAAAATTAAAAAAGTTTAAGACTTCTTCATTTTTGAGAAAGCCTGCCAAATGTGTTTTTTCACATGATTGTACCATGGTAACTATCCTCATTCTGGCATTAATTAAAAGTATTCTTGTATGTCCTCTTCTTGTTTAGATAACAGCTAGTACAAATGAATCTGCCATAGTGTTGACACCACTAATTCACACTATACTGTAAAATTATTAGCACTGTAATGTCTTAAATTTTTTTCTCCTTTCATGTGACTCCCAAGTGTTTAAAATATCCCCAGCTGAGACTAATTAGTATGTTGAATATGCTAGGAGAATAATTACAGTTTGGTTTGCATGATATGGTTTGTGATTTAAGGTCTGGCCCCTCCCAGCAGAGTGAGGGAAGGTGTGGTGACTGATTCATCCATAGAATTGCTTTGGGATCCAGCACAAGGACATGGTCATAGCTACGAGGTCATCTGTTTCAACTGTGACTATTCACTCACGGTAAACAAACAAACAAAAAGTAAATGTATTCAACTTTGCTTTTAGGTTTAAGAAGCAGGTTTACTGAGACTCATATTTGATTAAGTGTCAGAGTCTCCCCACTGGAATGACTAATGAGTTGCCTTGAGCATGGCACTAATCAGTGGTTGCTTCAGGTAAGATCCATAGTGACCGTGTTTTTTATGTATCAAACATTAATGTATGCAGTGTAGCCCCTACTGCTGGAACTAATGCTGTTACTGTAAGAATTATAATTAGGCTATTAGTAAGCTTCCTTACTTATTTAATTTATGTCCTACAGGTGCAGAAGGTATTCATTGAGAGTGCAGTATTTTCTAGTCTGACTCCAGGCAGACTCTACCACTTTGCATTAAGAACAGAGAAGGAGTCCTTCACAGACAGTTCCCCTGTCACCATCAACATTACTGCAGGTAAACAGACCCCAACACACACACATGCGAATACTGCTCCCATTTTCTATTCTAATTACTTTGTATTTTTCTTTTTTTATGCGCCAGCTCCCAGCCCCGTGGAGATGTCTCTTATCAATAAAACCATATCTTCCATATGCATTAGATGGAATGCGGTCAGGGGTGTAGTCAGTGGACTCATCCTGTCAATCACAAACAGAACATTCAATCAAGAGCTGATCATTTTTCATCAAGAGTCCAGGTCAGTCTCGTTCTTGTCAGCAATTTTATGGGAGTGGAATTACAATCAGTCAAAACTTTCTTTATTAAAAACATGGATTACTTAAAGCTTATGCCTAAAACACTGAGCACTAGAGATGTGTGCGTTTACAGATTTTACACTTTTGAAGGCCTCGCTCCTGGAAGCCGATATACAATGGCGGTGATCAGCACCAATGGGGAAAGGAAGAGTAAACCTGCTACTATTATCCTCTGTACTAGTAAGTACAAGAAAGACAATGAGTCGGATCTCAAAATGAATGTAGCAGGAAATAAATAAACAGAATTATGCAGCACAATTTCAGTAAGTATTCTGATTATATTAAGAAAATTAGATTATGAAAAATATAATATATTTCAGTTCAGGTGCAGGTTCTTTGGTAAACCATGAGAGACAAAAAGTAATTAATTAAAAATTATTTTTGTCTGTATTTGTTTTCAGTCTTATGTCACTTCACTGATAACATTTTATTACAATATTGTGTCAGTATAGGATGGTGATATGAATTTTTTCCTTTTCACAATGGACCTAAAATCAAAACCACCAGCCAAAAAGGAAATTATGCATGTGTGTATTTGGCTTCAATATTTGCCTAGATTGCTGTTTGGCAATGCTTTTACTATCATAATGTTGATTGATTTGAATGAAAATTGATTTTTCTTTTTACAATTGTACACTCTCACACACACACACACACACACACACACATACACACTCACACACACACACATACAAACTTAAGCGCAGAAATGATTCACGTTAAAATAAACATACATCATTTAGTTTGGATCACAGTACTATCCCCTCCAATATCTCCCCCTGCCGGTTCAAATCATTCAAATTCAAGCCTTATTACCCAGAGCAAGTGTTTATTATGTGTCAGTACATGGTGTCACGTGCTAATGTGATCCTGTCTTCAGTCCCAGAGGTGCCACAGGAAGTGGCTCTAGCGGAGCAGGTAGTAACGTCTGTGTTTGTCACGTGGAGAGAACCACCAGGACAGGTGGAGGGGTACAAGGTAGGACATCAAACCAGTAACACCCAACAATCATAGAAGCACAGACCAGCATATAGACTGTAGTCACTTCCAGACAGATGTGCATAATGATGTGTATCCATGACATTTCTCTGACACACACATCACTCAAAATGATCTTTTTCAAGGATTAAGGAGGCCACATGTGTCGGGTTCTGCACTCACCTGTTGGTAACCTAGCAACTGCCATCGGCACACCACAGATTCAGTTTCCAACAATTTAAAGATGTATGAGTCTCTGGAGAGCCAGGGCCAGGAAGAATGACCAAGCACATTATATGCACATCTAATGCAAACCTATGTTAAATGAAATAAATGAGAGATATTGGTAAATATACAGTAGGGTATATAATACAGAAAGGTCTCATGTTTTCACTCACAATAACTGAAACTGGAATTGTGTTTTGTTTTATTTTTTAATCCCTGAAAAAAACTGAATATCTCTCATTGTTCTTCTCAGCTTGCCTGTGGCCTGCTGTCTGTGGGCAGGAAATTATGGATAGAGGTTCTTGTCCAGGGCACAAGTTATGAGATCAGGGATTTGATCCCAGGGTCAGACTACGGCATCAGCATTCAGAGTGTGCTGGGCTCAGACACCAGTCAAGCAGTCCGCAGAGAGTTCAGCACACGTAAGACACACTATACATACAGGAAACACACACACACACAGAAATGTACAGATATAAAAAGCTGTTAGTGCCTCCTTCATCTGACAAAATAATTAAATTGTGGGCCAAATTATTAAAACTGCTGTGGTAAAATTGTAAAATCTTGTCCAGGCCCAGCAGGATTATGTGCACTTCGTTTTGGTGATGTCAACGTTTCCTCTGTCTCTGTGAGCTGGGACAGAGCATTTGGTGAGTTTGACTTCCACAGAGTCACAGTGGCCAACGCCTCGGTCACAAACACACTCACCATACCCAAGGAGGAGCAGGCTGTTGTTGTTACAGGGCTAGTGGATGGCTGCAGCTACAATGTGAGCGCTGAGAGGGTCAGAGGAGTGACAGCAGGGAGCACGGCCTTTCTGACTGTGACCACAGGTAGACAATATTACAAGAGCCTCACTGGTCAGCACCCCATTATTTTCAGCTGGCCTGATCGCCTCTTCATTAAATAACAGAAACCTTCCACACCTCTCTGACTTTATCTCTCCTTTTCCTGTCCTCTACAAGTGCCATCCTGTGTACGAGGAGTGCGTGTCGTCAATGTGTCTGCACGTGCATTCTCACTACGTTGGGAGCAGGCAGTGGGCTGTGTGGATCATTACAAAGTGAATCTGCATCCTAGCCAGGGAACAGTCACACTGCACCATGCACATGATGGATACATTCAGGTGCATACACCTTTATAAATAATTCTCAATCAAATACATGTTGGTTAACTATTGTAACAATGTTTTTTTTTGTTTTTTTGCACTCAGTACAATTCTCCTATATACATCTATGTAATTTTATTAAGGTGAGAGGAGGATGGTAGAGCTCTGAACCAATAGCTGCATTATTATTCTAAATGTACAAACTACACGCACGCACTTTCCTCCTATTAAGTCCCACCCCATACAGGCTCTTCCCAGCTGCCAGGTGTCAGGTACCCCGCAAAATGTAACCTTACACAGAGAGAGGGAGGGAGGGAGAGAGAGAGAGAGAGAGAGAGAGAGAGAGAGAGAGAGAGAGAGAGAGAGAGAGAGAGAGAGAGAGAGAGAGAGAGAGAGAGAGAGAGACAGAGAGAGACAGAGAGAGAGAGCACAGAGTTGAGTAATAGATTTCATTATTTATTAAGTTGGCCTCATGAGCTCAACCCTGAATCATTCATTTGCTTAAGCAGCTCTCCCTAGAGAGCAAGACAGACCAGAGGGAGAACGTTAGCTTTGTGCTAATGAAAAGACCCACTAACCACGAAAAGTTTGGAATACCTCAAGACCAAAGTCCGTTATTATCCAATTCCTGGATGACTAACCTTGTGACCTTTGCTCATGGTACTAACCAGTTTCTAGTCATTCCTGTTCAGCTCAGTGGATTACCTGCTGACCACTGCTAACATTTGTGCACTAACCCTGGATGCAGCTCTACTGGCGAGGCCTGCTGTGACTAAACTAAAGCTAACTCTGCTACCCAGCATGGCCTTCTTCTCACTCATCTTGCTGCTCACACTCTGCATGGGACAGGTACACTCACAGGTAGGAACTGAGCACTCACTATCAGGTATTGCTGTGCAAGTAGATGTTAACACACTTACTGTATACACAGAATTTTTTTTCTCCGATATACAAAAAAGTACACTTGCAGCCAAATTAATTGTAAAGCATATACGGTATATGTTGAGGATGTACACACACAGATGCAGAAAAGTGCTTGGTCATATTTCTGGAGGGTAATATAATGTACGAGTGCTGAGTATGAGTATGAGTGATGTACCAGGTGCAGCAAACACTCGAGCACACTATTCACCTGTCTCACAAATATAACCTAAACATATGTAGCACAACACATAAATATGCAAGCAAGCAGGAACAAACTGTCACCTTGACAACCAGCCACCTTTATGTTTACACAGATGGTTGTGTAAGGCTTCTCTTCAAATAGAGTTCCAGTAATACTTCATCAGGCATTTCATGAACTAAAATAACAGCTGTTTGCATGCCTTTAGGGTTCTTTTCACATAGCAGCTTAGCTTTAGAGTTTCTATTTACGGAGAATTATCTGAGGAATACTGTGGATGCAATTAGATGTTTGTTAATATAATATTTGCTAATATGTTCTATATCAGTGATTCTCAACCAAAGATACAGGGTTGTCAAACTTGGAATGGTTGTTGAGTAGGTAAAATTTGGTTTCAAAGGGGGGGGGGGAAATCTACATATTTGTGTTTAGGCAGAAAATAAACGCTTAACAAGGTTTACAGATAGTTATGGCTCATCTTTAGTATATGCATCATAACCACAGTTTGTGAAAACTAGTTAACAGAGAAGTTGTAACAGTTAGCTAAAAAATAATGTTGGCATGCTAACATTTGTAATTAAACACACTGTACTGCTGAAGTTGATGTGAATATCATTAGTTTTGTAGGTATTTTTATGGTTATTGGACCTAATGATGGCACTGAAGACTGACATCAAAATTACAATTCTTCCTGGTAGGAACATGTATGTCTCTACCAAATGTCATAACAATCAATCCAATAGTAGTTTTGTATTTCAGTCTGGATCAAAGTGGAGGACTGATTGACCACCAGACTGACTGACATTCCCATCTCTAAAGCCACGCTGTTAGCACACAGCAAAAGTGACCAAGCCTGACAATTCCAGGATCACTATGTCATGTGAAAAAATACATTTTAACAGTATCCATGTTCATGTAATTGATAGTGTTAAAACATTTCCAGTTTATAATCAGTTCGAACACACAAGGACTTAAGAAAAATTAAAAAAGGCTGGGAACCACTGATCTACAGTATATTCCTGTGTGTTTGTGTTTGTCTGTTGTCACAGGCCAATGTGAATAGTGTCAGTCCAGGGACACAATACACTGTCACGGTCACAGCAGTGTCCTCCTCCAACTTCAGCCCTGGAGTCAGCCGCATGATCACTACTAACGAGAGTGGTGAGACGTGTACATGCACACACTGTTTTGTTGTTGTTTGTTCCGGTCATGTTTTAGGGTGTTAAAGTCTCTTGTGCCCTCTGCTGTTTAACTTGCCCTGTATAGCACATACAGTGCACAAACAGGAATTAATGTGTGTGTGTGTGTGCGTGTGTGTGTGTGTGTGTGTGTGTGTGTGTGTGTGTGTGTGTGTGTGTGGGGGGGTAAACCTTCACTGTTTAATTCCTCTTAGGTAACTTAAGCCTGGGCTTTTGAACTGTGGGATGAATGGGTCTGCAGTGAATGTCAGTGAAATGCCACTGCTGTGTGAGGCCTTATTCATCAGAGTTCAGCCTAAAATGCACTCACTCACACAAACGCTCCAAGGATCAGTCCACAACAACACTGTTCTTCATATGGTGCTGCTAATGCAGTCTGTTGACTTCTGATATACATAAGTCATTATTAATCATTGAAACTTCTGAAAGTTGTGAAATTAAAGACTTTCCAAGAAGAATTTCCACCTCACACATACACTTCTTCCTCTCCAGTTCCTGGTCCACCTACAGGACTAGAAGGAGAGGCTGTGGGCTCTAACGGTATTCTTCTCTCCTGGATCATGCCATCTGATGCCAACAATATTGAAGGATACGTAATCAGGTAGTTCTTCAGTTGTTTTCTTAGAAAACTGCGATTCAGCATTTATTTTGATCCATTTGGGTCAATCCAGATTGTATGTCGTTGACGATGCTAAGATATGAGATAATGAAAATAATAAATATAGTACCACCAAATATGTGTTATTGTCAAATTTAAGAAGGAAAATCAATAAATAAAGGATCATTTATTTATAATAATAACCAATAGATTCACATCAATTATAAATACTAAATATCATAAATGAATGTCGTAAAAATATACACTTTGTATAAAAATGTATTAAACTTGGTTTCTATGCCTGTATGTTTGTAGGTGTTGTATTGATCACACTGAGACTTGCATTTCTCCATGTATCTGCATGGCTCTATTTTATGTACAATTTTGCATCTGAATCTAATAGGATGTAAATCATAATATGCTGTTATTACTTCTTAGATTTCGTCATCAAGCTCCATACTGTTCTTAAATATATGATGTGTTCAGGAAACAATAATCCTAAAAATTGATTTCTTCCTGTAGGTACAAGGAGGTGTGTCCCTACCCCGATCCCTCCTTCACACAGGTGACCAAGTATTTGGACATACCAGAGACTCTGCTCACTGACTTCACATCAGGTTCTACGTACCACATTCAGGTAGCAATACACATGCAAGAGCTCATTCTCCATGGATATTACATCTTATAACATGACTACATAGAGATTGTCTTCCTGTATTATCATGTGGATGTGCCTAGCTAAAACAGATCCCACAGGACGAGGCCATTCTCTTGATCTGGCTGAATACTGGTAATTGATCCTGATTGCATTATTAATCAGGTAAACAGATCTATGGATCAGCGACGGCTCTTTCCACTGTCCGTTGTCACTGAGCTTGAATGTGATCGTGCTTATTAGTTTTCAGAATTCATTAACCCACAATGACCTTCATACAAATGGACTCTGAGAGACTGACACAGTGATTATACACGCACATACTGTATTTGTGTGTGTGTGTGTGTGTGTGTGTGTGTGTGTGTGTACTTGTATCATATTACTATCTCTCACCTGTGAGTTTGTTCGCTGTCTAAACTGTGCACAGAGCTGAGCTCATGAGCAGCTTCTCTCATTCTTTGATCTGTATATCTGGGTTGTTCATGTTATCATTACCTTGCAGTAAAATATCACATACTGATTTGCACACTGAAACACATCAACACCTCAAAAGGTAATCTTCTCTATTATTTATTCCTTTTTTTCAGTAAACTGAAAAAAGTGACAACAGAGGGAATGTATATATCCTGTTTAAAATACACATCCTGTTTTAAGAATACTCTATAATCAGTCAGAATAATTTATATTTGATGCAAATGCAGCAATTTCCCCTGCCTCTTCTTGATTCAAGATACAAAAACATTTCTAGAAAATTCCTGAAACAAGAGAAGCTGCACTGTAAAACTCTATGGCAGATGCTGTTGTTGTTTTAAATCTCAACAGCTGACTATGAGACACATTAATATATGAAAACTTATTTTTGTGGTGTAATTGTTGTAGGCAAAAAAATCTCAAAACTGTAGTTGTGGTGATTTTAATTAAAATATCATGAACACTGGCACAATGTAATCCATTATACTAGCCCACATTGATCGATTACTTATTGCATGCGAATCATAAAATGTACAACCCAGAGCAGCATTAATTCAACCCTGTGGTCATTTTTATGCTGCTCAGAGGTTGTTATAGAGTATTTCATTTTATTGTGATAAATTGTGCCGACTATTTTGCATAAGACTGCACTGTACAGGTATTTGGTTCCCTGAACGTTCTCTCCTCAAACTTACGTACATACTACTCTGTAGGCTGACATCTTTCTGCTATTACTGGCATTATGAAATATTTTTAATCAATTTAGACAAAATAAAAATGCTCTTTTAAAAAGCTTAAAACTAAACTTTTGTTTAAAGTTGTCATTTATTAAATATTCAGCATTAGTATAAAAAAAGTGTAATAAGACAGCTGAATATGTGTTCTTTCCAGCTGATAATCAGACTGGCTTGCCATTTCTGTTTTACTTTAGCATTAATTTAGTTTTCATTTATTCTGTTTAATGTGTCAATTCAAGATACTTGTGATTAGTTTCAGAGCTCTGCTACCTACATTAAAGATCTACAGTGTCCTTATGTTACCATTAGGTCTTTGCAAGGGTCATCTGATTATGATGGGTTGGTTGTTAAAGGCTCAAAACTGAAGTAGACTGTGCCTTTAAAATCTTGGCTCCTACACCTTGATCTGTGGACATTGTGGAAACCTTTAAAAAGCGGCTTTAGACCAACTGTTTTAAACTTACCTTTGAGCAGTTTTACTTCTTTATTTCTACTTCTATTTTCTTTCCATTACTTATATATTGTGTGTCTATTTTGTCTTTCTTTTGTCTGTTATTGTGAAGGACTTTGTGATATCTGATCTAGAAAGTTGCTATCAAAAGATGTACTTACTACTTCCAGTGATTGTGTTGTTATTTGTTTACATAATGTCGACATACTTGGTGTATATCATGTATCATTGTGGCTCCTGTGTTACTGGGATCACTGAATCACCTCTAACAATATGTTGTTCAAGTTCCTCATGGCCTGAGATTAGCACATAACTGGGATCTGATGACTGCCCTATTGACAGGTTGTCATGAATTAATCATTATAACTAATACCTAGCAACTCACTCTCTCTGTAGGTAGCAGCCATATCCTCAGCCGGCACAGGAGCATTCAGCAAATCTTTGTACATAAAGACTGCTGAGTCCCGTATGTATCCATGTATAAGCACACACACCCTTGCTTTTTCAATGTCCTATCTTCAAATCTACATGTATTATATGTTGATGTGCTTTTACAAGTGTGTGTGTGTGTGTGTGTGTGTGTGTGTGTGTGTGTGTGTGTGTGTGTGTGTGTGTGTGTGTGTGTGTGTGTGTGTGTGTGTGTGTGTGTGTGTGTGTGTGTGTGTGTGTGTGTGTGTGTGTGTGTGTGTGTGCGCGCTCCATGCAGCCCCTGGCCTGGTGACCAACCTCACTGCATTTGCCCAGAATCACACCTTCGTCATGGTCACCTGGTTCCTGCCGCACCGCATCAATGGCCTCATCACAAAGTTTGGAGTCAAAACTAAACATGCTCGCACAGGGCAGACAGTCCGCATACTGGAGGTCAATGCAGAGGACATAATGACTGGAGCGCTGCCTCACTGCAATGTACTGCTTTATACTGTCACACTCTGTCTTCCAAACTGAACTGTTATTATGAAATGGTGTGTTTCTTTACTCTGTCTTTAAAAGAAAATCTGTTATAGCTTCATTTAGGATATTAAATGCTACCAATTGACAAGGGTAGTAATCCAAAATAATTTTTTTTCTCATGTACTTTTCCTTCTGTGTATGTCCTTTATCGTTTTGTATGTCTAGGATGCAGCTGATATTCTGTCTCGTGCGACTCTCAGTCCCTTGGAGATGACAGCATCCTCTCCACCAATCACCCTCTCCGCTGTGCCCCCTGCAGCCTCCTGGAGTGTGCCTATATCAGTAGGAGTTGATCAGCTACGACCTTACACTGCCTATCTCTTTGAGGTGTCTGCCTTCACCTCTGATGGAGAGGGACAGATAGCTTCCACTATGGTCCGCATGCCAGAATCAGGTGTGGAAAAAGAAGCAAACCAGGCTCTAGTTTATGTTTAATTTTAGGATTAGAAGATTATTAACACATATAGTGTATACTGCACATGTGAAAAACATTACTTCTATGTGTTTGTGTATGGCAGCCCCAGAAGACCCACCACAATACCTCTCCATATTGAATATGACGTCTAGATCAATCTCCGTGGCCTGGAACTCTCCCAACATTATCACAGGAAAATTCACCTACACGGTCTACCTTTATGGGCCTACAGGTTATTAAATGTTGACTCAAGAGCACACTCGCATAACTACAATATTCACTCAAACTGACAGAAATGCACACAATTATTTTTTTCTTCTTTTGCCCAGGATATTTGTATGAGAACAACACAGGAGATACACGGTTTGCTTTTACTGGTTTGACTCCTTACACAAGGTACACAATCGCTGTCCGTGCCAGAGCTGCAGGAGAAGTGGGTCCAGCGGCACAGGATGATATAATTACACCTGCTGAAGGTAAAAACACTTGCATATTAATGTACTATTGTTTCTCTTTTTGCTTTTGAATAAATCCCCATAAACCCATGTAGAATTATAACTCAATAAAATATATCACAACAACAAAAATAAGTCATTTTTTTAATGTGGGTGCAGGTGTCCAGGTGACTAGGCAACATCATAGTACCAACAAAACCTTAACATAATACACAATATTTATATGTGTATAGATGTGTTTTATGTACCTCTATGTCTGTGACTAACTCTATCCACTTGCTTCTATGTTTGCATGTGAAGCACCCAGCGCAGTGCAGGACCTGGTGGCAATAGCTGAGGATTCGGTTTCAATCCGTGTTAGTTGGAAAAGCCCTGCTGAGCGTAATGGTCCGATTATCCAGTACAGACTGCTGGTGCTGGTTGATGAAACTCTATTGCAGGACATTACCCTTACAGCAGATTTGGTAAGCCACCTTATATTTGTCTTATCACAGCTCAATTTCCTCTCAAAAATCACTGCCATCATCTGTCAATGAACTTGTTCTGTGAAAAAAAGGTTAGATTCATTTAAACTGTAAACCCTTCCATATACTTATTGTACATATTAAAGAAAAGTGCTCTCTAAAGTCCAGTTTTGCTAGCAATGTAATGTAATCCAAAAGGAAAACACCACCACAACCTACCAAAAAACCACAGAGTTTAATGGTACTCTGACACTTTCTCTCAACAACAGCTGAGTATACAGTACTATTTGTGACACATTTTAAAAACATCTTCATGTGATACCTGTAAGTCATGTCTTGTTGACAAATACAGAGATATTCAAGTAGATGTGGTTTTGCAGGCCAAAATGGTTGAACACATCTGTTTTACACTGAAAGCATGGATTTAACCTTTTAACTACATTCATATATTGTTTCTTCCCTCAGGGTGTGAATACAACTGATGTATACAAAAAGACACTTTTCCCTGAGCTACATAACAGTCCAGAGCGACGTAAGAGAACTGCTGAGCTCAGTCTTATCACCTCTCCGCCAACTTTCACTGCCACTATTTCTGACCGCACACAGCCAATCAGCGTGACTGTTTCTAGCCTCACAAGTGCTGACCAGAGCACTAACACTGGCAGTCGACCCAGCATGGACTTTAATCCTACTGCTGACCCCACAGCCACTGAGAAGCCCAGCAAAACTAACACTGCTTCACACTCTGACAGCACAGATATTCAATCTTCTGACCCTACAGTCTTTGGGACGTCTGCTTTTTCTCTGACCTCTGTGCCACCTGCTACACTTCCACCCTGGCTGACTAAGCAAACACAGGTTGGGGGTATGACCTCTGACTCGTCCCCCTTAGGACTAACCTCAGGCCAGCTTCGCCTGTCCACATATGATGCATCAGTTACAGGACACTTTTCAACACGCAGTGGAGCAGGTTCTGGTACAACAGGTGGGAGAGTGCTATCTGTAAATGCTGCTTATCTTAACTTCCTGCAGTCTTTACTTTGCCCAATACACAGACTCTTATAAGACTGTTGACATTCTTAAGAATCCCGTGTCTGCATCCATATGGATCTATGTTTGCATGCTTGTTGCAGGTGTAACAGTAAGACAGGAGGTGGTGGATGTTTTGTCTGAGGAGTTGTCTTACCTGGTGTCAGATCTGAATCCCTTCACTGAGTACACATTCAGGGTTGCTGCTTCCACAACTGTGGGAGAGGGCCCAGCCACAGATATTACTGAGAAGACCAGAGAGCAGGGTGGGTGGTAACAGGCCACAATAAGATATGAGAAACTAAAAAGAAAAAATATATATCTTAAAGTGTTTTAATTGCAAAAAAATACATTTATTAAAAGGTCTTGCTTAGAAGTCAGCTGAACTGAATCTTTGTACTTTCAAACTTGTGTTTCTTGTGTCTTGTACTACATGTGTCATTTAGTGCCCAGCTCAGTGCTTGATGTCTCCTACCAGAACATCAGCTCCACCTCCATACTTGTGAGCTGGGTCCCACCACTCAACCCCAATGGACGGATCACACATTACACTGTCTATGGCCTCAAAATGCACAGTAATCAGGCCCTGAAGTGGGTTACAAGCACTACCAGCATACTGATATCAGGTAGGGTATGCACACTCATGGATGGAGAAACTCACATTTTCTACACAGTTTCATGCAGCTGTAATAAGCATTTTAATTATTATAATACAGTTGTGTGACTAAATATTTTTCTTCTGTTCTAATGTGTAGATTTGGACAAGTATACTGGCTATAAGTTACGTGTAGCTGCATCTACAGCTGTGGGAGAGAGCTCTCTGTCCGAGGAAGATGACATCTTTGTTTTCACCTTAGAAGATGGTGTGTACTGAACACCAACTGTAAACAAACTCAAGGCTCAAAACAGTTGTGTGAATATGAGTGGTTGACATAACAGATGTGTGGCTAAAAGCAGTGATAGTAAATCTGTTGTGGTTTAAAAAGCTCAATAAAAATAAAATTGGGTTCCATGACTTCATGTAGTATGTTCAAGCTACAGAAAAACTGGCAAAGCATCCAGTGTTGTATTTGTGCAGCTGTTTCACCTTGTTAAATTGCTGTTTATGCCCAGAAAGTGGTATGCACCCTAGTGCAAGATCATTTAGATTATCTAACTGTATTTCTTTTCATGACATTCAATAACAGTTTATTCAATGAAATATTATTTTTCATAGTGTATGTGAACCCCTCTGGGATTTTTCTTGTCCTCAGAACCGGACTCCCCCCCTGTAAACCTCACTGTGATCGACACCCACCCCCCCACTGCCACACTGACCTGGTCTGCACCAGAGAAGGCCAACGGAGTGATCCAACATTACATGGTCTTCTATGAAAATGAATCATATTCTGCTTTCAAGAACACTTCATCTAACAGAGTCACCCTGATGAACCTGAAGCCATTCACCTATTACAATGTAACTGTGATGGCGTACACGCGCTATGGCAACGGAAACCAAACGTCAGACACTTTATACCTGCTGTCTGGAGAGGATGGTGTGTTAATGAAGCAGTTACAATAATACACAAATATAAAAACAATTAATATCATCATCAGTAAAGCTGCATCCTCTTGTGTTTATTTCCTCCCCAGTCCCAGGAAGTCCTCCGTACAACCTCTCCTTTCAGTCGGTCAGTCCCAGTGAGGTGAACGTGACCTGGCAGCCTCCTCTGGTGCCTAATGGGATAATTACCCACTACAGCCTGGAGCTTTGGAATTCCAGTCATTACCTGAACCTCACTTCCCCGACCAACTACATCCACATCACGCACCTGAGGAAGTTTGCACACTATCGAATCATGGTGCAGGCACACACACGTGTCGGGCCAGGAAACTACAGCAGCGAGCTGCTCAACATCACCACACTGGACGATGGTGAGATGAATGGTTTGGGATAGAGGAAAGAAAAAACAGGGTTTGTTTTTCACTTCCAGGAGACTGCACGATTGTATCACAACTGTGACTTCAAGGGGCATCTGATAGAATCTTACTTTCCTTTCCTCTCTTCCTCCTCAGTTACAGCTCTCAGTTTCAGCTCAAGCTAATGGTTTTACATCACAGGTATTTGATACCCATGCCTCCCATCAGGACTAAGAAGAACAAAAAGAATCATCACAATTAACCATTTATTCATTTTAGGACAATATTCTGTTTCTCTCTGGTATGCTCCCACGGGCCTTCAGAGGTCCTGATTTGTTGGAGTTCCTTTATAATTGCTTATTGCTTCACTTTCCACATTGATGGGTGTTACTCGTTTGTAAGTTTTTCTCCGGCATCTCAGCTCCAGATACACCACCTCAGTTCCTCCTTGCCAGGAAGCTGTCAGACTATGAAGTTGAGTTGTCATGGCAACCACCACTTGAAGCCAATTCAGACATACTATACTACATTGTCAGAGTTTGGTGAGTTTTTAAATCAACTCAATCGTCTTTATTTGAAAAAAGAAAACGCAACACAATGCAACATGAACAGCTTCTCTCTTTGTCAGGAATGAAACGACGGAGCTGTGGCAGAATGTAACAGCAACATCAGTGGTTATTAATGTGGACTCAGAGAGTCGCTACAATGCCTCGGTCTCTAGCTGGACCAGACTGGGAGATGGAGGAGTGCTGATATACATCAGCTTTACCACCACAGATGCAGGTGCTGAAGAGTTTGTGGCAGTTAACTTCATATTCCTCACATTCACAATGTTTATTTACAATGATTATTTATGATGTCTCTCTTCTTGAATATCTGTGTTTGTGTCCTTTGTGTCTGGCGTTTAGAGCCATCTGACCCCCCACAGAATGTAACTTTTGCAAATGTGACCGCCTCCTCTGTCACCTTACGGTGGCACCCACCCACTGAGCCCAATGGAATCATTATACGCTACACCATTTACTACAGCAATAATAACACTGTGACTGAGCAGGTGAGACGCATATAGAATATACAGGCAGGTCACAAATTAAATGTTTATATTAACAATGGGTCAAATGAGTAATGTGTAATGTGAATAGTGTTGTTCATCATGGTGAACCCACAGAGAATTACCACCAACTCTACATTTCTCCTCGGCTCTATGGAGAATTTTAGTGTCCTTAAGTTCCACATTTTGGTTTCATAGCAACTTTACTCTTTTGCTTCTGTGTTTTTGCTTTAATTGACCTTGTTTCCAGCTGCTGCAGGGAGGTGTTTTCAGTTTTTTGTTTTAAATGGGGAAAAAAGTGAACTGCTATAAAGCTGGTGGAGACCACTCAGGACCTAAAAGTAAAGTGAATTTTGGCAGAAGTAGCATAAAAATGCTTTAAGAAATTCAAAAATGAGTGCAGAAACTTCCTGCTGGCTCATGATGGACCAACTCGTTAAAACACTTTATTTTGGTTTCTCTTTTAATTTGTCACCCGTCTGTAGAGCACATATTTTAGGTTGATGGTCTTGTTTAAAGACCTGTTCTTACGTGTAAACGTAACCCCTGTCACTCTTTTTCCTCCATAGAGGGTTCCCATTTCAGACTTAGCTGTCCCTGGCTCTCCCGATTCAGCCCTCTCAAAAACTCTGACTGGGCTGATTGGGGGCACTAACTACACCATATGGATGACCTCCAGCACTCTACAGGGGGATGGAGGGGTCCAGAGCGAGCCAATAACTGTGTTCTTACCTGAGGACGGTCAGTCAGACAGACACACACATAAACACAAGCATACATACACCAACTGAAATTATATGAAGTGAATAAATACACATAAAATGCCACACGTTAAGCCAAATAATTATTATATACTCTGATTCAGAGTCTCACTTGATGGCAAGTCTGCACACTTTTTTCAAAACTCTTCAACTTCAAATGAAAATTACATAAAAACTCTGTGATTGAAGATGTAACTTTCAGCCTGTTAGTGAAAGGAGATAAATGTCAGTCTTGCAAACTGACTCTATTTTTGTCCGCCTGTGACACTGTGCCTTAATTGAAGAAAACCAGTTTGTGTTTCCTTTCACTAAGCACGATGAAAGTTGTGAGGGATTAGAAATATTGAGAAAAAAATAGAGAGCAGAGAGAGAGAGCAAGAACCATTTATGATTTCATGACAGAAATAAAGCTAGATGTGACACGCTTTGAGAAAGTTCATCTTGTGCTCATGCTACAGTTGCATTGTTGCCATGGGTACCAACATCTGCATGTGCGCATATAATATTTAGTTGTATGTGTCTTTGTGATATATGCTCAGTGAGAGAGTGAAGTGTATATAAAATTGATCTCTTTGTTTTTATGTGATTTTGTGAAAAATGGTGCAGAAAGCTGCCATAGCAGATGTAGTCACACAAAGTACATATGTGTGTAGTGATTTTGTTTTCTTGTTAACATTTTGCTCGTTAGGTATTCTCTGTTTCTGAATGGTTACTGCTCATACTGACTCTGTATCTCTGCCTGTGCTCTAGCTGCTCCACTCTCAGCCAAGCACCGGACCTCCAGGGCACCTTGTCTCTCCCGCACAAGCCAAGCCCAGCTGGGGGTCACCCCCCTGGGCTCAGACCCCCACACACACACCTGGCCCCTCACATCCACTCATTAATCTTGTGGATCTCTCAAAATGTATCTCCCCTTTCCCCTTCTTCTCCCCCTTTTTCTACACTGTGTACCATGCTGCTTTGTGCCCTCTGACTAAGCTATTTTTGGATGATGAACACTAATTATGAGTGTGAACAGGATGAGTATTTTCTCCTCAATCTTTTTCAGTCCAAAGGTTTCCAGTATGTGAGTTTCCCTCCTGAATGTCTGGCTGATCATTTTGTGGGATACTGTCATTTTGACTGTCTGCTGTTCTGTTCTGTTTTACTTTGCTGTGTTTGTGTTGCTAAATTGTTGTCATGCCATATTTTTCCACTTCACGTGCTGTTGTTGAATGTTTTCATTACAACAATACTGCCATTGATAATGACATTGCTTGTGATACATGATGATAATGACAATGATGATGATGACAGCTGGTGCGCAACTGCTCATTTGAGTATGGTTGATCTATGCCTTTATTTACTGACTCATAGTAAAGTGAACTCAAATCAAAGTAGTTAATGATAGTGACACTATTCTACCTGTCTCCTTTTCCAGTGCCAAGTGACTCAGTCCACAACCTGACAGCTCAGCTCTTCAGCTCTACCGCCATCATCGTGAGCTGGGACCCTCCTCTGGAGCCAAATGGTCGTCCCCACTACCTGCTTACCTTGCAGGAAGCTGGCATCCCCCCAAATCTACCCAACCAAGCACCTCCAGTTGTCAACAAGACCATCAAGCATATCACCAACGACAATGTCTTCCTATTCACCAAACTCAGGAAGTATTTTCCTTATGTGCTGACTGTTACCCCGGCAACTGGCGCTGGCCCAGCCTACAACCATACTAGCACAATGTACCTGAGAACAGATGATGATGGTGAGGTTATGAGCACAAGCATTCACTTATGAATTATGGTTTCTGTATTTGTCATGACACTGTCATGTGTGTGGATGTGTTTCTCTTTAGTTCCCAGTACGGCTCCATTACTGGTGTCCACCATGAACCTGTCGTCATCTTCTATCGCAGTGGTCTGGCAGCGCCCTCTGGAGGCCAACGGGGAGATTACAGAGTATACTCTCACGCTGTTCGGCCCAAGGGGCACCAACACAACACATACCCCCAATACCTCATTCATCCTCACTAATCTATTTCCATACACAGCTTACAATCTCACTGTCACGGCCGCAACACGTAAAGGCTCGGGGCCCTTTCTGCTGCTGCTGCTACACACTGATGAAGGAGGTTAGTTTGAAAGCAGATTAAAATCCTTCTAATATCAAAATAAGGTGATATTTATTTATGAAACAGTGGATGCGTATCTGTTGTCTGTTTCAGTCTATCTTCTTCTTTATCTGCCTAACTACGTGTTTCAGGTCCCATGTCGTCTCCGGTTAACCTGACTATATACAACCACACAGACGTCTCTGTGTGGCTGAGCTGGGAGCCTCCTCTGGAGCCCAATGGAGTGGTGATACAGTACGGCTTTAGGATCCGAGACCTCATCACACTCACCGTCACACACCGGGTACTGTCAATTTCACACACCAAAAACTACTCCACAATAACAACAATACTCACACACACACACACACACACACACACACTTAAACACACTGCAGAGACCTGCTCAGTGAGAGTACACACTGTCACACTGACAGTGGCTCTAATTTCACACTCCAGATACCACTCAGCAATAACATTATACTGACACACACATGCACATATGTGTGCTAATACAATAAGACATCCAGTAATCAGGATCAGATGATTTAATCTCCTATCTGTCATGTTTTTATATGTGTGTGTGTGTGTGTGTTTGTGTGTGCGTACAAATGCAGAATTCCTCCGGTCCGTCAACCACAGAGTATCTAACAGGCTTCAGGCCTCATAGCTCCTACGAGATCAGTGTTTACAGTTACACCAGAGTGGGCCACGGGAATCAGTTCAGCAGCCCTGTGACCTTCACAACTAACGAGTCAGGTAATGTACACACTGTCTTCACACAAGGGCTGGAACACTGATTTTAGTTCACTGCTCACAGTTTTGGGTTCACAGTTCATCCATTTTTAAGAGTAAAATTTTTATATTAATTTCAGTTAAATTCAAAATACTTTGACAGTGTAATCATAGGGGTTGACAATTCGATCCTTTGCTCCTGCTGACCACTTGTCAAAGTATCCTTTGCATTTGAATGGGTTTTGGACAGCATTTTGTCCAGTCACAAATCTGTAAAGTCTGTCAGCAGACTGCAAATTTAAAAAAAAAGAAAATAAGTAATTTTCAGTAAGTCAGAATCCTGTGCAAACACTGCATGTGTAGTTGCCTTTTTTCAGCCTGTGTAAGGAAATAACCATAGATAAAAACTGAAATTTAATATAGTTCTTTCCGCCTACAATGGACAGTGAAAAATACTAACTAAAGCTAATTCTGGTGCATCAGCATCGCTGTCTCACTCCTCTCTTTCTCTCTGCCTGCAGTGTCTGATGCTGTGGGGAACCTGTCTTGCTCAGGAGTGGGCTGGGATTCAATTCTGCTATCTTGGGAACTTCCAGCCAACCCTAATGGGCAGATCCTGTTTTATGAGATTCTAGTGGAGGTAGACTTGCAGTCCTTCACACACAAGGCCCACACACCAGAGTACACAGTGACTGGGCTTTCACCAGACCAGGAGTATGCACTGACTGTGGCTGCAGTCAACTCTGCAGGACCTGGAGACAGAATTAACTGTACTGCTTCCACTCTTTCTGAATCAGGTAGTCAGTCTTTTTGCAATGTGTAATTTTGCAACTGTAGGCACAGCTAATTATATAATAAAAGCTATTTGTAGTGAATTTGAAGAATTGTTCATTGTAACAAAGAAAAAATACAATCCTCTGTGTCTCTCTTAACAGTCCCAGCTGCCCCTCGCTTCTTCACAGTCTCTCAGGTCACCCCTAACAATGTGACACTTCAGTGGGCTCCACCGCTCTCTGTTCCAGGCCTGCTGAAAGAGTACCACATTATTGCACAGCTGCTTTCAACTGTTTGTGAACCTGACATCTTAACTACTGCACAGCCGGCCCCAGAGGACGAACCAAACCCGAATTGTGTGGACTCTGATGTCACCGTCTCAGTGACTGCTTCAGATGGCAATGAAGGGAACCAGAGCGTTACACTCCAATCCCTGGCTAAATACAGATACTACCGCTTCAAAGTGGCTGCTGTGACAAACGCCGGAGTTGGAGAATATACACACTGGAATTATGCACGCACCCTTGCTGGGAGTAAGAACATCACAAAGATTGTATGACATTTATGTGTTTGCACGAGTGGGTTGGCAGATAGTCACTAATTATATTTGACAAATAAGTCAGTGATTTTTTTCCCAGGTATGCCAATAAACAAATGATGCAGTTTATTTAATGTAGTATTTTTAAACCCATCTAGATCAATGTTTCACTAATAAATTGGGCCTCTGGTATCTCCATTACAAGACCTAAACAAATAAAGGCATAATTGAGCAGCATTGCTTTCACAGGCATATAGTATGTCAGTCATGTTATCATGGAGGGTCTTTATCCTGTGTTACAGCAAGTTGTAGTGCTTTAACAGGTATTGATATTAGTGTTGTAAGGTGGTGAAAGCATGTTTACACTCACAATAACTTATTGTGTTAGAAACTTGCAGCAATCACCATCAAGATCACTACAAATCACTGCATCTTCTTGTTTTTTTTTTATCTTGCAGTACTACATTTTCATAGCACTGTAATGCTGCCCTCCACTTCCTGTAATACAGCCATTTCTGTTTTCCTGTTCTTCTTCTACTAGGAGTAGGAGTGTTATTAGTATCATTACAAATGTGTCAGTAGAATTTTAAAGAATATCCAAAACCATGAAAGACAAAACTAAGTTAGGGCATATACCTCAATGTAGACTGAACCCTGAGCAGATGCAAGAGCCATGTAAGAGGCTGCATAACCACACAGGACAACACCACAGCCAGAAGTCAACAGAGGTTGTGCCTATCAGTTCCAACCAATGGCATGTCAATATTGGTGCAATAACATGGCAATATTTTTACTTGACAAGATGCTATTACTTAGTGTGTTAAGATGTGTAAATATCTTATTTTATATTTATCCCTCAGACCCTGATGTCCCTCCCCGTAACCTAAAAGTGACCCCCACATCCAACAGCCTTCATATTGTGTGGGATGCTCCAGCTGTTCTCTCTGGACCAACTTCGTATCTTGTGCAGGTCACCATATTGTGTTACATTAAACACACAGACAAATATAAACACAGTTAAAAATGTTCTCAGAGTTTTTAGAATAACAGTAGTATCTCAAAAGCTGGATAACATTTGATGTAGCTAAATGCACCAAATGAATGTGCTCACATATCCCCACGAATATTAAATATTTCCATCGACTGCTGGTTATGTCAGGTGGAGGGTCCTGGTTTGAACTACTCAATGATCCGGGCTCCAGGAGGGTTGACAACTGTCGTGGTGACAAACTTGACTGCTTTCACCCATTACTTTGTGACTGTCACTGCCTTCACCGGTCCAGTGGAGCACGCTGCCAGGGATGGGAAGGCCATCATGCCCATTGACTTTCAAACACTGGAGGAAGGTATGAGCACCTACAACAGCTGATGCCTATCTGTAACTAAAGCTACATAATATATGTGTTATTATTTTTCTATATTATTCTCTATACTCTATCCCTAGAGCCCAAAGATCCACCCAAGAATGTGATCATATCAGTTATCCCAGAAGAGGTGAACCGTGTAAAGGTGACCTTCACCCCCCCAGAGGAGCCCAACGGAAACATCACTGCCTACTTTGTGTATATCTATGAAAAGGAGCAGCTGGTCAAGAACATCAGCCTTAATATCACCCAAAGAGACCATAATATGCTGACTGCTGTCATAGAAGGCCTAAAAGGAGGTCACATATATAGTATACAGGTGAGGAGCATAAACAAACTGTATATCTCACATACAGGTGACACATCTGTAACACAACAGTAGAACAGTACCCCAATTAACCATTCCTGCGCTCCAGAACACAGATGAGCTTGCTCTTGTTCATATAGTTGTTTCCTTTACTTGAACCCATATCTTGACTCTCTCTATCTTTGCTGTTTTCATTCTTTCTATTTATCTGTTTCTAGATTTCAGCCAAGAATGGGGCAGGTAGGAGCCCACCCAGCGCTCACGTCCAGATAACAACAGGGATCAAAGGTTCAAGTGTTTCTTTTTGTATGTGTGTGCAGTGTTTATTATGTTGCAGCAGTGCAGCATAGATGCAAGACAGAGATATGCCACAGCACAGTATTATTTGTCAGTACAACAGTATACAAGCCTGAGTTATTCTGACACAACTAATGTAACTCAGCAATATTGTGAGATCCGTGTGGATGTTTTAGAGATGCAGTTTTTCTGAGACTGTGACTGAGCAGCGGCCTGTTTGTCATGTTTTATGAATGCAACAGTAAAAAAATAACGTCTTTACCCATATTGTATTTACACAACAACCTCTATATGTGTGCGTGTGTGTGTGTGTGGGGGTGTGGCATACGTGTGTGTGTGTACCTCTTTGTTTATACGTGCATGTGTTTCAGCGCCAGCCAAGCCAACCCAAAGACCCCAGGCAGTGCTGGGCCATGGAGGGGTTGCCATGGCTACCCACAGGAGTATCACCATCCGCATGCCTGCCTGTTTCTATAGTGACGACAATGGACCAATCACAAGAATTCAGGTCATCGTGGCCGAGTCAGGGGGTATGACTCTTAAAAAACACTGATAGACGTCACTTTTAGTTGAACACACTTGGCTGTTTGTCCTGTTTGTGCTTTAAATCTCAAGTAGAATTAGTTTTACAGTAGGTCACTCTGTCCTAAGCTCACAAAAAAAAATGTAAGCAAAAACCGAAGGGCTTAATGTCAGCAGAAATTTGACTCAATCCCCCCAAAATTCCTTCCCTCTCTAACTTGCATCCTGTCACAGCGAAGGACATCGTGAACCTGACCAACTGGAAGAATGCATTTTTTCATCATCCTGCACCTTACCTGACTAACAAGGGGTTCCCCAACCCGGCATGTTTGGGGAACGGGGCGTCAAGCAAGGATACACACGTCAGAGAGGGTCGCAGTGTGTCTGGAGACAGCCGGCACCTGGTGAGGCACAATCACACTACGTCAGGAACATACGTGATCGGAGAGAGTGATGCCTGTATGGAGGAGAACAACACTAACACTTTCTGCAATGGACCTCTGAAGCCTAACACTGTCTACGTGTGAGTATGCCAGACACTCGCCTCAACCACACAACTATTCATATCCCCCAAAAATATTGAATGTACTGTTTATGGGTTATAAAAATATAAAGCTGAAACTGGAGTGATGTTATATTTGTATCAGGTTTAAGTTCAGAGCCACTAACATCAAAGGCCAATACACAGACTCTGAGTACTCGGAGCATGTCAAAACCAAAGGTATTTATACTCAATACTGTATAACCTTACATCAAAAAGTTGAAAACATAATCTCTACTTGTGTAATACTGTCTCCTCTCCTTCTTTCTGTAGTGGATGGTCTGTTGACCAGAGAAGAGCAGATCATTCTGGGTGTTCTCCTCTCTTTCTTTTTGGCTGTGTTACTCATCGTTATCATCTGTGGATCAGTCAAGTAAGACGGCAACAGGCATTCATTCATTTACCAAAACACTGCATTGATCTTAGTTTACAATGAAGACCAAGTGCTCATGCAGGAAAAAAAACATGTCATCTGAAAATTATTTTATAAATACATCAAATATTGATGTATTACATTATTTGTAATAAGTCTTTTAAGTTTCTGTGCTATTCATTATAAAACTGCATTTATTAGATTGACGTGTTTGACGTTTTTGTCATCAAATGTTAGGATCCATCAACGCAAGAAGGAGGGCGGGACTTACTCACCCAGAGAGGCAGAGATCATTGAGACCAAGTGTAAACTGGATCAG
Source organism: Scomber scombrus (assembly GCF_963691925.1). Classification (NCBI taxonomy): domain Eukaryota; kingdom Metazoa; phylum Chordata; class Actinopteri; order Scombriformes; family Scombridae; genus Scomber; species Scomber scombrus. The sequence goes on along the minus strand of NC_084975.1, from coordinate 16,910,938 downwards.
CTGATTGCTGTGGCAGATCTGGAGCTGAAACAAGAGAAACTCAACCGGTCAGTCTCAAGAATGTTTTGTTTTAATCTAAGCGTCAATTTTATCCCAATACAACACATACGTTTTCATCAGCTGAAGCTGAGTGCACACTACATGACTTCAGAGTTGATTTAGTTGCTCCAGACAAGGTTTTAGTCAACAAGACAAACATTTCTTTGCTGCAGCCAACTTGATTTGCTCTCCTGTCAGCACAAAATCATCTACTGTTGTAAAGTTTGTGCAGAAAATAGAAGCAGCAGCACTACAAAACAATAGAGCATCATTGTGGCTTTATAGTTTCCCTTCAGTTCTCTGTAGAAGTTGTGCTGTCTGCTTCTCTACAACCATCCTCTCCAACAAATTCATGGGTCTAGTCCCCTCTGTTTTTGGCATAAACAAGTGCACAGATAATAAGTGCTGCAAGCTGTTCTCCCCTCTCAAGCTGCAAATTTGCATTAGGTTAGAAATAAAGTTACATTTTGTGATTTTGAGATCATTGATGGCTGATGAAGCCGGAAACCACAGGTAAAAGTTTTGAATATGAGTAAAATACAGCCATTTTTATTTGCCAATATAAATACACATCAGCATTAGAACAACCAATAAGCACATAAAGCTTTCTAAGCACCTCCCCAACATCAAGGAATGCCATCACCCACACAACAACGAAATAATAAAAGAAACCAAAAATAGAAGGTTCCATGTAGGTGTAAACCGTGACTGTCTTCATACACGCATAAAAATAGGAACCAAATGAAAAGAACATTATAAACATAAATGTGAGAACATATGAGAAGAGCAGATGTCCCTTACCCTGTACTGTGTGTGTGTAAAAGTAGCACCCCAGCTCTGCTGAGGCAAATATTTGCCTGCTTTATTAAATATCAAATATGTTTCTTCATATGCAGTGACTTTCCATAGTTCAGTTACCTGTTCCTGAAAAGGGAGACAGTTCCTGGGATAATGCCATCCACTTATTTCAGCTGTCATATTATTTTAAGGGCAAAGATCTGACGATTTTGACAGTTGCATGTCGTGCTCAGCATTAAGCTGCTTTCACTGTCTTTTAAGTTCAAATTGCTGCAGTTTCTCAGAGGTATGCTGCTCTGTTGTGAGCAGAATCTCTTCACGACTTGGACAGTGAGCTGAGATAAAATAACACTTATGCTTGTCACTTGTCACCAAATGGCACAAATAACTTTCCTTTCACACAGACACACGCATTGACTCACCCAGCCTGCATGTGTTTTGCTTTTCTCTCACTGAGCACTTTTCTCCCACCAGGTATTCTTCCTTCTTCTTTAGACGGAAAGAGATATATGTCATCCAGTAAGTTGTGCTTTTCGTGTGTGTGTGTGTGTGTGTGTGTGTGTGTGTGTGTGTGCCAGGTTTTCCTGTGTGTATCATTTGGTCGCATCACTGCGTGTGTGACATCCTCATCATATTAATCTCATGAGCTTCAATCATCCATTTGTGTTGTTTATTAAACATCTGGTGGAGGTCGACAGTCAGTTGAATCAATGACGGCAGTGTTTTGCCTTCAGTGTGCTTTTTTCCCTGCATCACTGGCAGGCAGCTATTGCAGAGCTGTGCTGACACTCTTCTGCTTGAGACCATTTTAATTTGTTTACCCAACTCGCTATCTCAAAATTGCTTGGAAGGCTTAAAGGGTTTTAGAGGGCAGAAATGGTAAGCTTTATCGATAGCTTAGGATCAGTAATGCAAAGAAACACCGAGCCACAGGAGGGACCGCCATGTTTATTTGCTTATTTGTTCAATTGGATCCCCATGTGCTTAATTCAAGTTTACTTCTGTTCACGTATTCCTTTAGAATGAAACATCAAAGTCAGCCTGTCACAGTTAAATCAAAGTGGAATTGATTTTAAAAAATAACATGGCTGAACCTCTGTTGCTTAAACATACTGTACTCTCTGTAACGAGCATCATTTCTGCCCTCATGAATAAAAATACCACAGTGGGAGTTGAGATTATGGAGTTAATTTGTTTATTTTGTTTGATTTTTGCCGTCTATTTTTGTCCAGGCTGCTCAGCTACAGGAAATCACTCAAGTAAGTCATCCTGCATAAATAATGTGAATATGCACACAGTTGCTACAACATAGATCTGCATGTTCTGTGCTGCTCAGAATTACGTAGCCAATAATACATTTACAGAAAATAGCAAATTGGTGTAGTGTTTTTATACATTTCTGTGTGTTCCTCACATTCTGACTTTTTCTCTCTTGGCCTCTCTGTCAGGCCCGTCAACAAGAAGTCTTTTCTTCAGCATGTAGAGGATCTGTGTGCCAATGACAACTCAAAATTCCAGGAAGAATTTGCTGTAAGTGGCCCTAAAATCTTTAACTTGAGACACACATTTGTGTGTTCATGTGAATACAGATGTGTTGCATCGTACTGTATCTCCACAGGAGCTCCCAAAGCTGCTGCAGGATCTGGCCACAACAGATGCTGACCTGCCCTGGAACAAATCCAAGAATCGCTTCCCTAATATCAAACCTTGTAAGTAAAACTTGGGATAAACTCAGTTAAGTCAGCCAAAGTGTGATAAAGTTTTTTCTGCTGTCTCATAGACCTCCCTTCCCAAAAAAAGTATTTTAAAAAAACATCAGTGAGTGCACTGGGTGACATGTTTTTTCACCACCATGAACACAGACACTGTAGTTTAATCAATATAACGTACACTGTCCTGCCACCCAATATAGCATACAGTCTGTATTATTCCAAAGCTGCAAGTAGTCCCCAACAAAAGCAGTATTTGCTCCTGTTTGCTAAAAACTACAGAGCCCAGCTGTTTTTGGAAGTTACCGAGGCTTTAAAAAAAATCTGAACTATATATTTGTGAGCTGTTTTTAGAGAATTACATCTTGAGTAGCAACAAACAGCCTTGGGACTGAGAGCCACAGACAGGCTGGAGAAGTGAAAACAAAATATAGAATATCAGCAAAAATATGTTGAAAAAATAGCTTCCACCATTATGATATATGATGACATAGCAGAAATATCTCTTTGTTGTAGCTCTAATATAAGCTGCATATGGATTTCGCCACCACTTGCACGGCTGCATTTCACAGTTTTCTACCGCACTCTTCTCTTCTCCATACTGTGTCTAGATAATAACAACCGAGTGAAGCTGCTGTCAGAACCAGGCACTGCAGGCTCTGACTACATCAATGCCAGCTTCGTCTCAGTGAGTATCAGCTATCAGCTGCTAAAAGCCAACACATATTTGTTGCACATTAGAGGAGTTTATTCTGGATATTTCTCAGTTACTCTCTGATTCTGTCAGATAGATAGATTAAGATAAACAAGCTTTTCCTCCAATTTTGGGGGAAAATCCTCTTCTGCGTTTACATTTATTGTAGAAGTTAAAGGTTGTGCCTCAGTAAATAACCTTTATTTATTTCATTTTTGCAGTAGTTTATTTTGTCGACATATCATTTCATTAACACATGCAAGCCTCTCTTTCTCTCTTTCTGTCTCCCAAGGGCTACCTGTGTCCCAATGAATTCATAGCCACCCAGGGTCCTCTGCCTGGCACAGTGGCTGACTTCTGGAGGATGATCTGGGAAACGGGAACCCGCACCATCGCCATGCTCACGCAGTGTTACGAGAAAGGCAGAGTGCGTCATGAGAGATTTGACACTGTTATAAAACACCATTAGTGTTGGTATTCAGAGGATAGGCTGGGCTCAGTTTTGGGCTCCATTACAACTGTGTCACCAGGAGGATTATATCTGTGTGTGTGTGTGTGTGTGTGTGTGTGTGTGTGTGTGTGTGTGTGTGTGTGTGTGTGTGTGTGTGTGTGTGTGTGTGTGTGTGTGTGTGTGTGTGTGTGTGTGTGTGTGTGTGTGTGTTGCATTTCAGATTCGGTGTCACAAGTACTGGCCAGAGGACAACAAGCCAATGTCAGTGTTTAGTGACATTTTAATCTCAAAAGTATCAGAGGAAATCCTTCCTGACTGGACTGTCAGAACCCTCAAAGTAGAAAAGGTAACTAACCTTGTAATTCAGGGTGTAACTTTACTATTCACTAATTTGCCCTTTTTTCACTGATTAATATAAAGAAATGAAATGTGACTTTGTTCTGCAAGGTAATGGGACACCAGATGTTGGTGGCCCATTTCCCAGATGGAAAATACACTTTTTTGCTTTTATGCCAAGCGTTAGATGAGAAGATTGATACTGACTGTGATATCAATCTTCACATCTATCTCTCAGCAAAAAACTTAATAGGCATGTTTTCCTAAATGTTAAACTGTTGAATTGTTGTGCAGAAAAATCCTTCCCTCTAGCACACAGAGAAATCTATTGCAGTACTGAGTACATTTGAGTAAAATTCCTGCAGTCTTTTACAGTAATGTTTTTTTTATGTAATGTAATTACAATTGCAGTTGCAACTGTGTGCTCTATGAATTCCTCTTTGCAGCACGGGCACTACATTTTGGTTCGCCACTTCAACTACACATCATGGCCTGAACATGGGGTCCCAGAATCCTGTAGCACTTTCATCAAGTTTGTCAAAGCTGTCCGAGCTCACAGGCATGACAACACCACTATAGTGGTCCACTGCAGGTACTGGAGCTCCTCTGTGTTAGCATATTTACACTGCATGAATTATAGTCATGTAATGTCCTTATTATTAATGAAACTACTATATTCTGTTTTTGGTCATTAAATGTTTCATATCAGCAAGGTCCATCACAAATAGCTCATTTTGTGCCTAACCTTCGAGTGAGACATACACATGTCAGTTCTTTTCTTTTGGTTGTAATGGAGGAGCAGATGGTATAATGGTGTGTTGTTCTCTCACTGTTTCCTCAGTGCTGGTGTGGGTAGAACAGGTGTGTTTATTGCCCTCGACCACCTCATTCAGCATGTCAGAGATCACGACTTTGTGGATATTTATGGCCTGGTGGCTGAACTGCGCAGCGAGAGGATGTGTATGGTACAGAATCTGGTTAGTATGCATTAAATAAAATGCTATTTTTGATTTCTGTGGTTGAAATTCACATCCGAGAGAGAATAAACAATCCTACAGTGCTTCCTCTTAAGTTGTTCCAGTACACTTAAGAATCATCAAAGACTCACCAGTGGCACTGTAGTTGTCCCACTTTTTACTATGCCCTGCTATGATCCCATTCCCATGAGGAAATGTTTGGAAAATTCTCGTTTTGACAAAGGGAATGATCTGGCAGTGGATTAAAGGAATAAGCAGGATTCCCCCTCTTGAAAAAGCATATACCTATCCTTAAATTACCCCTTTTAGTCATTTACTTATGGATCACTGGTGTGTGTCTCAGTGCCTACATGGACTCCCTGCCTGGTTTTATTGTTTAATCATTCCTGGATGTTCCGCACATTTTTTGGAGGTTCCACATTTTGGCTGTGGGGTTTGAGCATGAAAGAGCTGCTTGCAACCTATGATGACTTGATTCTTTGAGACAGCAGCATTCAGTGACCCAGATCATTTCAAGGCCATCAATCAGAGCAGTTGTTTTATAAAAATGTTACTCACAAACATCATCGCTGAGATACTGGAGCAAACAAGCCCACAGGTTAACCATATAATCTAAATCAATTATGTGAAAGTGAAAACAAAGGCAAATATTAAATTAGTATAAAAGTATAAAGTATAAATGACTATCAGATCTCACAGAGGTATGCTTCTAGCTCAAGTGTCCTGATGTATGTGCTAATGTTATGCTCCCATGCAGACAATAAGATGCCAATGAGGAATAATTATAATAATTTGGGTGCGTTCACTTATATTTTACTTCCAAAAAAGAGTCTTAGAGATAACTGCATTAAACTGGGATCTGTTCAAACATCTCTGCATGTGTTGCTTGCCTTGTTGGATTTAAAAACGTGTGTACCCAAATATCACAACAGAATGAGTAATTGATTTGAAAAAAATGAATATTGGATACAACTGTGAACTCTTATTACTATTTAAGGTATTTTGCTTGTAGTAGAAAGTATAGAGCTGACAGGAAATGAGGGGAAAGAGAGATATTGGGGATGAAATGCTATAAAGGTTACCAGTACATGGTCAGTGTCTTTGACCACTTGGTAACCTGAACACCCCAAGCAAAAAAAACCCCATATTTTAAGGTTAAATAATACCACACCAAAGGCGTTACGATGGTCGTGTGTGTGTTTAAAATAACTCTACAATCATCAAAAAGTTTCAATCTGTTTGTGTGTCAGGCTCAGTACATCTTCCTGCACCAAAGTACTCTGGAGCTTCTAAACAACAAAGGCAACAGTCAATCCATCTGGTTTGTCAGCTATTCTGCTCTGGAGAAGATGGACTCCCTGGACGCCATGGAAGGTAAACCACACACACACACACACACACACAAACACTCAGAAAACTACTTCCCACAGCACAAGAGCTCACTACACACATTTGTCTCCAGGTGATGTAGAACTCGAATGGGAAGAGACCACTATGTAAAGACTGACTAAGGGACAACTTTGCCTGAGGAAGAGTGTATTTTTTTGGCGTCATTTGGAGGCGGCCTGAACACAGAACCTGGACATGAGCACCTCCGCTGTCCAAGGTTCAAGAAGGAAGGAGGAAGAGAAACAGGAGGTTACCAGCACAGTCTGAACTGAATGGTTTGTCAGTCGACTAAGACTATGTTGCTCCACTTCAACCCACTTCTCAGAGCAATCCTCCCTTCAGTGAACCTCTTGTCCACTGGTTTTAAAGAGATGGAAAGAGACAGAAACAGCACTTCAGAAATAACGGGGATAAAAGCTCTATCACATCTGTAAGCCTACAGGTACTCTGCACAAACTGATTTCACTGTGTACTGTAATTACTTTATTATATTGATATCTTCTATGTTTTTGTAAGATAATTTATTCAGCCAAAGTGGTGTTTTTTTCCCATCTCTTTGTAATCCTGCCTGGGTCGAGGTGACTTTTTGGTTTTGTTTATTCTTTCTCAAGAGTGATTTTCAAAAAATTAAATCAACTTGTATTTTTATCTGGCTTTGATACTTAACAATAGCACGCTTGGAATCTCGTTTATCAAATGTAGGCACGGTGACATTGCAATATGAAATTACAAATTATGATGTTGCCCCCATAGAAAACTGTGCACTCCAAATCATGCATAAACACACACACACACGTAGACTCACTGCAACACACAGATTTTACACGTCAGATTCAATATTGCTTTGAGACTGACCTCAACCTCTAATGAATGAGTTCAGAGCTGGTGTGCTGGGAGGGTACAGGAACACCCGTGTAGACTGATTTCCCATAAGCTTCTTCATTCCACCTTGCTACTTGCACACCTGCTGCAAATTCATTCATTAGAAAAGCACAGTGCTACAGAAGCAGGTAGTTTGGAGACAGTGCAGACAGACAAAACGAGAGTCCGAGAGTAAAAACTACTTTTATTCTTTCATTCTCTTCAAACAGAAAAAATTAGAAATATTCCATTAGTAAACATGTTGCTCTTTATAATTCTCATAGAAATATTGTGAGGGTGCAAAGATTAATGACAGTGCTCCACAGTGAGGATGCAGATTGGTGCATCTCCATGACAACCACAGAGAAGAGGGGCAAAGGAGGGTGGGGGGAGGTTTGAATGGGCAGAAAGGAGAGAGGAAGTAGAAAGGGGGAGAAAATGACATCAATCAACCCAACATGCCCTGATAATAATGATACGAACATATAATCAAACTCCTCCCGTGTACTGCAAATTAAAAAAGCAAAAAATAAATATCATGCTGTTTAAGTACAAGTCAGTCAGAGTTTACAGTAAACAAAGCAGGGTTACTGTCATGAGTAATCAAGCAGTTCCTAAGGTGAATCTAAACTGGGTTCGTTGTCACTTTGGCAGCTATGTGCATGTTTGTGTGCATCAGTGTGTTTGGTTGTGCATGTGTTCATGAGCATGTATTCACTTATATACATACATATATGTATATATATTGTGTGTGTGCGTGTATGTGTGTGTACATGTGCGTACATGACCTGTGATTTACTGTATGTATTCACCAATACAGCATAGCCCTTTACACACCCTAACAGGTGACACAGCCATCTCTTAATAATCCTGTAATAACATGACATGGTAATTTAATGATTAATGTAGATCTGTAATAATATCAGTGTTTGTTACCATGGTAATTGGAGTATCTTCTATAAAAGCTGCCTGTTTCCTGTCTCTCGTAGCAGTAGGATTTAGGACACCCCCTGATATTAAATGTGAGTAATAATAACTATAATAACTATATCCTTTTTTCTCTTTTAAACTAGATCTTCTCTGTACAAATACATACGTAGATACACACACTGGGCAAACCAATCATTTTTTTTCAGAATAAATCTATATTATCTATTTACAATATATCCAATATATTCTGTGGTGCAAAGGTACAAGATGTGTGCGGTGCGTCTCAGTTGAATGATTCGTGTTCTGCTGTACAAACTGGCTTGAGCTTGAACCATCGACACGGGACATACAACATGGTGATGAAATTAATTATTATTTCATGGACATCTCCAGTTTCCCCCTGATTTAACATTCAGTAAAGGAACACATTTCTGCTTATATAATATATTCAGTGTGCAAGGGGAAAAAATATGTGAGAGAGGAATAATGTTTTTGTGAGGTGAAGTCTACCCTGGGTGGAGCCATTTTTATTCATTTTTAAACTAAAGCTAGACTTTTCCGGGCAGATATATTGCCTAAATCCAAAGGTAACAACAATATTCACACTAGATAATCAATTAGGAGTTAATGTACAGCAGGGAGAAAGGGTTCATTCGCCTTGTTTTGGATGAATTACCAGCTCTACCCACTGCTACCTTTGTGAACACACAGTATAGCACACTGCTCTCAGTACAACTCACATGTGCAGATATTACATGTTACAGTGCAGCAGATCCTTTCCTGAGCTCTGTGAGAGCAAAATGCCACAGAATCAGGTCACACACTACTGTGAGACTCACACAAGTTCAGCAAAACATATAAGAACAGCAAATGAAGCACAGAAAATATGATTGTCGTTAGGAAATGGTTTCAGATTAGTTTAGCAAGCATCATCCTTGCTTACTACATTTTACTGTACATGAGAGGGTAGAGATGTTAGAGCTTTCTGCACCTCCTTCCTCAATAATACTGATTTTCTGTTTCTTAGAAAAATGAAGGAAACAAACTCGTAATTTTCTTCACATTTATGCAGCGATGAGGAAAATGATGGCAGTGTGGAAAAGCTTGTTTAACTGTGCTGAAGTTGTTCCTTTCTGAGTGTGGTATCATGGTGTGTTACAAAAACCTGGACCAAACAAAGAGGTGTGAACATAACATCAATATCCTGAAAGAAAACAAAACAGAGTTATGTCCTTCATATTGAAAGCAATCCAATGTCCTTTCAGGGCTGCCAGAGCTTGCTTTTCTGACATCACCTGCTGGATTCACCTACAAAAACACATTTGTGAGCAGATGACATTTAAAAATGCAAAGTCACAAGATCTCTTAAAGAGTGTGAAATCTAAATAGACAAGACAGTCAGCTACCGGGTGACGTACCATTGGAGACAAAATAAAAAGTTGTCTTTCAGAAATGGCATCAACTTGGCATGGCACTACTCCATGTTTAAAAAACCATCACTCAGTAACAACTATGACTAGATTCTTGTTGGTTTCCTCTTTCTTTGTCCCTTCATACAGCATATCCCCATTTTATTTCACTATTCTTTTATCTTACCCTTCAAAGTGAGTCGACTAGTGCTTCAGCAAGTGTGTGTGTCCGGGTGTGAGGGTCATGTCTGGCCCCCAGGGTCCACAGAGTAGTCAATGATTCAGACAATGCTGCGGGAGCCACTGGAATTGCGCCTGCGGATGAGAGGCATGGTGTGGTGGAGGGGCATGGGTGAGTCAGGGGGACAGAACTGGTGGGGATGATTGTAAGGGGGAGGGGGAGGAGGCAGCGGGGGCTGAGGGCCGTCTCCCTCTCTGACATGCACAGGTGTTGACATGGCCGACTGGATGAGCTGGTGGGTGGCTGGGCCTTGGCTGAGGAAGGCCTCCATCCGCCCCCGTCCGCTCTGGTCCACGACGATCACTTTGACGATCTGCTGGCACTGGATGAGTGTTTCTGGGCGGAGTTCTCCGGGCTGGACGGGGCTGAGCAGAGCAGGCGGTGCAGCCAGGGCCAGAGGTGTGGACTCAATGCTGGGCTGGCTCAGTTGATAGGTCTGCAGCCTGTTGTGAATTGACACCTAGTTTAGGAACAGTCAGAGAACGCATGAGGAGTTACCAGCCTGAACGCAGCCTCTACGCAGCCCTCTGGTGTGTTACGCACATGGGCATGCAGGCATGCAGGTAGGTAATATGCAGAGCGAGCGCATGCAAAATATACACACTCTTTTTCTCTCAATCATGTTTTTACATGATTTACACCATCTTTACACTCACCAGCCCAGAAAGAGAAAAGGGTTGCAGGGGAAGAAGAAATTTTAGATCATGGCGAGAGAGTTTGGGATTTTATGTGTGTGTGTGTGTGTGTGTGTGTGTGTGTGTGTGTGCGAACATGGTTAATGAGTGGCGGAATGAGAAGCTAAAAGATAAGGGGAGTGTCAGGAGAGGAGAGAGTTGACACCGAGGGCGTGGTGTCTCCCTAACACAAGTATTTACAGTTCTAAAGGACTGACTGAGAGGTAGGAGAGAGAGGAGAGAAACGGGCAGAGGAATTAAACACAGAGAAACTGGAGAGAGGAAACAATTTCTATCACTATGCTTAGTTAAAGGAAGGGCTGGTTTTACAGAAACACACACGCCCACACACACCCAACAGAATGTTAACGGTATCAAGCTTATCTGGCTTTGTAGATGGTATTCTAGGAGCCAGCCAGGCTTATGGTGGCTTGCAAAGGCTTATACAATAAGGCTGGCAAGCAGCAGGTGATGAAAGAAGGGGTGTTGTATAGCGAGTAGAGTGGCTGCTGATCCACTCATGAGGCACAGAAAGAGACTGTTTGTAGCCCCACTACAGCAGACTCCTCTCAGCGGCCTTTGTATCCTTGGCTGCATAGTGGAGATGCGCCTCAGGCGGAGCTCTTTTAAAGCAAAGCATAAAGCAGACTTTCTTTTCAGCATGAGGCAAAGTCCCTGTCTAACAACACGCACATTTACACACAAAACCACACCCACAGAGATTAAGACAGAGCCACTTACCTGAGGGAGACAAGATTGATTTTGGCACTCACCTCTACTGTATTGTTGTTGCCGGTTTTATCATACACATCCTGTTGGCCTGTGGGGAGAAACAGCTTGATATGTAAGTCAACAGGCAGATTTCAGCCATACAGAATGATAAAGATCAAAAACATTTTTACATACATTGGAATGTCATTTGCTTAAAAGAATAGCTCAGCATTTTGGAAAATATACTTACTTGCTTTCTTTTTGAGAGTTAGAGAGTTGGATAGAAGGATTGATACCACTCTTATGTTTGTACAGGACATATGAAGCTACAGCTAGCAGCCAGCTAGCTTAACTTTGCACAAAGAGTGTAAACAGAGGGAAACAGCTAGCCTGGCTCTCTCCAAAAGTAACACAATTTGTTAAAAAGCTCTTCTAAAGCGTATTAATTAACACTCTACCGCTGTTCACCAGACAACCTCAGAGTGACCCCATAAAACTATAACTTCTCATTTTTCGCTTCAGTTTTTGTACAGATTAAACAAATGAGATATAATCTGTCAATTACTGAGCTTTAGAGATGTTGGTAGGCAGAGTCTGTCACCTTGGGACAGAACCAGCTGTTTCCACCAATTTCTACTTTGTGTTATAAGCAACACTAACTGCCTGGTCGGTACCTTCATATTTGCCATAAAGATATGAAAGTGGTACGAGAATAAGCATATTTACCAAAATGTCAAACTATTCCTTTAATTACAGAGCCACAGATGCATATATATCAGCAATTCCAGAGCATTATTTTGTTGGATTAACTCATACACAAAGAGAAATGTGAAAATGACTAATTTGTGGAGTTACAGAATGGAACAATGTCTTCTTTTCATACCAAAATAGTGACACTAAAAGCCTGACCACAATCCACTTCTTTCTTTTTTATCTTTTTCATATCTTTTTTTGTGTGTGGTGGGTTTTATTCATGCACCTCTTCAATGAACTTGTTCCATTTTCTAGATTCCCTTTACTAATATATTCATTGTCATGACTAATATATAGTGTTTTAACAATTTTATGCCAACGGGCAAAACCAGCACCTGAGGGAGAGCCGTGTCCTGTGTGTGTGTCCACTTGCCCGCCATTGGTGTGTACGCCATGTGGCTGAATACCTTGCTGCCTCTCCAATTCCCCTAAAACACAAGAAACAGAGGGTTCAGCCGTATGTGTGTGTGTGTGTGTGTGTGTGTGCGTTTCATTTGCATGTATTGAGGTGTGTGTGGTTTTTTTTCTTACACTGGATGTGTATCTGCTCCATCTCGTTGACCTCTGTGATGGCCTCTCGGAGCTCCTCTGCAAACTTCCTGAGCTCCTCTCCGCTGGGGGAGCAGAAACTCACCAGCTGCTTCTTCTCTGAGGTAAACGGGCTCAGCATGGTGATGCCATGGGCATAATCTGATGAGAGATGCAGACAAAGAGAACGAGCTTTCACCATAACTTTGATTCTAAAAAGGGATGCAGGATGTGGATCTTTCAAAATACTTCAGCGTTGCCATTTTTACTTCAGTTTCTCTTTCACAAGACGCTGCTAAGAATACTTGCACACACTCATACTTTGAGGCTAATGGCCAAAAGTGTTTCTGGCAACAGTGAAGGAAATATATAGTAGGAAAATCATACATACTTGTGATCAGTGGAGAAAACTTTTTTTTTCTCTTTGGTGACTCAAAACTAAATTAAATAATTACTTTATAGATTACTCAGGCTGAATTATAAATTAATTTACAAAATCTAAAATAAACAAAACAGTATATTGGGTTTATCAGTTCCGAGACAACAGATCTGGCAAAATTAATTTGTAAATCCATAAATCACACCTCCAGTTGTGAACAATTTAATCACAAACTGCTGTGTTTGAACTCAGCCCCTCGATATCTATGTCATGGGGACTTGGATCATCTACTTGGTGAAAATATAATTTCATTGAAGCATACAGTTTTGAATCGTTTCAACAGTCTAACCTGTCTAAGAACTCAAATGATGAATAGTTTTGTCTGACCTGGCACTGCAGACCAAAAAGTGCTATCGAACCCTTTTTTTATGACCCATAAAACTGGATGGGGCAGCAAAAAATGAGCACTTGCCTTGTGGAAAAGTCAGACAATAACTGTGTCTTGGGAAACAGTATATGAAATGTCAAAACAAAATACTATAAGGTCCTTGTGAGTTGAGTGGTACTTTATCCCTGTAATTTCTAGAGAGATATGTGGTAGATTCCTATACACAGGACCAATGGTTAGTAATTGTGAAAGAAAAAAAAAGAAAAAAGTAAATTGAAAACTGACGCAAATCCTGAAACTACCAGAAGCTCAAATGGGACAAAATTAACATTATATGTCTCAAAATGGCAAAATCATAACAGAGCTGCAAATAAATTCATCAACAGGAATCTCCCTTTAACAGGTAATATTTTCCTGCAGTTTTTTGGGAGATGGTTATTGTAACAGTGGATTATTTTTGTCTCCCTGTCAACCCCCTTAGCATTTTAGTCTGGGTCCTGACCCAGACTTGCCAGACAACAATGCTGTCTCTGACAGTTACATCAGCATTTTTACTGGAGGGTTGACTTGGACTGAGAATAATGTGCTGCAGAGTAAAACAGCATCTTACATTCATTGCTGAAGAGGTGAAACTGCATTCCTAGAAGACCCATAGCTTTACAGAAGGTGTAAGAAGCTGAGCTTTTCTTCTTGGGACACAGCTTCAGGATCTAGAGATGCACAAAACACAAAGACTGTGAAGTTCCAACACACTAAATAAACCGAATAAGGATATATGGCTGTGATGTCTCAATTGTGCATTGGCTTTAAAATGTGGTTAAGTATTCTAGTGAATGAATGAATGAATAGTGTTTTTTTTAGAGGTGAATCCTCACCAGCAGCAGGTCATTGAAGAGGAAGACCTCTCTCTGGAGCTGGGACAGTTTCTGTTTATGAGGCTTGTTGGCATCAGGCACCTCAAACAGACGACAGCAGCAAACCAGACGTCTGTGGGGCACAGCAAGGATCTGTGGAGGCAAGGTTAAAGAGATGGAGATGACAGATAGCACAGAGGACAGGCTGTAGCGAAATAATAGATGACAGAAGAGAAAAGAGACAGTATAAACAAGTACAGACAGCTCCCTCAAATGAAAATGAAGGGAAAGGGGAAAGACTTGTACACAAACACATAACACTCACAGTTTTCAGGCCCAGGATGGACTGTTCCACACGGCTCACATAGGTGACATGGTCTTCATTGGAGCGAAGCTCTCTCTGTTGGATTCTTTCATAAATGCCTGCCACCATCTCTCTGGGTATATCTGCTCCATCGTCCACACCTGAGGGAACAAAGGACCATATAATATAGGGTTGAGAAGTAATCTATTGCTAGCTCTAAAGGCAGCCCTAACACTAAATGTGCAGTTGTTACTGTTGCTATGGATGGTTGCTAGGCCTTACAAGCTTTCTGTTCTTGCAAATATACAGTTTACAATAATAACAGAGAATTACCCCTGAAAATAATGTCATTGTTTAAATAATGACTCATTGATTTCAGACAGAGGTACACAAAAGCAGGCTATTCATTTCAAGTCAGCTCCATGTGTTGGTTGGAAATGTCTCCGGCTGCTTTAATGTTTCCAGCTGACTTGTTTTAAAACAAGAATCTTGTAGACAAGGTTTTAAAAATGCATATCATGGCTAAATGTATTGTTCTATATGACTGAGGCTAAAGCTACACGGCTCAGGCAATACATTAGCATGTTCATCAGCTGATGATCCATGTAGAGAACATGGAAATAAATCAGCTTAATCTTGCATCACAGATTAATGAAAAAAATTACCATTGCAACATTGCAATACAGTGTAGAGCTATTACTCTGAGTGGTTAGCCGGACATGCTAACAATCTTACATTAGATATAACCTTATCTTTAATCTTGTGTTTTTCATTTCAAAAAGACAGCACCATCCAAACTCTTTATCTTTCTGCCGAGTCATTGTTACAATGATTATACAATTGCAGTTTGAGGGAGGGTTTTAGCAAACAGTAAGAAAGACATCATACTGGGCACAAAGTAATCATAAAGTAACAATAGTCCATTGGTTATTGGTACAAACCTAAATTACGTAAACATATTATCTCATTAAAAACAACTGCAGTGTAGGGCCTGATGTGAAAAAGACCACAAAATGAAAGCTCTACATCTTCATTAGCTTTATAGAGAAAGGTACTGGCCTCCCTGAAGAGAAAATACTTTATGTGATTTAGAAGAGATTTAAAGTTTTTTCAGTTGTTACTTCTTGTTAGGTGATGCTTACACTTTTTAAATAAAATTAGTTATTCTGGTTAGATAATAAAACTTAAGTCAAGGAGGGAACCTTTTGTGGCAGATATGAGGCTACTTGTAGAGCTTGGGAAGAAAGACAAGTTATTTTGCAGTATAAGAGGTTTCTTAAATGTTTCACCACTGCAGTGGTATTGTTGGTGCCTGGCAAATTAACTAACAGTCAAAGAAGGACATCACCAAAGAAGAAAAATCAACAAATTGCCTAGGGCAGTACAGAGAAGAAAAATCTACCGTCAAACAGAATCTATATTGTGCTAGTCCAGTGAGTTTAGACACTCAAGCCAACATCTCAAACAAAGCCAGCTGACATCTGTGTTTAATATTCACAGATGTTGAATAAAAATTAAATTATTTTACTGTGCAGATCCCAAGAAGATTAGCACTAGCTACAATGGAAGCTACTGCAGACACAACAGATACATTTAATAACAATTTAATTTGATATCAACTGTCTTAGCTCACATAGTTTTTTTTTCTGAAATATTAGAGCTAAATGTATTTTATTTTATTGTCAGGTTTGCAGCTGTGAATCAGAAAATGGGCTTTTATCGCAGTATGTGTGCTGTCATTGTGTCCTGGCAGTTGCTCCATTATCACCATGGAGCAGCTCACAGACATCAGACTGCAGTCTGTCACTGCTGCTCAGCCTAAGGAAAAACCTGTTTGGCTCACTAATTAAAACTGAGTTGTGAAGATCTTTCAGGTTTATTTTAGTTTGGATTCTTACCGTTAACTGAAAGTACAAACTGCTGTGTGCTTTAAGCCCTGGCTAAAGTAAATGTATGTATCTGTTGAACTGTTGGACGGAGACAGTGTTGAGAGCCTCGGGGAGCATATCATGGGTGATGAGATGCTTCCGGAAACCTGAGCTCATATCGTTAAATCTAACGCTAAGTGAGCCTCAATTAAATGGGCTGATGCCACGGTCTCTGGACCAGATCTCTGAGTCAAGGATATCAGGAATCTCCTTCTGAACTGCTAATGTTTTTTGGGGGTTTTTTTTATGGCAGTGAGCAAAGGCAGGCGCCCGCTGCCTCTCTGAGTAATTTACTTGAGTTGAAGAGACTGTCACTCAAAAGACTGATAGCGAGATTGAAGTGATGTTGATAAAGAAGAGTGCCAGTTGTAAAACTTTGACTATTCTCCCGTCTGCTGTCCTTTTCGTCCGTCTTATTCTTTCTGTCGAATCTCACCAGTGGATCTCTTCATGATTTGCAGTAAAAGGTTTGAAATGTGCGTGTGTGCACACATGGCTTCCATAAATAACCAATGTTCAAACTTTCTGTTCATAAAACCACTTACCATAAATGTTGAAACATGTCTGCAGCTCTTTATACCAGCTCTGTCTACAGGGACACTTCACACATACATGGAGCACCTATGTAAACATTTTATCTCTCTCTTTTGCTCATACATGCACATTATATGCAAACACTAACCTCTTAGGTTGCGTATGAAGTCATCAAGGCCCATTTTGCGCTGGGGTTTGATGTTGGGCGAGTACATGTCAGTGTTGAGGAGGACTACAGCAAAGGCCAGGATGAAGATGGTGTCTGGGTTGTGAAACTGCTGCACCACATCAGGGTTACACATACAGTACCGCTGGCTGTGAGGGGCAAACAGGACAGTGTTCTTTGGATTTTGTACCACTTTTACAAACACAACATAGTTGCTACAGGTATGACACAATAAATATAATCACATGCACTGAAATCTCACTGATCATTTAAATAATACCCTGAAGAGAATTAGGACATTTATATGGATACCAGGACATTTAGCTGAAATGTTTTACTTAGTATAACAAACATGGGTTACAAAGGAATACAATACAGAAGAAAAAAGAAGTTCCCAGGTTGCCAGTTTGATGAATAAACTAAAAAAGGCGAAACCCTTTATGCACAAATCAGATTTTCTTTGCCTAATGCACTGCATGTAACCTTTATTCTGCTACCAAAGTATCATGAGAAAAATCAACCAGATCTTGAGCATGTTGATTTTCCATATTATTCTTATTGTCAACAAATCTTGGGCAGAGCCAAACCAACAATGAACTCATCTCACTTACAAGTATACTGTGTGTATCCAAAGCTTGAACTAATGTATTCCTCTGTGCCGTAGAGCTCGTTGTTGTCCAAAAACTATTAAGAAACAAGTAGGTGAGCCTGCCACACCGCTGCACCGCTGGGTGACATGTTCCTTCATCCCAAAGGCAATGGTTACTGTAGATTATTTAGAAACAGCTCCAATGACTAATAATAGCGACCACATTTTCAGTCACAGGAGAACTGCGCATATACAGGAACGTGGTTCCATTTACAGAGCCTCACTAGCTTGTTGTGTTAGATAACACAAGCTCTTGACTTTGTACTGAAATTTACAAGGTAGCAAAAGTTCATTGTTTGTTTGGCTCTGCACATGAGATTGCGAGTCTTATCCTTTAATCACTGTTGGTGCAACAGCCTTATTCAGTGTCTGCATCAACATTTCAGCAACACACATTATTAGGTACACCTAGCTTAAACTACTACAGTCTAATACAACAACCCTTCAGTAAATTCTCACTTTGAAAAGGTTTTAATGTTACATTTTTATTGAAACTGTTTTGGAGACATGTTAATTCAACTTTTTGATCACTTTGGAGGCTCTAGCTTAAGGTGCTGTTGAATTAATGCTGAAATTTGATTTTTTTAATATTTTGTCCACCCCTTTTATATCCATGAGGATTGATTAATATTAGAAACACCTCTCGACAACTTATATCCTAAGGCTAATACAACCCATGTATCAAACCTGATGCACTCCCTGGCTTTTTTTTTACATCACGCTCACAAATTTCTTCATAGTACTAACTGTTGAGTTTTAACAGCGAGCTAGGAGGAAATCTTGGGATTTTGAGGTAGCAAGTGGGCACAATAACTAAATTTGGATATACATCTTTAAGGGAGATGAGTAAAAATTGTTAATGATATGAAGGCAACATGAACATTTTATTCATGCCACACACTGAAGGCAAATTGACTGATTTTAAGGCAGATATCAAACAAGCTGCACTATTATAGTATCAGACTGATTGACTCCAACACTGACTGATTGTTCTTCTTCTTCTTGTGAGGAGCAGTCACTCTGCCATAAATAAGACTGACAGGACGCATGAGATATTTGACAGTGGAAAATGATTCTGCTGTACGTAAGGTAACACTGCCCAGACTTCTTTGGAACCAGAGATGGTGCATTTGGACTTGCTCTGCTCCATCACTGCCCACAGGCTGCACAAACTCTTGCTTCCATCCCTCCCCCATAGCTCCCTCCCGATCTTTCTTACTGTCACTTACACTTACACAGTGGGCCATTTCAGTGGCAGGAGGCTTTTATCTCTGCAGCCAGGCAGGATGCAGACATGGAGAGGGCTGCTCTGCTCCAAAAGACTGTGTATTTGTCAGAAAATATGCAAGCGAGAGGCCACATCTGAGACCTGCACAACCAGAAAGCCCTTTCTCATACCCCACAGAAGATCTAAGGCCAGAGAACTCACAGGGTATCAATCAACTGTAGCCCAGTTCAATGCCTTTGTTTGTAGGGGAATAGATCCTGCGCGGTAGAAATAATCGTAGAGACACACACAGAGGCACACACGAGCCTCCAGATTTGCCAACTTGATGTAATTCTGCAGCAAATTCATCAAAGACTGAATGCAAGGCACGATCTGCTACACTGTATGTGTGTGAGTATGTATGCAAATGGAAATGTGCATGAACGTGCAAGTGCATATGTGTGCATGTTTATGCACTCAGTGAACAAACAGTTGAGTGAGTAAACGTGGGTGTGCATGTGTGTGTGTGTGTATGTGTGAGTGTGCTTGTGCTTCATTCACACTTTCAAGCATGGATCTCCATCTTATGTAACCAGTTCATATAAACACTGGCTCCCTAACATGTATCTTTATATCTGCATATGAAAGTTGCATGCCAGCTGGCACAAATACCACTTTGTATAAAAGAACTACTCATGACAAGAGTACAACACGCTTCAAACAGATGACATAACTATTATGTAACACACATGGCGTTGGATGTCTGGCTGTCTCGATAAAACCTTCTCATTTCTGACCTATACTCACAGCTCTGGCATCAGAGAGTGTGGTCTCAGATCACAGATGAATTTGTAATCTGCGCCCTGGGGCTCAGCACGTATGATTGAGTGTGATGTGATTAACTGATGATCACGGAGGGTGTTCTCATTGGCCCTCAAATCAGAAGCAGAGGGGGGAAGTGTCATGACTGCTTCTTATCCCCCTCCTCCTGCACCACTTTTTACTTGGAGTAAGAACAGACTTCCCACAAAAACACCAAAACTAACAATGAACTGATCCTGCTAACAGGTATTGAGTTTCAAAAGCCTGATATGTCTTATTTTCCTGTACCACACACCTCAATTGTAGTCCAAAGAAGTTTTTAAAAATCCATCAGTAAAGTTAAGTGTGAAAGTACGAAGTGTCAGGCTAGCACATTGTTGGTTTTGAATTTTTCCTGGGATTTGTTGAAAATGAGAAAACAGCTCCAAACAAATACAATGCTACCTATTTTGGATGAAGAAAGCTGATGGTCGAAAATAAGCATTCAGCACATTTTCATGGTGATTACACCCCCCTAATATGAACTAATACTAGCAATATTGTGTAATGAATGAATGAATGAATGGATGAATGAATAAAAAGGACATCTTGGTTAATGATTTCAAGGGTGCAGTGGCTCTAGTCATATCCTGCTGCTGACATTGTTGGTAAACCTGAGGGCAAGAGCTGCAAATCACAAGTACATCACAACGGGAGATGAAAGTTTCTCGACAATGCAAACAATTATGCTGAAATAGGAAACAACAAAGGACATTTTTATTGCAGTTTTAATCCTACGGGCAATCTATGGATAATTTCAGGACATTTCAAGGACAGTGGTAGCCAGGGGATACAAAGTCGATTTGTCTGGTCACTTCTGTCTCCTGTAACATCAAAGGGTTTTCAGACAGAAGGTAAAATATCACAAAAACATGTTTCTGTCAAGGATTTTGTTAGAGGCCAAACCAGCCAGTCAAAAGCACAAAGGGAGTGTATAAACTACAATAGGTCTCTCAAGGTCCTCTTGATATTTAAATGAGCCTTCTCCAGCAGATATGCTCATATGGGAGTCAGCACTGACATTAGCAGAAAACCAACTCAGACTAAACGTGCACTTGTACATATTAATTTGTGTGTCTAATGTTTTAATGTGCATGTGAAAATGGGTAATAGTCTGTCCCAATCAGTTAGTAAATGGGAATAAAAACCAGACTGATTGACTCACCAAAGGTTAAGAGAAAGATTAATTGTTGAGCAGTGGAAAAAACATGTTGATGGCACACAGCTGCCCGTCTAATACAAACAACCAACAAACCCTCAAGATTTGACTAGAAAGTGTCATCCAGAGAAGAAAGTTGTGAAATAGAGCATCTATTTTTGTCTTATGAGACACAGACTGATTGCCTGCAGCTCAGATCCCTGTTATGATTGGCTGACAATCAAACACTGCTGAGTTTAGTCAAAGGTTAGAGGCAATCAGTGTAATTTGTTAATGATACGGAGCTTTGGTCTCATCAGAGCCTGCTGCAGTGAGCTAGCAGAACCACTTAAACACTTTGCCTATACAGTTGGCCCATTAGTATGCCATTCTGGATACGTCTGCTACCCCAAGGCTGCAAGATGAGATCAGAGGAGGTTTTTTTAATTTTTAAATTTATTTAATTTATTGCAAAACATGTGAGCTTGGTTACGTGTCATTGTTTCACTTTGCATAGGTAGCCATAGGCAAAAGGTCTTTCATTTAAAAAAAAGTTCAGAGTGCCCTTAAAAGCCCTGCTCGCTCATGTGATGGACTATTGTTGTGGGGAGTCACATTAAAGAGCCAAGCCAGAGCCTGTTAGTCAGTGAGACCAGTTGTGAGCGAGTTGACAGTCTCACCTAAAGGCTTCGATGAGTCTCTCCACTTTCTGTGCTTCTCCCTGAACACGAACATGAGCCTGGAACTTTCTCAGGGCTTCGTCGAGCTCCATGCCTGAAAAATCCATCTCATCCACAACACAACTGTGAAGAGACAGACACAAAGAAAGAAAACAAATGAGAAAAAGTGAGTGAGATAAGGTTTTTAATTATAGTGTTTCCTAGAGAAGAGAAGGTGAGTGAGTGAGTGAGTGAGTGAGTGAGTGAGTGAGTGAGTGAGTGAGTGAGTGAGTGAGTGAGTGAGTGAGTGAGTGAGTGAGTGAGTGAGTGAGTGAGTGAGTGAGTGAGTGAGTGAGTGAGTGAGTGAGTATGCTGTGTCCGTGCGTGTGCATGTACAACAAACTATGAGTACCTAAGTGCTGATGGCAAATTCGCCTCTTACAGTCATACTTCCATTATAGAACCACTGAC
The DNA here is from genome assembly GCF_963691925.1 of Scomber scombrus. Taxonomy (NCBI): domain Eukaryota; kingdom Metazoa; phylum Chordata; class Actinopteri; order Scombriformes; family Scombridae; genus Scomber; species Scomber scombrus. The sequence goes on along the minus strand of NC_084975.1, from coordinate 16,888,900 downwards.
CTGGAAGACGCACACAGAGACAACATGTTTGCACACATACACACACACGCACTTTGTATAAACATAAATGGAAAGGAAAGGGTCTGACGACATTGGGAGATAAGAGGGAAGGAAAGAGAGGGATGAGAGGGTGAAATAATGAAATGCAAAGAGCAAGAGGGCAAGAGAGAGGTCCTTGAAAGGCTGAGGACAGGCTGTGGCAATGAAAGTACATAAACAAGTTTGTGTATGAACGTTCTGCAACCGTGTGTTCAAATCTACATTGGTATTTGTGTCCATGCATGTGTCTGTGTGTCAGTGTGAGAGTAAGTGAGGGTGTGTGCTTGTGTTTGTGCGTGTGTGTGTGTTCAGTGCAGTGACCTATTTCTACAGTCTCTGCAACAACCTCAGCAAAAAGCCCCTCTATCCTGGAACTCTGTCTACACTGGTTGGATGCAAAAAGGGTGAGCATGAAAGTATTAAGGAAATGCTTGTTTTCATGGATGTGTTGCATTTATGCAAGTCCTGCATGTCAAGTTTGTCTGTGTTATCACGTGTACTGTTTATGTGGGGCTGGCCTCCGATAGCCAGTTCTGCTTTAAGCATTTTAAAAATACCTGATTTCATTCAGTTAAAAAAAAAATCTCTCATTTAATCTCCTCCCTTTTTGTAGTAGCAACAAAACATCCAGGGAGTTCAGATTCATTCTTGACCTTAGAGTGGCTGACAAAAAGTCTTTCCTCAAGGTCTATCTACTCTGGAGCTCAGCAGAGCAATCATACCTTAATTTAGTTAAAGGTTCCAGAATTTAGATTTTCAACATGGATGAGCAATCGTGGAGGACAGTTTGAATATCTACAGTGACAATTAAGCAATCTATAGAGGGTTATGTTATATGGTCAAAAGACTACTAAATGGACCTTGAGGTGAGATTTTATTAAATCCAAGCCATCATTTAGTTAAGTAGCAAATAAAGTTTCATAAGTCTCTCACTTTCTAGTAACCCATTAAGTCTGCTGTTGTGAATATTCATAAGTCAATTAGAAATTGATTTTGTTTTACCACTTTCCACTTTGCAACTCCTAATAAAGGGATTTTAGTCCAGATGCTATCTAGCTTTTATCTATAGGGTAAGTAGTCATATAATCTATTGGAGGGTCATCTTGATTAACTAAAGAGCTAGCTAAAAATGCAAATAGAGTGGCATGATTTTTTTGTAACCTGGCAAGCCAATAGCTGTTCTTATTAAAAGGGAACTGCAGCAATGCTATCCATCCTGTGAAAATGTCTTCTGCAGCTCTGGAGCAGCTTTCAGAAGTGAATAATACACGTTGACAATGCCATAGTGATGTCTTAAGAAGTCATCAGGGTTATGTCAGCTTGAGCTTGGAGACTATTTTATGAAAGTAAGCCTGTGTTTCAAACTGTTGGTGTGGATTTGTGAGTGTTTATTAGGTAAAAAGGCTCTGCCATAGAGACACTCTCAAGTTGCATTATGGGAACTGTAGGCTCCAGCATTTTTTGTAGCCTAATCTGTACATCTTGGTTGTTGCTGCTTTGACCTTAGCCATTTTCCTTTGAATTTGACTTTAGTGAGTCCCTTAACATCATGGAAGTGAAATACAGGTAATAAATTGCTGCAATAATCCTTTAATTGCTTATAACAGATCTATAAAACATTTCTGAATGATTTATTAACATTAATTAAAATCACTAGTTAAAATTTATGAAACCTTTATAAATGATGCATTATTAGCAAGTGATACAAGGTTATTTAAAAATCTAAACTGAAAGCAATCTCCATGAGAACTGAGCAAATTCCATCTTCTCATGAGAACTGTGAAAGCTGAACATTTTTAGAGTCACCAATTAACCTGCATATTTTTGGTCTGTGGGAAGAGTACCAGGAGAAAACTGTCGCAGGCATGGGCAGAACATGGAAACTCCACACAGAAGAGCCACAGCCAGCCAGTAAGTTTGAACCCGGAACCTTCTTGTTGTGAGGCGACTTTGCTGACCACTGCAGCACCATGCCGCCTATGGTGTGTGTGTGATGTATAAATGTCACCATATACAAAAAAAGGAGAACTTACTCAAGAACGTCTCTGTTGAATTGCAGCTTGCTGTTTCCCAAGAACTCTCCAATCATCTGTCTGCTCAGGCCCTTCCTCTGCAGCAGGAAGTGAGCCACTCCAATAGCCGTGTCTGGGACGAAACCACGTGTGATCAGGAAGTGGATGCCTCTTTCTGGGTTCCTGCTCGCGGTAGCCAACAGCAGAAAGGATAGTGTTATAGTCAACGGCGTGTGTATGATGTTTATGTGCATTAAAGCGGAGAGGTGTGTGGGCCAGAGTGAGAAAGAAAATTCTAAACACTGTATTTAAAAGGAAGGGTGCTTAATGTGTGTGTATGAGAGAACGTGTGTGTGTGTGTGTGTGTGTGTGTGTGTGTGTGTGTGTGTGTGTGTGTGTGTGTGTGTGTGTGTGTGTGTGTGTGTGTGTGTGTGTGTGTGTGTGTGTGTGTGTGTGTGTGTGTGTACGTGTGTAAGAGGAAGAACAGTGCAAAGAGAGAGAAGGAAAGGACGAGTGCATTCAAGCGCAAAAGCTGTTAGCTCTGGACCTCTGGATTAGACCCACTGTCACTGATGCATATGAGTTAATTTACTTTAATTTGCATTAACTAATAATAATTGCAGGCCAACCGTGGACTCTATTTATAGGAACTGAGAGGCTTTCACATTGTTCATGGCCTCCTTGACTACTTATCCTCTTCAACTGCATTTTCCCTCTTTTCCTCTCTTTGTCTCGTGCCCCCCTCTCTATCTCCACCTCTTTTTTTCATTGACATCACATCTCAAGATGCCACTGAACAGGCTGCTCAACTCAACAATCACCAACACTAATGAGCAGATCCTTAGAGCAGTTTGCCGGGCTATAGGAGATTTGTTAGATATGAACAGTAATAAGTGTACTTTGAACACAGAGCCAGAAGCTGCAGAAATAATTAACATTTTTCTGTGTGCAGAAGCATGTGTGAGTGTTGTCTGGTCACTCACACATTGAAGAGGTTGAGTCCTATACGGTACAGGCGTTTGCGGTGTGTGTCTGTGGACAGGGTTGGCGAGCGGCAGGAAGCTGGGTCCTGACAGCGATCTCTGGGCAGAGAAACGACCAGGGCCTGCAGGGCCTCGGGGCTCGGTCCTCCTGGGATCTGTTGAGGATGAGTGTAGTGGTACTGCTGGTACTGGGTATAGATCTGGGCAGGCTGCTGGTTAGACTGGGCTGCGGAGATGGAAGTGGACGTAGAGGTAGAAGTGGAGGTGGACTCCAGTCTGTCTGAGCTGCTCTCCCCCTCTGTCCCTCTTCCTCCCGGAGCTGGCACCGCTGATCCCCTCCTGGATCCTGGATCAATCTTTTCCAGCTCCTCACTGGGAGGAGGTGCGGGAAACTCTGGCTCTGCACCCTCTGCCAACTGGCCATCTCCTCCCCCAGCTGTCCCACTAACAGAGGCCTTCCTATTACCGAGCTCTCCTCCGCATGTGTTGCCCAGAGAGGTGGTTGTGGTGGTGGTAGCAGAAGAGATGGTGTAGGAGCTATTGCTGTCAATGTGAACAGTGACATCCCTGAAGGCCATGAGCAGCGAACTGGCACTGCGGGGCATACAAGCACTCTCAGCAGCTGCACGAAGGGCCCCAGGGTCCATCAGTAGGCCCTTCCCCTCTCCACCCTCTGACAAGCTCCAACCACGAAGGGCATCATCAATTGACTGGGCCAAGGAGTGCAGCTGCAAATAAGAAAAACAATGCTTTTCTTTAGGTCAATGGACATGATTAATGTGTTGAAAAGTGTGTGATACCAGCAGGTTTGCTAATGAGTAGCTATTTATAAACCAGGATAAATTTAGGTAAACAGATGGTGACTGAGTGGGCCATGACATTAAATGAAACTGCCTAACAAGCCAGTTGAGACAGCCAGTGTCATTTAGTTGGAGCAGATACAATATAGACATAAGGCCTTGTTAAAGCTGATTATCTGCTCTTTCTGAGGGTAGGATTCAAAGGCAAGGAGGTCAGAGTTGAAAAATGGTGTCACTTGTAAGTGGTCCCAGTATATTTATGGCATATTTACATCTTAATGATTTGTCAAAACATTACTATGAATACTGGGCTTCGATTGGAAAGTTTATCCAGCTTTCGTTAGATTTCACATTAATTAATAAACATAAAACTACATTTCTAGATTTTTTTCTGCACCATTTTGGATCCCTACTCAGAATAAAGTGCATGGGAACTGTAACATTGAATAAAACCAGGTATGAGTACAGCACTAACTTGTTCAGAGAAGCAGTCCTCCAGCTGTGTGAGTGTCTGACCAGGAGCTGGAACTGGGCCTGGGCCAGCGGAAGGAGCAGCTGTTGGGGCAGATGCAGGAGAAGGAGGCAGAGAGGTGGAGCGACACGGAGGCGGAGGTGGTGTTTTTGAGCGCAAAGGTATCTGTCCTCCTCCCGGATGTAGACTGTAACTATGTCTCTGGGCAGCGTTCAGGTTTTGGCCTGAAGGGCTGGGATGGCGCAGTGAGATCCGGCGGGGCAACTTGCTCTCCGAGAGCGAGTTACGGATCTTTTGGAAGTTCTTGCTGAGCTGGTACTGACGGAAAGCTGTCTGGATACGACGGGCGGCCCGCCTCGCTATGAGATGGCCTCCATACTTCTGCTCCAGTTCCTCTATCTGGGGATATGAAGAGAGTGAGGGGGAGTGAGTTTAAATATCAAACATGTTTACAAGGCTCCAAGTCTCACTGAAGACACTGCAAGAGTGATATTGCAAAGCACACAGGCACCACTGAAAAATATTTATTCATCCAACAGCAGACGAATATCATGTTGCCATTTTGTGCCCATGTCTACAAAAGATCAAAATACTTTGAGCAATGACTGAGTCATGAAACTCACTCATACCCTTCTTAGAAGTATCCTTCTTACTTATCTGTGTGCTCTTTTAAAACCAGTGGGGTTTTCTGGTATTACAGCCAAAGTAAACATCATCTATCATCATTCAACAGCTAATAGTGGCTGAAGGGCCATGGGAAGGAGGATGGATAGACTGTGACAAAGGTGCCGTTGCAAAAAATGAACAGAAAAGTAAACACCCGCACAAGCCTATACCTGTGCTGCTTGTTGGCAGAGCCCAAAATCTCAGCTTCCTCCAGAATTTTCTCTACTATATTTTCAGCATGAGGGAGAGATGAAGGAAAGGGAAGCAAGGAAGAAAAGACAGAGAGGGAGAAAAAGGAAGACAGCCTCACATGCGCCTGGGTGTGTGTCTGCACTCTGCACACACAGGAAAGCACATCAACAGAAATTGCACACAAACTCACACATACAGTACACACACACACATACAACAGAAGCACACACTCATATATACACACAAGCTAAAATTGCAGAGGCAATAGCAGTAGCAACAGAAGACCCTTCAGCAGTTTGCTATGAGAAATAAAGACATCTCCAGAAGCAGTTATTTACTGTTGCCATGACAACCTAGCATCTCTCATGTTCCTCTCATTGTGGCAGTGGAAACACTGGTGCTCTTTTTCATGTCAACGGAGACAGAAATAGAACTAAATGGGAATCTTTTTGTCATGCAAGATATAATGTCAAATGATCATCCTTTCAGCCTCTTGACATGCACACACCTCCTCACACTGAAGGAGGTGGAGGAGTCATCATTCGCTCTGTCCCAAACACACACACACACACACACACACACACACACACACACACACACCTGAAAGTGCAGGTACACCTCACATTTTGAGAAAGACATACCTGTTTGTTTTTATTCTCCAGGGTGATCTCATACTCGCTGGGTCCCTCCCTCTTGGTTCCCTCAAGTTCTCCACCAGAGGACGTTCCATCCTCTAGGCTCAGCATCTGTCCGCTGCCACGGAAATAAGAGCAGAAAAGCTATCAGTCCTCCTTCCTGACCTCCAAAACTCTGCCGTTATCGCAGTGGCAGGTCATCAACTATGTGGAGTGTGAAGAGGTTCATGAGGGAAGCAGCAGGTGTAGAGTGATGTGTGACTGTGGTGGCTCAGGGCAAGGAGGACGCTTTATGTGTCCAGCTCTGTTTCATCAGATTTGTGGCTCCACTGCAGGTTGCAGGAGAGAAACTCTAAAATTGTCACCAGCATAAAAAGACAGCATTTGACTATTGCCTATATAGTAAAACCCAAAAGGTTTAAGCTATAGCAGGGCTGCAAGTAACAATATTTTCATTAAGCTGTTTATGCTTTACAATTAATCAATTTGGTAAACAAAAAAAAAAGCTAATAAAATAGTGAGAAACACCCATCACAACTTATCTGAGCTTTAATTGAGATGTTAAAATAACTAACAGTTCAAAACCCAAAGATATTTTATTGCAATGATGTAAAAGAGAGAAAAGCAGCAGTAACTCACGTTGTGGGTTTAAATGATCAGTTCTAAATGTGGTTGATTAATTTTCTGCCAATCAGTTAGTCAGTTTTACTAAAAATCTGCAGTGAGCAGTAAACTGAGATTTTGGAGATCACAGCCAGTTGTAGTGTTACTGTAATTTACACGCCTATCAAAGGCAAAATAAAGCATACAATAATGATCATGCAATGGACACTATGTTTTACTATATTATTACTATATTATTGATATTTTGATTACAAAGAGATCTTTGTTAGACCCTCCGAACTTGTCACAAGCAAAACACAACAAGCAATATACATACAAAAGTAGTCATCACTGGGGGGCGCTAGTGAGCAGCGCATGGAGTAGACGTGCTTTCAGGGGCTCTTCCTTGCCAACATGTAAAATTTATATTTTGACAGTCTCGTACATCATTTTATCGGCCTCGGGAACAACTGTACACATTAGGGACCTAACCAGTGAAGTTTATGCAACGACATGCCGAGGAAGTCGAAAAAAAACGTCGAGTCGCCTCGACCACCCTTTGCTTCTGCTAACGCTAATGCTAACAGTGCTAGCGCTAGCCAGCCTGACCATGACTCCAGCGACAGCGACACGGATGTGTTGCCGTTAATCTGGGAGAAAGTTTCCAACAAGATACTGGAACACATGAACGGCAGATTCGACAAGTTAGAGCAAACACTTCAAGTGGTGCAGAGCTCCCATAGGGAACTATTGGAGAAGGTGGAAACAATGGAAGAACAAGTGCTGGACCATGAGAGCCGCATAACCTGCTTGGAGAAGACCGTTTCTGGCCTGAAAGACGAGAACAACGCGCTCAAGTTGATGACCTCGAAGGCCGGTCGCGCCGCAATAATATTAAGATTATCGGCATTCCTGAGCAGGAAGAGGGCGGTAAACCAACAGAATTCATCGAAGCATTAATCCGGAAGCTTTTCGGCAAGGACAGTTTTCAGTCACCGGTGGTTATCGACCGGGCGCACCGGACCCTGCGGCCGCCGCCTGCAGCTGGAGACAAGCCTCGCGCCATCATCGCCAGGGTCCACTACTATCGGGAGAAGGAGCTCATACTTCGCCTCCGGAGGGAACGACAACTACAGTACAAAGGCAACAAGGTGCTCATCTTCCCGGATTATACGGCTGAGGTGATGCGGCAGCGGCGTGAGTACACCGAGGCCCAGCGGATGCTACGGGAGCTGAAGGTGGAGCACAGCCTACTTTTCCCTGCGAGGCTCCGGATAAAACACAAGGAGTGGTTCAAGGTCTTCAGTACACCGAGTGAGGCAATGACTTTTATCAACACTGACTTAAAAAACTCACCTTCAAGATGGGTGCTACATTTCCCACTGTGTTCAACACACTCAGAGACTGTTAATCTAATTCTTATGACTCAGGTCAATTATGTTTGGCAGCGGATCTGGGCTAAATTAGCTATCGCAGCTTTAATAGCGAGTTAGGTTTGAAAGCGGGTTTCAGGCCGTGCGTGTAGCGGCCCCGAGCATGAAGGGATGTCTGTGCTTCGTTTGGGGAAGTGCTTGCGGGCGGGTAGGGGACGTGTTCAGGTTCATGGGTTTGTTTGAGGGTGTTACCTCAGGTTACAATGGATGTTCTTTGTGTACCTTGTTTTATTATGTTTTGTGCACTTTTGAGATGGTAACAGATTGCTTTTATAACAGGAATAATATCAGTATCAGATAACGTAACACGTAGCAGCATAAATGATACATTTACATTGGTCTCATGGAATGTAAAGGGATTGGGTCATGTGATTAAGAGGGGTCGCGTCTTCTCGCATCTCAAGTCATTAAAACCAGACGTAATTTTTCTTCAGGAAACGCACATTGGTGTAAACGAGCAGCGCAGGTTGAGAGCAAATTGGATCTCCCAAGTTTATCAAGCACCTTTTAACCGCAAGTCTAGGGGGGTTGCTATTCTTTTCCGAAAAAATATACCATTTAGTCTTGATTGTATGACAGCAGACCCATATGGCAGGTATTTGATGATATCTGGACACATAAACTCCCTTCCAATAACAATGCTTAACATCTATGGTCCAAATATTGATAATCCTGATTTCTTCCGAAAAGTATTTGATATGATACCAGACTCTACCACGAATGTTATTATTGGGGGTGACTTCAATTGTTATCTGGACCCAGTCCTAGACAGGTTTTCTACAAAACCACCTCCCACTATAGCTTCAGTGGGAATTCTGAATGATTTAATTAAAACAAGAAATATGGTCGAAATATGGCGTCTCCAGCATCCTACAGATAAGGAGTTTTCTTTTTATTCTCATGTCCATAAGTCTTACACTAGGATCGACTACTTTCTGATAGCTTCTGAATTACTACCTATTGTTACTAATTCTACGTATCATAATATTTTAATATCTGATCACAGTCCAGTTTCTCTTAACTTCAGAAATATCCTATCTAGTCCCAAATACAGCTGGCGCTTCAACCCTCTTCTTCTTGAGGACCAGTCTTTTATTGAGCATATGACTGCACGTATAGACGGATTTCTTGTTACAAATGATAATGGGGAAGTCTCGGATACTGTTTTATGGGGGGCCACATTATTTCATTTGAATCAGCCAAGAAAAGAGAACTTAACAACCGCCTTAAAGACATTGAAAAAATGCTTCCTGCATTGGAAGAGGCTTATAAATCTTCCCTCTCATCTGCTGATTACAACAACATCTTGAAATTGGAATATGAATATAACACCATTCTTAATAAACGTGTTGGTAATCTTTTATTAAAAATTAAACAAAAACAATTTGAACTTGGAGATAAACCAGAGAAACTGCTAGCTAGTCAACTTAAAGGCGCAAGGGCTAAACAGGCCATTCATAAAATAAAATCCAAATCAGGCAGTCTCCTAACCAATCCGAGAGAGATAAATGCTTGCTTCAGGGACTTCTATAAGGAACTGTATTCTAGTAAAGTAAAGGCCACTGAAGCTGATTTCTGTAACTTTTTTGCTAATTTAAATGTTCCCCAATTAGATAGTGTGGCGAGAGATGACTCAGATGCCCCGTTTTCTGAAGCTGACCTCTTAAATGCTATTCGAGTCTGCCCCTCGGGAAAAACATCTGGCCCAGACGGCTTTGGCTGTGAATTTTATAAATCATTTCATGACAAAATAATTCCACTCATGCTGAGAATGGTGAACAATTCTATGAGAAATAAGACGCTCCCCAGCTCATTATATGAGGCGAATATCTCCTTGCTTTTGAAGGGGGGAAGGGAAGCAGTGGATCCTGCAAGTTACAGACCGGTTGCTCTCTTAAATTGTGATCTGAAAATAATAACTAAAGTTTTGGCTACAAAATTAGGTAGGCATATTTCCACAATTGTACACCCTAATCAGACTGGATTTATTCCAGGTCGGTTTTCTTTTAGTAATGTCCGTCTGCTTTTAAACACAGTATACTCAGTGCATGGGAAAAATACACAGGCTGCTATTTTATCTCTTGACGCCCAAAAGGCATTCGATCAGATCGAATGGCCTTACATGCTGAAGACGCTAAAGCAATTTGGATTTGGGGAACATTTCATTGAATGGGTGAAAATAATTTATCTTAAACCAGTATCCTCTATTCTCACTAATTCAGATAGGTCCCAACCCTTTGAGTTACAGCGGGGTGTAAGGCAGGGTGACCCTCTTTCTCCTCTTCTCTTTGACATTACATTGGAACCACTTGCAATAGGTATAAGGGGTCACCCAGGTATTCATGGGATAAAGTTTGGTAATGTGGAAAGCCTTGTTAATCTGTACGCTGATGATTTATTGATCTGTTTATCAGACCCAGTGGTCTCAGTTCCCAACCTCCTGAATTATATAAAATCATTTGGTAAATTATCTGGGTACACAATTAACTGGGACAAATGTGAGTTCATGCCATTGACTAACATGTGCCCTATTTTCTTGAAATCTTTGCCATTTAAATTAGTTACTACCCATATTAATTATCTTGGCCTTAAGATTTCCAGAAACCCCAAACTCTTACTGAAATTGAATTTTTTGGATATGGTCGATAAACTTAAAGCTAATATTAAGAACTGGAAATTGCTCCCTCTCTCAATGATTGGCCGTATTAACGCCATTAAAATGGTTGCACTTTCAAGGTTCTTGTATCTTGTATTCTTTTCAAAACCTCCCCATTTATTTGCCGTTACAATTTTTTAAACAACTAGATTCCGTTGTCCTGTCATTTGTTTGGGCAAATAAACCCCCTCGCATTTCTAAAGCCCATCTGCAGAAGAACGTAAAAAGCGGGGGTCTTGGCCTCCCGGTTTTTAGGCATTATTACTGGGCTGCAAATGCAAGGGCTCTCATTTTCTGGAAGGGGGGATCTCCTCATGATGACTGTTCCTCTCCGCTCTGGCTAAAGATTGAATCCATGTCTGTATCACAAACTTCGCTCCCAGCGTTGCTCTTTTCAATTGCACAGCCTTCCCACAAGTTATTTGGTGACAATTTTGTTCTTAGTAATTCTTTGAAGATATTGAAACAAATTGAAAAATCCTTAGATTACCAAATGTTTCAATAAATGCCCCAATAACAGGTAATCATTTGTTTAAACCAGGCTTGACTGATGGGGTGTTTCTGGACTGGAGGAAGAGAGGCCTACGTTACATTTCAGATCTTTATATAGATAACAATTTTGCTTCCTTCCCTTTGCTCCAGGCTAGATATCACCTCCCTCAGTCGCATTTTTATCGGTATTTACAGATCAGACATTTTGTAAGAGAACATGTTTCTGATTTCCCATTAAGACCACATAATTATAATTTTTATGATACATTTCTCTTACAACCAAACTCTAAACATTTGATTTCCCGCTTTGTCACTGCTTTTGAGTCGCCAGTGAGTTCCAGTCATCTCAGGGATACATGGTCAAAAGAACTGGGAGTTCCACTTTCAGAGGAACTATGGGAGGAGAGCCTGTCCAGTATACAGAAGTGTTCTATAAATTCAAGATATAGGTTGATTCAATTTAAAGTCGCACATAGACTGCATTATTCCAAAATTAAACTTAATAGAATATTTGAATCAGTGTCTCCCATGTGTGATAGATGTAACACAGCCGAAGGTTCACTCTCACATTTATTCTGGTATTGCCCAGTACTGGACAGTTTTTGGAGCAACATATTCAGTTGGTTCTCTAAGCAATATAAAATAAATATTCAACCAGACTGTAACCTGGCGATTTTTGGTTCCTCTGAAAGGACATCGACCCTCCCTTCCCACTGTAAGCAGGCTCTCAAAACAGGCATGGTAGCAGCCAAAAAAATAATTTTACTTAACTGGAAATCTCCATCATCCCCTTGCTTTAAGAGGTGGCTTAATGAAATGGTTTTTGTTTCGAGGATGGAACAGATTCGCCTCAGTAGAGGGAATGCACCTAAATATTATGAGAAAACATGGAAACCATTTTTGGCTTTACTGGATGAGACTTAAACGACCAATAATAAGAAGAATCAGGCTGCTATGTGGTATTTGTAATTCAATTATTGTTCCTGTACTGTTGCAGTACTGATCAAGGCTTTGATATTCCTCTCAGGGTTTTTTTTTTTTTTTTTTTGGTGTTTGTTTGTGTTTGTTTTTGTTTTCTATTCATACCCCTGATGGTATTTTGAGACAGAAGGCACTGGACGACTTTGCTTATAGTATATATCCTCATATAGCCTTTGTCTTTACTTTTCTTACTTCATTTATTTCATTTAACAATGTCAGGTGGTGTATGTCTATTTTGTATATAGGTTTTTGTGTTGTTTTTTTCTTCCTTCTATTTTTTGTAAAAAAAAGTGAAAATAAAATATAAAAAAAAAAAAAAAAAAAAAGTAGTCATCACTCAGGTTTCTATCTGCATAATTAGACATTGATCTGCTTTAAGACCAATCAAAGCAGAATAACTGTCTGATACTCCAGGATTTTAACAATACATTTAATTGGAGGGTCATTTTGGACTCAGAACTTGAAACAAAATTCCACTAGATAAAAGCTGATGTGTTACATCATTAGGATGTTGGTGGCGGCTGTAATGAAAGGCCTAGCGCACTGCGTCTGCTGCATAGAAATAAAAATTACTATTTTATGCAGTTTTTCTATGTTCTGCTGCTGTAGGATTACAGTACAAGGAGGAAGAGCTCAAAAACACTGGAAGCATTGCAAGACAATAACAGACAATATCCTATATATCAAACATGACTTGAAACAAAATTAGAGGAATAACCAAATCAGACTGCGGATATTTTACAAACACTTCTGTAATACCTGCAGAGGCGGTAAACAGTGACAAAACAAACATATATTTAAAGTCAGAATCAATCTGTCTCAGGACTCTTTTCCTGTTTGTGTGTGTGTGTGTGTGTGTGTGTGGGTGTGGGTGTGTGTGTGTGTGTGTACTAACAGCACTCACTGCCTCTAATAAAGTGTCCTATCCTCCTCCTTTAATCCCAGATCCTGTTCACAGATGGAACAATGTTCTTTTAAATAACAGCATTATCAAAATTCTGTGAAAGCTATACAAGCCTTACCAGAGCAAATTACTACCATGACACAGCAAAAAGTGTTCTTTCTATCAAAGTTCTGTTTTCGACAACTTTTTCTTTTTCTCAACAATTCTTTATTCATTTTGGTAATTTTGAAAAATATCTTATGGCCAAAGTCTGACTAAGATAGACTAATGTAGCATAGAGATGAAAGCCTAAGAGGTTCTATTATCAGGTGCAGTTATGTTAGCATGTGCATGATGCTGTGTCCTCCAACCCAATAATGCTTACTCTAATCATTTTTACATGAGGTGGACCAGAACTAAACAATTCTGGGGAGAATAACAATCCTGCTCATGGTTAAATAATGAGTTAATCTCCAAATGTCTTCGTTGTTTTCTTTGATTGCATTGAAAGCAACTATTTGTTGTCCCCAGTCAAAAGTCAGATAAAGGGCAGAGGAGCTGGAGAGAGAGAGAGAGAGAGAGAGAGAGAGAGAGAGAGAGAGAGAGAGAGAGAGAGAGAGAGAGAGAGAGAGAGAGAGAGAGAGAGAGAGAGAGAGAGAGAAAGAGAGAGAGAGAGAGAGAGAGAGAGAGCGGGCCGGAGCGAAAAAGGGAATAGAGTGGAGCCAGAGGAATGGCAGAGATGGAAACACAGAGAGAGGAAACAGGAAGATACAGAGGGTGTGTTGGTGTGTGCATGCTAGAGGCTGTCTCTTTCGAAAACTCTATTAAAACACTGCCATGCCCTAGCGCTGCATCAGAATACATTAGAGTACATTAGAATACATTAGAGGATTTAAAAGCAAGACTTGAGCTATTAATGCATCTGGACAGCAAAAGCCTCCATAATGATATGGGTGCTATACACTGCTCTCTATCTGACACACACACACACACACTCACATACACGGCAACGAACACACCGGGCACACACTCGCAGTCTCTACCTGCCTGTGTGATGTCATAGTGGAAGAGAAATGAACATCTGTCGAATCACATCACTCAAGGTCCCAAAGAGACCTACAGTACTGTATAACCACACAGAGAGAGGCTGAGAAGAGGAGAGAAAAGGCACGGCATGTTAGGCTACAGGCAGGTCTTATAACGTCTCGAGGGAGTTTTGTGTGCTCGGATGGATTCATAGGATGACAGTTAGTGTGTAAAGGTGGTGTGGGTTTGCAGCCACCAGGCACACACAACTTCATGTGATGATAATGATGAGTTACAGCGTTACACAGCTCCTCTATATCTCATCATCTCAGCTGGCTGTCCACTGCCGCTGTGTCATTAGCCCATCCAATCAGGACTGTATGTGGGTGTAGGAGTTAAGTCATCAGATCAGAGAGAAGAGAGCAATTCCAGCCAGACAGATGGTGATATTAATAAAAAACAGAATGAGAGAGGGCTTGATAGGGAGGGATAAGATAGTAAAAATAGTGGTAAGATGATTAACAAAGACATGGGCTTCCAGCAGACGTATAAATAATGAATAGAGGTGCATACAGAAATAAACAACTCAAGGGTGTAGAATATCACAGCAGATGAAGAGACAGAAAAAGTGAAGGTGACTGGGAAAGACTAGATTTGAAAACAGAGTACAGAGGATTAGGATTAGGAAAGATGGGATCAATTCTGGAGGAGGGAGGACAAACTGTAATCATTGAGAAACCAAAAGATGACCAAATCAGCTTTTCAGAGTTGAAAACAGCTCATTCAACCATCCCCAAGTGAAACGTCATGCATTCACATGCCCCCACCCACACGTGCAAAAAAAAACATGAACAAATTCATACAACAAAACAGACAACCAGCCCACGCAGAAACAGATGGCAAAAGTGGCTACAGCAGATTCTGAAAGTCAACACTGTTATTCTGCAGTTACTATGGTAGTGGTAGCCGTTGCGTCATTGCTGGGTTGCCATGGGTGCTTTTATAGTGGCAATATCAGCTCAAACCCCGCCTCCCCTCCCCCCTTTGCCTCTTCTTTCTGTCATTTTCTATACCTACGTTACCCTTGAGGCTGTAAACTAGAGGTTTGTTACAGAGCATTTAACTCTCACAGGCAGTGGATGCACTGTAGCTTCAGTGACCGCAGGCTCAACGTGTATATAAATACACCAATTCGCACTCACATACAGTACTGTGCACACACTAACAAGCATGATCAAAAAGCTTGTTACGCCTTGATGCCTGAGTGTGGACATGACTCAGTTGGATGACACACACATGTACAGATAGTTGATATATTTACAGACACAGAAACTCTTGCAGTGATTGAAGGAGCACACTGTAAGAACTAAGGAGGAAAAACAGGAAAAAATGAAAATGTCTGTGATTGTTGGTTAAGTCACTCTTACCCAGATGAGCCAGTGGTGTCGGCCTCTGGATGCTCAGGGGCAGGGCAACAAAACTGATGCAGAACTGTCTCGCTCCTGCAGGACAGACAAGAGAGGAGGAGAGGTAAGCAAGGGGAGAGAGATGAAATAGGAGAGGTGGACAGAATTGGAAGGACAGCATGACATTCAGTAATTATTGGCTGTTGTTAGCTATTTGCTTTGTTCCCTCCTTCAGCTCATTCTTAGCCC
The DNA here is from genome assembly GCF_963691925.1 of Scomber scombrus. NCBI lineage: Eukaryota > Metazoa > Chordata > Actinopteri > Scombriformes > Scombridae > Scomber > Scomber scombrus. The sequence continues at coordinate 16,873,372 of NC_084975.1, read as the reverse complement.
AACATCCCAAAAGATCCTGAAGAGGCTCTCATTAGACTCTTCTGGATTATTTCCATGGTTTCTGTTTACAATTTGGCACTGATCCCGGGGTAAATACCCTATGTAGGTCAATCCAAGGCTGAGAACGCTTACAATGTATGAGTGTATTTATGTTTGTGTGTGCGTGTGTGTGTGTGTGTGTGTGTGTGTGTGTGTGTGTGTGTGTGTGTGTGTGTGTGTGTGTGTGTGTGTGTGTGTGTGTGTGTGTGTGTGTGTGTGTGTGTGTGTGTGTGTGTGTGTGCGCTTGTTTATGGCCCTCTCCAATCCATCAGAGCAGTGGTGATTTAGCAGAATTCCCGAAAACCCAAATCTGGACATATGGGAACTTCGGCTCTGTTTCCTGCTCTTTCTCTTCTTAAGTTTGCTTTTTTAATTTCTCTCGCATTTTAATGTTACCAAGACACGTCATGTGTAAGCTGGTGCATAGATCAACCCTTTGACCTTCTGGTTGCTGGATTACTTCCACTACCAGCCATAAAAATGAGCATGATCATGACTTTAAATAAGGTTTTAGAGATACATTGTTTCAGAGGTGTGGAGGCCAGCATAGGTCACATTAGTTTCTTACATAATAAGTCCAAAGCATTCAATTGAATGAATTTCTTGGCTACGCTACAGTAAGTCTTCTGACCTGTGTTCAGCATATTGCAAGTGACACAGACCCACACTGACAGGCAGTCAGAGTTATTGCAAGCCTCAGAGTGACAGTCCGAGCTATAAAAAGCCTCCTTTTCACAGCAACTTCAACAGACTTAAAGGGACACTGTTTTTTAAATTATTATTAATACCTCCAATCAACACTGCTCACACTCGGTTTCTATTAATAATACTCCTCCATCTGTTGTAACACCCACCCTACCACTGACACCCCACACACAGATCAGCAAGCAAACATACTGTATATATGAATAATATGTTCTCCATTTAGCAGCACTTCTGCAGTTGTTTACAACCTTGGTGTTGAAACTTTAAAAGCCCCTTGGAGCCTGAGATGAGATCCTAAGCACAGTACCCATGCTGCCTTAATGGAGGGACAGTAATTTTAAAATCCTTCACACTTTCTTCATAAATGATGTTTGTGCAGTAATTCTCTCAGAAGACAAGAAGGCAATTTCTTTTCCTTCTGTTAACAACTCCTGGGGGCTTTAAAAAATCTCTAAAAACAATTATGTCACATCTCAATATTCCTTTTCCAAAATGATATTTTTTGTGGTGCTGCTATTTTTGTCTCACACAGGATCAGAAAACCTGATTAAAATAAAGTTAAGTCCAGCACCTGTAATTAGTCAAGTTAATTAACAGTCAGTCAGACTCATCTCTCATGCATGCAACTGAATCTTTTCAAACATGCTAATCAACGTACAGTATTATGTTGGTGCTTAACAAGGCAAAATAAGTGTTATGTAATGCACAGGAAAATGAAATCATGTGGACGAATGAAAGGTTTATTTACTGCAAACTGTCAGCACTGAGTTTATCAATAAAATAGTGTTTTGGTTATGGCCTTTTTGGCATCTGATTTGTCTTTATACATCTTTATACTAAAGTGGCATGCTGTAGCAACCAATCAAAAAGGGAGCAAATCTTAAATATCTGAGACAAATCCGACATCAATTACTGAATAAAAACAACACCTTAAAAATTAGACAAACAATATATGTTAAAAATCTGTGCAAAACAAATAAAGATGAAGAAAAAAAGGACGTTGATTCTTTCTTTTTAAAAGATTAGGTGATAAATGCAGGCAAGAGCAACAAGAGAAGTTCAAACAGGGAGTAGGGGGAAGGAGATCATAGCTTAAGGCCAAAATGTGAAATCTGAGGAACAGCAAAACTTGTTCCTGTTCACCATCAATATGAGAGCTGAATTATTTTGCCAGGCTAATATAAAACAGCTTGACTCTGCTCAGTTTGGTTTGGTCATGCAGTGAGGAAGAGGCCAGGCTGCTTGGGTCCCTTAGTGCACAAACATACAGCCACACACATACACACACACACACATACACACACACACACACACACACACACACACACACACACACACAC